>NW_024467123.1:10210167-10810167 GCF_017591425.1 Ochotona curzoniae
GGGCCATTTTCCAACAGTGCAATGAAATACCTGAAGCTGAGTTTTATTAAAAAAAAAAGAAGAAAAAAAGGAAGTTAATTTAGCTCACAGCTTTGGAAGCAGAATTCCAAACTTCAAGGTGGGAGCTCTGGCAAGGCCCCCTGGCTTCCTCACCGCCTGGAGCTGGCACCATGGCAGGAGTACTTGTGGGAGGGAGGGATCCCATGGCAAGAGAGGAAAGAGACGAAAGCCAAGGTTCGAGCTGGCTTTCAGAACAACTCCTCTCTTGAGACAAATAACTCCAAGGCCGGAGCACGCTACCTTCATCTCTCCCAAGGACAGCACTGTCCAGCACCAACGGACTTCCCTGCAGGCCTCACTTTTTAAAGGTTCCACCCCCTGCAGCCACATGCTGGTGATCAAGCTGCTAGCACATAGCACTGGGAAACACAACTCAACCCAAAGCAGAAACCTTCCCTCCAACTCCTTACTTTGAAAAACCTGGGGGCCCAACGTGTGGTAATATAGTGGCTAAAGTCCTTGCCTTGCTTGTGCCAAGATCCCATAGGGATGCCGGTTCTGAACCTGGCAGCCCTACTTTCCATCCAGCTCCCTGCTTGTGGCCTGGGAAAGCAGTCCAGGACAGCCCAAAGCCTTGGGACCCTGCACCCATGTGGGAGACCTGGAAGAGGTTCTTGGCTCCTGCCTTTGGATCAGCTCAGCTCTGGCCATTGTGGTAACTTGAGGAGCAAATCATTGGATGGAAGATCTTTTTGTCTTTCCTTCTCTCTGTATATCTGACTTTGCAATAAAACTAAATCTTTTAAAAAGATGATTATGTTTTCATAAAATTGGTTTTCTCTGATATCTCAAGTCACTACCTCATCCAAGTAGCAAGCATTTCTTCTTTAGGATGTATACAAAATCTCTTCAGTCCAAAGTCCCAAGCCACAACTCAGCTCACCTCTCCCACCAGCTAATCACCTAGGAACCTCACAGCAATGCAGCACACTACGAAACTGCTGGCGATGCCGGCTGCAAACTGGAAGTGTTTCCATTAGCCAAGGTCTAGGAGGCCACAGCGGGGATGGTGAGGGGGCAAAACCTCGAAGACATAAAGGAATATGAGGGAGTTTGAGGGCACAGCTGATCTAGCCCCCAGCGCAAAGAAATAAACTGGCACAAAGTTCAATTTTGCTGGAACTTGAAATCACCCCACAGGCAATTCGAGATCAGGTCACTAATTTAAGAAGTTTCTGCAAAAACAAAAATGTCTTTCTCATTATTCATGAGCCATCTCAGTGCTCTCTCCTCTGTCTCCTTCATTCTTTCACTCCACTCTCCTGACCTTACACAGACCACACCAGTTCTGATCTAAGGTTAGAGAAGATGTGCTGGACCAGTAGCAGTGGTACTGGAATACAGGGTGTGGTACCGGCTGTCACTCAGGATACCCACAGCCACATCAGAGTCCCAGTCTGAGTCACGATCACTGTATTTCTGATCCAGCTTCCTGCTAACTGTCCTGGGAGGCAGCAAATGAAGGCTCAAGAACTTGGGTCCCTGACACTCATGCAGGAGACCCAGATGGAGTTTCATGCTCCTAGCCTCCGCCTGGTTCAAGCCTGACTATTGAGAAGCATTTGGAGAGTGAACCAGCAGACATGCAATAAGCCCAACTCTGTCAATCCGCCTTTGCAGCAGAGGAAATCTGAGCATTTTTAAAGAAAGATTCATTTATTTTTATTGGAAAGTCAGACCTACACAGAGAAGGAGAGAGAAAGATCATCCATTTGCTGGTTCACTCCTCAAATGACCACAACAGCCAGAGCTGAACTAATCTGAAGCCAGGAGATTCCTCTGGGTCTCCCAGGTGGGTGCAGGCTCCCAAGGCTTCGGGCTGTCCTCAACTGCTTTCCCAGGCCACAATCAGGGAGCAGGATTGGAAGTGGAGCAGCCAGGATATGAACTGGCACCTATATGAGATCCTGGAGCATACACAGCGAGGACTTTAGCCAGTTGACCACTGGGCCGGGCCCAAGATGAGCATTTTTAAAAGAGGTTTAGGAAACAGAGGCCAAGATGCTTATGAAACTACTTGACTGCAGGAGCTGCCCATCACCAGGAGGTAGGAAGTTTGTAACACTCACTGATTCCCTGGGACACACCCAAAGCAAAAAAGAATCCTGAGATGAGGGGATCATCAGAATATTCTAAAAGCTTTCCCCAAAAGGAGACATGATAAGTGCTGGAATCACACTTGTGGAGCCAGAATCTAACTTCAAAACAACAAAATTAAATAGACAGATAGATGGTTGACTGATAGATGATGGATTAGATACATACATACAGAAACTACAAGGCTCCACAGGGAATAGGAAGCCCCTTTGAAGAACATTTTGTTTATCAAATGTATCAGATTGTTGACTACTTTTGTTTCTACTTTTACGTGGAAACTCATGCAAGTTATTCCTGACTTTGATTCAAACTGACTTCTGTTAGGGCTCCCACAACTACTGTCATCCCACAATTTTCTTTTGCTTTTCTCCTGTATTTCACTCTGGTTTCAGAATTTGATATTGCTTCCTCTTAGTTTATGCCCATATTTTGGTGGGTTTTTTAAGATTTATTTTTTGGAAAGGCAAATCAGATTTACAAATAGAAGGTAAGACAGAAAGATCCACTCCCCATTGGGTGCAATGGTCAGAGCTGAGCCGACCCAAAAGCCGGAGCCAGGAGCTTCTTCCAGGTCTCCTACAAGGGTGCAGGGTCCCAAGGCTTTGGGTCATCCTCTGCTGCTTTCCCCGGCCACGAGCAGGGAGTTGGATTGGAAATGGAGCACCCAGGATACAAACTGGTGCCCATACGGGATACTGGCGCTTGTAAGATGAAGTTTTAGCTATTTGAGCTATCCCTCAGAATTCTGAAGGCATTCTTTGTCCTTTGCAGCCTAGCTGTTGTTACTAGCAAATCTAGCACTGCATTTCCAAACCCCTGAGCCTGTGACCTGCTCCTGCCTTAGGGTATTTCCACTTTCCTTGGCATTTTACAATGGCCTTTTAGAAAATTTATTAAAAGCCAGAATTATAAGAGAGAGGGAAAAACAGAACTTCCATCCACCGGTTCATTTTCCAAATGGCCACACTGAGCAGGGCTGGGCGGGTCCAAAAGGGAGCCAGGAGCTTCTTCCACATCTCCCATATCGGGCCAAGGACCCAAGGCCAGTATTTGGGAACTGTGTGGCAAGTGAAGAAGCCTAGTCCCAAACCCATACCCGTAAGGGCAGCAGCTTTACCCACCACACCACAACGCCGGCCCCACAATGACATGTTTAGTATGTTGTCTGTCTTTTATCATCTTTCGCCGGTTATTCTCATGATCTACAAATGCATTTCTATCCTAAAGTTCTGGGGAAATTCCTCATAGTATTCCTTTAAGGAATTCCCTCTCCTTTACTTTGAAGTCTCCTTCCTTCTTTCTGGAATTTATGAGCTCTGTATTACACCTGCTAAATTGATCCTCCAGTTTTATTTACTCTCTCCTAGTTCCCATTTTTTGCTTTTTATTTCCACTTGACCTTCTGATCTTTTTTTTTTTTTCCTGCTTTTTATCCTTTATTACCTCTTCCTCTTGCCTCATGGAAGTAATATCTTATCTATTTACATATTAATTACAGGTGTCTAGAGAGTTGATTGTTTCAATATTATTCTCTTTGAATTTTTGCTTCCTCCAGGATCGCTTCTCCTCCATCTCCCCCTGCCCGCCGTTTTGGCTTCTGGCTACTTTGTTGCAGGTTTTCTGCAAATGCCTCCTTATTCTTTTAAGAGCAAGGTAGTACAATTTACACCTTCATAATCTGGTCAGGGCTGGGGTTACTGACTAAGAGATTTACTGAGGAAGAATGGATTGCAGGCATTTTTGTTTCTTCTCATCTTGGAACTGCAAGTGCCAGTATCTGAAGGCCTTTCCTCTAACGTTTCTCATTTTACTCAAAATAATCTTTCGGGCCTGGCGGCGTGGCCTAGCGGCTGAAGTCCTCACCTTGAACCCACCGGGATTTCATATGGGATGCCGGTTCTAATCCCGGCAGCTCCACTTCACATCCAGCTCCCTGCTTGTGGCCTGGGAGAGCAGCTGAGGACGGCCCAAAAACCTTGGGACCCTGGACCTGCGTGGGATACCCGGAAGAAGTTCCTGGATCCCAGCTTCGGACCGGCATAGCATTGGCCTTTGCGGTCACTTGGGGAGTGAATCATCGGACGGAAGATTTTTCTCACTGTTTCTCCTCTCTGTTTATCTGACTTTCCAACAAATAAATAAATTTTTTAAAGGATTTTTTTTTTAATTTTTATTGGAAAGGCGGATATACAGAGAAGAGAGAGAGAGAGGAAGATCTTCCGTCCGATGATTCACTCCCCAAGTGAGCGCAAACGGCCAATGCTATGCCGATCCGAAGCCAGGAGCCTCTTCCGGGTCTCCCACACAGGTGCAGGTTCCCAAAGCTTTGGGCCGTCCTCGACTGCTCTCCTGGGCCACAGGCAGGGAGCTGGATGGGAAGCAGGGCTGCCGGGATTAGAACCGGTGCCCATATGGGATCCCGGGCGTGCAAGGCGAGAACCTTAACCACTGCGCCATCGCGCCGGGCCCATAAATAAATCTTTAAAATAAATAAATAAGTAATCTTTCAATATCCTGCCCAAGTAACCTCCTCTCCTAGGACTGGAGTGATTGGTGGAGGACAAGTGCCTCCCTGTTTAGTATGCACACTCAGAATTCTAGTAAATTTTTTTTCAGTTGATCATTTCCCTATTCCCTTACATCTTCTATCTGGCATCCTTAAATTCAGAACTTCATAGATACTTCACTTTCTCCAGAGAAAGAATTTCCAGTCTCCAGCAATTATTTCATGTTGCTGAATGGAATAAGAGAAGTGAATGATGACCTAGTTCCTTTCACAGGCTTCCGACCGACCCTACGCTGTACTCCAACACCTCTAATGCGGGGCATCCTGGGCAGTAAACCAGCTGCAGTCCCCAGCATCTGTCCCTCCAAGCACCTCTGAAGGCGTGCAAGCATCAGCTGTCTCCCATACACACAGTGGCCTCAGGCGTATTTGCTTTTCATTCTCCAAAAACAGGGCTGGTTCCTTCCAACCGTGTTGCCACATTGAATGTTCACGTTATTACAGTGGTGTTTCAGAAGGGACTTTCAGACACAAAAGTGTTCAACTCACCAATTTCTAATCTGAATCCCAACAATGAAACCTAACAACCACAGGAACTGCCAAATAGAAGTACTTAGCAAGTTTTTTAAAGGCTCTTAACCCTTCCCTTTGTACAGGCACACCTGATTTGCTAAGATCTTTCCCAAATTATCTTGATGCTTATTATCATTTTTTTTAAATTACAATTTACCACACACCATAAAAGACTTTAAATCTGTGGATTCACCAGATCAGCCTTAAAGAACGGTAGGATAGTATAACACTAGATTACAACTAACAAAGAAACACAGCATTTGCATGCCACAGAGCTTTTTTGCTGGATTTTTCTTCCCACTTCAGAGCAACCTAGGGTGACCTCAGCTGAAAGGTCTCTGCATTGATAACCCTCAAGCCTTTTCCCAGAAGCCCTTTGGCTACCCTAGGAAGCCATTACCAACACCCAAGACTTAGCCGTTTTGCAGCTTAAAGAAGGGTCAACCAGAGTTTTAAAAAAAAAAATCAAGAATGAGGAATTTTTTCTTTTCTTTTTTTTTTTTTACATTCCAAAGATTATCTTTTCATCATCATTCAAAGCATAGCATTCTAGAGAGACAGACATACCCTGCAAATTTTAATCTTCTTAATCTTTGAAAAATCCAAAAAGCAAAACAAACAAGACGTCTCCTTATTTGAAAGGCAGCTCCACACAGGAGAAACAGATCATCCATCCACTGATTCACTCCCTAAATGGCCACAGCGGCCAGAGCTGGGCCAGTCCAAAGCCAGGAGCCTGGAGCTCCATCTGGATCTTGCATGTCGATAAAAGGGATCCAAGGACCTGAGCCACCTCCTGCTGCTTTCCTAGGCCACAAAAAGAGAGCTGAATCAGAAGTGGAACAGCTGGGACTCAAACCTGTGGCTATATGGGATGCTGAAACCACAGGTAGAGGCCTAACCCACTATGCTATGGCACTGACCCTTGAAGATTTTCATCTTTAAGGCTGAAAACCCAGCATTTGTCCTAAACAATGCATAACTACACTTGTAAATGAAATAATTAAATTACAATTAGTAGAAGCACGGCCCGGCAGAGTGGCCTAGTGGCTAAAGTCCTTCCCTTGAACACGCTGGGATTCCATATGGGCCTCAGTTCTAATCCTGGCAGTTCCACTTCCCATGCCGCTCCCTGCTTGTGGCCTGGGAAAGCAGTGGAGGATGGCCCAAAGCTTTGGGGCCCTGCACCCGTGTGGGAGACCTGGAAGAAGTTCCTGGTTCCTGGCTTTGGATCGGCACAGCACCAGCCGTTGTGCTCACTTAGGGAGTGAATCATCAGACAGAAGATCTTCCTCTCTGTCTCTCCTCCTCTCTGTATATCTGACTTTATAATAAAAATAAATCTTAAAAAAAAAATTTAGTAGAAGCCTAGTGGCTAAAGTCCTCCCTTTGCATGTGCCAGGATCCCATACGGATGTCTTGTCCTAGCTGTTCTGCTTCCCATCCAGCTCCCTGCCTGTCGCCTGGGAAAACAGAATGGCCTAAGAGAGCCTTGGGACCCTGCACCGGCATGGGAGACCTGGAGGAATCTCCTGGCTCCTGGCTTCGGATTGGCTCAGCTCCTGCTACTGTGGTCACTTGGAGAGTGAACCTTCACTCATCTTCTCTGCAAATCTGCCTTTCCAATAATAAATAAACAAATAAGTAAATCTTTAAAATTACAACAGTAACTACAGAATAAAATACTGACGTTATATTTTGAACTGCTTTTACTTGAAGGAAGCACACGTGTGGGTCTGCAGGAACTCAGTGCATCCTTCTGTCACTCAAAACATTCCTGAAAGAAATACCAACCATGTAACCAAGGGGGGAGGGGGTTCCCATGGGAGAAAAAATTAAATTGGTCCATTTCTAGGGCAGGGCTGCAGTTACATGGGTACTCACTTTTTTAAAAAGCATTCACTGAATTACACATTTACATTTCAAAAGTTTTCTATATATATGTTCTTGCAGTTAAAATACTTTTTAAAAGGTTAAAAGAGAAACAGATAAAAAGGTAGAAATTTCACTTGTCACGAAACACTCTGCCTTAATCTTCCTCGGCCAGAATTTCTCCACACTCTGGCATGGACAAAGCGTGAAGTTGTCATGATTTACTTGAGGCACCTGAGTCAATATCCCATCAACTTGCAAGTCATTTTTGATGTTTTATTCCACACACTTAATTTAAAATGAAAAGTCTGAAATGCGGGTTTACCTTGCAACCCATCCAGTCAGTAATAATGATGCCTTACGTTTGCACGACACTGCTTACTTGCAAAGACCTTTCATGTCAAGTATCTACCAGGCACAGCCAGCACTATTTTCTTGCATGCTATACAGCAAGAGACTGAGGCATTTAATAACCACTGACACCTAAATAACGACAGAATCAGGAGCAATTGCAATTGCCATCCTTCTCATGAAGGGTTCCTTACACACTGTATGAGAAACAACGCCACACTTCTACACCATCACCACATCCAACTTTCTGGGCGCTGCTGCCAAGAGTCATGAATTCGCGAGGGACTCCTCCTCCAACAAGGCTAAGGCCTCTTCTCAGCTCTGAATCATATTTCAATGTGTGGACTATCTTCGTATTTACCCTGTAGAGTATCTTGGTTGCTTCCAAATTTGGGGACTGGCGAATCAAGCTGCTATAACGATCAGTGTACAGGTTTTCTGTGCGAACCTAAATCTGAGGTTGCTGGAGTAAAAACCAAGGAAACCAACTGCACGTGGTGAAAAGCCACCACAGTGACTTCTGAGCGGGCGACATCACTTGACCCGCCCAGCAGCAAGGAGCGGGCGCCTGCGGTCCCACGCTCGTCAGTACTGTGTGGTGTCAGTGATCTGGATTCTGGCCAACGTGTACTGATATATCCCTGGGGTTTCGTTTACATTTTCCCGATCACATATGATATGGAGCATCACTTTGAAAAGCATGTATTCCCACAATTTTTACTTCCTTGAGAGGCAATAGTTCTCATATAGATTTTACATAATTTTGTTAGATCTATACCTAAGTATTTTATTTGGGAGGTAATAACATAAATGGTTTCATGCTTTTACATCTCAAATTGCACTTGTTTATTCCTTGTATATGAAAATATGGCTGATTGTTTCATATTAACCTTATCTCCTACAACTTTGATGCATCTCTTAATTAGTTCTGGAGGATTGTTGGGTTCCCCTCCCCAGATTTTCTACACGAGCACATCATCTTCTAACAAGTTTTCTTTCTTTCTTCCCAACCAGTACGCCATTTATAGTTTTTTCCTTGTTTTAGTAACATTTGTTTTTCCACAAACAACTTTACCTAGCCTAATCAGATGGTCAAATATCGATTATTCAAGAAAGACTTTTAGCATAACAAGTACTATTTATCCAAATATTATTCCATAAATAAACGAGAAAACAAATATAAGCCAGGATTGTTCTGGGTAATCTCAGGCCATCGCCCTATTCTGTCGCTTTGCTTGGTATCTGAGGATGGTCCAGTACAAGCTGTCCAGTCCCTCCTTTGATCTGTCTCTTCCTTTCCACTGGCAGCCACTCCACACACACTCTGGGGCCTCCCTTACGGTTCTAACAGAGATTCACTGGCACTCAGTGCCTCAAGTTACTACCCTCTGATTGTCAGTCAAACTCACACTCTTGTCTTCCATTTCCCCTCCACTCAGGAACCCCCAAGTGCCCAGTGGACTTCTGTCCTGCTCCACTGACCCTGCTCCTCTGAAATGACTGACAATGATCTTGCTGACAAATGAACTTGTCTTCAATCTCAGCACCCTCCTTATCAGGCACCTCCCATCCTCATGTTTTGACCTTAGTTTCTCATTCTCCTCCTGTTTTCTGTTGAGCATCCTTTCTGCCTCCATCTCACTCCAAGTCCATACATACTGGCTTATCCAACATTCTTCCATGGGCTTTTCTTCTCATCCATACTCGAAGCTCTTTAATTGGCCCACTGTGCCTATCCAGAAAAATGATCAAGATATTTTTCCTTTTATAGATGATTCTCAGGGCTGGCAAAGCAGAAAAATCCACTGCCTGTCCCACCAGCATCACATATGGACTCCATTTTGAGTCCTAGCTGCTCCACTTCCAATCGGCTCCTTGGAGAGCAGCTCAAAAATGGCCCAAATGCTTGGGCTCCCACCCATGAGGGAGACCCAGAAGATGCTTCTGGCTCGCCAAGCTCTGGCTTTTGCAGCTATTTGGGGAGTGAACCAACTGATGGAAGCTCTTTGTTCTTCTCTCCAATCTTTAAATAAATAGTTTTCATCCATCTGGATAGTATATAGAGCCAATGAAGTTAATATACCCAAATCCAAACATCCAGTGACCTCCCCTAACTTGACAAACGTTTACTAACTGTGTGTATACTACTAGCTGAAGTCCTTCCTACGTGTCTATGTCATTCCCTGTCAAAGTTATCCTAAGTATATTTAAGGGGCGCACTCCTTATATGATTTCTATAAAAGGAAGGCGAATGTGAGATGGAAGCATTAAGAATAACTAAGTACCCATCAAATACACTACAAAACACTGAAAAGATACTTAGTGCCATCAACGACAATGAAGACACATCCTTAGGAACGCCCAGAAACTACCCATGTCCAGTCAAGGATACAGGAATCATTTCATTTCAACTAAAATCACAGAACTGCAAATTAGAGTTGGAGAGGACCACTGTAATTGTTTAATTCCCCATCCCTACCACCAATGCTCCAACTGAGAAAACTGAAGCTTTGAGACACTACACTACCTCCACATCCACACAAATGAGCAATCACAGCAGTTGTCATTTACTAAGGATTTTGTGCACACCAGGCTGCTAGCCACTAAGCTATTAGCACACATCATCTTAACTCTCACAACAACCTGCCAAGGTAGCTGGTACCATCGCCACCTCAGAGGTGAAAGAACAGCTGAAAACATCAAGTCGGTGCCAGTGTTGTAGTGCAGCGTGTTACACTGCTGCCGATCATGCCCACGTTCCATACTGGAACGTTCCCAGCACCCGCTGTTCCACTTCCAATCCAACTCTCTGCCGATGTGCCTGCAAAGTCAGTGGAAGAAGGCTGGGCCCCTGCCACCTGTGTAGGAGACCTGGATGGAGTTCTTGGCTCTAGCCTTCTACTTGGCCCAGCTTGAGTCATTGCAGCCACTTGGGGAATGAACCCACAGATGGAAAAATCTCTCTCTACCTTCCCCTATCTCTTGCACAGGCTTTTCAGCTGGCCGCTAACAGAGGGAGGACATACCAGATATTCTGCCTTTCGTCCTCTATGTTTCTCCAGTGAATACTACCAAGTAAGCAAACTTTAACACTTAAGCTTTAACTCATTTCTTTTGAAATCCTGAGGAATGAAATCCAAGTAACTACATTACTATAAAAGTTCTTTATTTTTATTTTATTGCAAAGTCAAGATATACAGAGAAGAGGAGAGACACAAAGGAAGATCTTTTGTCCGATGATTCACTCCCCAAGTGACTACAACGGCCGAAGCTGAGCCGATCCCAAGCCAAGAGCCAGGAGACTCCTCTAGGTCTCCCACACCGGTGGAGGGTATGAAGGCTTTGGACTGTCCTCGACTGCTTTCCCAGGCCACAAGCAGGGATGTGGATGGGAAGCAGGGCTGCCAGGATTAGAACCAGCACCTATGTGGGATCCTGGTGCATGCAAAGGGAGGACTTTAGCCACTAGGCCATGGCACCAGGCCCACTATAAAAGTTCTAAGGGGCCCAGCACAATAGCGTAGTAGCTAAAATCCTCACCTTGCATGCACCAAGATCCCACATGGGTGCTGGATCTAATCCCGATGGCCCTGCTTCCCATTCAGCTCCCTGCTTGCGGCCTGAGAAAGTAACTGAGGAAAGCCCAAAACTGTGGGACCCTCCACCTCCGTGTGGGAGACCGGAAAAAGCTCCTGGCTTCAGATCGGCTCAGTTTCAGCTGTTGTGGTCACTTGGGGAGTGAATCAGAAAATGGAAGATCTTCCCGTCTCTCTTCCTCTTTGTATATCTGCCTTTCCAATAAAAAATACATATTCTGGGCCCAGCGCGGTGGCGCAAGTGGTTAAAGGTCCTCGCCTTGCATGCCCGGGATCCCATATGGGCGCCGGTTCTAATCCCGGCAGCCCCGCTTCCCATCCAGCTCCCTGCCTGTGGCCTGGGAAAGCAGTCGAGGACGGCCCAAAGCTTTGGGAACCTGCACCCGCGTGGGAGACCCGGAAGAGGCTCCTGGCTTCGGATCGGCATAGTATCGGCCCGTTGCACTCACTTGGGGAGTGAATCATCGGACGGAAGATCTTCCTCTCTGTCTCTCCTCTCTGTATATCCGCCTTTCCAATAAACATAAATAATAAAAATAAATCCTTAAAAAAATACATATTTTTAAAAAGTTCCAAGGTTACTTAATTGCCAACATTCTGGTTCAGCCGTCAGGAAACTTCTTGGACCTGGAAAAATTGACGCATTTCCCCACTTTTCTCTGAGTACCTGTTCACCTTAAAACCCATTTGTCCAAACACATTCAAGTACTTAAAGAGTCCCGAGCAGCCCAAGGCCCAGGGATGGTACAGCATTGACACCTACTTTCACTCGCAGAGTTTACAAGCAAAAGGCAACGAGCTAATTGTAGCAACCACTGCTCCTGCCCCTGTGAGAGCTCTAACAACTCAAGTCCAAGGGTAGAAGTCAGGAATTCTGGCTATGTGCTCGCTTCGGCAGCACATGTACTAAAATTGGAACGGGAATTCTGGCCTTGAATCTTGAGCAAGTTCCTTAGCCCTTCATGAAGGTATGAAACTCATCTTCCTGTCTTCCACCACATCACTTACTCTAGTTTTCCTTACAACTTAAGTCGTTCAGAATGTAGCTTTAAAGAACTGCTTGTAGACCCTCTGCATGGAGTCAAACTGCTGTTATCAGTCACCAGCCAGTCAGACTTCAGATCTCTGCAGAAGTCGTGTCTCCATTTAGTTAATGCTTCATGTGAAGTGCTACCTATGGGGACTTTTCCAAACTGCAGCTAAGTCTGAAGCTTGCTTATGGGAATCAGGGAGACAGAAACAGAAATATCAGTATTCCAAATGATGGATGCAAATCTGCTGGACTGGGAAATTGACTTTGCTGATTCCATTTCAATATCCTGCACTCCCCCCTGCACCGCCCCGACACAGGTAGCACTAACAATCACCCTGGAACTTACACAGAAACTTCTGTTCTCCTCAGAGAGTTCTACATGCCTCCGTTTTTCTCCATACCAGGCATCTTGAGACATGAGGCTCAAAGCTAGCTTATGCTGTAAAGCAACAGCACAGTGGAGAAAAATCAATCAATCACAAGAAAAGTAGAAAGGCTCCATCTTGGAGACGTGCCCACAAAAGGCACTGGATTTTAATTGTCAAAGTTAGTCCTACTCAGAAACTGGAAAAAGCGAACGAATTCACTTGCAAGTCAACAGACACGGCGTGTTTCATATTTGCCAGCTCTGGATGCTAGAGCCATAATAAGGGACCATCCCTGCCTCCAAGACACTTCTGCTCTAGCCGGAGAAGACAAGGCACAGAACTAAAGAAGGCGGGGGTTATGAAGATGAAGTCTCATGAAGAAAACAAGACAGGATGCGGAAGCAGGGTGTTCCTGGAGGCAGAAAGCACGAAGAGCTGGTAAAGGGATCCCCCAGCCTCCCTGAGCTAGCACGTACGGGAATCCTGAACGAAGAAAACTTTTTCTCAATCCTACAAGTGTGCGGTGGAGGGCGGGGGAGATGAAGATCTGCCTTCATGAGTGTTCCACTAAGCTTCGGGTCCCTTTAGGATTTGGCTTTGTAAAGCCCTCCCGTCAACCCAAAGTTTAGGGATCTCTCCTTAACCGAGGCATGAATGATTCTTGGAAGATCCAGTAACTTCTGACTTTTTTTTTTGGCTAATCACTTCACACCTATTCCAGCAGCCGCCAATTTCTAAGGGACTCCTGCGTCCCATGCCTCCTTTCCACACCAGCCAGAATCCGAGCGAAACGAATCAGCGCTCATTTACCGACTCATTAACGCAGCCTGGTGGAGTCTCGTGATCCTCCCAGGAAGGCGCAACACGTCCCGCGCAGCGTGGGGACACCTGACGCCCCACCACCACCACCACCAAAGTTGTCAGGGAAGTGGGGAGAGGCCGGCGGCTCGCCTGTTGCCCCGAGCGCCGTCATCGCCAACTGCCTCCCGGCGAGGACGTGCGCCTGAGGACCCCGAGTGAATCATCAGGCCCCGCTCCGCTGGCCGATGATTCATTCCCCCACCGCACGTTCCGGCCGTACTCTTGACGGCCGCACACGCAGCTTCCCTAATTTTAAACAAATGTTATAAAACTACAAACGCCTGCAGCCAGAAACGTTTGGACCCAGGCGCAGCAGCGGAAACGGCACGTTGCGACCGCTGCCCGAGTGTGCTCCCGGGCCGGGGAGGGCGCGGCGGGCACGTCCGTTCCCCACCCGCAGGCCCCAGCGGCACAGGCGCGCGCGCGAGCAGCGCCCGCGGAGGGCGCACAGGTGGGTCCGCACCCGGCCCTGCCGCCCGCCCCCTCGCCAAGGCCGCCGCGCCCTCGCCCCTTTTTCCCTCGCCGTGACATCTTATATAATAATCCGAGCAAAACGGAAGCGACGCGCGCTGCCGGGCCGGGCCCCCGGCCTGGAACGGCTGCCCTCGCGCCCCGAGCCCACGGCCTCCCGAACTAGGGCGCTGGGGCGCCGCGGCTCCCCGAAGGAGGAAGGGCCCGCGCACGCCGGCTGGACTCGTCCCTCCCTCAGCTAGGGCGCTGCTGTGGCCGGTCCCCGTCAGGAAGCCGCGAGCGTCACTAACTGCGTCAGCTCCTTCAAACACATTTCATGGTCTCCCTTCAGCCCCGGAGCCGCTGCTCGCGCCGCCGGGCCGCTGCCGGGGCTGCAGGGCGCCTAGCCCCGGGAGGAGAAAGTTCCTCGGGGCCCACCCCTCGCCCGCCCGGCGCCGGGCCCTGCCGCGCCTCCGGTCCTCACCGCGCGCCTCCGCGCAGCCCGCCAGCCCGCACCGATGTCAGGTTTGGGCAACTTGGGAGCCGGGGCGCCCCCGGGAGCGCCGGGGCGAGGGGGGCCTTCTCTCCCGCCTCCATCCCCAGTCCCGGCCCGGCGGAAAGGAGCCACGCCAGAAACTTCCCCGGGCCGCGTCGGGCGGGGAAAACCGCCTGGGTCCGCGCGCATCGCTCCTACCTTGTTCTCGAGAGGCCACGATCCGGGCGGGCGGCGCGTGGTGCGCGGGCGCGCGCGCGTGGGGCGGTAGGTGAGGAGGCGGGGCGGGGTGCGGGCGGCGCGGGGCGGGGGCTGGGCCGGCCCGGCGGGCGGGCGCGAGGAGAACGAGCCCGCGGCGGTGGCGGTGGCGGCAGTGGCGGCGGCAGGCGCGGGGCGAGCGCGCCGAGGGGGCGGAGGAGTTGCCGTGGGTTTGTTTACGCATTGCTGCCCGGCTCGGGGCACAGCCCGCACTCCCTGATTGGACACAAACTGGGGCACAGCCTCTCGCCGCCGCCCGCCGGGCTTCCTCAAGCAGCTGCCGCGCAGCTCCCGGAGAGCCCTGTCGGACACGGCCCACGGCGGTGCCCAGGCCTTGGAGGGGGACGAGCCGCGGCTGTCTCCCCGGGACCAGCGAGGAGCCCAGCGTTTTCGCCCGCGCCTCGGCCATCGCCCACCTGTAGTTGCCCGCCCGACCTTGGCGAGGAGACGCTCGAAACTTCTGATGAAGGAGACTTGGTACATCCAGCGGTGAAAGGGGCGCTTTTTACCACCCCACCGGCGGAGGAAGCTCGGCCTTAGTACCGAGGAAAGCTGCTCAAGTTTAATATGCCGCTTTGGCAATGGGAAAGTCTTAGCTTCCTGGGAGAAGCCAGGGAACTCGCTGTTCCTTCACCTGCTTCTAACTTTCCTGCTTTTAATCCCTCAGACTTACCCTATTAGCAGTGATCTTGCCCCCTCTGATAACTCCCTGTGGCCTCAAGCCCCAGTGCCTCGGTTTCGGAGACCCTCGCACTATTGGGCCTCCACCTGTCAGCCACCGCTCAGCTGCCCGTCCTTCAGCCCCAAGCCCTCCCTCATTCAAGCTGGGTTTGGAGGCTGCTGTGTTCTCAGCTGCAAAATCCCAAAACTCGCTCCACCTGTCAAACTCTCGTGGACTTTGGCTTCTTTACATCTCTGTGCGTGCAGCCTTGCCGACTCCCTGGCGGAATGGTCCCTTGTAGCTGGCATGAATGTGACTTGGGGGCGTGCACCTGTGCCTTCCTCTCCTCCCCGCCCCCACATGTGTATGGATTCTTTTAGAGGAGGAGCCTTGTTTTCCTGGGGGTTGGGCTTGGAGGTGTCCTGTGATGGGAGAAGTGAGAGCTGTGGTGGTACTATTTCTTCTGAGTATGCGCAGCCGGCACTGGAAACATTCGAGTCTATCCAGAGGATCTCCAGACAAACAAATCTCGCCGAAAAGCAAAACCAAACACTTCCCCAAACAGCTCCCCTTCTCCCTTTTTTTCCTGTGACTCTGTGTCTCCTCCCCAGCACACCTGCCCACCTGCTCTCCGTGCTCCATTCTGGGCACTGCATCCTTGGAGGAATGCCATTGAAATGTACAGTTCCGTTCTCTCAAGCCAAGGCTCACAGAGGTCATAGTGAACAGAAAAACTCATGAAGGCGTAGACATGAACCTCATCCAGTCACAAATCATTCTTGGGCTAAAACCCTCCAACCCTGTCAGCGAGTGCGGACCTCGCACCATCTGATCAAACCCTGGGGAAGAGGCCCCTGATCCTGCTCCTCTCCTGGGAAACTTGGATTTCTCGGGTGTCTAGATGAGCCCCACCCAGCCCGGCTGAAACTCTTGGAACTCTGGGGATGAATCCTAGAGCAAGCTAAGCTTGCTTTCCCGAATAATTCAGTAGTGGCCGTTTATTGCAGCATTCAGGCTACAGAGCTTTTGGAAACGCCGAGGAAGCATAACGAGGGCAAGGTGTGGCTCATGCTGGATGTACCTTCTCCCCTGGGAACGGAAGGAAGGGCCTATCCACTCAGGAGTTTAAGTCAACTCTTGAATACTTCAGCTGCATGCGTGAGAGGATCCACTTAGCAGGAAGGGGAGGTTGATTTGGGTTTACAGCTTAGAGGTTCCCTGGCCAAGATCAGGTGGCCCATTCATTTGGCACCTGGTAGAGGCTGGCAGTGGTGGAGGTCTGTGGAGGGAACATCATGTTGCAAGCCGCATCTGTATGCACTGGCCACATGCCGTACCTAAAATGGCGCCGGCCGGAGAAGCCACACCTTCGTGCAGCTTTCGCAGTACTGCGCAGTGAGCTGCGGCGTGGCCTGCACGTGAACACTGGGGACTGACGAATCCGGTCGCCCAGGACCCTGCGTGATCATGACGCCGACCTATCATCGGCGGAGGCGGGGCCAGTCAGCACATAAGAGCAGAAAGCCTGCCGGGGTCGCCCCCCTTCCTCTTCCTCATCTTTGTGCGCGCAATAAATTTTACCGCAGAAGGCTTCACTTGCGTCTGCGTCTTATTGCTGGACGATAAGAAACATGGGCGCGACAACATCACCTGGTGAGATGGGATGCAGAAATAGAGGACGCTCTTTCCCTACCCAGTATGTGGTCTCTCCTTATAAAGCCACTGTAATCCAGTCATGGGGCTCCACTTTAGCAACCTCTCCCAATCCCATCCCTTCTCAAAGGGTGCTCCACCACAGACACCATAATTAGATCCAGCCTCCACCTCAATCCATCAACTGTTAGCATGAACCCATTAACTGCTAGTTTAAGATTTAGTGGTAAGTGCCTGTTCAAACCATAACAGAACTGGAGACACAAAGGAAGTGAAACTACGGGAGACGCTTTCCAAAGTAGGGTAGGGGTGGGAAGAAATCCCCTAGCTTTCCTTTTCCTCCCACCCTCCAGTGATAAAAAGCAGAAGCCCCCGGAGAAGATGACCAAAGGCAGGGGTCAGTACCCTTTGAATACAGCTCAGAGCAGGGAAAGGAGATTGGGTCTGAGGGCACAACGACAAAGTGACCAACATCCCAGGCTTGAGTGCTGCACCTGCTTCCATCTGGAATTCGTCTCCCAGACTAGACTCAACAGCTTAGCCCAGTTTCTCCCCAGGTCCCAGGACTCCCTTCTCTGCCCTTGTATTTCCATTTCACTCCTATGCTCTGCTCCAGCAGAAGCCCGTTACATTGTTTTCTCTTGATGCTCCCACTTGCTTGCTTCTGACATGGCTTCACTGCTGAGCCTCCGCTCACTCTGCTTGTCCTAGCCTTCCTGGGCACGCTGGCAGCCCGTTACCAGGGCTTTAGCACATGATAAGATTGGGAACTACCAAATGATGGCTCTTCTAGATACCATGCTAGATGTTTTACACAGCATATTTAATATTTATACCTACTAGCTGATCATCATGGAATTCAGGGCCATCATTGTGGCCAACCACAAGGAAGGCTGTTCGTGTGCAGATCACCAACCGCATTGCTAACGGTCCTCTTACCCATGCTTCTTCACATCCACCTTCTTCATTTTTCTTTTGGTTTTTTACCTTCTTACATTTTTTTCTTTATGTGTTTCCACACAAATACCTCTCCCACGTCCACAATCCCAATAGTTTAATGCCTCCCCACTCTAAATCTGCAAAGACTGAGACTGGCTACTTAGAGGAGCTGTTATTTTGGCTGATTTAAAGGCTGGCTAGACTTTTCTGGAAATTGAGGAAGGGCATTCTCCATGGAACAAGAAACAATGTAGTCTGGCTTGAGTGGAACACACAGGAAGGCTGGGAAATCAGACCATCCTTCTGAATTTGTCTTTACATCTCAATTCTCTGAGATAGAACATGGATCAAGTGTATATACATTAAATGTACATTAAATTAGAAATCTATTTTAATGTCAGAAAGTTATCTCAACATTGTCTGGCCCAGTGCATCCATTTATAAGTGAAGGAATTGAGGCTTAAAAGACTGAGGTCGCTGGAATGTAATGAAGATTGAGCATGAGCATCTAAATCCGTACTATGGAAATGTTAGCTTTCTATGAGCTTAAACTTACCTGTGATTAAGCTTCCTCATCCATAAAACAGAGAAAGTGACAGAATCTTCCTTAGTGGGTTGTTGTGAAAATGAAATGGTATTGCTTAGCAAAGCCTTGGGTCTTACATCTGCTGTAATCAACTGGTATAAGATTGAGTGGCTTAAACAGCACATGTATTTCCTACAGTCCTGGTGGCTGGCAATGTGACACCAGGGTACGTGTTTGGTTGAGATTCTTGTGAAGTCCTTTTTCCTCTTCTAGAGTGCGCATTGCTAACGTCTCATCCCCTCTTCTAGTGGGAGAAATACAGCAAGCGAGAGCTCTCTGGGGTCCCTCTTATAAAGACACTTAGCCCATGTACAATGATATCATCCTCAAGTTCTAGTGCCCTCCCAAAGAGTCCACCTCACAGGAGCATCACCCTAGGAGTTAGGATCTCAGCATATGAATGGGGAAGAAGCATGAACACTCATTGCATTGTAAGCGTGTAACACAGATCCTGACCTGACACAGAATCAGTACTCTTTGAATATAGGTGAATCCGGTTATGATTTCCCAAGGTTATCCAGCTAGCAAACACAAGAACTGGAACTGGTCTCCCAAGAATTTTTTGTCCCCTGTGGCTCAAATTGAATATTGTCTGCAATGGCTGCATTAGTCGATGTTATCTCTAAGGCTGCCTGTTGAATGCCATCTCTGAAAATACGCTGCACCTCTAATCTGCTGTTTAAAGAAGTTTTCAGTTATCTTTCTAGCTCCAATTCCTCTGTTTCCTGCTTCGTGCTCCTGCCAGCCCTCGTTTTCCCCTACACCACCACTCCCCAGCCCTCAGCTGGCCTGGCTTACTGTCAGGTTCAAGGGAGAAGAGAAGCCTGAAAAAATCAGCCATGGACTTATAATTCATAGTTAACCATAGTTTACAATTTCTGACCTAGTAAGAGCTTGCTATTTTAAATATAAAAGGATCAAGAAATCATCAAACCTAGGAGATTTGAGGATTTGAGTTATCCATTATTCTTCACCTATACACTGTCAATCCTACTGGCTTAAATATTAATATTTCCTTGGGGGAATTCACTTAAACCATGAAAAAGTCTTCCTTACATTCTAACGGCCACTCCTGTAGCAAAATTATGACAGATGAGAACCATCTTCTTGTCTCTCTGCCTTTCCTTTTTTTTAAAAACAAAATTATTTTTATTGCAAAGTCAAATATACAAGAGGAGTAGAGGCAGAGAGGAAGATCTCCCGTCTGATAGTTCACTCCCAAGCGGCCGCAACAGCCGACCAGGCTGCGCCAATCCAGAACCAGGAGCCAGGAATTTCCTCCACGTTTGTCATGTGGGTGCAGGGTCCCAAGGCTTTGAGCCATCCTCTACTGCTTTCCCAGGCCACAAGCAGGGAGCTGGATGGGAAGTGGAGCTGCTGGGATTAGAACCAATGTCCATATGGCATCCTGGCACGTTCAAGACAAGGACTTTAGCTGGTAGGCCACCATGCCAGACCCTCTGCCTTTTCTTTCTTAGTCTCTGGCACTTCTCAAAACTTCTCAAAACAAAACAAACAACAACAACAAAAAACCCAACTGTGTGCAGTCTATACTCCCTAGATTGCAGACATCTTGAAGCAGTGCACATTCCTCGCCTTTTGATGTCTAGAACCTGGCTGAGTGAGTACCAGGGGTAACAGGCACCTGCGTATTACTGAGTGGACGGCCTTAAGCGGTGCCACACACACAGAGGATCTCCCTTCCTCCTCTGTCCTCAGACCTGTGCCACCTCTGTGTAGCTGGTCATCATTCTGTTGCAAATTCACCAGAAAACATGGCAACAACTTATGCGAAATAAGTGTTTTATAATGTGAAAAATACTTTCAGAAGGGTTTATTTTAATGGTGTAAATCCAGGCAATATTATAGGATGAACAGGAGGAATTTTTTTTTTTTGAGCATTTGGACTTCCCTGATACCTCAGATCACACCATACAAACTGAATCTTCTCTGTCACATTAATAAAGGCTTCCGGGCTTTCACTGTTAAATGCTTTACTTCAGGTTTCTTAGATCAATTTGTAAAACTGCCTCAGTTTTAAATATAACTGTATTAACTTTCCAGCCCAAGTCATTTATTAAAAAACACCATTTTCCTTATTCTTAAAAAAAAGTCAACAATTGTCCCATTTTCTCTTCTACTTCAAAATCAACTGGAACCCAGCACCCTGACCATGCACTCTACCTCTTTAATCCAAAAGTCTACTTAAATGTGCCTGCTACTTCCTGTAATTCATTTTCATCATTCCCTAGGGACTTGGAAGGAACCTAAAGGCACAGAAATCTTCCTGGCAGTCTTGATTTTCCAGTGCATGTGTTCTATGCTCTGTCCACTCACCTGGTGTCTTCAAATACGCCTAGCGCGTCCCAGTGCCGGTGTCTGACTTGCCCCTTTCTGCTCATCACCACCAGCCACTGGGTCCTGCTGGCTTTAAATGAATCATCCTGTGGCTCCTCCTTGTCTAAAGACCTCTACTTCTACTTCAGGATACCTCTCTCTTGTCTTGAACTGGCCTATAATTCAGGGCACTTAAAAAAAAAAGATTTATTTATTAATCAAAAAGGCAGATCTACAGAGAGGAGAAGAGACAGAGAGGAAGATCTTCCACCTGATGATTCACTTCCCAAGTCACCACAACAGCCAGAGCTGAGCTGATCTGAAACCAAGAACCAGGAGCTCTCCCAGGTTTCCTGCATGGGTACAGGGTCCCAAGGCTTTGGACCATCCCAGACTGCTTTCCCAGGCCACAAGCAGGGAGCTGGATGGGAAGGAGGCAGGGCCCCTGGAACATGAACTGGTGCTCATAGAGGATCCCTTTGTGTACAAAATGAGGACTTGAGCTGCTAGGCTACCATGCTAGCCAGGCACTTTTTCTTTCTTTGTGATTGACTACAAAATATAACTAATGGTTTTACTTTCTCCAACTTCTAAGAATGAATTTAATATAATCAGCTTAATATAACTTAACTTTCTTAATTATAATAATTAGTGCCATTTTGCCATACAAATCTAATTCAACATATATTTAGGCTACCATAAAAATTAAATTGTGAAGTCTTTCCAATTCTGAAATATATACTGCAACTGCATGACCTTGAGCACACCTAACTTCCACGGACTTAAGGGTTCTTAGCCTAGCTAGTGATCAGTACACAAGCCTAACTCAGAATTGTTTGAGAACTAACTATAACAATACATGTAAAGTGTTTAATAATAACAGTTGTGATTGCTAGTATTTGTTGAGGGCTACAAAGGACCAAGCATTATTCTAAGCTCTTTAAGTGAATTTCCACTTTCCTGACTATCAATCCTGTAACGTTGATTTCATTACTACTTGCAGACAAGAGGACTGAGGCCAAGAGAAGTTAAGAAACATGAATAGCATCAACCAGCTAAGAAGAATTCAAAGCTAAATAGTCAGATCTGGGCAAGCACAGGCACAGCATATACCTAGGAAGAATTTAGTCAACTGTTGTTGGTGCTCTGTATATCACCAGTATAAACAGCATAAAGAGAGAAGAGGGTTTTTTCTTTCTTATTTATTCATTAAATTGTGCCTCAGGATTGTTTTAGGAAGAGATGGTTCATTTATGATAATTAAATGTGTGGGGTACCAGTTGTTCATGTTTCCCAAAAGAGATGGATAGTTAGGGGTTCCTGTCCTAACTAGGCCCTGTGATTACCTAGCTCTCACCATTCTCAATCTGCCCTCTGAAATATTCCTTTTTTTTTTTTATTTATTTGTTTTTATTTGGAAAGCAGATTTACAGAGAAAAGGAGGGAGAGAAGGAAGGAGAAAGAGAGAGAGAGAGAGAGAATCTTCCATCCATTGATTCACTCCCCAAATAGCGGCAAAAGCCAGAGCTGAGCTGATCTGAAGCTAGGAACCAGGAGATTCTTCCAGGTCCCTCGTGTGGGGGTAGGAGCCCAAGGACTTGAACCATCCTCTGCTGCTTTCCCTGGCCATAAGCAGGGAGGTAGATTGGAAGCAGAGCAGCTGGGACATGAACTGGTACCCATATGGGATGCTTGTTCCTTGTGAACAGCCAGAGATTTGCTCCCGTATCACCCCTTAGCGATGCTTTAGGTCTTTCTCTTTAATAGAACTGCAAGATGCTCGGTGTTTAGCTCTGCACGTTCTCCTACCTCGGGTACTTCTGCCACAGACACTGACTAGGGAAAAGGCATTCCCCTCCCTGCCCAGGATTTTCCCAGCAAATAATTCATTTAGTTTCTACTATGGGGAGATATTTCCTTCTCTTAGTACACACTTTAGTACCATTATCATCCAATGGTCTAATTTAACTCTTTTGCCCTTTAATGGTGCCAAAAATAAGACTGAGCACCCTGTTGTTTGAAATCTCTCCCCAGGTATCCCATGCATTCTTTTGGGGGTGCCTACTTTATTTCTATTTAGTTCATGACATCACATACCTTCCCTGTTCTCTTGCTTCCCTCAAGTTTGTGATTCTGCCTGAACATTTGGTTGTTTATGTTGGAACATCTGGTTCTTTTGACTCATAGCAAAAACGGACCTCGGTTTTCTAATAGTGAGATTTTCATGGATTTCAGAATCTTAAAATGCTGCAGCCAGAAGGTCTTGTGTAGATAGCAGAGGCCAGCAGATTCCTTTCACAGTGAGACACAGTGACTCAGTGAAGGCAAGGGTCAAGTGCAAGGCTACACAGCTTGTGACGGGACAAACCAGAACTGAACCCAAGACTTCTGCTCCATTTGTTTCTGACCATGTGGATTAAAGGATACTCGGAAGTAATAATAGAAAGGATTTATAAGTGTTTTCTCCTGAACTATTTTAAGCCTTTTTTCCAGTGACTATACACTCTCAGGGGTCACAGAGGAATAGGAATGCATGACTGAAAAAATTCAGGCATAAAGACTCAATATTACAGAGCTCACTGTGTCCTTTTCTTTCCCAGTGACACTTTGTACAGTGCCTGGCACACTGTGAGTTCCAAAGTGTAGTGATGACACATTTCATATTTCTGTCATCGCCATTGTTGTTGTTTGTGATGATTTTTACTTTGGGGGTACCAAGGTTTCTGAAAGCCCGGCTCTTCTCATTCACAGTTCTCTGTGAAGGCACTGCAGAGCTGTCTTCCACAGCAATGATGATGGTGACAACTTCAAATGATTTGAGATCTGTCCCCCAAGCATGCAGATGTACTTTGAAAACTTTCTAAGCTTGAGTGAGCATGTTCCTAATATATTACACGTTATTGTGTAGAAGAAGCATTCTCTGGAGAGTTTGGAAAATACAAAGGAAACAAAATGTGACCTTTAGCATTGATTTACTTTTCTAGAATTTCTTAGGATCTCTCAAACACTGATGTGAGTCTGATTTTCTAAAAGGTAAGGGTATAAAGGATGTAAAATCCCCCGAAACATATTTGACCATATCATTGATCCTAGTGGGACTGGTGCAGCATGCGAGCTTTGGGAACCGTTCAGGCACTCACATTCCTTGGGTCTTAGTTGGAGAATGCAGTCTGCACAGCAGGCTGTCTGTTTCTGATGATAAGGTGCCTTTCCCCGGGGAGTTGTTTTCTGCTGTGTAATGAGTAAGGCTATAGACTCTGCTCCTGCTCATCCTTTCAAGACACAGGCCCTGTTCTTTCTCAGTCTGAACTTCTGCGGGTAGAAGAATCACAGACTGTTTAACTCCGACCTCATCTATGAACTACTCAAGTCCCATAATCATTTCAGCTGTCCTCCTCTAATCTAGTTTCCAAGGGCCAGAGTCCAAAAGGTTTAATAACTCTCCGAACAACACCTGGAATTCATTGAATGCATACTGTGGTTAAGACATTGTGTTGACAGCTTTACATGTCACAACCTACCTTCTTGTCACCATATGCTATGAAGAAGCTATTAATATTTCCATTTTATACAGAAGGAGCCTGAAGAAAGGTTAAGTATTTTTTTCCAAGAAGGTTCCAGAGCAAGGCTTGGTGGAGAAAATAGAACTGGGATTTGAATCTAACTACCTAGCGCTGTGCCTCTAGTGTCTGTTTAAGTTTTCAAAATGTAGGTGTGGCTGGTCCAATCTTCACCAATTCTTCTGCACTCGGCACAGCATCTGCCATGCTGGAGCCAATGCTCATTTGAAAAGCAAGATTAAGCTGCTTGTCCAGATCCTGCTGGTAGTAAATGATGGTCCCAAGTTCTCCATTTCCCCATCCCATCCCATCCCATCCCATCCCATCCCATCCCATCCCATCCCATCCCATCCCATCCCATCCCATCCCATCTCAAAGACTCCTCTTCAAAGTGAGGGTTCCCGCTCCTTTCCTGAGCATAACCTGGTACTTCCTATTCAGCTATACCCCACTTTCAATTCTGCCCTCCCCCAAATAGACTGTGATCCTAGACCTAATGAACTTAGTCTAAGCCTAAATGACTTGCCACTGATAAGCAAGAAAGCAGTTGTGTTGTTGCCCTTGGCTAGTTTTGTCAGTTTCCTTAGAAGGATGTTGGCAGGGAAGGAGGTAGTTCATGGGGTGCCAGCACAGATCTGGAATTCTCAGTATAAAATGAAAACCCCATGGTGGCCACGAGGGGTTGTGCCCCTCACTGGCCTTAGCCCCACACACTGTCCCCGGCCTGTTGGGCTCTCGGCAGATGGGAGAGTTTGGTAATATTTCGGGAAGGCCTAGGCATCAGAGAGCATTTATGAGGTAACAGGGACCACGTCCATCTTTTCGAAAGCCACCCCTCTTCAGTGACACTACCGGCCTGTACCCCCAGCCCAGGGCAAGGAAAACCCTCACTGGCCCCTGTGTGGTGGAGGGCCACACGCCTCCAAGCTAAGGCACTAGTGACAGCATCCCTCTCCTTGACCGTGGCCTCTGCTGCACTCAGGTCCAGCAGCTGCCCCAGTGTCCCAGCCCACTGGAGTCCCCTTTCCTCTCATGGGGCCTCTCCACATTTCATCACGTCCGCTTCCAAGGATGTTGCCGGGTTGCCCCACCAGAAGCGCGGATTCTCCATACCCTGGCTCTCAGGTGGAGCGAAGACACGTCTCTGACCACAAAGTGAGCTGGCTGCTGGAGAGGCCTGTGGAGTACACCTCCGGCTCTATGTTAGCTGCGCCCACGTGGACAGACCCCTAGGTGGGGGAAGGGAACTTCTCTCCCAAGTCCAACAAAAAAGATGGGCCAGTGGAGAAAAGGAGCCCAGAATGGCTCACACGAGGTTGAAAATGGCAGGCCTTGGAACCCTGCAGGTCGGACAGGCCTGGCTGGTCAAGGGCTCGTGGGACGCTGGGGCCCCAGTTATGTTGCTGATCCTATTATAACCAGGTGAAAAAGGGGCAGCGAGGGGAACCAAGTTACCCATCCAGTTTCTGGCAACAACGCCCTACAATTTGTAGCCGTCCAAAGGAAGAACTGTGGAGAATGGGCCATTCCTGGTGGGATGGTGGATCCAGGTGCCACTCTGCAAAGGGAATTTGGAGAGGAAGCCATGAATGCCTTATGGAAATCCAGGACGGAAAGGCAGGAATTGGAGAAACAACTGCACCTGCTCTTCAGCCAGGACAAGTTTGAGGTCTGTAAGGGCTATGTGGATGATCCACGGAATACAGATAATGCGTGGATGGAGATGCAGGCTGTGAACTACCCCAAGGATACGGGGGAAATGACCCACCACCTTCCGCTGGGTTCCTCTGGGTTTCCTACATGGCTGCAGCATCCCAAGGCTTTGGACCATCCCAGACTGCTTTCCCAGGCCATAAGCAGGGAGCTGGATCAGAGAGCAGCTGTCTCACAAATTGGCACCCATATAGGACACTGGTGCCACAGG
Organism: Ochotona curzoniae; assembly: GCF_017591425.1. Lineage (NCBI taxonomy): Eukaryota > Metazoa > Chordata > Mammalia > Lagomorpha > Ochotonidae > Ochotona > Ochotona curzoniae. The sequence continues at coordinate 10,236,346 of NW_024467123.1, forward strand.
GTGGAGGATTAGCCTGTTGAGCACCTGCCCTGAGTAACATGCTTTTAAAGTTAGCTTCCTGTGGGCTAGTGTTCCTTGCTTTTAGGCACATACACTCTTTGGTTATTCTTGTTTCCAGAGGTTTTGGTTTTCATGGGAAAAGCTCAGCCTGTATTTTAGCCCATAAAAATCTACTTATAAACTAGATTGGGGAAGATGTAGTGGTTGGGATCTGAAGTGGAGTCACGTCCCACCTCTGAGTTTGCTTCCTGGCTCTAGCCCCTGACCCTTGCTTCTTGCCAGGGCAGGCCCTGAGAGTCAGCAGGTGGTAACTGCAAGGATTGGGCCCTGGGAGGCTGGGACTGAGTCACTGGCTCCTCACCCGAGGCTTTAGACTCAGTCCAGGCCTTCACTCTCAAAATTGTTAACACGCATTGAGCTTAAATATGAGTCCAGGTCTGGCTGTCTGGTCATCAAAATTGTTTCTGGACAGAATGGACTAAGCTCACAGCACTGCTTTCTGCTGATCTCAGAAGAGGATCCTACACCTGTGATTCCTGCCTTGGAAAACATTCACAGGGACAATATAATCCGCATCATCTACCCTTTTCTCAATAATAGTAATATTGATATGCAAATAAAGAAGGTATTTATAACTAGGCTTCAAAGATAGAAATGGCCCTCTGACAACAGCAACAAATGGGGCAGAAACAGCTTTCTTTCTTCATCACCTAACACTAGCCAGTTAATTTTATTTATAACATATGAAAAATTAATGAAAATGAAAACTCTTTATTGCAAGGAGAACAAAATAAAAATAACTGTATTGAGTTGATAGCCTTATACCAAAGTCACTTTGTTAACACAAATATTGCACTTAATATGTGCAAGCAACTGAGTGGATTCTCTGTGGTGACTTATTAAGGGTCTTCCTATCAGGAGGGCATCCTTGTGGTACAGACTGAGCTTTCTACAAAGCAGAATTCAGGAAGGGCAGAAGCATGAAGCTTGTTGGGTGGTAGTCTGGGCATCAGCACCCGGGGCTGGCAGGGGAAGAAAGCAGGGCTTGGGGAGAGGTTGAGTTGGGATGTGGGCACAAGCAAGGCCCCAGCTGCTTTAGGGACTGCAAAGGCCTTTTGAGCTCCCTTGGATGGGCGCGGCAGGGACAGGCACTCACAGTGACCTCGTTGACCGGTCACTGGATAGGGGATACCTGAGAAGGACGCATGACCATGGCAGCCATGATTTCTTAGGCTAAGGAACACCTGAGAGAAGGCTGGAAGCTTGTTTTCTACTCAGTATGCTGTATCAGTGAAAATCATTCCAGAGCCCAGTGCAAAAACGCAGTGGTTCAAGTCCTCACAAGCCCGGCAGCTCCACTTCCCATCCAACTCCCTGCTTGTGGCCTGGGAAAGCAGTTGAGGACGGCCCAAAACCTTGGAACCCTGCACCCGCGTGGGAGACGCAGAGGAGGCTCCTGGCTCTTGGCTTTGGATCAGCTCAGCTCCAGCCATTGTGGCCACTTGAAGAGTGAATCATAGGACAGAAGATCTTTCTCTCTGTCTCTCCTCCATTCTGTATACCCGCCTTTCCAATAAAAATAAGTAAATCTTTTTTTTTTAAAAAAAGAAAATTATTTCATAGTACAATGCTGTCTGTCTTATGAGAAGAAGAGTCCATCCTGAGAACAGGGTTTTTCTATCCTGTGGACTGCTCTAGCCCAAGAACCAAAATACTCTCTGGTATATCAGCACATTATGATGATTGGTAATATATGCAGCAGCCAAGAAGGAGACTGGGGAAGGGCTATGCCAGAGACAAGAGTGATATCTCAGGTCTGCCACAGGGGTAGCGGGGGTTCAAGCACTTGAGCCATTGCCTACTGGCTCCCAGGACACACATTAGACAACAAGGCAATCTGGAGCTGCACACTGAACTCATGCATTCTGAGGCGGCCGATAGGCATCTCAACCGCCAAGCCGAGCACCTGCTGCTGTCCTGGGACATTCTTGGAATACTTTTTTCTTTCTTTCTTTTTTAATGTAAGTGCCAAAAAAACATACATTGTGTGTGCATGTGTGTGTGTGTGTGTGTGTGTGTGTGTGTGTGTGTGTGTGTAGCAATCGCTGCAAATGTAGATTTACAAAATGTCTCAAATTTAATATATCCAGAGCAGAAATCTTGAATTTTTCTCATAAAACCATGCTATCTCTTTTCCCTAGAAAAATGAGGCCCAAAACAACCTGAGCTGTGTAAGAAAATAGAGTAGCATCTTTTATCTCTTGCTTCCTCTCACCCCTGCAGTCAATCCGTGTGTAAAATTTAGCCAGAAAGTCACTGCCTTCCACTCACTGACCATGTCCATCAACTCATTACCTTACTGACTTCCTGCTGTCACGCTTAACCTCCAGTGGGTCATTTTCTACAAAAATAAGGAAGTAACAGATTTAAGAATATGAGTCACGTCATTCCCTACATCTCTTGCAACCATCCAATTGTTTCGTTTAGTACCTCAAGGAAAATGCAAACTCCTAAGAAAGCACAGCCTCCTTAGGTTGGCCTCCCTGTCCAGGGTGCTGCCTGCTGCTTGTCGACCTGGGAATGTTTCCCCAGGATTACACCAGCCTTTTTCTTTTTAGTATAATGCATAGTTGCCTCTGCCTCAGGGCCTTTTCTTTGCTTTCCACTGCTTAAAATGTCTCTTGTCTTCACAATGTCAGTTCCTTGGATTATGCAAGTCTCATTCAAACTCCCTCAGAGAGAGTTGTGTGTATGTGTGTGTGTTTTAACCACCTAAAATAATCCACCCAGTTGGGGTCAGTTTACTGTGTATTTATTTACTTTGTATTTGTTTGAAAGGCAGAGAGAGAGGCAGTTCTTTCATCCACTGGTTCACTCCCCATCTGCTGCCAACAGCTTGGGCTGGGCCAACTCAGAATCAAAAGTCCATTTGGTCTCCCCATGTGGGTGGCAGGGACCCATGCTCTTAAGCCATGGTCTGCTGCTTCCCTGGATATGCAATGGCAGGAAACTTCATCAGAGAAGAAAGAGCCGGAACTCAGACTGGTACTCTAATATTGGATACAAATATCCCAATTGGCAACTTAACTGGCTGCACACAATGACCATTCTGTAATTTGTTCTGTATACAGTATGCTGCACCAATGAAAATTATTCCATAGATTAAATGTTGCCTCTTATAAGAAGGAGAGTTCATAAGAACAGGATTTTTTATCCTGTTGATTGCTGTAGCCCCAGAGCCCAAATATTCTCTCTTAGACCAGCATATTACTTTTGGAAAATAACTATTCCTATCTTATCTGTTTTCTCTATAACTTTACTTCTTATTAAAAGAAAATTCTAAATGTGATCACTTTAAACGTGGCCTAATTTTTAAACTTTTTATTTCAAAATAATTGTAGACTTGACAAAACAGTTACCAAAGAAGTCCATGGGATTCCTATGTAACCCTTTACCCCATTTCCACAAATGTTGACAACTTATTGTTATTGTATAGTACCTGAAACTAGAAAATTAGCACTCAATACTTTTACTGTTAATAAATGTACAGATCTTATTTGGGATTTTCCAACCGTTTCCTCTAGTGTATTTTTTTTTCTTCTTTTTTAAATTCCAGAACTCAAGGATTCTGCATCTTGCTTCATTGTTGTATCTTCTTCTCATTCTTTTCTTGACTCTTTTCAGCAGAATATCCCATAATTTGTATTACTCCAACATTTATCTTTGCTGGCAAGAAGATCACTGATGTGTGGGGATGGCATCTGGCACAGTGGTTAGGACACTGCTTAAGATATGCATCTCTCACCGGACAGTCTGGGCTTGAGTCCCAGAGCTGCTCCTGACTGCAGCTTTCTGCTTGTGCACACCCTGGAAGGCAGTGTATGGTGGTTCAAGGCTCAGGGCCCTGCTTCTCACATGGAGAAAGGGATGGAGTTCCTGGCTCCCTGCTCACCTGCTCTCTCCCAGCTACTGCAGGTACCTGGGGGGGAGCCAGTGGATTGGACATTTCCTCCCCCCTGCCCACATTTCTCTTCTTCGCTCTCTCTCTCTTTTTCCCTTTTCCCTCTTCTAATCCTCCCCCTCCAATTCAACTAAAATAAATATTGAATGTTGTAAAAGGAAAGAATATCATAGATGTGACATTAGCTAAGCTTCTACATTGAAAAGTTAAGGTACATTTGCTACTAAGATCACTTCTGATTGTACATATGTCTTTTTTTCTATGATAAAAATGTAGAGATGATTATATATTCACACATTTTAAATAACTTAGAGATACTCATTGGCACCTTGTTCAATTTCCCAAGTAGCAACAAAACTAAAGTATAATATCACAATTAGAATATTGGCATACAACTGATATTATTCTGCTTTCCTCAGTTGTTCTATAGTCTCTCTGTGTATTATGTTTTCAATAATTTTATCCCCTGCATGGATTCATAAATGCAGTGCTACATTCTGAAAATGTCCAACTACCACCTTGCTTGTCACAGTTGGAACTGGGCCAGGCTGAAGCCAGATGCTGAGAATTTAGTCCAGAGTGGCAGGGACCCACACAATTGGGCTATCAACTTCTGCCTCCCATGGTGCACTTGACAAGAAACTGGAATTGGAAGTGGAGCTAGAATTCCAAGGCACTCTGATATGGAAAGTGGTTATCCTAAGTAAGATCTCAACTCAAGGCCAAATGCCCATCCCAGACTCCAAAGCTCGTTGCTTCTAAATAAGCTTATCTTTTATTTTTTTCACAAGCATTTTGAAGAACCTTTATTTGGTCTTTATGTTTTCAGGATTTATCCATGTATCAATTTTCTGCTTTTTTTTTTTTTAAGGTTATTTATTTTATTGGAAAGTCAGATTTACAGAAAGAAGGAGAGACAGAGAGAAAGATCTTCTGTCCACTGGCTCACTCCCCAAGTGGCTGCAACAGCCAAAGCTGAACTGATCCATAGCCAGAAGCCAGGAGCTTCTTCCAGGTCTCCCATACAGGTGCACGGTCCCAAGGGCTTGGGCTATAGTTGACTGCTTTCCCAGGCCACAAGCAAGGAGCTGGATGGGAAATGGAGCAGCCGGAACATGAACCAACACTCATGTGTGATCCTGGAATGTGCAAGGTCAGGATTTAGCTGCCGAGCCATTGCACTGGGCCCTTTCTGTTCCTTTTCATTGCCAAGTAATATTTCACCATGTTACATAGTTTACATTTCTTAACCCATTCTTTAGTTCCTGGACATTTGAGTTGTTCCCACTCTTTGGTCTTATGAATAATGTTTCCATGAACAGTCACATAAAATTTTTGTGTGTAGATGTATGCTATTTTTCCTAATTGGTATATAGACAGGTAGAATTTAGGTCATATAGTAACTCTAGGTATGATATTGAGAAATTGCTAAATTGTTTTTTTCAGAGTGTATCACTTTACAGCCTCATCAGAAGTATGTAAATGTTTCAACAGTCAAATCCTTTTGACACTTGTTATCTGCTATTATGACTGCTGCTACCACACAGCTGGCCGAGTGAGTATGAGGCAGTATCTCATTGTGGGCTGGCTTCTGTTCCCAGATGACTAATGATGCTAAGCATCTTCTCAAGCACTTATTTCCCTTTGTGTCTCTTGCTTGGAGAAATGTCTATTCAGGTCCTTTGCCATTTTTATTGGCTGTCTTTGATTATTAACTTCTTTTAAAAATATATATATATTTATTTATTTAAAAAGATTACTGAGGGAGATGCAGAAAGAGGCAGGATGGGTGAACAGAGAGGGAGGGAGAGGGAGAGAGAAAAAGATAGAGAGAAACATGAACCATTTTCCTGCTCAGTGCCCTAGTGGCTGCAATGTCCAGGATTGGGCCTGGCCGATCCCAGGAACCAGGAGCTTCATCCAGGTCCCCCATGTGGGCTCCAGGAACCAAAGCATCTGAACTATCTTCAAGGCTGTCCCGGACATTATTAGGGCATTGGGTTGGAAGTAGAACAGCTGATTTCCAGTAATTATTTAAATACATTCTAGATCAGGCCCTTTATTAAATATATGATTTGTAAACATTTTCTCCAATTCTGTGAGCTGTCTTTATCTCTTAGTGGTTTTGCAAATATTTTCTCCCATCTGTGTGCTGTCTTCACTTTCTTGATCACATGTCCTTTGAAGCACAACAGTTTTCAATTTTGATGAAATCCAATTTTTCTAATTTTGTCACTTACACTTTTGGTGTCACATCACAGAAAGACTTCTCTACAGCCGCAAAGATTTATCCGTCTATTTTATTCCATGACCTGTCCAGTTTTAACTCTTATGTATTAGTTTTATGATTCATTTTGAATTGATTTTCTATGTGAGATTAAGTAAGTGTTAATTCATTCTTTTTCATGTGGCTATCTGGTTGTCCCCAGACAATTTCTTGAAAAGATTCTTCATGTCCACTGAATTGTCTTGATACCCTTGTGAACAGCTGACTTCCAATGTGTTTATTTCTGGATCTGCAAATTCTATCCCATTGATCCCAAGCTCTATCTTTATGCCTATACCACACGCTGTATGTTTTATCAATTGAGAGGCTTCTATTGTGATTTCTTATGTGATTGTTCCATATTTCCTCCTAATTTTTTCCCTATTTGTCCAATAAAACTCAACTGAGGTCTCTGAAAAACCTTATCAATTGCTATGTGAGAGTTCATCTTTTATACTGCTGTATGGCCTTGTATGGCATCCCACTGCAGAATTCTTCTACACTTACTTTTGTTGACGTCCAAGAGCCTGTCTGCCTCACTGTGCCATCCCGGGGCTGAGCACAGCATCTGTCCCACAGCAGGCGCTCAGCTGTGTCTTCCTGAAGAGCTCAAGAGAGGACAGTGTTTTCCAGCTCAACCCTGCAGTGTATTAACATTTCTCACATGGCTAGGACAAGCCCAAAAGCCACCTGGCATGGCTGGATGCCTGTTCCTTTCTACGAATCCCTCCTAACACTCCCAGATGCTGTCAGGGTCTTTTATAGAAGACATCTGATAAAAGTAGAGTGATGGGGAACCACAAAGGGGTAGAGTGCTATGGGTTGCGCCATCAGCTGCTTGAGCTTTCTCTCACATTGTCCTTCAATGATATCCTTTTCCTTTCTGTCTAGTGATACAAGTACAAATAAATGCACCTTGTGCCAGGCATTGTGCATGCACTCTCATGAATACTTTCTCATTAAGATTAAATATTCTAAAACATGCTATTTGTTTTGAAAGCCAGAGGCAAGGAAGGAGGAAGGGGATGCTGAGAAAGGAAAAGAGAGAAAGTGAGAGCTCCCATCCACTGTTTCCCTCTCTAAATGCCTGAAATAGCCAGGGGCGAGTCAGGCTGCAGCCAGGGGCTGGGACCTAAATCCCTGCAGGGTGTGGCAGGGACCTCACAACTTGACTACCCCAGGGCATTCATTAGTGGAAATCTGGATTTATGAACAGGACTTGGTTTGAACCCAGACCCCCTGCATGCAGGCAGCATCCTCACTGCTATGCCAAGTGCCCACCCCCAGATGAAGCATTTTTAAGACAGTCTTCTGTCTGGCCAAGAGAAGTCTATGTGACTTCAGACAGGCAGCATTGTAATTACAGCCTATACTTTTCTCATTTTTTCCAGCATCTATTCTGTCTGGGTATGTATTTAACACAAACCCGAATCAAACAGAATACCAAAACACATTTTCTCCATCATTAAATAATTTAGAGTGGATTAAAGAATGAGTTATAATTAAAAAAAGCATTTGGTTCAGCTGAGTTTTGTAATGCCAAAGATGACATATGGTAGTATACATTCTAAAAAAAAAAAGCCTTTCAGGAGTTCTTGAATGGTTTCAATAGTATCCATTTTAAAAAACAGAAGTTTGTCAAGATTTTTCTTGTGGTTATATGTCATATAAATGCTCACATCCCATTACAACATGATAACTTTTGCTTCTGGATTTGTCACTGCCTAGCTGTAGGAATTTGAGCAACTTCTTCACCTATTTCAATTGTTACTTGTAATTCTATGAATATTAAGTTGACAGATGTACCTTTATGCATTTGTTATGGGAAAGAATATAAAGTTGCACTTTAATAACTATTATACATTGATAGAAGCCAATCTTTGCAAAACAGGAATAAGGATTTATGTATGTGAAAAATCTGGATCCTATCATGACCACAACGCCTTCTAAGACATTCTCAGTGTTCTAACAAATGAATGACACAATTACTATCTTCCAGGACCAGAATCAAGAATCTGGCCATGGCTTGCTCAAGCTGCTTCAGGGTGTCTAAATGCTACCACCAGGGTGTGGGGTGGAGTTGCTGGAGCCTCTACTGGGAAAGACCTGCCTCCAGCCTCAGGGAGTTGTTGGCAACATTGGATTCATTCAGGATAGAATGTTGCCCCGAGGGTCTGGGTTTCCTGCTGGCTAGGAATGACAGGCTGGCCTGGGGCTCTCTCCAGGGGCCCAACTTTCTCAACAAGGGAATGAGTCTCCTACTCAAAAAGGCTCCCCTGTCATGAAATGCAACCACAGACCTGTTTCCATGCATGTCCTTTGAATTTGCTGTGCTCCACTGCTTAGAAAGAAGTCACAGGCCCCACCCCTACACAGGGGAGGGCATCCCACAAGATGTAAGCCCTAGGAAGTCTGGATGGTGGGGTCCATCCTAGAGCCTAGCTACCACAATTGGAAAACTGAAAAATGCATGTGACCTGTGGAAGTACATGAGATTCTAAGGAGACATATCATTGCCCAAACAGAAACCTTTGCAATGAGGGAAGCACCCTACCTCTCCCTTATTTAACAATTTAAAAAATGTTGCCAAGCAGCACCTGGTGCAATAGCCTAGTAGCTAAATCCTCATCTTGCATGTGCTGGGATCCCATATGGGTGTTGGTTCATGTTCTGGATACTCCACTTCCCATCCAGCTCCTTGCTTGTGGCCTGGGAAAGCAGTCGAGGATGGCCCAAAGCCTTGGGACCCTGGACTTGCATGGGACCTGGAGGAAGTTCTTGGCTTCTGGCTTTGGATCAGCTCAGCTCTGGCCGACGTGGCCACTTGGGGAGCAAACCAGTGGATGGAAGATCTTTCTCTCTGTATCTCCTTCTCTCTGTATATGTGCCTTTCCAATAAAATAAATATATCTTTAAATAAAATAAAATGTTGCCAACAATAGCTCAGCCTCAAATGTAGGAAAAAGCTCTGGCTTTTTGTTTGCTCTCTCAAGCCCGCTCTCCAATTTACTCCAACACAGAGTACTAAAAATGTCTCTACTCTTTCTGTATTCCTACTGTTTCTCGCCATTCTCAGACATCACTGTTCCCGTACACACTGAACGCATCTCTTAACTGGCCTCCTGGGTACCATTCAGGTTCTCTGTAACAATCCACACTTCCAGGCCAGTGTTGTGGGACAATGAGCTAAGCCGCCACTAGGAATGTTGGCATCCCATATAGGAGCAGGGATCTGATCTGCTTTCTGATTCAGCTCCCTGCTGATGCACCTGGGAAGGCAACAGGTCCAAATGCTCGGACCCCTGCCACCAATATGGAGACCTGGATGCAATTCCAGGCTCCTGCCTTTGGACTGGACTGTAACTGGCCATTGTGATCATTTGGGGAGTGAACTAGCAGGATAGAAGATTTCTCTGCCTTTCTCTTTCCAAAACAAAACAAAACAAACAAACAAACAAAAAAAACACTTAACAACAACAACAACAAAATCCATGGGCCTGGCATGGTAGCCTAGTAGATAAAGTTCTCAACTTGCAAGTGCCAGGATCTCATATGGGTGCTAGTTTGTGTCCCGGCGGCCCTGCTTTCCATCCAGCTCCCTGCTTGTGGCCTGGGAAGCAGAAGAGTCTGGGAAGCCTTGGGACCCTGCATCCGCTTGGGAGACCTAGAAGAAACTCCTGGTTCCTGGCTTCTGATTGGCTCGGCTCCGGCCATTGAGGCTACTCAGTGGATGGAAGGTCTTCCCCTCTGTCTCTCCTCCTGACTTTCCAATCAAAATAAATAAATTCTAAAATTTATTCTTCCCATAGCCCCCTGAATGCTGTCCTAAAACAGCAGATCATATTTCTTCTCTCAGAATCTTCCCCTTGGTTTTCTGCCAGAAGTTAAAGGGGTATTTTCCCCACCACGTCTTGGATTCACCAGAGCAAGCTCTCCCAAGACAAGTGCATATCTTAACTAATCAGGAACATACTTCCCCAAGAGACAAGGGCGACATTAGCATATCAATTCCCCACCTGAAGCCTCAGCCTGATTCTGTCTCCGGCCATTGCCAAGGGGGACGGCTTCAGACTGGCCTCTTTATCATTAGAAAGGGACCAAGGAAGTTGGCCAGTGACGCCTTTCTGGCCTTTTGTCCCAGGGCCAGGTACCATGGAAACCAGGAATCTTGTTTATGGAGAAACATCTTTGAGGTAAACCTTTAAAAGATGCTTTCCCCACCGTTGATAAGGGTCTTTTTACTTTTCTTCCTGCCACTATGGCAGAGGACTAGGGTCTCTTTCCTCTTTTCCTCCTGCCACTATGGCAGGGGGTAAGGGTCCTTTCTATTTCAGAGCCCCCTCCCATCACTAGGATGGGAGTCTCCTTTCTCAACTTTTCTAATAAATCTTGCTTTAAAACTAAACTGTGTCCGCACGAAAATTCTTCTTTCCTGCAAGACAAGAATTGAGGTTGCTGCCATATTTGGGGTAAAAAAAAAACAACAACAACCCTACAACAACAAGACTTAGGATTCTTCTATAAAGTGATACCTGTCTATTTTTTCAACTGTTATATGAGTGGTGGGGTGGGGGTTTCTATTTTATTTTTGTTTGTTTGTTTATGAATCCAGGGGCCAATCACTTCACAGGTGGGTGTTGGACATAGTGATGAAGGTACCCACAGCCCACTCTGCAGTGCTGGGACTTGGTACCTCTCCTGACTCATAACTCCAGCTTCCTGCAAAGGCAGAACCCTGGACGGCAGCTGTACCTTCCCTGTCACCCAGCTGGGAGAACTAAGCTGAATTCCCATGCCTGACTTCAGCCCTTTGGTTGCTGCCAAAATTTGGAGGAGTGAATGAGTGAAAAGAAGCTCTCCTTTTTCCAAGCTCTTTCCCCGTTTTTCAAACAAAATTTGAAAACTCCACATTTTTTTCTTTATACACATCTACCTTTTTAAACTTGTTATTGTGATTTGGATCTTGTCATAGAAGCAATTTTAAGTAAGTTAAATTAGGATTTATCAAACGATATAACAAAGCAGTGGTATCAGTATCACTTGGGATAAAGAAACTTGATTTGTGGCAAAATCAGTATTGTTTTATGAATACAAGAGACATAATTTAACAACTGTGGACATGTGGCTTAGCCAGTACACCAAGTACCAGGTAATTTGATCCAAGCTGGGATGTCCTAAGTTTATTTGAATTTTATAAAATAGTGTACGATCCCAAGTTATACTACTCATGTGCACTGGAGCTAGAATAAGAGAAAGGGTTACCTACAAAGTGGTTTCTATTATTTTTGGAGAAGGATAGAAAAATTTGTTTCATACCCAATATTTATTTATTGGCTGTGCTTCTGAAAACTTGAAGTTATGAAATTATGTCTATAATAAATTTGGGACTATCCATTTATGGAAGTTAATTTCCTATTGTTTTTATGGAAATGAGAAGCATTCTCTTTTTCAGTCAACAGTTTTTAAAGCATTCATTTATCAACTTCTGGGTGAGTCCACTCAGATGAGATCCAACCAGGAAGCCCAGGTTCTGGAGGTGGACTAACGGGAACTGAATTTCTTCTTTTAAAAATTATTTGAATGGCAGAGTACGGGGAGAGGGAGGAGAGCTTCATTCCTCCAATGGCTGCAACAGCTTGAACGGGCATGCACGGGATGCTCTGTGGGTTTAACTTGTTACACCACAGTGCCAGCACCTGTGTTTACCCTTTTATATCCTTACCTAGTTGATTCATTCCAGTGGATCTTAAATTTATGTGCTTTCTAGTTCTAGTCCCATCAGACCTAGGATCAACTTACTCAGAAGAAAAGAAAAATATCCTAACGATGGAATTGCTAAGACTTTCCTCACACCAAAGAAGAATGAAACAAAACCTGCATGTGAGATAAAGATTTTAGTTGGGCGGGATAAATTACACAGAAAGGCTGAAAAGATAGTAGAACAATCGAAATCCTTTTCCTATACTCATATACCACTCAACATTTCTGACACTGAATTGAATGTGGGATGCTTCCCCACACACCAAGCAACCAATGAAAGACAGGAAAAACTTCCTAATCTCTTACACAGTCACTCACACAGCATGCAACATAGGACCCTTCTGCGACCAGATGTGTAGGGGGAGCAATTCTGCAGTGGACACAAGCTGAGTCTCCTACTATTCCATTCAGACGCTATCCACCTGGACGCTAATGCCAGAGCCTGCAGGTTGAGGCTCTGGTCCTACAAGATCCTGTTCTACTTCAGATGCCAATCACTGATTCCAAGATGCATGGGCCGTGTGAGATGGAGTGTGGCACTTTCAAGCACTCTCCAGAAAAAGCATTGTGCAGCATCTTTCCTGTGTTCAGCCGCCTGGAGACTCATTTTTGTTTATTATGGACGCTTCAGTGTGAAGGCCTGGCTGATCAAAGCACTGGCCGTTGCTAATCAACTTGACCTTCACCTTCTCCTCCCGCACCAGAGGTTGGAGATTGGGGTTCAAATGTCCAACAGTTTGACTAGGCCTTGTTTTTGCCCACAACCTGTCCTGATCCTAGGTCTGCCTTGGAGTCCACAGCTACCACCAGTCACACCAGCATACAAAAGATGCTCTTTCAGGGTCAAGCTTGGGTGTAGTCTAGGAGGCCAGCATTTCTGTGTCAGAGGGACAGTGTGGGTCCTGGCTGTTTCGCTTCTGATCCTGCTTCCTGCTAATGTGCCTGGGAGAGCAGTGGGGTAGTAGATGGTAGCCCAACTGCTTGGGTCTCTGCAATACCATGTAGGAGACCAGAAGGGAGTTCCTGGCTCCCAGCTTAGTTCTGCTGCAGCCATCTGAAGAGTAAACCAGTAGATGGAAGATTTCTCTCTGTCTCTCCTAGTCAGTGTACCTTTTAAAATAAATAGCTATTTTAAATGAAATAAAATTAACTTACCTTTTGAAAAAGACATTTTTAAAAAATCTTCAGAGAGGTATGAGACAGGGACGAAGACCAAATATGAATTTCAAAATGTCACAAATACAGGAGGAATCCGTATTTATTCATGAGAGTAGGTAACTCATAGCAAGTGGCAGGGTAAATGTTATTGTCTAAATCCATTGCTGCTGCTATAATAAAATACTTCATGTGGAGTAATTTATGGGCAATAGAAACATAATACTCCCAGTTCTAAAGATTACAGTTCAAATAGCTCCAGTATATGGTGAAGGAGTCTTTGCTTTTCAAAGATGGCATCATGTTGCTGGTTCCCACGTGGCAGGAGAAATGAACGTATGTATACAAGCTGGAAAAGCTGGAAAGGCTAGACAGCTTTCCTGGGCTGCTTGCACAACAGCACCAGTCCCATTCTTGGCTTCATTATTTTCCAAAGACCCTGATCTATTTTTTTTTAAAGATTCACTTATTTATTTGAAAGAGTAGGAGAGAGAGAGAGAGAGAGAGAGAAATTGAGAAGGATCTTTCACCTACTGGTTCACTCCCCAAGCATCTGTAAATGGCCAGGACTGGACTAAGTTAAAGCCAGAATCAGACATTCTACCTAGGTGCCCCTCATGGATGGCAGGTACCCAAGCTCTTGGGCCATCATGTGCTGGCTTTCCAGGAATAACAGAAGGAAGTTGGATAGAAAGTGAAATAGCCAGGAATTGAACTTGCACTCTGATATGAGATGAGTGCATCTTATGTTGGGACTTATCTTGCTATACCAAGCACTAGCCCCAGGACCTTACTTCTTGACACCATCACTTTTTCAGTTTAAGTTCCAATATATGAATTTTGGAGGTAAACATCCATTCAGATAATAGCTTGCTGCCTTGGTCCTCCAAAACTGATCTCCTTCTTATATATGAAATACACCCATTCCACTCCAATGAAGTCAAAAATCTTATGCTGTCCTGCACTCAATTTGTAAAGCATGAATCTAAACATTTCACCTGTGAAGCACCTAAATCAGATATGGTTGAAGCTCAGGCAATGTTTTCCTGTGGATATGAGCCTGTGACATATAATGGACTGTTTTCCCAAAATACTACAATGGGATAAGCATAGGATATTTCCCTATTCCAAAAGGGAATAGCAAGACAAAAAGGTGTATTAAGTAAGTCCAAAGCCTAATAAGGCAAGCACCTTTAAATCCTAAAGCTGGAGAATAACCTTTGACTTATCTCCTAGTCCTGTTTGGGCAGGGCATGGGGAGAAGGTAGAAAATTGAGCCTTGGAGTCTCCTGGTAGCTCCATCCCCTTGACTTTTCTGGTATAGTCCGTACTGGAACTCTTGACTGTTGGACTCAAATGCCTATAGCTCTCCCCGACTGTCAAGAGAAGTCAGGGAGCTCTTTGTGAACTCTGTTTAGAGATTTCTTCTGGCAAATATTCTATTTAATTGCTCTTAAGTTCTGCCTTCCACATGATGGGAGTTCACAGACAGAATTCATCCTTTTCCAGTTTGCAACAAGGATGACTTTTCTTCAGCTTCCAACAGTATTACCCCTATCTACTATACAGATTCTGTCTTTTAACAATCTATGTGTGTATGCATGTATACAGTATCCTATGCTTACCACAATTACTTAATCTCTAAGCAGGTTGGGGCTCTTTCAACAGTCTCTTCTGAGCCATCACCAGAATCACTCTTTATGATTGGACCATTCGTGGCTGTGATGACTTTTCTTTTTTTTAAAGATTCATTTAATGATTTGGCAGAGTTACTGAGAGGCAGAAGCACAGGCATGGGCGTGGGTGTCGGGGTAGGGAGAGAGAAGCAGAGAGCGAATCTTCCATATGCTGGTTCACTCCCCACATGGCTGTAATGGCCAGGACAGTGCCACGCTGAAGCCAGGAGCCAGTGGGTCTCTCACATGAATGCAGGGTCCCAGGGACTTGTTCAGGGAGCTGGCATGTGAATGAAGCATCTGAGACTCACACAGATGCTCATATGGGACATCAGCACCATAGCAGTGGTTTACCTGCTACACCACAGTGCTGGCCCCATGCTGACTGTTAAATCTATTCCTCCAAGCTGTTCCAGTCTGGGTCCATTACCCAGTTCTCACACTGTGTCTAGGTGTTTAGGTTTTTGTTATAGCAGCACCCTACTTTTTGGTACAGATTTCTGGCTAAGTCTGCACCTGCTCCTTGAGGCAGATACCTTAGCGGGGGCAATGCAGGCAGCAGACATTACTGTCTCACAGTTCTGGGGACTGGGAAGTTCAAGAGCAAGATACTGGCAGTTGCACTATCTAGGCAGGGCTTTTTGTCTACTTCAAGACTACCTGCTTCAAGACTACCTGGAAGTGCTCTTTCAACTGCTTCCTGTGAGTCTGCCTTTCGAATAAATAAATATATATGACTGTATATATATATATGTATATACTGCCATTTGCATGCAGACCCTATTCCTGAGTCTGTCAGGCAGGAACTTTAAAACTGATGTTCAGATGCTAGGTTTCCTGCTTCGGAAAGTTCAGCAAAGAGGAGCTGGAGAACCTCCTATCCTCTTGGATCATTCTGTTTCCAGGAAGACGGAGGACTGTCTGCAAGAGAGCAGGTGCATTTCTGAACTCAACACAGGGACAGTGGCCACTCAGATTCTTCTCTCCCACCTCCTTCCCCTCAGCAGAGCTTGTGCCCACTTCCTCTTAGGAGAGGCAGAGGGTCGTGAGAGCCTAAGAATAGCTATCACCAACTGCCTTCTTGGACCCCAAAGGCTAGGTACAGATACTGTCCCAGCTTCTAGTAGTACTTCTTCAGTGATGGCAACAGGGCCGCAGAGCACAGCCACAAAAGCTGTGGTGGGGCCAGCCGAGGTAGGGTGTGCAGTGCGGTGTGCAAAGCAGTGCAGATGACAGTGATCAGAGGACTGTGCTGGAAGGTCAAATATGAGACACAAAGGTCATTGTACTGCTTCTCTAAGCCTTATGTGTACCAAAACTGCTGTAGCTCAGGGAAATTACAGCTCCATAAAGGGGGTGAGGGAGAGGACACGAATGCAAAACCAGTTGCCTTCAAGGAGTCAGCTGTTAGAACAGCAGTGAAGATACAGCCTGACATGCCTGTAATCTCTATCAGAAGGCCTGGGTTCGATTCCAAGCTCCACTTCAGATTCTAGCTTCCTGCAGATGCACATCTTGGGGAGTGGCAGGTGATGACTTCAAGCAGTTGCATTTCTGCCATTGAGAGGGAGACAGAGAGGGAATCTGGGCTCCTGGATGCAGCCTGACCCAGCCCTGGGGAATGAACAAGTATATGGAGGATCTCTCTGGTTCTCTGCTTTTCAAAGAAATGAAAGTAAATCTATTCTAAACATGTTTAAGTGAATGCAGTTATTGGCAGACGTGACTGTGTCTTCCCGAAGCACTACGTTTGTGCCATTTGGGATTGCTCATGCCTTCCCCCTTGGACTAAACTCCTGGAAGCCAAAGGCCATGGCACATTCCAGTGTTTATATCGTCCGCTGTACCCGTCAACCCCACAGGGCTTATTCTAATGTGTACTTGACATATGTTTATTAAATTCAATGATGAGCCTCACTGATGGCAGCATGTTCCAACCAGGAAGGAAACTGCAAAGATCCAAGAACTTGCCCTGCAAAGATTCATCCTAATTGTAGCAATTCTTCTTAAATCAAGACCACATATAGAAATAAGGCATTTGGGATAATAACAATTATTTCTGAATGCATTTGGTCTTTAAATCCACAGGGAAAGAAATATGTCACATTTTGTCCCAAGTAGTGATCAGGAACAGCTACAGGGAGTAGCTGTGAGTGAAGTGTAACATAAGAATGACAACATGCTTGAATTCAGAATCTACAGATAGATGGAAATGAGAAAAAAAATCCATTAAGATGCTTAATTTTAACAAGGAATTGAGATTAAACTGCAAGTCTGAAGTAAATACCTATAGCTAAACTTTCCGAAATAATACAAAGGGAATACAGAAAACTAAAAATTCTTTCATGAGAAATAAATGCTGCCAATTTATAAGTTAGAGGTTGGAGGAAAGATCATATGCTGTTCCCTAGAGCAGCAAAAGAATTCACTGGGGGTAAAAGGGTTTCATGAAAGAGAGGAATGATGCAACAAATGACAGCTTCTGTCAGATCAAGTTTATGTCAGAAACTTTAGAATCACATGGAATAGAAAATGCCACATTCAAATGAAACATCGAGGAATGCCCAGGACCCTACAGAGTAAGTCACTAGTCAAACTACAAGATCAAGATGAAGCATCAACTCTTTGGGGAAATTCTTTGTAAGGAGAAATTATGCTGAAAAAGTTCCTTAGGAATCCTGTAGGACTTTCATGCATTCCCAGAAAGGGGCAGGTTTGGATGTAGTAGATTCTTCCTAGCATCAGCTAAAGGACCTTCGTTGTTGGTTACAAACACAGGGCACAATCCCACGCAGGCTCTTTAGGAAAGCTGGGGAAGGTGAACTCTCTTAACACTCAGACCCTCTATGAAAATGAAGTAAAGGATGTTCCTCAATCAAGCTGTGACAATCATCTGCTGTAATTGAGGTATATGAAAATGATCTGGCCTCATACGGGTGTGCAATTTGGAAATGGAGCGTAGTTTTACAATATTTTTAAGTAGCTATGATTATTTTTCCTTGATACCGTATCAAAATTCAATAAGCGGTGGTTACTTGCAAGATGGAATCTGAAATCATATTAATTCACCATTCATAGTCTATTAGATTAAAAACCTTTTGATACATTCTAAAGGGTCTGAATAGCATGCATAACTTTTATAACATAGTGATTACTCATTCTAATTAAATGATTAGTTTACTGAGTTAGTTGAATATTCTCAGTTTTGATATGTTTCATTCTATGTACAGGGATTGTGAATATTTTTTCTGTTCAAAGTCATTTGGATGTTTGTAAAATTATTTGTGGGTCATGCAAAATTATCAACTTAAATATCAGCCTAATACAGATTTATTGAATATTGAATCCCATCTGTAGTTGGCTTAAAAGAACTAATCAAATGATTTTACAGGTCTTACAGAACCTGTGGGCCACGTGTTTGTCACCTCTGTGTAACATTAACCAAAAATGCACGCCGACTTCATGGATCTCATAAAAATAAAACAACAAAACAAAGCAAAGCAAAACAAAACAAAACACTTGCTGCAGTTAGAAACTCTTCGGTTTTCAATGAGGCAGACAAGTTTTCTAAAAGTCTAATTTTTGTTGGAAGGGTAGCCTTTTATCGTTAGCCATACTTGGCGTCAGTTTCATTTCTTCAAAATGCTGCAGGCTGAGTTCATTCAGTTATGGAGAAAATGGCTACCAAATCCTGTCGCCATGTTTGGTCTATCATTCTTTCAAGCACAGCTAGTGTTGCATGGAAAAAAACAGCAGGTGTGACTCACCGTTCAACTGCACTATGCCTTTCCTTTAGACAGCCTTTCTATCTACCAGGCAGCAGCCGAACTGAGATGTAGATCTCTATGAAAAACACCTGTTCTCAAAGGCCAAACTATAATAAAATAATTGTAACCACTTCACCAAGGAATTCTTAAATGACATTGATTTTTCAGAAGTGCAAATTCACGATGGCAGCGGAGACAATGCCTACTAGCGGTAAGGGGCCAGTAGTCCCACCCACCACTGCTCTCGCGCCCTCAGAGCTAATCCATCACAGTAACAAACACAAGAGATTTCTTAGTGTTTTTATGAAAACAGCTTCTACTTTGCTGATACTTTCAGCAGTGTCAGGGACTCTAAGGATCGCCGACCACATGTTGATCCCTGAATACACTGGTTAGGCTGATTCTTGGACATACGGCCTCATCCTCACCAAATTAAAAACAAACAAACAAACAACCCCCCCCCCCAAAAAAAACAGTCTCATTAGCTTAGTATGGGAAATTAAATACAAAATGTTAAAAAAAAAAAAAACAGGCTAACTACTTCTCTAAAAACCATGACTTTTCTGTAGCTACAATGCTGTTTTTCTACATAATGAAGACTATTTGGAGAGCAGTAATCATAATTACACAGGGTTGCAGGGAAGCACCCTAGAAAAGAAAATAAATGAAAATATTTGAATTTTTTTTTTAACTTTGGAAAGACAGAGGATTTTTCTACAGTTTTAAAAGTCATGATTTTAGTTGATTGGAATTTCTCAAGCATCTGTGGAGTTCTACATGCATGTGTGTGATATAACTTGGAAAACTAAGGATTTTCTTCAAAGAAAACCCAGCTCACCCTTCCTGGGCCTGCTGCGGAATCACCGAGCCTACCAGGGGTCTGTTTCCCAGCCTGACAGAACGGAATTTCCCCTGTGAAAGTTGAGTTGTTCAAACTTCAAGGATAAGGGATTCAGGGCAGAGAAGTGAGGTCATTTCAATATATATTAGAAAGATATTTAAATGACTTTGGGAAATTTAATTTTATAACTGTAAAAAGAATAACCACTTGGAAAGAAGATATTTTCAATACTTATGCCTAACAAAGGGTAATGTCTTAAACGTATAAAGAATCCTCAAGGATATATAAGCAACCCAATACAATTGGACAAAATATATTTGCAGACATTTCAAAGAAGAATAAACAGAAATGATGAGCCAGTCTAGATAAGTATTTTCAACCCCACTATTAATGAGTATAATATTCATTAAAACTACCATGGGATACTAACAATAGTCACTAAGCTGGAAAAACATTAACTTGCAAATGTCATGTTGGATCAGACATGAAGCAATGAGAACTTTCATACAACACTGCAAAGGGAATACACTGCAAAAGAACAGTCTGGTATAGTAGATGCGAACATCATGTGCATTGTGGGCTAGGGTTTCTTTTACGATTAGACATACACCCTTGCTGAACTCTTGCATATTTACTCCAGGAATTATGTAAAAGAATGTTCATAGTAGTATTGTTCATGATATTTTCTTTTTAAGCTGGAAAAACCTAAAGTTCCATACAGTTGGATGTATGCACAAATCGACGTATAGCCACACAACGAAAATGAAAGTGAAAATGGAAAAAAACAAACACCTGCAAATGTGCACATCAACAGGAATAAAACTCAAAAATAAGTGAGCACTAAAAATCAGGTCACAGAATAATTTATTCCATGCGACATTCAACAAATTGGCCCATAAAGGAATAAGCAAATGAGTCTTAGCCAGAAATACTCAGTAATGGTTACCACTGGATGGGGTTGCTTAGAGGGGCAACTGGCTGTGAAGGAGCATCTGGGGGACTCCTAGGGCATTGAGGACATTGTGTTTCTGAAGACAGATTAAAAAGTTATTATCCTTTTAGCACTATTAATACTCTTGATTACGACTTTTAAGATCATAATTTAGAACAATAAACTGACTGATAAACTGACAGCATCTTTCTTCCTTTGCTAAAGGACTGTCAAGAACATTTTCTTCCCCATCCTTTACGGCAATTTGTTTCTTTCCACCTTGCACATCCTTTTGCAATGTAACTTTGCCACTTCTCTCATCCAGAAGTGAAGTTGATTTCCTGCCCCCTGGATTGCGGGTTGACTTTGTAACTTGTTCGGACCAACAGGATGTGGTGGACATGACACCGGACAACTTCAAGAAGACACACAGCCTTGTTCTCACTCTCTTGGCATCCTGAAACCACCTAGGCATCCAACTTCATCTCATCCTAGCCCCTCCCCAACAAGTGCACCTGCTGAATACATCCACAAATGCTAGCCCAGGAAGGGCCTGCAGCAGAACTACCCAGGCAATCTCCAATGATATAACCCAATAAATCTACTGACGTTTTAAGCTACTAATTTTGGAGTAGGTTTGTTAAACATTAAAAGATAATGGATATAGTCCTCAAGGTAGAATCTGAGGTTGGTAGAGAAGCTTTTTAAAAGAGAACATGAAAGCAGGCCACCCAGAAAAGTACCCAGTGCCAGAGACACTGGAGAATCAGTGTTGGAAAGAAGCATCCCATGGCAGATGGGCCAATGATGATCACAGCAACCACCTTGACCAAGACCTAAACTAACTCCCTCTTCCTGGCGTCCCACGAGCCCAGTGTGACCCTACTAAGTTGACGCGAGGGCCAATCCCTTCTAATTAAGCCTCTGAATGTGTAGACTTGAAGTCAGATGTCATTGAATTTAGAAAAATTGAGAGCTGTGATATTTCTTATATGTGAGTGTCATAAGAATGCACGTTCTTACACCAGCATGTGTGGCTAGGATTATCCTCTGATTCCTCCCCTTCTCACCACCTCCCACTCCCCTTTGGGACCTCAGCCAGAACCTTCGCAGACACAGTGTTAAGAGGGACGTTATAGCAACTTCTGCACTAAATGAAGAACCTGGGGACACAGCAATGTGCTGCTTATAGGCTGTGGTACGGCTTCCTTCATTCGGGAAATTGACATGCTGCAGGCTGGACTGGGGAGTTAAAAACAAGAGTGACTAACACTACAAAATGGAAAGCAGGAAGGGGCAGTGGTGTGCCATTGCCAGGGAAGTCAGTCCAGCAAGGCCCAAGGAATCCTGGGAGGCAGTCGTGCCAGGGCAGAGTGGACCCCATGATGAGAGAGCCCTGCAGAGACCACTGGGTGGGTGTCTGTGACCTGGATCTGTACAGCAACGAGAGGATCTGCCCGACAGCGACTCAGCAGCAAAGATGGGCTCACTCAGGTCAGGCAATGAGGGAAACTCTAAGAAATCATTGCTTTCCACGCGTGGGCAGGGCTTAGTCAATGCGACAAGGAATGGCACAGAACCCAGGGACACCGATAACAGGGAGCAGGCTTGCTGGGGCCAGGGCAGGTGGCAGTCACCAGGACAGAGAGAGAGACAGACATGGACAGGGTGGCTTGTTCAGGGCTGTGGCTTATGGCAGAGCCTGCCAAGACCTGCTCCTCCATTGCCCAATCCCAATGAGACCAGAAGGCAAAGGGGACTGAGCAGTTTAATCCATCCAAGGGGGCACCAGGGGAGCAGAGAGCATTGATCTTGAGAAGCAAGGAGAAGATACGAGCACAGAGTAAAGTTCAAGTTCTATCCGTATGGCTTCCTGTCTTCCTCCAGCAGTGGGGTTCTAACTCACAGGAGAAAGAACAAGGCAAAGAGAGGGCACCGGGAGCAGTGGGTGGCAACCCGAGAAAGAAGCCTGGTATGGTTATTATGTCATTTTGCTCCAAAACACTACTTGTAGCTTGAAGACACTATCAACTCACACAGGGCGTTTAGCCATGCAATTAAGATGCCAGCATCCCATCTGGAGTATCTCGGTTCAATAACCAGTCCCAGCTCCTGCCAACACAGAGCCTGGAGGAGGCAGTGATCTCTCAGGTACTTGAGTCCCTTTCATTCCCGTGGGAGATCCAGATTGCATTCTCAGGTCCTGGTTTTAGTCTGATCCTGTCTTGACTGATAGAGCTGTTAGTGGAGTTAACTAGTAAATGAGAAAACTCTTCCTGTCTGACTCTGCCTCTCAAGGAAATACATGTAAAAAATGAAAAAGAGAGGGCCTGGTGCAGTAGCCTAGTGGCTAAAGTTCTCACCTTCATGTGTCAAGATCCCATATGGGCACCAGTTTATGTCCCGGCAGGCAGCCCCACTTCCCATTCAGCTCCCTGGTTGTGGCCTGGGAAAGCAGTTGAGGACAGCCCAAAGCCTTGGGACACTGTATATGCATGGGAGACGCAGAGGAGGCTCTTGGCTCCTGGCTTTGGACTGGCTCAGTACCGGCCACTGCGGCCACTTGGGGAGTGAATCAGGAGATGAAAGATCTTCTTCTCTGTCTTCCTCTCTGTATATCTGACTTTCCAATAAAAACAAATAAATTTTTAAAAAGGAAAAAGAGGACCTTATACAATGGCTCAACTAGCTAATTCTCTCCCTGCAAGCACTGGGTCCCATATGGGTGCTTCCTTATGTCCTGGCTGCTCCACTTCCCATCTAGCTCCCTGTTTGTGGCCTGGGAAAGCAACAGAGAATGGGCGAAAGCCTTGGGACCCTGCAACCTCATTGGAAATCTGGAAGAAGTTCCTGGCTCCTGGCTTCACATCAGCCCAGCTCTGGCCATTGCAGCCATTTGTGGGGTAAGGCAGTGGTTGGAAGATCTTTCTCTCTGTCTCTCCTTCTCACTTTTTACTTTCTTTGTTTTCAAGTAAGTCTGCTGTTCATTATTACAAAAGCAAATACATGCTGACTTGTTAATGCAACCAAGCTACAAAGTAAACAAGAGAAGGAAACAAAGTATAGCAGTACCTTTCAAGCAAAGACAAGCACCACCAGTCTCTGGCGCAGAAGTGGATGTGTGTGGTCATGGTATATATCTACAAATTAAAAACAAACTATACCACTGACTTTACTGTACAACTCCAACCTGTGGGGATGTGTGGAAAATGTTATGTTTGTATCCATCTTTTCTTAGTAGGTTTAAGGAAATGAAGGATCGCCCCTTGATTTGTCAGAAGTGATGAACTAGGATGGATTAGATTGGAGAACTGATGGCTGCAATGTGGCCCGAGTGGCATATATTAACAGTAGAGGAAATAACTTCGAGGGTTTTTTTTTTTTTTTTTTTTTACAAATAGACTTTGATTGTACGTTCACATATAACTTGGTTGTTGAATATCTCATTTTTGTGGATACTCATTTTTTTTTTTTAGTAACTGCAGACTTTGAAAGCTAAACTTCAGCAAATGCACGGTTTCTGTTTCACTCTTCCACCTGCCATGATGTTGTGATCGTTTTCCTGAATCATTCCATATCGGATGAAAAGTATTGCCTCTTCTACCTACAGTTTCTGCAAGGGACCTCCCCATTCCCACATGACCCTGAGGGGGGATCGGAGGAAATGACCTGATATGGAACAAAAAGAACAACAGGTGCAATTGGGCCAATCAGTTCCTCTTTTGAAGATGTTAGTCTGAAGGGCACAGGCTGTGACGAACAACTTGTTCATACATTTGGCAGATAACTATTTCCGTAGGGCACATTCGTGGACGGCCAGCTAGTTCAAGAGGACTGGCAGCATTAAAATTCTCAATGTGGACGTCTCTCTTTCTGCTTGCGTTAGGAGCGGCTCTATTCACACAGCCCCGACACAAAGGTGCTGATTAAAGGTCACAAAGGAGGCTTAGTCCATACTGATTCTCTATATTGATCATCTTACATTGAAAACATTTCCTAAAAAAGATTTATTTAGGGCCCAGCGTGATGACTCAGAGGCTAAATCCTTGGCTTGCATGTGCCATGATCCCATATGAATGTATTTGTATCCCAGTACTCCACTTACTGTTCACTTCCCTGCCTGTGGCCTGGGAAAG
Source organism: Ochotona curzoniae (assembly GCF_017591425.1). Lineage (NCBI taxonomy): Eukaryota > Metazoa > Chordata > Mammalia > Lagomorpha > Ochotonidae > Ochotona > Ochotona curzoniae. The sequence goes on from NW_024467123.1 coordinate 10,260,839, forward strand.
CAGTCGAGGACAGTCCCAATCTTTGGGATCTGCACCCACATGGGAGACCCGAAGGAAGCTCCTGGCTTTGGATGGGGTTAGTTTTGGCCATTGCAGCTACTTAGGAGTTAATCAGCAGACAGGAGGAACTTTCTTTCTTTCCTTCTCTCTGTAAATCTGCCTTCCCAATAAAAATTAAAATCCTTAAATAAAGAGATTAATTACCCTGAGAGCAACAGTAACAGAGGCCCATCTAGGTGATGGGTATGAGATACTCCATCTACTGATTCACTGTCCAAATGGACACCTTGGCCAGGGCTGGGCCACGCCAAGGTCAGGAGCCTGAAACTGCATCATGGTCTCCCTGCATGGGCATTGGGGCCCAGAAGTGGAGTCACCCACCTGCTACTTCCCAGGAGTGTTGGCTGGGAACTAGATCTGAAGTGGAGCAAACAGGTCTCCAATAACTGCTCTGCTAGGGGATACTGGCCTCCTGAGCAGCAGCTTAACCCACTGTGCCACGGCGCTGACTCCCACTTGAAACAAGTCTCATGGAGCCTGCATTGCTTTACAAGGGAAGCCTCAAGTGACAGCTGTGAAGCCCAGGCTGAGGTGGGCATCTCAGAGCACTCTGAAGGAAGCGGCAAAGCACGAAAATGCAGTAGTGAAGTAGACAAGGTGGATGTGTAGGGAGGATGAGAGAGAAGATTGGTCAGGAGCCCATTGCCGTGACTTGGCTCCCCGCCTCTCTACCAAGGGATGAAATACCACAGGGATGCTCTGCCTCCTTGCAACCTTCAGGACAGAGGGGACACTTAGCAGAGGGCTTTTTCCCATTACGTAGCTCAAAAGAGGTGGGGAAATGGAACATCAGAGGAGAGAGCATTGCTCAGGGCACAGGCTCTCCAGCCCCAGCAGCTTTGCTTGTGGCTAATGTGGAGTGGGGGCAAAGGCCTTCTGAAAGCTGCCACACGGGTCAGCAAATTACAACCCACAGGCTGAGAGCCAAGGACGGTTTCTGTATGTTTTGATAATTGAGCGTATGAAAGAAGAATATTTTGTGATTTGTGAGAGCTTTTGTTTGTTTTTCTTTTTTTCCTATTATTTATATTTTGTTTTGTTTTCTGCTTTTTTGTGTGTGTTTTTCTTTTTGTTTTCTTGTGAGAACTTTTGTAACATTTAAATTTTCAATGTCCATAAACAAAATAGTTGGGGAGTCAAACTGCTGCAATGAAGAGTACAGGGCCCACAAAGCATAAAATGTTTACAAGGTGGCCCTACATAGAAAGTTTGCTAATCCCACAAAAGTCACCACTTACTGAGCACCTATTGTGTTACAGGTACTCAAGTAACCACTTTCCATTTTCTTATTTATTTTCCTATGAAAGGATGAGTACGTTATTCCTACATAATTTACATGCAGGAAAACAGACTTTAAAAAAAAAAAAGACTTATTGGGTCCAGCACAATAGCCTAGAGGCTAAAGTCCTCACCTTGCATGTGCCAAGATCCCATATGGGTTCTGGTTCATGTCCCGGTGGCCCTGTTTATCATCCAGCTCCATTTGTGGCCTGGGAAAGCAGTGGAGGATGGTCCAAAGCCTTGGGACCCTGCACCTGCATGGGAGACACAAAGGAGGCTCCTGGCTCCTGGCTTCAGATTGGCTCAGCACCACCCATTGCAGCCACTTGGGGAGTGAATCAGTGGATGGAGGATCTTCCTCTCTGTCTCTCCTCCTCTCTGTATATCTGACTTTCCAATACAAATAAATAAATCTTTAAAGAAAAAAAGTGTTTATTTGTATTGGAAAGGCAGATAAGATTTACACAGAGAAGGAGAGACAGAAAGAAAATCTTCCATCTGCCGGTTTACATGGGTTTCCCACATGGGTACAGAGGCCCAAGACATTAGGCCATCTTCCACTGCTTTCCCAGTCCATAAGCAGGGAGCTGGCTGGAGTTAACTGGGACATTAACTGGTACTCATATGGGATCCCAGTGCTTACAAGGGGTGAGGATTTAGCCAATTGAGCCACTGTGCCGGTTCAGGAAAACTGAGATTTGAAGAAGTTTTCCATACCTGGGAAGCTGGTAGAGCAGAGTCTGAAAGCCAGAGCATCTGACCACAGAATCTGAAACTATAACTGAGTGACAGCAAGATTCCGCCCTCTGTTGCGTCTGTGTTCAGTGTGAAATATGGTAGAGCACGGAAAACACAGGGATTGGCTCCTGTCGCTGAGCAAGCATTCCCTCCTTGCTTCTTGCTTTGCATTGGCTTAACCCCAGCTGTTGAGGCCACCTGAGTAGTAAACCAGCAGATGGAAGACGTTTCTTTCTGTCTTTCCTTCTCCTGCAAATCTGTCTTTACAATAAAAATAAACAAATCTGGAAAGAGAAAGACAAAGAGAGAGAGAGAGAGAGAAGAAGAGAAAGAAAAGAAAAAAGAAAGAAAGAGAGGAAGAAAGAAAGAAAGAAACAAAGAAAGAAAGAAAGAAAGGAAGACAGGTAAGTTAGTTCTTCCTCACACTGAACTGAGTTTGCCACTCTGTTACATCCATGCTGTGATCTCAAGATCAGATAAAACACCGTACTCCTTCCACGGGATAAGCATTTGCACATTTGCAGGTTGAAATCATATTCCCCTAAACCTTCCCTTCCACGCTTCCCCATGGGTGTCAGTGTTCACTCCTTCTTAGAGTCCAGATGGCAGTCCTCGAAGGAGCTCCTTGCATTGTCACAGTCACTTTAAAGGCACCTGGAGCAGCACTGGCCAGAAGACACCTGGTACAGGCTGCCCAGACCAAATACCATGGACACCGATGAGGAGGAGAATAGAGTGACTTTGCAGGTTAGAATGAAAACTGAGACCAAATCTTGAGAAATACCCATACTTTAATTGTATGTCTCAACTCTAATTTGCAATAATTGTGATTCTGAAGTAAACAAGGTATGAACAAATTGACATAGTCCATCCAGTACAAAGACTTCAGTGTTAGATAAAAAGACAATCACATCTCTTAAGAGTCAAAAAAAAAAATACAAAATCAAGTCAAATGGTCAATTTGGGGATGAACTGCAAGATATTAGTGAAAATAAAAGTTAGGTTATGTAAAACTTGAATCCAGGAATTGGAACTACTTATTTTTCTTCCTGGAGCCCATAAACACTGTAGAGTTGTGTCACTACAACAAAAGCAATTTGGGATCCAAGCATTTCATCAAGTCTTCGAGGAAGAAAATTTAGACAGCTTCCCCACCCCTGCCCCCACAAACTCTGATCAATTTTTTGCTTTCATTTTGAGAAGGCCATTCTTCATACTATATGAGAAGGGAGTCTCCCAAATTGTATAGGATAGAAATTTTTAAGTTTTATTTATTTATTTGGAATTCAGAGTTGCAGAGAGACAGAAAGACAAGACAGAGATCTTCCATGCACTGGCTCACTCCCCGGACAGCTGTGATAGCCAGGGCCAGGCCATGCTGAAGCCAGGAGCTAGCAGCTTGTTCCTGGCCACTGTGGGTGGCAGGGGCCTAATTCTTTCTCCATCTTCTACTGCTTTTCCCAAGCCATCAACAGGAGGCTGGGTCAGAAGTAGAATAGCTGGGACATGAAAGGGCACCCATATAGGATGCTGACATTACAGGTGATGGCTTTACCCACCATGCCACAGTATCAGCCACCAGGAAAATATTTGGAAGGCTAAATTCTTTCCCATCTTAGGAGATCTGGAATGTTGTAGACATGTTTTGAGAAAACCAAGGGGTAGGCATTTGGTTTAGCAGTTAAGGTGTTGAGATACGCATATCCCACGGGGTTTCAGTGCCTAGACTTGAGTCCTGGCTCATTTTCCAATTCCAGCTTGCAGTTAGTGCACACAATGGGAAGCACTGGGCGTTGACTCAAGCAGCTGGTTCCCTGACAGTCTTAGGGACTGAATTCCTAGGTCCTCACTTTGGTTGGGCTTAGTCCAGGGTTGTGGCACCTGGAGAGCAAACCAGTGAGTGTAAGATCTCTGTAAGTCATTATCTCTAAGAGAAATTAGAGAGAGAGACAGAGACAGAGAAAGAGAACCAATGATATCAATGTTTTATGTCAACAGATTAACACATATTTAGGAGTTTTTATATTCAAAATAAGTGGAAGTTTTTCTATTTTTTTCATTTGTCTCAAACTATTTTTAAAATTTCTTCTGTGATTTCTTCTTTGAGCCAATGGTTGTTTCAGGATGTGATGTTTATTTCTGTGAAAGATAGAGACAAATGCAGAGATCTCCTTTCTGCTAATTCACTCCCCAAATAACCATAACAAGCAGGGCTGGGCGACTCCAGGACAGGAGTAGAATACTCAATCCAGATCTTGTACACAGATGGCAGGAACCCACAATCTTAATCCAGTAACTACTGCCTCTCTGGTACACATTAGCAGGAGGCCAGAATAGGAAGCTAAGCTGAGACCTGAATGTGGATACTCTGATATGAAATCCGAACTTCCTAAATGACATCTTAACCACTGTACCAAAAGCTTTTCTGGAGTAGAAATATTTCTGAGATCAACTTATTACTTCAACTCAAAATGTATAAGTGGGGTTGGCAATTATCCTTTGTCTGTGGTACCAGTATCCTATATAGGTACGTTTGTGAGCCGGCTACTTCACTTCTGATCTAGCTCTCTACTAATATCCTGGAAAAACAGCAAAGGATGGCCCAAGGCATTTTTCTAGTACATCTGATCTTGGAAAGGATGAGAAAATCAGCTACTCCAATCATAGTAAATGGATTTTAAGAATTAACTGATTTTCGGGCCCGGCGGTGGCGCAAGTGGTTAAAGGTCCTCGCCTTGCACGCCCGGGATCCCATATGGGCGGCGCCGGTTCTAATCCCGGCAGCCCCGCTTCCCTTCCAGCTCCCTGCCTGTGGCCTGGGAAAGCAGTCAAGGACGGCCAAAAGCTTTGGGAACCTGCACCCGCGTGGGAGACCCGGAAGAGGCTCCTGGCTTTGGATCGGCATAGTATCGGCCCATTGCGCTCACTTGGGGAGTGAATCATCGGACGGAAGATCTTCCTCTCTGTCTCTCCTCTCTGTATATCTGCCTTTCCAATGAAAAAATAATAAAAATAAATCTTTAAGAATTAACTGATTTTCACTTTACTCAAAAAAAAAAAAAAAAAAAAAAAGACAGAGGGAAAGCGAGGGAACTTCCATTCATTGGTTCATTTCCCAAATGCCTATAATAGCTGGTACTAGGACAGGCTAAAGTCAGGAAGCCTGGAACCTAACCTGGATCTCCCACAAGGGTGGCAGGAATCCAGGTTCTTGAACCATCACATGCTGCCTCTCAGGTGTATATCTGAAAGACACTGACTCAGAAGTGGAGCTGAGACTTGAGCCAGGCACCCTAATACAGGATGTGGGTATCACAAACATCATAACCTCTGAGCAAAATGTTTGCACCAGTAAAGATGTCAAACCTACCCATGAAAAGACAAAACTGCTGCAAGTTTCTAAGAAAAAGAATCCCAAATACTTTTACAGGAGAGCTGAGTGAGAGAGACCTGCCCTAGAAGGTGTTTAAGAGGCACACACAAAAAATTTAAGGATGACATAGAAGTGCCTCTACTCAACAGAGGCTCCAGAACTGAAAAAGAAAGAATAGGTCTGAAACAGATGGCCGAGGGAAAATATCAACAGGACTTCAGAGTTAACAGTAAAAGGAGATCAAAGACCAAAGGAGGGCTTGAGTTGGCAGTTTAAGAGCATGGTGGCACTCCAGGCTAACTTTGATCAGAAACTGATGGGAAGTCAAGAACACACACTTACTACTTTTAAAATCCATTCATCAAGTATTTACTGGACAAATGCTATGTCCCAACTGCCATGCTAGATGGTGACTATGCATTGCACAATAGAACATTTTCTTCTTTTTCTTGTAGAGCTTGGGCCAGCAAGAAAAAAGCAACACAAACATCTACATTTCAGATAAATGCTAGCAAGAAAACAGCGTTGTGAACAATAGCAAAATAACAAGGGGAGGGGTCTCTATTTAAAACATGTAAGCTGCTGAAACCTATTTCAGTAATCTTTTTTAAAGATGAAATACCAATCACTTCTCAGCCTTTTGGCTAAGATCAAGTGTAAACATAAAATATATAAAAAAAATCTGTTTATTTATTTCCAAAGGTGTTGCTGAGTACTTCAGAATACCAAGAGATTGATACTGTAAGCCTACCTTTCCAATATATAGATGAAGAAAACAAACTCAGTGGATCTCCTACTAGTCACAAAAGATCTGACAGCATAAGGCCAAAACACGTGCTCATGTCAGTATCTTTAAGGGTTTCTAAGAAGAATGATCAAAGAGAATAATCCTCAGCACAGAACTTGGGCTTGATGCTAAAAGGGCTTTAGCAAATATTACAAAGAATGGGACATGCAACTACTTCTAATGAGCTTAGGTCTCTGAACTGAGACAAATTCTAGAGCCCAAAGGAGACTGGCATAATGTACAGCTACTGTCAGCAACTTCTGAGAAACACTGGGGAACACAGGAGAAATGAGCCAATGAACCCCCTTTGAAAACAGACATGGGCTGGTAGTTTATGAAAGCAATAAATCAATACAATTGACATTGATCTCCCCGCAGAAGTCTAAGCTAGCATGCCAGCAGAGTGGCTAAAAACACGAACGTCAGTGTCAGATATTAAAGGGGAAGGTTTCAGTTCTAGTCCCTAACTGTGCACTGCCAGCTTGAGCTCACCTCTTCACCGCTCCAAGCCTTAGCTTCTTCATCTGCAAACAGATGGCAATGACCCTATAAAGGGCAATGGTGAGGGTGCCATGAACTCATGTATGTAATGCATTCAGTGTGGTACACAGCAGATGGAAAGCATTCAATAAGATATAATCATTAAAGCAGCAATCTCTCAAAGCTATCATTAATCAGATGATGGGTGGAGCTTAGGGAAGGAAGTGGGACTCGTTAATCAATCTTTCATTCTGTAAACAGCGACTGAGTGCCTACTAAGGGCCTTTCCTGGGGAGAAAAGAGAAGATGAAAAAAGGAACTGTGATTTAGATTCTGTCTCGAAAGGAAAGATGAGGCTTATTCATTAACTACCCCAAGTTTCCATGACTGATCTGGCAGGGCGGTTGTAATCCTGCATTTTTGTGTGTGGTGTTGCAATCTATCTGTTGCCATGGAGAGATAAAGTGAAAAGGAGGCAAACGCTGGCTTCAATACAAACGGTGTCAAAGAACAAATACAGGGGGAGAAAAGTGTGTAATGAAAACAAATGGAAGAAGCAAAATGGCCTTGCTGCTTGAATGTGCAGATGACAGCATGAAATCTCTTCTGGCATAAGGCAAAACATGAAATAGAATCAATATTTCATATTTTAAATACTAGTTTGAATTCAGATTGTTAAATCTGTAAAACGAACCATGAAGGCCTCATAAGCAGAATGCAGAATATATTAATTGTAAATCACTTCTGTATTTTTCTAGATAGCTAGAGTTAATTTTGTAGCCCTTTTTAATTCTAAGGACTGAACACCTAGGTTGTTTAAATTGCAAAACTGATATAAGGATATGTGGTTTCTTCTCTCTTACACTTTCAGAAAACAACGAAAGAAATTTTAGCTATATTACTTAATTTTATATTCAGTTGCTCCAACTCGTACTCGCCAGTAGAAACACATAATTCAAAGGATGGCATTCGAGATTATGAGGCAATCCATGTTTATTAAACTCCTACTGTGTACTCTACATCTTAACATCTATTATCTCATTGAATGTGACAGCAAACCCATGAGTCCTGAAAGATACTCTCCACATTTAGACAAAGAAATTGGGATTGGCCCCAGCTCCCGCTGATGGTAAGAACCTGTCTAGAGATTCTGAAGTCCCATCTCCTGGCCCCACTTAGGCCTCTGACTGCTACCTCATGCTACCTCATACCAGGCAGAGTGGTTTAGAGAACAGAACACAGCCAGCCAGCAGCAGATCCACATTCTCATTCCCAATGCTCAAAACTGTGGGATTCATGCAAGAACTGCCTTCATCTCCTGGGTTCATTTTCTTATTTGTAAAATTCATAGTGAGAACAAAAAGCAGAGAGCTAAGATGCCCAACTGCCCAGCTCCATCCCACAATTCCGTGATGGTTGGAGGCAGACTTCCTGCAGTGTTAACAAAGCTTGAGCTGGTGGGCTGTTTGCTGGCACGGCTCCAGTGAGCGCTGGTTCTTGGAAGAAGCTGGAGAATGTTCTGGCTGAGGGGAAAAGTCACCTTGCTTTCAAAAAGTATTTTCATCGACTCATAACTTGTTTCCTAAAGGGATTACAGATCTCATTCCTCAGAGATCTCAGACATGACCCTGCATGACAAGATGCTATGAATGCGAAGTCTAAATAGTCACTGTTATACTGAATTTGTATTTAATTATTTTTGTCCTAAAGAATGCTGCACAAGTTGTATAGACCTCAGGGTCTGTCTCTATTTTGTCTTGTGCAGAAACAGGAGAAGGAGAGCAACTGAGGCAGAAGCCTGTGTAAGTGACCAGCTGGTCCACTATGCGCATGCTCAGGGCATGCCTGCGGAGGGAAATCCTATTCCACAGATGTTGTTGGGACCATACCCCTTGCCTTTACTCAGAAACATGATTCCTTCAGATACCGGTCATCCTGCTTCAGGAGCATCCTGAGACGTCATCCGGGCCCATCAAACATGAGTTCGGATCCACCCTGACTAGAAGCTTTCAATGAAACACATTATGGGCATAGGCACTTTGTGCCTTAGTTAACACGCTGCTTAGGATGCCCACATTCCGTGCTCGAGTTTGAGTGCTCATCCTGCTCTGAATTCCAGCTTCCTACTAACACACACACATACATACACTGGGAGGTAGCAGATGATGGCCTAAATGCCTGAGTCCCTGCCACCCATGTGGGAGACCTGGGTGGGGTCACTGGCTCCTGGCTTAGTTAGCCCAGCTTCACCTGTTGCAGGGAACCAGTCAACAGGGTGTCTCTCTTTCTGCCTTTTCAGCAAAATGCAAAAAAAAAAAATAAATAAAGCCTTGTAGAAAAAGAAGAGAAATTTCCACTGAGTAGTTGTATGGATGGAAGCTTCCAAAAGACACTGGCAAGCAAAGCACAGCAGGAGGCCCCGGCGAGGAAGGAGCACCCTTGAGAACCAAGGTCTCTGCACTAGCCCACAACCGTCTCCACCCTATTTAGCCATTTGCTTGGTCCCTGTATGCTGCTGCAGCTTCCATGCTGTCATTGCCACACTCATGTCCTCTGATTTTCACTTCACAGTGTCAAGCTGGACCGGTGCCGTAGCCTAGTAGCTAAAGTCCTTGCCTTGCACACATTGGGATCCCATATGGGTACTGGTTTTAATCCCGGCAGCACCACTACCCATCCAGCTCCTGGCTTGTGGCCTAGGAAAGCAGTTGAGGACAGCCCAAAGCTTTGGGATCCTGCACCTGCGTGGGAGACCCAGAAAAGGATCCTGGCTCTTGGCTTGGCTTGGCTTGGCTCAACTCTGGCCATTGTGGGCACTTGGGGAGTGAATCATTGGATGGAAGACTTTCCTCTCTGTCTCTCCTCCTCTCTGTACATCTGCCTTTCCAATAAAAATAAGACAAATCTTTTAAAAAATTATCTATAAAAAAGATATTCCCAAGCAAGAGAGTGCTGGCAACAGGGTCTCAAACTCTTCACAAGAATCCAAGCATTGATGAAGATAATTTGGGGGCAGAAACCTTAACTTCTGCCCCAACTTTGCAGATCATTTCTGTTAGACATTTATTCTTTGAAATCTAATAATATCTCCCAATTTCCACTCTTATTTAAAAGGCAAGAAATAGGGGCTGGTGCCTGTGGTTACCGGCTTGAATCTTGGCTGCTCTCCTTCCAATCCAGCTTCCTGTTAATCACCTGGGAAAGCAGTGAAGGATGTCTCAAAAATTTTGGGACCCACATTGGGGACCCTGGGGTGGTGTCAGGTGGCTGTCTTCCATCCCAGGGTGCAGAGTTGTTTGGGAGGCTGGGTGTGGTTTCTCTGCTTGTCCCCCTTCCTTCCCTCCAGAAAAAGGAAGGAAAAAAAAAGAGAATGTGGAAATGGTGATCTCACCCACCTTCCTGTAGCCCTTGACCCTTATCACCCTAATCAACTATCATCAAAAATAAATATAATTAATAAAAACAAGTTTTGGGACCCTGCACCCAACCTGAGAGACCCAGATGAAGCTCCTGGCTCTCAGTTTTACACTCTCACGGTTGCACTCATTTAGGGAGCGGATCCACGGATAGAAGACTCAGTTTCCTTCTCTCTGTGATTCTTGCTTCCAAGTTAAAAAAAAAAAAGGTAAAAAATAACCTCAGAGTGCCTGTTGCAAATGGTTTGGTGCAAATCATGGAAGAGCAGAGATAAAAGGAGCTTTTTTGAGGTATGCTGTGTAATTGTTTAGAAATTTATCCTGTGAACAAGTAGACTAGAGTTGGCAATATTTCAATGTGGAACCTGTGGTTTTCCCCATTCTCCTGTCTGCCACCCTCACCTCTGCTGCAACACCCAATTTCAGGGGGCCTGGCTCTCAGGGGCTTGTCATCTGCAGTAGCTGAGATCTGCAGGCCTAGGAAGGGCTGCAATGGGGATCTAGGAATACCCAGGTCATGCTCTGATTCTCTGCAGTCTGGTGCTGTCCAGTGGGAACCTCCTGCTATATCAGAAATGTTTTATGTCCGAGCTGCCCAATGGAGCAGCTACCAGGCACACACAGCTATTAAGCATTTGGAATGTAGCTGCTATAGGTGAGGAATCACAGTTTATGTTTTAATTCATTTCAATTTTATAGGTTTAGGTGGCCAGTGAGTACCATATGGAGACAATGCAATTCCAGATCTTGGACTGAGTTACGGGTGAGGTTATGTTCTTGATTTTTAGCCTTAGACTCCTCAGGTGAATTAGTGTGCTGAGAATGAGAAGAAATTGGTGGTGTCAGACTGCATAAATATCTGGAATGGGTGTCTGTGCTATTGGTATTCTGTAATTGACACTAATGTGAGACAGAAACCAGGTACCAGGTACACACACTAAAGGAATTGGATACATTTGTGTATGTGTGTGTGTGTGTGTGTGTGTGTGTGTGTAGACAAGCTTGAGTGTAAAGGAGCAAGGGAAGGGGATGGTAACATCTTAAGGGTGGGTAGAAGACATAAGCCAAGGGGACAGAGTGTCAAGAAGAGCAAGAGATGGGAAACCAGGGTGGGACTTTGGGGACTTCATTATGTTCATTTTGCTCTGCATCTGTACTGCAATAACAATGATCACAGCAAGTATGTTCCTGTGCCACGTCCCAGTCACTGCTCCTCACATGTCATAATCTATTTACATCTGAGCCTGTAGGCCTTAGAGGGAGGAGCTGAGTCCCTTGGCCCAGGCCAATTGAAAGGTGATGCTAGCAAAGGGCTGAGAACGGTAGGAAGGAGAGGTGCAAAGACACAGTGGCTGAGACCAAGTTCTGCAAGTTCTAGACCATCTAAAACCAAGCCAAGTCTCCAGGAAACAACACAGTAGATTGCAGCGGCCCTCATCCTGCCTCGGCTGTTCCATCCCTTCCAGTTCCTAGCTTTATGAGTTCAATGCTACTCAATACATGAGATTCATTTTACACAAGGGGAGCTGAGACACAACCAAGAGCCTGCTCAAGGATATGTAAGCAGTAAGCAGAGGAGTCAGGATTTGAATCTAGGCATCTGGCTCTCAATCCTTTGGTTTCATCATGTGAATACTACCATTTCCAAGTCCCACTTGCTATCTTTAAGGAGACTACCTTATATACACACCACTTTTTAAGATATCCTGAAATTTCTATTGCCTTTAAAACCAAACATAAATAATGTAAACAAAGAACAAAAAGAACAACCACAACAAAATTCTGTTGCTCCTGAATATAACAACCTGGCCAGACTGGAGGAAAGGTAGAAGGCCCACATACATTTGAAATGTATACTCCTGCAGTTCAAAGAAATATCTATGATTATCCCTATTTTGTAGGCTCTGAGAGCTTAAGTGGATTAACCAAAATCACATCATAAGAACTTGTATAGAACTCCAGAAATCTCTATGTTCCTTTAATTATATAAAACTCTGTTTTTTGGTCTCCATGGTTACACCTACAGAATTTTCTTAGCTGTAGGAAAGGAGTCACTGCTTTTTTTTTTTTTTTTTAACTTAGACATTGGTTTGGAGAGAACATATTAAAGAGGCTCATTGGGAAACAAGCAAGCTACAGCTCCATCACTCTGTGTTCTAGAGCTCGCAATCTTCCCAGAGCCATTCCATGCCACAAGGGACAGATCCCTAAGCAAGCAGATGGCTTGTGGAAGGTGAGATTTATGAGTAGCGGCCAAAGGCATTGGGTTCATAATTTATAAGCAGGTTTTTCAGCTCTTTCTGCATGCAGATGATGTGGGAATGTTAAGAAACACAGAGGCCTAAGGCCCAAGTCAAGGGTTCTGATTAAGAAGTGTGGGTGCTTGCTCATGATCCCTGGCAGAGACAGGACAGAGAGAAGGAGCAGGAATGCATGCTGCCTGGAAGCCGGAGATGGTTCCACAGCAGTCTCTTAGGGAATAAGTTGTCTTTGGTCACTAGAGACTGAAGGCCTGGTTCTGGTTCTTTAATATTGTGACTTTAATCATATTTAAAGCTTTAACGTATTTTTTGAAAAATGAGGATTTTTGCTCTTTATCAACTATTGCATAGAATTAAGTTGGATGACTTACTTAAAACAGTAATTGTCATATTACCATGGCCCAATGCAGGTGTTCAAAGATTTCTAGAAATATGATTTAAGGATAAGCTGAGAGGAATATTGGGAATAAAAATGCTGGTCAGGCATAGGGATGTGTCATCAGGAAAATCATGGCTTTTATTCTGGAGATTTAAAATTATGTATGATTTTATAGGCATTGACTACTGGCCCACAATTTAAAATTTGTCCTATAATTAAACAAACTGGCCATGGCATTATTTTCCAGGCAGGAAAAAAAAATTAATTATAAGACATACCGTTCATTTTTCAAAAAGGATTTTCATCAAGAGTACACTTTTCATCAATGAATAATTATATTTTTAATTGAACAAATGCCCATCAAACACAGTTCTTTTCAAATGCTACAAAGCATCGGGCATTTCCTTAAAAATCTGTTATCTGTTAAATGGCTTCCATGGAAATTCTTTTAAAGGCTGAGTAAAAACCAGACCTGCATTTTTGTGCTTTAGAAGTATCAACAGAAGAGCTAATTAATTCTCTTCAAAGACATTAAAATAGTTTAAAGTTATGACTGCAGCACTGAAGGAAATAAAGGAGTGTTGTACAGACAAATAACTACTGCTCTTTCAAGCTAAGGGTTAAGTTATGGAGTGCTAATCCTCCAACTCTTACACCAGAAATTCCAAAATCCATAAGTGGGCACCTTTATTCCTGGGTTTCATCCCTAGAAGGAAAAAGGATTCCTAACGTGAAATAACTGCGTATCTTATTTTTGAGAACTGTGGTCAGTCAAGGTACGTGAGGACTTTTGGGGAAACTGGCCTATTTTATCCTGAATTTTTACAACAAGCAGAAGGAACCCAATTCTGAAACAGAAGTTCAATTACTGGACTCTGAATATATTTACTGAAGGTTCCTGAGAGCTCTCAGAAGGGCATTTATTGTTGTCAGTCAACTTCAGGCAGCCATGCCCCAGCAAACAATACCATCTGTTTTCCCCTATTCCAGGAGGGTACAGACAGCTGTCTTTTAATGGGCTCAGAGGATCCACTCAGTAGACTCTGCTTCCTGGCTTTCCTTCTTGCCTGAGAAGTATACTGCTGCAGGTAGAGATGGGCTGATCCCCTGCGTGGGCATCCACTGGACGCACACAATCAAATGCCAGCCGTGGTAGTGGCAGACACTTGCTTCTACCATTTAAATCGCGTTTTTAGTATTACTATGCCCTTCTCCCAATTGCCCCAAACCAAGGTTTACTTCACTGACAGATTGGCAAGTTGGAAAGGGCTTTGACGTCAGAGAGACGTGAGTGGATCTGTTGCTTCTCAGCTGCATGGCCTTGGGTGGCTTAATTAACCTCTTGAACTCAGGTTTCTTTGCCTGGACAATAAGAGTGATAAAATCAGTTTGATGTAAGAATCCAATGAGATAATGCATGTGCAAGCTTGAAGCATATCACAGACTGACATTACGTCAGAAACATAATTTTTAAAAGTTGGTTCTGGCTCAATTCAGTGTCAGTTGTGGAGAAGATAATACACTGAATTATAAGAAAATTAACAGTGTAATATGCAGACCTTGGATTTCTGAAAAATTGTTGGACTATACCAAAGCCATAGTAACAAATTCTTTGGAAAAGTAGGTTAGAAAGCTATATGTGCTTCTCATGCTCATTATGAAAACACATGCATATATGCATGTACCTTTATCATATTAAGGGGAAAAACCTTGGAGAATAGACACTAAGAAATCATCAACATTTCTCCATATGTGTGATAAAGTTTTAAGTGCAGGATGCTTCTAGATTCTGCAGGTTGGGGCAACTGGGTTGCTTCAGTAGGCATGTCAAGAAGCAAAAGAAAGGAATTGTTCTGAAGGGCATCAGGCAGGAAGAGGAACTGCAAGCCTGCACGGGGGCCTTTCAGGCAGAATATCTACCATGAGGAAACGCATAGGGGAGTCGGTGTCAGCTAGGTTGTGTCACTCTGAGACTTTCTCCCTGGAGTTTTACTCCATAACTTGGTCCCAATAGGACTGGACTGTCCCATCCTGTGGGTCTTTATGCCATTCCACACCTTGTAGATTCACACGTATACACACACACACACACACACACACACACACACACACACACACACAAATGTAAGACTGCAGTTCTCCATTGTTCAGATGTGCTCCATAGACAAGGCAAACCTTGTCTAGACTAGGTGGGTGGGTCCACTGTGGGAAAAATACTGACAGCTTGGAAAGATGGAGAACCCTAACTCTGTTTTCTCAGAGGGGCAAAGGCCTGAGTCAGAGAACTGAAGCATCAGGGCTGAGTCAGAGATAAAACAGATGCAGCCTTCCCAGGTCAGCAGCTTGGGAAGATTGAGAAAACCATCAGAAAGAACCCACGTGGGTGTGCAGCTTAGTAAGGCAAAGTTCAAGAAGATAGGTGAACTTAAGAGTTCTCTGTGCTTCATCACCATCTGGTGTGACACTGGCCAAGTCTGCTCAGTACGCAAGCCCCATCTCCCTTTTGCAAAATGGGTGTGAATCCACAGCTTCCCAGAGCTGTTGGAAGGACTCAATCAGAGTGATGTGTAAGGTGGTGAGGCCTGCTTAATGGGTTCACCTGTGGGACTCCAGGCTGGCCATCATGTATAAAAGCTAATGGGGCCACAACAGCAGTCACATGGGTGTGTTTGTGTGCCATGGGCAAGGCTGCTTTCTGTGATGAATTTTAAAATAGTAAAACAGAAATAAATACACATTGGGAAATACTCAGTAAACACTGAGTTGCATTGGCAGTCCTGAGTTGTCGGCCATAAAATGCCCCCTGTTAGAGTGACCTGCTCCACACTCCACCCCATAATATACCCTGGCCCATAGACTTAGGAAAGCAAACTGGCTCTGCTGGCTTCTGGGCCCTCCCCGACATGGACTGCTGCTGCTTCTTGTTTATTATTATTATTATTTCATGCTATAGTTCCATAGGCTCTGGGATCTGGGATTTCCCCGGCTTCTTCCCCAATCCCCTAATGACTTCCCTTCTAGTGTTACAATGGGTGGTCCTTCATGAACAGTCAAAAGCCCATCATTCTGCTGTTGAAGTGTTTTCTGACATTGTCGGCACAGACAATGTCAGAGGGACTGCTGCTGCTTAAAGAGGAGAAGCAGCACCCATTCCCTGCCAAGGCCAGTGTCACAGAACGCCTCTGCTCGACCATTCATTCAGTCCCAAAGATCTTGAATAGGCAGGAAATGTGCGTGGTTCATGAGCAGACTGTAATTCCATTCTTGGCAGTTTTAATAATGAGGCATGGCCTAAACTAGGTGTGCAGATGTGCTGTCCAGTTAGACCAAAGGTGGGGGAGACGGAAAAGGAAGTCAGACACCTTTCACTGAAGAACATTCTATGAAGTGAAAAAGCCAGACACAGAAAGATGACTACTCCATGTTCTTGCTCACCTATGGATGCTCAAAAGTTTATCTCATAGAAAAAAAAAATAGAACAGTAATTATGAGAAACACTGGGAGATGGTGGCAGGTGGACAACAGTCACCAAAACTCAGCAAGACAGGAGGACTTCTAATGGCCCACAGCACAGTCGGTAACTTCTATGCTTTGTAAAACATTGGAAGAGAGTTCAAAGTTTCCCAGCACAAAGAACTGATAAATATCTAAGAATGAAAGACCAATGATTTTGATTTGACTGTTAATCCTAGTATGCAGGTACACAGTATATTATTTTATTGTACCCCACAAAGCTTCAGAAAGACTAGAAAAATGGAAGTAAAAGTGAAGTTGATTTTCATGCAGAAAAACTGGAAATCTGCATAATGACTTGCATGAACTTCTTGAAAATTCGTCATAAGGATTTTAAGTTTTTAGCACCAAAATAAACTTATCTTTTGATTCTGTTTACTATTAACATTTGGAAGTACTCATATAATTATGGGACAATTAAAAACAATTTTTTAAAATCTCCTTTTTGACCCAAGCCTTTCTGCTGAAGTTCCCCTGCACCTGTCAGTGTTTGTGTGTGTGTGTGTGTGTGTGTGTGTGTGTGTGTGTGTTCTTCAGCTCCTTAGCCATGGTCACCCAGGGGCACCTGCTGGGGTGGGGATGGGGGACGGTCAGCTTCTGAACTGAAACCTGGTCTGGAAGTTTAGGTTGGCAGAACAGCAGGGGGTCCTGGAGGTACCAGGAAGGCCCAGAGGCTGAGGTCCTGAACACAGTGCTGTCAGGGTTGCAAACTCAGACAGCTGTGCTGTCTGAAGGCAGCTGGCTGCTGTCATACGAAAGATATTGTGACATCTTTCCTATCCCCATAGACCGTAGATAGTGTTTGTTTTCCCACTTGGGGTGAGAATATGGATACAGATTAAGTCTTCTGTTCATCTTGGAAAGTAGCAAAATTCTAGGGCCTTCTGTGGGACGGGAGTTGCCTCCACTGGGCTCTGATCCACTCGGGGTGGGGGTGAATTGGGGAGGGTGGCTTGAAGCCAGGGCTCCTGAACTGACAGGAGAACCCGGAAGTCCAGACTGTCCTCTGACCTGTCCCCGTGCCCAAAAGTTGGTTCAATTAGAAACAACAGGAGAATCACAGAAAACACACCAGATGTGTCCTGAAGGCCACTCTTTTTTGAAGTCTGCATCAAACAAAGCCTCCCCTTTGTTCCCCAAAGGAGGTAAGATAACAATTTCCGGAGTGGACTGGGGCTTCCTAGGATGTGGGGTGCCTCAGACTCTCTGGCTCATGGTCACATCCACAGCTGCACTTGGGAGATAAGGGCCCCATGCTGTCCTGAGTGGGTGTGCTCCCAGGGAGAAGCCAAGGCTGCAGACAGATGTCACTTTCTGTACCACTTCTATTCCTTCCTGCCTTGCAAATCCCTCCTGTTCTGGAGGTACCAGGGGCTAAAGGCCAGTCTGGAGGAGTGGTTTGGAGTTGATCCTCCCTGAATGGAAGGAAGATGTTTGGTAAAGGAATTTGAAACTGCTTTTGCAACACACATACAGATAGAGAAAAGCCTGTAGTAAATTGTCCTTATCAAACTCAGGGAGATTGAGCTGCCTAAGGCCGTCGTAATGCCACCATCTCCCCCAGTGAAAACATTCTTAGCATAGGATTGGACACAGCTGTTCCCACAACTGCATCAATAAGTGAGGTTTTATGGTGCTAGGCTTCTCAGGAATAGCTGTGTTTTCCCAATCCTTTTAAGTCAAATGAATTCATCTTTATTAGTGCAATGCTGGCCAGGGCACCCTCTGTTTAAGATCTGGTAGGATTAAGTACAAAGAGCTAGGATAGCTTACAAAGCCCAGTTTCAACTGGCCTCTGCTTGCCTCATTGCCCTCAGACCACACAACTACTAATTTCCACCATACAGAATACTTTCAGGTTCTCTGAGTGGGATATACTTTCTGTTTGGTCCCTCTGGATGTGGCTGGCTCCTACATTCCACAGGCTACTGGTGGTGGTGTTCTTCCTGGCAGAGCCAAGGTGGCACAGAGAATCACAAGCAAGAGCGAACATGGGCAAAAGATTCCATGGTGATTCTGGGAGCCGGGACAGTGGCTGGGCCTGACTCAGCCTCTTAGAGTTTCCATCAAAAGGCACACCTCCAGGGACCCAAGGCCCCACTAAACAGCATCACCAGGTTAAGTTTCCTCCCTCTCTTTGTACCATTACCCTACAACTTCAGGCTTTAAGCATTGTCATGAGCTCAGACTTAAAATGCTGTTCAAACCATTGCACTTCCCTTCTCTGGAATAGACTCACCGCGCCCATTTGCTCCCTCCTTGGCAGGAAGTTAACGTGAACAGAGAACGTCAGAACGAAGGAGGGGTGTGGATGGCAGTACTCCGGCCAGGCAGCAGGGTTCCAAGCGGCACATCTTCATATCTGCTACCGTTTATCCCTTCAGCTATGCAGAGACTGTGGCAGGACTTTCCTAGGAGTGAGCAGTGTACGGTTATGCATTGTAACCCATTGCAGCATTTGGTCTCAGGACTACAACTGGCCCTCATGTCCCTGCTTTTCATCATCCATTCTAATTTTTCCTTGCCCTCAGAAACTAGCTTGTTTGGTCTGGGTAGTCATGAGACCTAAACAGTGAGCTCCTGGACCTGGACTTTTGCCTGGCTGGGGCTACTGCCTTCATCCATGTGTATCCAGGACTGGAAAGGGAGTACCACTAGGCAGGGTCAGCTGGCCCTGACAAAATGCTGGCTCTGCCTCTTGCTTGTTCAGAAACTCACAGTGCCCTGTGGAAACCACAGCCATGTTTGTGATGACCGTGGATGCCCCTGAAGGGCTAAAACTTCTAACTGGCACAGAGTCCAAAGTCATGGGAATGGCAGGCAAAATGTCTGGAAGAGGGTCACTGGGAGTGATTTGGAGGCAACCCCTGCTGTTTCGCTCTTGCTTCTCTGATTTATGTATTTATCCTATTGGGAAGTGCTATGGTTTGATGCTGAATGTTCCCCAGAGGCTGAAATATTTATAGGCTTGGTACCCAAGAAAGTACAACTGGAAGGTGGAAGGGAGGTAGGGTCTAAGAGGGCCTCAGGCCAGTAGGAACACATCTTTGGAAGGTAGTTCTCACAAGAAGGTTTAACAGAAACCTGAATTTGGCCCCTCTTTAAGCCTCTCCCTGTCCCCTGGCTGGCTATGTGAGTCTTCCCCCATACACTCTACCATCCACCCTGAGGCTGCCACCAGAACCTGCATCATGCTCGTTGGAATCCCAATATCCACAACTCTGAACTAAACAAACCTGTTTCCTTCTGAGCATGCTGGGAATTTCATCACAGTGAAGAGCTAGCAGATCCAGTAACTTCCTGCTATCTGAAGGCTTTGGCCTTGAGGTGTGCATGGCAGGCTCTGGTGGATGACACCCTGCTTCTGCCAGCCATGGCCGCTGTGCTAGCCCTCTGGCTGTGCTTTCAGCAGGCTGTCCTCATTGCCTATCAGAATGGTTATAGTAATGTGGTGGGATGTGTGATACATCCAGTGAATTCTGACTCAGCCCCACTCTCTTAGGCTACATGTAGACAGCACAGGCTCCAGGCTGTAAAGGGGCTCACCAGCATTATGCTGGCCCTAGTTTGAACTCAAGAAAGAAATCACATTTGTCTTTTTGCTTTGGACACAACATCTACCATAGCCTGAGCCCAGGATCTCTGAAAGCTTTACTGAAGTGTCAGGCCTCTGAATCGCCTAGGATTTACTGTCACCCTCTGAAGCCATGCATCTTCCTAAGGCTTGCAGTGTGGTCAGTCACTTCTTAGTTATCATGCCATCTACTCAGTGGGTCATACTGATATTCTCTGAATCATCCACGTGGTCTAGATTTCTTTAGACTATGTTATGACAGAAGACAGAGAGCTAGCATAGCCCTAAAGCAATATTGCTCATGCCTTTTGAATGTGAACTATTTCTAATGGGCTTGTCTGTTTAGGATTTAAAAGCCTGCAATTGGGCCTGGTGGAATGGCTTGATGTGCTAATCCTCACCTTGCAGGCCCGGGATTCTCAAATGGGTACCAATTTGTGTCCTGGCTGCTCTTCTTCCCGTCCAGCTTCTTGTTTGTGGCCTGGGAGAGCAGGAGAGGATGACCTAAAGCCTGGAAGAAACTCCTGGCTTCTGGCTACTGATCAGCTCAGCTCCAGCCATTTGGGCCATTTGGAAAGTGAACCAGTAGACAGAAGATACTTCTCTCTGTAAATCTGCCTTTCCAAAGAAATAAATAGATCTTTAAAAAGCCTGAAGTTGCTGATTCAGTAGTTGCATACTAAATTCCTGAGGCTGTACTGATCTGTCCTAGCAGCGGTGGCATGTCTGGCCACAGGGGTCACCATCAGCATCACCAGCTGACTGTACTTGCTGGGGTCTACAGCAGTCCTCGAGCAGTCACTCAGTTTCTGTAGGAACAAGATTAGGGAATGTAATGAAGCTATGGCAAGGCGACCTCCTCTGTATCCTCGGAGCTTTAACCTCCATTGTTCCCTCTAGGATTCAATGCTGATTTTTGTTTACTAATTGTAGCTGAGAACTTCTGACACATCGATTTGGCCTTCTCCACTGACATCCAGTCTTATCCTGAGACCCAGGACTCAGTGTTATATCTAGTTTCGAGTAATAATAACACCACTAAAATAATCATGAATAGGAAAGTCGAGACTGTTCAAGCTTGCTAAAATTTGGGCTGCACTTTTTTTTTTTTTTTAAAGAGTAAGATCTTCTGTCTGATGACTCACTCTCCAAGCAGCTGCAATGACCGGAGCTGAGCTGATCTGAAGCTAGGAGCCAGGAACGTCTTCTGTGTCTCTCATGCAGGTGCAGGGTCCCAAGGCATTGAGCTGTTTTCAGCTACTTTCTCAGGCCACAAGCAGGGAGCTGGATGGGAAGCGGGGCTGCCTGGATTAGAACCAGTGCCCACACAGGATCCCGGCATGTGCAAGATGAGGACTTTAACTGCTAGGCTATTGCACTGGGCCTTTAGCTGCACCTTTTAACTGGGTGGCACAAGAATTGCCCAGCCATTTCCCAGCTAGTTAAGAGACCACCAATAGTGAATGTCTTCCCTGCAGATTCCCACCCAGACCAGGAGGGATGAGAGAATGCTTAAAACCCCAAGATCCTTCCAAACTGTTGATGTCTCTCTCTCTCTCTCAAGAGGTACCACCCCTCCTGTCTCTCTCCCAGGAGGTGCTTCCTCTTCCCTCTTCTTTCTGTGTTCACCCACACACTTTGCACATAAAACTTCTCTGTCTGCAACAGATTCCTGGCTTTTTATTTCTATACCAAGCCGAGGAAAGAACCTACTGAGCATTGTAGGTAACAAAAATGACAAGTGTGTGGGTCTACCATGCATACACTACAGACCATACTTTGGCAGGAGCCCATTTCTTGGCTGACCCCTTTGTTCCCTGGGGATACATCATCTCTTTGTGTGTCCAGGACAATCTGGATTCTGCGTCTAAGAGTCATTGAATAGCCTGGTCATTCCTCTTCACTCAGTGCAAAGTCAATCAAGGCAATGACAACTGGTTCCTTTGGGAAAGACCAGGGGATCATTAAATGATAAACTTGCCAGGTATTATTAAGTCCTTCTCCCCTGTTGATCCAGTCCCCCTTTTCAGCCAACAGCTCTTGAACCTCAAAACTAGTCTGGAAACTTGGCTAGGTTTCTATGACACTTTATTGAAACAATTGCCCTCAGCTTCCTGGGTATTTATTTTTCCTCCTTTTTTGTTCTGTATTTGAAACAGGACCTTTGTTGGCTGCCTCTCTATTCTTAGGAAGACTGTTTTAGTCAACATTTCCATGGTGATTTAATGGATGAGGTCCTCTCAGCTACTATCCAGTTCTCATGGGTTGTTGTGATAATGACAAACTTCATTCTTCAGGCAGTGAAGTACCACCAGCTGACATGAGTTACTCAGGGATGTGGGAGTTAGGGCAACATCCCATTGTCATCTGTGAGCCAAGCTCTGGGGTAGAATATTTTACCAGTCCTGGCTGCAGACAAGAGGCACCATTGAGTCTCGTAGTGATGATGGTTGAGTTCCACTTGCTGGCACATTCCCGATGGCCTTGGTGAATGTATGTCCTCTGGTTAACTTTCTGATCTTATACAGTGCACCTATTGCTGCAAGCTACTGCTCTGGAACTTTTCATTTCTTTCCATTTTCTACAAACTTCTTAACAGGGACCATTATTTTGTTCAGGATTCTAGGAGCTACCCTAGTGGCAGGTTTGCATCCTTTCCTGGGGGGTGTTAAATCCTCTATCTCAACACAATGACCTCAAAGCTCTCTTACCAAGATGTATGTTCCAATTTGTTGGAAGAATAGAACATCCTGATCCCTGCTGGCACATCTCGATGCCATTCTGCAGCCCCTTTGAATTGTGATCACTTTTCAACCAGCACATTTCTGGCTGGGCTTTCCTCTGACTTAGCTCTGTATGAGCCTGATGAGGAGAGGATAAAGAAACCACTTGTTGCCTTTTGTGGATGCCACATAGATCTTCATGAACAGCATGCTTGCTCTTAATTCAGGGATGTTAGTCACCTACCTCTGCAAGCCCAGAAAGTTCCGAGGAGTCTGTGGATCCTGTATGCAAACATTCCAACCCCATGTGTCCTCAGAATCACACTCTGATTTCTGCCGAAGCTTCTACAGCTTTCCATACTGGGTGTCTAGTCCAGCAGAGTGGAAGTACAGTTCTAAGGATGCAGAGTCTGATTTCACAGGCTCTAACTTCCATGTCAAAGCTAACTGAATTAGTGAAACCTGTCTGAGTAAATAAAGTAGGTTCTAACTGAGGAATTTCAGGAGACCATGTGCAAGCTATCTCAAAATCTTTATGAATAGAGAAGCTTACTTTGTGCAATAAAATCAAGATTGATGGATAATTTTTTCATGATATGTAATTCTGCGAACTTTTGAAAGAGTCCTTGTATATGTGGACTTCAAAATCTTTTCTACAAAAGTAAATTGCTCATTGTAGCTTCTATGAATTATTCGACTTTTCCTTTTTATATGAAAAACAATATTTTGTGCTAATCTGTGTCTACTTCCCATGTATATGCCTCAAACTCCAAAGAACTCCCAGTAGAACCTGTTGGTTTTTGTTTCGTACTAACTCTTCCATCATGTCCCCTCAGCCATGCAATCCAGAAACTCACTCAGCTACAACATGCAATTTCAGCCTTTTAGTCAATGGTATAGATTCCATCCATTCTCTCTGACAGCCTTCTCTTCCCCTCCATCTTCACTGCCACTTCTGTAGTTTCGATTTTCATCATCTCTCCCTACGGTAGAAATGTGCCAATTACTGTCCCATCCACCTTCCATCCTATTGTTAGGTATTCAACTTTAAAACTTAAAAAAGAAATCACATCAAATCAAACTATTCCCTTTCCTTATTCCTCCCCTCTTTGGGGTCCATGTCCAAACTTCATCTCTTACTCTTATTTGTCAGTACAATTCCTACTCCTGTTCTAAATGTGCAATCTGATTATGTCATAAACTGATTTTCCTGGCTCTCCAGTACTGATGGGATAAAGTCCAGCCCTTTCTTCATGGATCTCAAGGCTCTCTGTAGTCTGATCTTACTTTGTGTCCCATCTTTCCTCTGCTTGTCTTCTATGACTTATAATCTCATGGCTTACCCAGCCAGTCTTTGTTCAGTTTGGTCCCTGTGCATGAAATTACACTTCCTATACAACTCTGTTAGGTCTAGATCAGCACTTCTCAAATTTTAATGTGGCATTCATCACTTGAGTTTTCTGTTAAAATATGCTGCTTGCCCATTAAGTCTGGACAGGAGATCCCAGATGCAATGTATCTAACAGGTAAAGCTACTGGTCCATGGACCACATCTGGGATAGCAAAAATCCTACTGATGCCTGTGTTTCCAAAAATCAAGGATTCTTATATCTTTGGCGACTTTTCTGAACCTTCCGGAAGAATTGATTCTTTCTGCATGTGTAGCTTCCTCTGGCTATTATCAAGGCCTCACTGAGGCCTTGATTTTATTGCAATTTTACTCAGCATTTATTCTCTTACTTTACACTAGGAGCTCCTTTGGGGATATTTTATTGATCCTTGAATTGCAAGCCCCTAGTACACTGGCTGGTATGCAGTAAGTATCCAACACAATTTGGTCGGATGAATGAATGGAGAGACACCTTCAGAAAAATGAAAAGCATATTTACATTTAGGATTCTCTTACTTTCCAACTTTCTGAGTATACTAAATTGGAACTCCCTTGTTTGCAAATGTCAGATCCAACTCAAATTTGCTTTCTGAAACTGGTTCAGCTAGCTGTGAAGATCACTGAAAAGTTCATAGAAGAGATAAAGAAGCAGGTTGCAGGAGGGCAGGGTCCAGAGACCTCAAGACCATATTTGTTGGTTTTTCCCTTAGGAGGTGTCACTGATGGATTCAGTGCAAGTGACCTTTAGCATAGCTTTGGTATCTTATGGTCTCTAGTTCTCTGGATGGCCCTTGAGTCTTTGACTGTGGACAAGCCCAGGTCAACAGCTGCTGGGCTTTGGACTCTTAGCAGAGACAATGTAGTATCACAGAAAAGTCAGGTCGTGGTGACTCCTGTGACCATGGCAGAGTGTGAATAGTACAAAGTAGTGTGTGTGTGCACATGCGCGCGAGTATGCAAGTGCCTACAGACATGTGGGGAGGTTGTAGAGGAGAAAATTCTGTTAACAGGAGACATGCAATCACTTTTTTAGTACAAATAATTTAGTCAACTAAATTACCTGCAGTTCAGAAAAGTCGCCATCAACATGGAATAGGAAGAGAGATGGGCTGAAGGTGACGACAACTTCGGGGAGACCCAGTTCATCTTGTTCCTTCTATTCCCACTAGTAGTAGGTCCTGGTGCTGTCCTTTTGATGGATCTGTGGACAAGGTCACCTGAGCATCCATGGCCTTCCCGTGAGGGACCCTCAGGCAAAGTGTGACAGTCACTGCAGCACTACCAAAGCCTTTGATGTTCTCATCAGGAAAACATGGGGAATAATCACATCTACCTCACTGGGGTATTGTGAGGCTTAAGGAGACCCATGCCTGCAGCCTGTGGACACGGCCTGAGCTCCAGGCAAGCTGGCCAGAGGAGAGCGACAGTTCCTATTGTGAAGTCCCTGGTTTTGAAGTAACTGGTCCTAGGTCACACCATTCACGAATCATGGAACAGAGGATTGAACTTGATCTGCCAGTTTCTGGGCCTGTGTTGCTTTCGCTAGGTTTGCTAACAACAACAACAACAACAACAAATTCCTTTTCCTATGGGTTTTGAGATGAAACAATTTCGCTGTTGTCATAGCCTTTACTACCCAACAGCACAGCATAACTCCCCTGAGAGCCACAGCAAGGGTGGGAGAGGCTAGAGTGAAAGATGCTTGCCAAGAACCATATGTAACAGCTACATAGCTTAGCACTGGAATTAAGTCTTCGGAAACTTACCAATGAGGGGGAAATATGTCAGAAATGGTTTCCCTTCCCCTAAATGCTTCCCCATGAAATCTTTGCTAATGGCCATCTTACAGATGAGGAAACCAGGCTTTGGCTTGTGATTTCAATCCATAACATAGCCATAAAACAATAGTTCATACTTATGAAGCTCATATCATTTTCCAGGAACTTTTTTTCAAGTTTTGCATGGATTAACTCAAGTAGGCTCTTGTGAGAGTGCTAAGAGACAGGAACTAGAAATATTTTCTGATTCCTGACATGAAGGCACTGAGCTCCAGAGGGAGCTGTCCCACACCCTGGAGCTGTGGGGAGGCATGGCAACATCTCCCCACTTTGTACTTGCCTTCCTTAGTCTCTCAACCCGAGCCCCTGGCAGTTGTGCAGGAGGCGTGATGCAGAGAGCTGCCTACATAATCAGCTCTATTGTGACCTCTTCTGGTTATTACATTAGAACGCAATTAAAGTTAACTATGGGAGAGGGTGTCTCAGAGTTGGGTCAAAAGGGCATTTTTCTAGAAAAAGAACTGTGACCATTTCCTTCTAAAACATCATTTCTAGCTCTTCTGAGAATGACATTGTTGCGTGAAAATGACTGAAGCTGCACCTGCCCCAAGGATTGCAGCTGTTCCTGGCTCTGCTGAGCAAATGTTCTGCTCAGAGAAGTGGAAGAGGTCACGCCTCATGCACAGGGTCAGGTCAAAGCATGGCCAAGATCATTTCCTGTAGGGGGAAAAATCAGTAGGTCCAGGAGGAGCAGGGGCCTAAGGACCCAGGAAGTCTGGTCAAGAGAGGGCTAGTAGAGACATCTGGCTGCTTCAGGACATCACTGACCCTTGTGGATGTGAAAGGCCAGTGCATACCAGTGCTGGTTATATTTACACAGTGGGCTAAAATTAGCTGGCATGCTCTCCTGGCAACTGGAAGGACATAAGGCTCTCAATTTATCTAGCAATGCTAATTTTGGCAAAACTCAAAATGGTTCTGCTGCTGTTCTCAGTGGATAGGCATTCAACAACAATAACATCCCTTCCTTCCTCTTCCTCTTCTCTACATTTTAGGAAATTTCTAATATAAGTCCAGGCTGACTTTGCATCAGGATTCGTACCTACAAATATGTGATCCTAATGGGACTGGTTTATAAAGCTAAATAGGGACAAGTGTGTTAGAAGAGGAAGAAAACTACAAACTAAAGGCGTGTTCGTCACTGCCTTCACGAACACTGGAAAGGCAGTGAACTTAAAACAGCACTGGTTGGCACATCAGTACAGTGTGGTTGGAACATCGATGGTGAGGATGGTAAATGCCATCCAGGTGAACCATGCTGGGCTGAGGTTGTGACCATCTCCACCTCTTTGAAGCATCAGTATTCTCTGCCCTGGAGAATGAGTGACACTCAACCTGCATGGAGTGAATGAGGAAGGGTGTTGGGGTCAATCACTGAGGCCTAACAAGGAGTCATATCAGGACCACACAGGTGCTCCTCAGACTTGCTGACTGACAGTGAGAGTAGAGTGCTGAGAGCAGAGCAGTTTTAGGTTCGAAATAGACTTGGTTCCGTCTACAGTCTCCCGTGGTAGCAAGCTGCCACTGAAATCCGCTGCCCAACACCAGCCTTGTCCTGAAAGTGTTCTCAGGGAAGCCAGTCAAGGTGCAACTTAGCCTGAATTTTAAGTTGAATGGTGTCTGAGGGTAGCAAAAGGGATGAATGGATAAGATGGGGAAGAAACAACATCTGGAAAAACAGGCAAAGTTTCAGCAGAGTATAACCAATAAACTATGTCCAGTAGGAGATTTAAAAGTATTGATCCAAAAATGAAGCTTGGCCCACTTTTCAACTGTTGGTCATTACTGTGCTTTAATTATGTCTATAAATCTTTAATGCACTTTCTTTGCTCCCCTGCTTTGCCATTTATATGTTGGCTTTACAACGGTGTCTCTTGGTGTTTAGATATATTTGCATGTGAGAACTTAAATGTTTTCAGAGAGCTAATTTTTAAAAATTTATTTATTCATATCTGGGGTTTATGTCAAGCTTTCAAAGCCCATTGGTTAGTATTCCTACAAATTCATCTTCACTTTCAAATCTACCTGGAAATGATTTCCATATTAGGTCCATCACTCAACACTTTTTTTTTTTACTGGTCACCATTTTGTCTCACATTGTTTGTTGAAAAACATGGAATTTTAAAAATTTGCTAAATTTCTTAATCTATTTGGATGTGTACATGGTTTTCCATTCCATTTTATGTACCACACTGCTTAAATTAGTATAGCTTCACAAGATGTACTAACATATGCTTATTAAATATGTTTTATTTGTAAGTGACAAATGACTGCAGGTTCACAAAAATACCCTTCCACCCTTTTCCCCACCTTGGGAGTGAAAAGGAACTCATGAAGTCCAAAGGCTACCAGCAAACTTCATTCAACAAAGTGTAAAGTCATCTTGATATACTGAACCATGAAGTTTGGAAATACATAGGCTACTGAACCCAAATGAGATTCATGTTCAATGTAAATAAATTACCCAGTGATTCTGCAGTTTTGTTTCCTGACCTAGTACCTTCTGTAAAAATAGAAATGTCAGTGCCGGGTGGTGGTAGAGCATGCCAATTGATATTGTGACCCAAAGGATTGAGTGGGTGTTGGCTCCTCAACCAACTGGCAGGCTGCCACTGCTAGTGGGAAAATCATTCCTGTGTGATAAGACAGCGACAAATGCTTTCCTTGTGGCTGCAATTAAAGTGGGCTCTGCATTATGACAACAGCGCTTCAAGCTTCGCCTAGCAGTCTTTTTTTTTTTTTTTTTTTTTTGCTAAATAGTGTTATGCTTATTTATACCACTCTGGGCCTTATCTGAAATCAAGGGGTTTAGAATTCCAGCCACAAACATCTTCCCTTTTTAGGGAGAAAAAATCAGTGAATACAGGCTTATAGGAGTTTAGGAATTGAAAAAAAGGCAGGGAAAACTTAAGGCAGATATCTGTAACCAGTCTGCAGAAGAGCTGCATGCCTGGCAGAAAGGAGCTGCGATTAATACAGGGCAGACATTAGTGTCTCCTGTGAGCCTGGATCACTGTGTTTTCCCTAACCCAGCTAGTCATAAATGCATGTTGAATGAGTGCATGAAAAATGGGGAAAAAATGATGCAATGTCTTTTAACACAGTAACTAAAGGTTGCCTTTGTAATCAGAAGATCTGAGCAGAATTCCCAAACCAGAACACATGTCTTAAGATCAATAAGTGAGGAAGGAAGAAAGAAAATGAGCAAAGAATGGGATGAGGGGAGGTTATAGGGACAAGAGAGTGGGAGGAAGGGAAGCTTAGAGGCAGTTGAACTGGCCACCTCAAGTCCCTGGCCAGTGCAGCGGCCTGTCATGATGCAAACTTAGCACACTCCAGCTGTTTGGTACACCTACTTTGGGAGCAGAAAATCTCAGGTCTTTATGTTGAGCATCTCCTCAATTTATTGACCCTTGGTAATTTACAAAGCATCTCAAAGGTTTCCAGGCGACATGAGCCAACAGGAAAATGTGGCAATTTAGCTTGGAACGGCTCTCCGTGTTCCAGGACAGGCTTTTAATCTTTGTTAGTCCCAGCTCCTCTAAGCTGCTTCCTGGCTGGGGTTGTATATGACAGAAGGGGAAGAGAAAGCGAGATGCTGGGAGACAGCTCCCCTGAGAGCAAGTGCACCTGTTAGCTTCCTTGGGCTTCCATACTCTCTTGCACACTCACAGACACAACTAGAGAGTAAACTACACATTTCTAGAGCTCTAATCCTTTGAGAGTGTGATGGTGCTTTCTGCCCTCTCTCCTCCCAATAGGCTCAAATACCTTTCACCATGCAGCTCAACCCTGAATTGAATTTGAACCCAATGATTTGGGAGTGTCAGCCTCCATCCTTCTGAACTAACATGGAAATCCATCTTAGCTCTTCCACTCTATTGAGTAAAATGTCCTTATGTCTTCCTATGACATTAGCAGGGGCCCTTGGGCTAACTGATGACTAGTTGTGCCTGTCAACAACGGTCCCATCCGCATCACCCCCCCTCCACTGCTCCCCCTGCCCCTAACCTCCAGCCACAGTGATATTCTACCATGAGACTTGAATTCAGAGTGTCAGGGCCCAGTTGCTCTGGGACACCATGCAGTGCTTCCCTCTAAGATTTGCCAACCCCTAGGGACTCTACCTGAGAATGGGGCAAAGGTCCCCACTGTTCATAGGTTCTGTAGACTTCAGTCCTATTAGCTCTTTTTTAAAATTCATCTTTCTTTCTCTGTCTCATCACAGGGACATCTATTCAATAAGTTTAGGTGTTTAAATCTGGGATGCTTCAAGAAATTTCAGCTTTAGGCTTTTAGAAGAAAAAGCTGAAGTGTACGGAAGTGGCGTGTGAATTAGTTGGGATATGGACTAAGAAACCCAGAAATAAGACGATCTGAAAAGTGCCTATTGCCATCTTCTCCCACCAGTCCCTAGGGTTTGTTAGCATCCACGTAGCCACTGCTGTGTTGCCTCCATGTCTGTGATCCAATCCACACAATGGGGAGAGCTGAGGGTCAGTAACTTGTCTTTGAGGAGACGCCCTGAAAGCTTTTGTGTCACTTGCATTCCCGAGCCACTGAACGAACAAATTCACAAGACCACATTTAGCTCAAAGGAGATACAGCACTAGAGGGAAATCCAGTACTGAGAGATAGATTATCACCGGCCGATTAGAGCTGTGCAAAATCGAACAGAAAACTTAAGCGTAAAAAACGGAAAATTAACATTTAAACAAATTATCCTCTTCACTTCCTGTTATTGCTCAGGGCAGGTATGCATCTATCATCCTGTGGGATTTACATGTCTTAGTGTGGCCCATTATGCTAATTCTGCAAGGAAATTACAGGCCTTGTGTTGTTTGGGGGCACTGTGGTGACTTTTTCTGTGTACATTTGAAGAAGAAAGATTACTTCTCTGTAGAATTTGGGATTAGGGTTGGCCACAAAAGAAATCTGGTTGACATTTGCAAGAAAGCAGCAGAGCAGCCCCCATTCCTATGCCAGCTCACTCCCTTCCTGGTGTGGGATGGTACCCAGGCTCCCAGCTCCTCCCCCCTCCTCCCTGCACTACCAGGTGTGCCTGGAACTCCATGGAAAGACTCTGGATTATCCCACAGTTCACTCAGTTTGACAGGGTTGGAGGTCATTTGCTCTTGTGGATTGCATTTGCCTCATGAAGCCTACCTATTGTATTGGGTGCAGGTTTTCCCCCTCATGCTCTCCCAGCTTGTCCCCTTTCCTGCTTATCTGGCTGATCATAGCGATGCAGCTGTAATATGAGAAGCAGAGGCAACAGCACACCAATGTGTAAGAGCACTGATGTCTAAATCCTTGGAGAAACCCCTCCACCTACAGTGCTCACCTGTGCTGACTCTGCTCGCATCCTGGCTGATGGGGATGCTCTGATGGCAAGGAGATGCCATCTTCCTGAGCCCTAGCCTCTGAAGGGTGACTTGCACACATTTTAGTGAAGTGTACCAAGCATGGGAACACCGTGGGTTCCCAGGGAGAAAGAAGAACTTCCAATGTCCTTCTATCCATAGCCCACTCTTGAGTCTTGACCTCCTTCTAGGCACCCTCCCTTCAAATGCAAGCACTGTTGGCACACTCTCCTTACTCAATTCTTTGACCATCTGAAAACCAGGCTGTAACCCATAACAGCCAGCAAACAGAAACTGTGCCAAGTGCAATACAGATTTTCCCACCATCAGCCTAGCTGAACCTTCACACGACTGAGGACTGTCTGGCCCAGATGCCCTCCAGGACAGGGGTTGAGTTCCCAGCTGCCAGGGGTGACAGGGTCTTCAGCTGTGAGCCTGCTCAGGTATGAGCTCAGCTACGGACAGCCAATCATCAAAGTGCGGCTGCCCTGAAGGATGGCAAAGGCCTGGTTATCCCGGCTGAGAGCTGGCAGCCCTTCCAGGCCCTGAGCAGTTTGGGGTGGGTCCAGGGATCCTAGGTCCTGCGCTGCAGCTGTATTTCCCTTCCTACTCACTCCTGTCTCCTTGCCTTCCCTCCTACTGCTGTTGAACCCAAGGTGCCCCTTCATAAAGGAAGTGTAAGGACTTATTCCAGTATCCCACCCTGGACCCTGCGCCATTTCTTCTTCCTCACAGCTCACGAAATGATATAACCTGGCATTCCACCTGAGAATCCCACCCCCAATCTCCCAGCCCCTTCCCCAACCCCACCCACTCACCAATCATTCCCAGGCACTAATCCCTGGGGCCTGCCCTCAAACCCTCCCAATCCCCGCCTCCCACAAAGGCAGACAAAAAAGGCCTCCAGGTGCGGCTCTCCCCCTCTTCCCTTCTCGTCTTTGCTCTTTCCCTCTCTCCTCCTTCTGTCCCACTTCCCCCCTTCCCCTTCCCCTGTTCCTGCCCGCTGGAATAATCCTAAGATACCTCGTTGCGTCTGGTGTTTTCAGCTCATGGTAAAGAACCAGGTTGCGGGAATTAGCTGCGCGTAAGATATCGTAATATTGTATGAACTAGAACTAGAACTCTACCACCTTTTTAAATAACTAACAGGAAGAACTTTAGAAATCAGCCTCCAATTCTTTCCTCTCCTTGCCTGCTGGGATTTCACTTTCTCTTGGTCTCTAGTCCACTGCTGCACCCAGTCTGCTTCTGTATCTTTGCAAGTTTTCAATTCTTGCTCTGTCTTTCCTGTATAGGGGATTCTCATTTCTCTTCCCAGGTGTGTTCATTCACTCCCGTGTCTTTAAGCGACATCAATGGCTGATGGCCTCCCAATGCATGGATCCAGCACAGATCATTCTGATGTTCTATTATCTTATGTCCACGATACAATTTCCTCCTTAACAACAGGACTTACGTGACTGTTTCTGAGCACCCCAAATCTGACATTTCCAAAGCCAGAGAATTAATTGGCTTCTCTCTGAAGTTATTTCTAGGCCAGTGCTCCAGCTCTGCAGATGGTGTGTGCCCAAGGGCTTAAGTCAGACCCCTGCTCTCTCTACCATTTCCCCCTGCCCTTCATCCTCTACAACTGGTCAACAAGCACTGTACAAGGCTTTTAAATGTCTGGAATGCCTGCAGATTTCCTGCTCCCCAGTTATATTACAAGAACAACATGGGAAGATTTATGTGAAGGCACGCAAGTGTCAAACAGCCAATCATATGCACAACCTGGGTTGGCTCCCAAGTGTCCCTTGAGAGCTACTGAGTTTCTAATATTGACACAGAGAAATACCACAGGTCTGGGGAACCTGAATGTGTCATCATCATCTTATCTTAGAACACAACCTAGAAACTGTCATTGATCACTTTTTTGGGTCTATATCTACATACACAGGTTTTTTTTTTTTTTTTTAAATACTCATTTACTTATTTGAGAGGGAAAAGGTAAGACAGAGAGAATGAGAGATCTTCCTTCTGCTGGTTCACTCCCCAGATGGACACAATGGCCAGGGTTGGCCAGCTCAAAGCCAGAAGCCAGAAGCTTCTTCTGGGTCTCCTATGTGGGTGCAGGGGCCCAACCACTTGAGCCATCTTCCATTGCTTTTCCCAGGGCATTGGCAGGGAGCTGGCTGGAAGTGGAACAACCTGGACATGAACTGGCACCCAAATGGGATGCTGGCATCACAGGTGGAAGCTTACCCATTACACCAACATGCAATTCCCATACACATATCCTCTGTATGGATCTAAACAGTGCACATGTCTGTGGGGGGGCAGGGGGTGCTTTGCTTTTCCACAGTCCCTGGATTTGGAATCAAGACTAGGAAGAGAATACAGACGTACAGCATAAAAACAAGCAAACAAAAGTGCAGTGTAAACCTTTTCTGTTAACAATGTGGTCAATCAAATATTTACTGAAAACCCACTTCATTGCAGGCACTCCACTGAGCCATGGGAAGGGGCTACTGATGAATAAGATGTGGTTCTTGTGTCTTCACAAAATCATTAAGAAAACAAAGCACATTGAGTAAACAGTTAAATAGTGAGGGGGAATTAAGTACTGAGACTTTGTTTCTACAAAGTAATACAGAGAAATTTTATACTCAGCTTGCTTCTAAACAATGCAAGTAATTATCAACACTGCAAGCAGTGAGCAGTACGGAAAAGATCCTCCCATTGTTTTCAGCCCGGTGGAGTGTGTATCTTGGTGTATATCAGCTCTTCAGCTATTCATTTCCATGGCAACTGGAAATTATCGTTAATACTTATCAGAGTAATTAGAATGATAGCAGCATGCACTGAGGCTAACTCTGTTTTGGGTAGAGGCAGTGCAATTTTTAAGTATTAGCTCATTGAAACACCAACCCTCCAAGGTGACAGCTATTGCTGGTTCAGGGGAAGTAAATGATCTAGCATCCTGTAAGTGGGTAGAGTGGGAACTTGACCGCAGGTCTGTCTGGTTACAAAGCTCATTCTCCTGAGCAGTAGGCCAAGCACCAGAGTCAAGATGGAGACTTCCCCAGTGCTGGGCAGCTCTGTCTGTGATGGAAGGATGAATAAAGATGAGCTGATTTGTAAGAGGGAACAAATTAGCTGGGGAGAGAGGAGGCAGCGCACGTTCTCTTGTTGGTACAGCCTAGCAGTAAACTTGAAGGCAGAAGGAAGACACTGCAGGTTTGTGTCCATGCACAAATGGGCAGAAAGTTAACTTGCCATTCCAAATCATTCCTGGATAAAGAGCTGGGGTGTGTTGCACAAAATACATAAAGAAAGAAATGTAGGACTGCTGCCATAGCCTGGTGGTTAAAGTCTTTGCCTTGCATGCACCAGGATCCCATATGGGCACCAGTTATAATCCCGGCAGTCCTACTTCCCATCCAATTCCCTGCTTGTGGCCTGGGGAATCAGTAGAGCACAGCCCCAAGCCTTGGGACCCTGCACCCGTGTGGGAGACCCAGAAGTTCCGGGCTCCTGGCTTTGTATCAGCTCAGCTCTGGCCATTGTGGCTACTTGGGGAGTGAATCAGCAGATGGAAGATCTTCCTCTTTGTTTCTTCTCCTTTCGTTATATCTGACTTTCCAGTAAAAATAAATAAATCTTGAAAAAAAAAGAGGTCTATTGCTCTGTTTTGTTTTGATTCATTTTAATTGGAAAGTCAGATATACAGAGAGGAAAGACAGAGAGGAAGGTCTTGCATTTGTTGATTCACTCCCCAAGTGACCATAATGGCCAAAGCTGTGCCCATCCGAGTCAGGAACCTGGAGCTTCATCTGGGTCTCCCATGCAGGTGCAGGGTCCCAAGGCTTTGGGCTGTCCTCAACTGCTTTCCCAGGCCACAAGCAGGGAGCTGGATGGGAAGCAGGGCTGCCGGAACACAAACTGGCACCCATATTGGGATCCCAGCAAGTACAAGGTGAGGACTTTACCCGTTAGGCTACCATGCTGAGCCCTGGCTTTTAATTTTTATTATTTGAAAAACAGAGACAAGAAAAAAAAGAGAGATCTTCCTTCTACTGGCTTGTTTCTCAAACACCTGCAAGAGCCATGGGTAGGCCACAGTAAAGCTAGGAGCCTTGAATTCCACATAGGAGGTGGAGGGACTGAGAGAAAGTGAGAAACAGAAATAGAGTCAGGATTTGAATCCAGACATGGTGATATGGGAAGCAGACCTCCCAGGTGGCACCTGGAGCCCTGCATTACACAGCCATCTCAGAGGGGTCTATATCTTAAAGATCAATTGGAAATTCAAGTAATAATCTGGAAAATGCACTCCTCTTAGCAGAAAGTCTTATGAATGCCCAGCAGCAGCGGGGTTTCAGCTGATGTGGGCCAGCTTGGGAGAGTTAATTGTTCAATTGTCAGGAATTTCCCAAACAAGTTTGCTTACCTTGGAGATGTGGAATGAAGGTTCTGGAAACATTTATTGTATGGAAATCTGTAACTGCTTGAAAATCCCCAGAGCCAGGCATTTGGTGTTTACCAGCACTCCACTGCCTGGGAGTAACAAAGGTTTTGATTAGCATCCCTTCATTTATCTCAGGGATCATCAATGTGACAAAAACTAGGTGTAGAGGGGGTCTCCAGGAGGAAGATGGGGAATGCTGAGAAAGAGAGAAAGTAATAAACCAGCTGCTGATTGTGACTGACATCTGGCTTTGTAGCAGAATTACCTGTAAAACTTTGGAAAAGATGAGAAGTTCTAGATCCAGTGAGGCACTTAACACATCCAACACTGGGAACAGATAAGCATCCTCCTATAAGACAAAAATCACTTAAAATTAATTATGCAATGGTGACAAATAATTGTTTATATTATATAAAAATATGAGACGATAAATGTTTTTATGGAAAATGAGATTATAGGATATGTATATTTTCTAATCAAATTACTTCATATGATATATTGTGTCAACGTAAAATGTACATATGAATAACAATGTTATAATAATGAACATTATTTTATAGGCTCATTTAACTAACAGTTCAAAGAAAATATAACTTTTAAAAATTTTGAACAATGTTTATTAGAAAGGCAGATAGAAACAATAAAAAGCAAAAGATCTTCCAACTGCTAGTCCACTCCCTAAATGTCTACAACAGCCCAAGCTGGGCCAGACCAACACCAGAAGTCCAAAACTCATTCAAGTCTCCCACATTGTTGACAGGCAACCAAGTGCCTAACCCGTCATTTGTTGCCTACTAGGGTGCACCCTTGCAGAAAGCCAGAACTGGAAGTGGAAAAAGAGCTTATACACACACACCATGATACGGAGCAGGTGCCTCGAGTGGCAGCCCCACCGCTATGCCGAATGCCCACAAGAAGCTACAACTTTTGATTTACATTTATTATGCAGTTAATAAGTTCATACTTGAAATTAAAACGCACCTTTTCCAAAATAAAATATTGTCACTCACAACTTCAGTGCTATCTCACTGTTTCAAATTTGAAACACAAACAAAACTTGCAAGTGATTATACACACAATGACAGGATTGATGTAACTCAAGTTTTGTTCCTTACGCATTGATAAGACTGAGATTATTGATCATGGGTGATTCTTGTTTATCAATGAAGACCAAAGTTAACTAATAACTGTCATCTGCTAAAAACTGTCTCTTTAAGTAAACCCCATGCACTCGGGGTTGATGGTCTGAGAGGTGTGCAAATTAATTTCCATGCAGAATACAATGTTTATTAAATGATAAAAAAAGTACGATTTGAAGTTTTCATGTATGTTATTTAAACTCAATGATAACTGCTTAGAAGTTAAACAAAAACTAAGAATTTTGGAGGGGAAATGGTACTTTCTCACTGACTCATTGAACTGTCAGCACATGGAGATGACAGAAGATAACTCGATTGGTTCTGATATTGTTGCTCAAGTTCTCAGAGACAATGCATACACTTAGGGCCAACCTTGGAGGGTGCTGCACCCACTCCTCTGCCCTTGACACACTGTGGGGCTTAGATCCTCCTCCTCCCCCGACCCAACACAGGACTCTAAGATCCGTGTCAATTCCTCTTCTGTGGGAGTCAAATGATCAGCTGAACCACTGAAAAGGGCAAAGGGACAGAAATACCCAAGATTCAAAAATCAAGGGGAGGAGGCTGGCACACCCAAGGAACTGCTCACATGCTCAGGTTCTAAAGCCTTATCAGCCTTGGCTGCACTTGGTGGAGGATGGACTGTCCCTGAGAGCAGTGATGCTGAGTTCATGAGGACAGAGGAAGGTAGCCCATGGGTCACACATGGAAATAAGAAAATGATTCCTTTTATTTAATGAAACATTATGACATGTATTTTTAAATTATTATTACAAAGTCAGATATACAGAGAGGAGGAGAGGCAGAGAGGAAGGTCTTCCATGTAATGATTCATTCCCCAAGTGATCGCAATGGTTGGAGCTGAGCCAATCTGAAGCCAGGAGCCAGGAGCTTCTTCCAGGTCTCCCACGTGGGTGCAGGATCCCAAGGCTTTGGGTCGTCTTTGACTGCTTTTCCCAGGCCACAAGCTGGCAGCTGGATGGGAAGTGGAGTTTCCGGGATTAGAACTGGCACCCATATGGAATCCTGGTGTGTTCAGGCAAGGACTTTAACCGCTATACTATTGCGCCGGGCCCAACATGTGTATTAAAAAAAAAACAAAAAACTCAATTCCTAATTTTAAACATTCCTCTTAATTAACATTTACCTTTTTTTGGCTCCTCTATTCCCTCCCATGAGGTCCCAGGTCAAAATCTGATTATGGAAGCAAAGCCTTGTACTGTGTGTCCTGCCCTGCCCTGCCACCTGTCCTCCTCCCACTCACTCCCTTCAGCCATGTCAGCGCCTTGCTCTTCCTCCAATTCACCAAACCCTTATTCCCCAGGTAGGATCTCTGTACCAGCTTGTCCCCTCTGCCTATCTGTTCTTTCCTAGGCATCATCCCACCTCATTCACATCTGTTCAAATCTCTTGTGGATAGAAATAAAGTCCTAACACTGTCTGACCCACCATATGTTTTACCTGTTTATTTTCTGCTTCCTCTAGTACATTTTTAAGGGAAAAAAGATTTGCAAGTTAAGCTTAGCGCTTGTATATAGCTGACCTTCTATGTGAATTGGTTAATATGTAAATCAAAATGCACATGATCCAAAAGCAAATCATAAAGTGAAACAGCAATAGTAAAAAATAACTTGTATTTTGAAAATTTATTTTGTCATTCTTTCTCAATGATGTTTTTGAAGGTAAGCACTGAGAACGTCTACAGCTCTGTCTTCTGACAGTGACCTCCATATCTCTGAATAAGCTGGGTCCCTTATATTTTTCAGTTTACTGACTTTCGGCATTGTCTATGTGCTCTTCTGTGAAGTAGCTGGATTTGGTTCATTTATACTTTGTCTTCCCCCATAGTTATTATTTTTTAGAGTTTTACAAGTTCCCTGTATTTGAAACTGTTGCTACCAGCTACCCTCTGTTGTAGAGCCCTTAAAAGCTCCAATCATGACACTTGAAATCCAACTCACATTTGACTCCAGAAAGACGATGAGAATCAGGAAGTGGGCAAGCAGCAGAAAAGTAGGAGGAAGGAGTGGTTGTATCAGGATTCCTATTTGACCTCAGCCATACAGGCCCTGACACCTGATTCTCACTGTTCACCTAGGAGAGGGTATGCTGTTGGTACCGGCTACCCTCTGTTGTGTAGCCAACAGAAACTTCCTTTTCTCTGGTCTCCATGTTAAATTTGGAAAGAAAGTGTTTAGAGCACAAGTAGGGAGGGTGTTGCCTGAAAAGGCTAACCTTTTCCCTCAGGGCCTGCCAGGGTGATGATCTGTAGTGGTTGTATCAGGTTTCTTATTTGACTTCAGCCATACAGGCCCTGACACCTGATTCTCACTGTTCATCTAGGAGAGGTATGCTCACTGTCAGAATCAGGCTATCCAAGTGTCCAACACTAATGTGCTTCCAATGAGAAACAGTGCTGTTAGGCCCAAAGCGTGTAAGATGAGCATATCCTCTCCTTGCAGACAGTCTTCTGGGACTTTTGTGAGAAACCACATTATAACCAACGGTAGCTTGATGAACACAGAGTCAAAACAAAGATTTAGATGAAATGACATTAAGCCTCAATAGGTAGGGGTAGCTTGATGAGCCTTCTCAACAGGCAGGGAAGGTTTTGCCAACCTGACCATGGTTCCTGCAGTTCTACTGTCTATGAACTTGTCAGCTAGAGTTCTCTCCTGCCTTTCTATGTCTCCCATGCTGACTAGTCCCTCTTTTAACCAACACATACCTTGAAATTTCCCAAAAATTGGTAGTAATTGAGTCAAACTATTCCATGAGTCATTCTCCCTGTGGTAAATTAGTGCGTTGTGATAGCACATTGCTGTGTTAAAAGAATTCTTCAAGAATCACCTTATTTCCCTTACTCTGGAATTCCCAGCTAGTCCTATCCCCACTGCCTTCAGATGAGAATGTCTATTTTTCTATTGATTGAAGGCATCCTGAAAATTCACTGTCTCATAAATCTGACAAGCTGAGCCTCATCTTTCTGTGGTAAGCACATTTCTGAAATGAATGGAGGTATTTCTGTGACAGCCCGAAGCCTGGCTAGATGTCAGGCCAGCTTCATGCTGGGCCCTAACCTGTTTGTTGCTGCTATGACTTAATGATTCACCAGTGGATGCTCTTGTAGATCTTAGGGGGCACTGAACAAGAAATATGAGACTTGATCAGGTAAGTACAGAGCTTAGAGCTTCTTGTGAATTCTTTCATCACAGTAGAGAACAGAGTAATACAGCACAGGGGTCTGTATTTGGTGCTGCAGTTAAGATCCGTTTTGAGATGCCTATACC
Source organism: Ochotona curzoniae (assembly GCF_017591425.1). Lineage (NCBI taxonomy): Eukaryota > Metazoa > Chordata > Mammalia > Lagomorpha > Ochotonidae > Ochotona > Ochotona curzoniae. The sequence continues at coordinate 10,300,891 of NW_024467123.1, forward strand.
CCTGTTGAAATGCCAGGGTTCAAGGTCTGATTCTACTGCTGATTTTGGCGTTTGGCTAACAGGAACCCTGGGAGGCGGCAGGTGATGACTCTAGCTGTGGGATTGAGTTTCTGGGGACTTGGGGCAGGAATCCTATGCGGGACCTCACTTTGTTCATTTATGTCCCTCAAATAAATAGGTAAAATCAATTATTTTTAACAAGCTCTTTAGAAAACACTACAGTATATAATATAACCAAATGGAAGAAAGGGAGGGATAAAATGAAGTGGAAATGTTTTAATGCACATGTCCATTTATTGAACACTTACTATTTGATGAGTATCTACTATCTGCGGGGTATTGTTCTAAACCCTGGGGGCACAGCACAGTGGTGAACAAAGCAGGTTGTGAAATCTGCCCCATGAATCTTCCAGAATATAGGATAAAAATCAAGCAATACTTACATAAGTGTTCTAATTATAATTATAAAAAAATTGTATGGTAGAGTATAGGGTACCATGAAACATAAAACAGGAAGAATCAGTGTAATCTGGGAAAGGTGGGACATGTTGACGATAAGGCGTCTAAGGAAGTGCACAAGTAGCTTTGGAAAGAGTTTGGAAAGAGCGGTTTCCGAAGGAGGGAAAACATCTGCAAAGACCCACAAGCAGGCAGCAGCACAGCACACTATAAGAACTACAAGGCTAACTCTAGCAAAGGATAGACACCTGGAGACATGGATGAGTACGGAAAGCGGCTCATAGCATCCTAGCTGCATACACTTCTGCTTCTTTCTGGGTGGGCAAATCATTGTTTAGTTCATTACAGTAGCATCGAGTTCCCTGGGCCATGAGGGGAAAGTCAACATGGGGTAGTGAAGTTTTAAAGGCAAACTAATAATTCTGGTAGCTAGAACTTCACATTTTACATTTTATACAGTTTTAATGACTTTGATATAAATTCTCCTATAAGCTATGGTGCCTAAAATGTCCTTTGTGAATGCATATAAAAAAAAAAACTCATCCAGCATCATTAAAAACTGCTTTTTTTAGGGGGTGAGGGGAGTCCAGAACAGTAACCTAGTAGGTAAAGTCCTCATTTTGCATGTACCTGGATTCATGTGACCTCAGGTTCGTGTCTTGGTTGCTCCACTTCCCACACAGCTCCCTGCTTGTGGCCTCGTAGAGCAGTAAAGGACAGGCCAGGACTCCTGCACTCACATGGGAGACCCAGAAGAAGCTCCTGGTTCTTGGCTTCAAATCAGTTCAGCTGCGGTTGTTGTGGTCACTTGGGGGAGTGAACCAGTGGATGAAGATCTTTCACTCTGTCTCTATTCTTCTCTCTGTAAAATCTGCCTTTTCAATATAGATAAATAAATCCTGTTTTAAAAAGAGGTAGTTTTCCTATTTTTGCCTTTTGAGTTTCTTCCCAATTGTCAAGGCCATCTCTAACAGTCCACGTTTACCTTGAAACATTATGCATCAGTTTTAAAAATCTTTTGCTAAAAGATTAAAAGATCAAGGGAAAAATGCTTAGATTCCAAATCCACTGATGGGCTCATTGGATTTTCTTTGTTTTTGCTTTTGTTTTGTTCTTTTTTGGTCTTTAATTAAAAAAGTATCTCCTCAAAGTCACTTTATTGTCCTACCCATCCACAACCTTCCTCCTGCAAATGACCTAAGCACTATTTTCTGCTTCAGTTTTTATGGAACATTCCTCTATCAGACAAGGAATTTATGCCATTGTGTCTATATGTACACTCTTGAGGCACGAGGGTATATAATTATGTACTGCTATAAAACCATTTATTTAGCTAGGTATGTATATAATTGTATACAAATAGATACATGTATACATGGTCCTTAAGGCTGCACTATCCAGTATGAGCCTCCGCTACACATATTTGTTTCACTAAATGAAGGAAAATGAACAAAAATTTAAAAAAAAAAAACACCTCAGTACCTCTGCTGCACTAGCCACATGTGCTTAAATCGCAAGCCTTCTAGTCCTGAGCCCATCCCACAGAAAGACATCTCTCCTTGCAGAGGATGTCACAGCACGGCCCAAATGAGCTTTGAGTCTTTGCACCTGACTCTCGCCAACATTTCTGTGCATTCAATCCAGAAATTTATGACAATCTCTTTTGCTCTTCTAGTTGTAGCATCCCGAAGTTTCTGGGCGCTCCTGTTTCTTCTACTCTGTGTCACCAGGCCTTGCGTCCCTTCTCTCTGTGTTGTGCAGAACTCTACACAAGTTCTAGAGGAGCCACAGCCCTGAAGACTGAGGGCTATGTTCTATGTGAACTGGCTTTCTTACCAGAGTTAAATTTTCCCCTTGGTTTCAAAAAAAAAAAAAAAAAAAAAAAAGAAAAGAAAAGAAAAATGAAGGGAGAAGAAGGGACTACTAGCAGGCCAAGGTGGAGTGGGAAGTCTATGAACCCCACATGTGAGTATCTTCTGTTGCATTATGTGTCAACAGAAATGTATAAATTAAACTCTGTAGAGTTCACCTGTGGAATGGCTTCATTTCCAGCCTAGTCTGATTGCCCATGTTCTTTTAAAGAACAAAGAAAAGGATTTTCTTTGGGTCTTAAGTGGCTGGCTTAAGCCAGTGCACACAAAGATACTTTTCTTGTTTTCCCAGTGCCCGAATCATAAGAGAATAAAAAATGAGGACTTATCAAATTGGTCTACCAGGATGGAGGACAGTTCACATAAGAGGGATGAGATGGAATTTTATATCAATAAATTAAAGGAAAAGGCATGGCCTCATTCAGTGCCTGGAAGATGTAGGCAATGAGAGAGTGCAAGAAAGGGGAGCCCCATGAAGCAGAGCTTCTAAGCTCTGTCTGCACTCTGGAAGCCGTAAGAGCACTTGAAAACACACTGCCCTCTGCACTGCTGCCCCAGAAATTCAGATGTAATTGGTCTCAGGTGCAGTCTGAGTATTGGTATCACTGGAAGCTCACCAGGTGGCTTTTTCACATAGAAGAGGATTAGAAACACTCTGGTCGAGATAGAAACCATGAATCATTCTTTGATATTTTCCTTCAGGTTTAAGAGAGGTATTTACTATAGAAGCATTGTGGCATAGTGTGTGATGTAGTATCTCTGGCTAGTGCTCTAATTTCAATCCAGTTCCCTAAGAGAGAGGAGATCGGCCCTTGCACTCACTTGGAAGGGAGCTCTTGGCTCTGGCTTGGTCGAGCCGCAACCATTGAAGTGTTTGGGGAATGAATAGAGAGGTCTCTCTCTTTCTCTCTCACTCATACTCTTAATCTAACTGCCTTTCAACTAAATAAATAGATTTTTTTTTAAAAAAACTATCTTATTTATTTGAGGGGTGCACAGAACTTGCATTGGTTCATTTCCCAAATGCCTACAATGTCTGGGGTTGTATCAGGGGGCCTAGAATCCCAACTCAGATTTCCCACATGGGTCCCAGGGGTCCAATGACTTAAGCAATCACCTGCTGCCTCCCAGAGTACACGTGAACTGAAAACTGGAATCAGGAGTGGAGCTGGGACTTGAACCCACGCCTTGAGAGATAGGACAAGCCATATTCCAACAGCGGCTTTACTGTTAGACCAATTACCTGCCCGTCCTTACAACACAGCGCATTATCTTCAGCTCATCCACAGAGATGGAAAATTGAATCTGATTGATTTTAGATAAAGATTCCTATTTTTGAATTTTTGTATTAAATATGTGCTATATGCAACCAAGTACCATATGAGGGGTGTGTGTGTGTGTGTGTGTGTTTATAAAACAATTTTGTGTCCTTTGAAGTGCCATGTAGCAGGGCTCCCCAAGCTTAGAAATGTAGGGGTTTCAGCATTGTCCTCCCTGTATGAAGTTGTGTATGGGGTAGTCAGAACAGGAGAAAGAAAGGTGGAAACAGGGGTGTAAAAGGTGTGGAAGGCCATTGTGAAAACACTGCTTTCTGCTCAAAATGACTGTTGTGAGCTGAATTATGTTGGACAGCATCCCTAGTCATTGACTGATGCAGCCCATCTCCTCCCCTTTAGTCAATTGCATTGTTCCCTCTAAGGACCTGGCATCTAAAAAGGCAGTGCATTTTCTACTGACTTCTCATATGACGACTCTGGGCAGTCTTTCTGCAGTGTGAGTTGCAAAGAAGCTAAAGATTTCATCTTTGACTTCAAGAGAGTTTCATCCTTAAGGACTAGACTAAGTGGATTTCTGTGCCCAAATGTCATGGATTTTATCAAACATCAAGTCTAGGAAATATATCAGAGTCTTTCTAGTGTGATAGGTAAAATAACAGGTTTTCATACTTGGAAAAGGAGCCAAGGTTCTATTTGTTCTCCAAGCTATAATTGCATTCCCTGATGTGTCCGATCTGATTATCAATGAGGCTGGCAGGAAGAGGGCCATGAGAAGGTCCTGGTTGGTATAAAATCTCAAATTTGTAGGATGGCCATTTACCTCCTGTTCTCTGTCTTCTGAAGATCTCCATGCAGAGAGCTGAGTTGAGCCTTTCAGACAAAAGAAAACTATTTATAAGACAAATGATTTTCCCATGGAGCCTAAAGTTATCTTGAGAAAGCTCATGTCTTGGTAGTTTCCTGTTCAGCTGCAAGCCATACATTAATCTGGATATACTTGGAAATCCACTTGCCAATCGATTTTGAAGCAACAGAAATAATTCTATTTGGGCCAACATTGTAGTGCAGTGCATTAATCTGCTGCCTGTGAGTCCAGCATCACAGATGAGTGGCAGCTTGAGTTAAGGCTGCTTTATTTTCTATGCAGCTCCCAGTTAATCTCTGGGAAAGCAACAGAAACTATTCAAACACCTTGGGCCCCTGCACCCAGCTGGGTGACCTTGAAGGAGTTCCAGACTCCTGGCTTCACCCTGGCCTAGTCCAAGCTGTTGAGGTTCAATTGGGGGACTGAGTGGACAGAAGATTTTGCTGTCTTCCTCTCTCTCTCTCTCCCTGTAATTATGACTTTAAAAATAAGTAGATGAAATTTCATTAAAGAAAAATTCTTGTTAACACTCCTGGTTTTATGGAATGCCAGTACAAAAATAAATGCTGGGAATAAGATAACTTATGTGTTCATCTATAGTTCTCTACCCAAGTCTCCATTCTAAGCTGGCCTTGAGTATTCTTGGTTCCAAGTTCCCTGCTAAAGACAGTAACCATGGCCATCACTATCACACACAGAAAAGCAATCAGAACAGATAATTCACAAATCTGAAATGTGCATGAACATTGATGGTCTTAGCTTCACTAATAATCAAAGAGGAAGAAGGGATCCAGGACAGACAAAAATCAACCAAATCTTAGATAATCAAAATGGCTTACAATAGGCAGTTTGTTAGATCTCTTGATATAATGCAATAACCTGAAATTTTGTTTGTAAAAAGATTTTGTGATCTCATAAAATGTTCATATCAATAAATGAGTGCAAAAACTGTACATGTGAATATTCTCAAATTTATAAAATAAGAACATTTTTAAAAGGATAATATATCCTCAAAATAGCATTTATTTTTTGGTGGTAAAACTATAGATGGTTTAAATGTTATCTACTTCCCTATAATTTCCAGTTTTCTGAAATAAATATATAGTCAGAAAAGCCAAATAAAAATAGATTCTAAGAGAAAGTAAATAAAAGTGTTATTAAAGTTACACTCATTTTACCTAGAGTATAATTTTCACAGAAAAAATGTTTAAGAAAATATTTTTAGGAAGTTATCTAATATTTGTCTTGGCTTTCCCTTGTAAGAATTTTATATGATACCAATAAAATGTTCATGAATTTATGATTTAAGTTGTTAGACAAGGGCCCGGCATGATGGCCCAATTGGCTAATCCTCTCTTTGCGAGTATTGCAATCTCATATGGACGCCGGCTCATGTCCTGGATGTTCCACATTCCACCACGATACCTTAGCTAGTGTGACTTGGCTTATTTACAGGACAAAAATCCACTCTATGACTATGGGCACAAATTGAAGAAAAGAGGGGGAAATTTAAAGAATCATTGAATGAAGAAGACACAAGAGAGGGAAAGAAGGCAAGGCATTGGGGGCCTTGGGAGAGTATGTGTAATTTAGAAGGTCTTGCCAATGAAAGAAAGTCACTGGAATTTACTAAATCCCCCCTTTGTGGTTTGTATGCGAATTTAACCAACTTCTTATTGTGAACTTGGGGACAACTTGTGGTTATCATTTCTTTCCACCCCACATCTCTTTTCTTTCTTCTGCTTTGACTATAACTAAATATTTTTATATGTTTATGCACCATTAGTATTTGTGACTTATCTTTTCTCTGAGTCTGGTCTTATTCCTGGAATCTGTCTATAAGACTCCTCATAGGACATTTTTTCCACTTCATAGATGAGGTAATTAAGGTTCAGAAAAGGAACATGCCCAACATTATTTGTGTTAGTAAATGGTGACATGAAAAATCCCAACTCCTTTGTAAATCATTGTGAAAATAAATGTGGATGTGTGTGTTTTATATGAGAGTACCCAGTGACTGATGCCTTGTCAGTGATGGGGTTTCCCAATCCCATCACTTGGAAATATGAAGTGGCTCACCTATGACCATAGAGGCAGCACAAGCATACGACTACATAATGAACAGTCCATGTAAAGGAGTTATGACTGACATTGGAGTTTCAAGCTGTCCAGACAAAGGCTTTGAAGTGCAATGGAGGCTTTTGTGTGCCCACAGCCACTGCAAACAAAGGGCTATGAAAAGCCTGAGTAATTATGGGAGATGATGCCTCCCAGGAGCAAGTCCAGAAGGAAAGTTAGGATGTTTCTTCAGGGGAGTGCCAACAGCCAACTAACAGCTCCCAATAGAAGCTGGGATCCCCAGTTTCCCAGAATCCTTGCAGAGGGTTCCTTGGAGGGCAACGAGACAGCTGAGGGACAATCTCAGCATTTGGAGGGATACGGAGGAAAGAGGTTTAGGGAAGAACACTTCAGACTTGAAGTCAGAAGAAAGATGTTCTAGGTTAGAAATAACCTAGAAATTAATTCTAAAACAGGCCTCCTTGGAATACGTCCCCAATGCTCCTTACACTCTTGTAAAGTCATCTTTTCCATCCAAGTCACTGACCTGAGTGGTTACCTTGGTGATTTGTAGAAAAGACAGTGAACAAAAAGAAGAAAGAGCTGCAGCCACAGTATCTTGGTCCCATGATGCTTTTTTTTTTTTAAACCGATTTAAAAGGCAGAGTTGTAGTGAAAGACAGATAGAGAGAGCAATAGAGATACACTTGAGAGAGAGTGAGATACACCTTATACCTGCTTGTCTCGCTCCCCAGATGACCACAACAGACAGGGGTGAGCCAAGCTAAGGCCAGGATTCAGGAGGTTCTGTGCGTTGTCAATGTAGGTAGCAGTGGCCCAAGTACTTGGACCATCTTATTCTGCCCTCCCAGGTGCATTAGCAGGGAGCTGGATTGGAAGTGGAGCAGCCAGGACATTATGTGATGCTGGCATCAGACACCACTCTCAGACACAGCCCACCACAACTCTTAAAACAGAATTCTTGTGACTCCATATTTGATTCTCCCATGTGCCTTATGTTTTATTTTGGTCACAAATATGATGTGAATGAAAATCATCCAGGTGTATTTCCAGAGTTATGTTGGAGAACATAAAACCTATCACCCTACAGAGTTTGCTTTAACATTTCACAAGTACCTTCTTTGGAGCCGTCACATTGGAACTCCTTAGTTACCAGTTTACATCCTGGAAGTACTAGGAGGTTTCCCTTTGGTTGATTTTCACTCTCTAAGGCCAGGTCTCATCATGAGAGAAATGTCTGTGAAAAATGTAACAGGCTTTGTCCTGTATTTTATGCTGAATATCTGAGAACAGAGCAAAGCTAGAAATTTCCAATTGCAATCTCATCCAGTTGCAAAGCAGTCTATAAGCGGCTCACTTTCTAGTTTTTGTATGCTGGTTGCTCTGAATGCAAAGATGACACTCCTCGCTGCTCCTAGCAAGACACAGTAGTGGCTGTGCAGTGTGATAGATATCTGGACAGATAGGAGACCAAACGGGATGACCAGACCAAGGACAGAACCACTGTCCCTTCCCAACAACCTCCCGCATCTATGTTTACTTTTTCATTCAGTAGAAGTGTTGGTACTTTCATTAAAGCTCATTTATGCTGGCTTTTATTAGACGAGGGATTCTTGACCATGTGTTGTGAGCCAGGTGTTCAGCCCTTTACATGAAACCACTCGAAACTCTATTACACCATTATATAGTAGGTGAAATCAAGTGTTGGCTGGATGAAGATTTTTCTGTCAAACAACTTTTTGAAAGCATTTAGGAGTTGAACTCAGTGAAAGCTTTAAAATTTTTGCTTTTGCTCCTAACAGTTCCTTGGTGGGAAAGAGGGACTTTCTCAAATTGCCTTTTTCATGGAATCTTAATTTAAAGGGATTATGAATATTACATCCTCCCCCCGCCTCCGTTTTGAAATCTTTCTTGTGTTTCTCCAAGAACTCTAAGAAGTCAGAAATGGCCAATGGAAGCCTCTAACCATCCCAGCTCAGCCTGATTCTATTTTAGGGCGGGGCCTCCAAGACAGATTGAGAAGATTGTTTGTTTGTTTGTTTTTCATAGGACTCAGGTGTTAGACAACTGTTTTCTTCCAGAGTTGAAAAGGGATTTTTCTCATGTCTCTTTAAAGTTGTTCTAAAAATCTGAGTCCAGGGTTAGTGCTGTGGCATCTGCAGTGCCAGAGTAAGAGTCGGTTCAAGTTCAGGTAGCTCCACTTCTGACCCTACTCCCTGATGCTGGCCTGAAAAAGCAGAAGAAGCTGACCCAAGGAGTTGGACTTCTGCACTCATGTGGAAGGCCCGGGAGAAGCTCCTGTCTCCAGGCTTCACAGCAGCCCAGCTCCAGTCATTGTGGTTGTATGGGGACTAAACCATGGAGGATCTCTCTCTGTCTCTCCTACCCTCCTTTATGTAACTTCATCTTTCTTTTTTTTTTTTTTTTTAAAGATTTATTTTTATTATTTTTTCATTGGAAAGGTGGATATACAGAGAGGAGAGACAGAGAGGAAGATCTTCCGTCCGATGATTCACTCCCCAAGTGAGCGCAACGGGCCGATACTATGCCGATCCGAAGCCAGGAGCCTCTTCCGGGTCTCCCACGCGGGTGCAGGTTCCCAAAGCTTTGGGCTGTCCTCGACTGCTTTCCCAGGCCACAGGCAGGGAGCTGGAAGGGAAGCGGGGCTGCCGGGATTAGAACCGGCGCCCATATGGGATCCCGGGCGTGCAAGGCGAGGACCTTTAACCACTTGCGCCACCGCGCCGGGCCCAACTTCATCTTTCAAATACAGATAAAATAAATTTTATTAAAAAAAAACCCTGTGCCTGATGGATTAAACTAGACAATTCTATCCATTATATGGGGGCATTTATCATCTCCTTTAAAAAATTTTTAAAACTATTTGTGAAATTGTAAAAATGATTCATGCTTATTACGAAACACTAACACACAGAGGTACATGGACATAAAAATAAATGCTCCCATTGGTGGTCATTCTCATTCTCTCTCACTCTTAGCATAACCATTGATGCTGGGTCTTTTGCCAGGTATGCACACTACACTTTCATACATACATGCGTATACACACAGTTATATTTGCACAGGCATGTGTCAAAACTAAGAGCAAGCTCTACATTTCATTCTAGAATCTGCAACTTCATATTCCACACATGGACTTTTATGTCCATCAGTCCTAATTCTGTCATCATTAGGAGCAATACTGAGTCCCCTCATTTTCTGTGTCTGCACAAGGATTAAGCATATATTGAAAGGTACTCAAGGATGATTATACCAACAGAATATAGCACTCAAGGGTTTGAGATAGCCACTGCTGTATTACTTACAATGAGATATCACATGGATTCTGCAGTGGGTTTCAAAGTGAGTAAAGACAAGGAAGTAATTTCTCATTTTTTCCGCTCTGAGTGGGACACTCCGTGATCTGCATATTATAAAAAAAAACATGAAAGTGAGGTCAGGCTTGGCAGCGAAATTACTGGCTACAAGCTTTTAGGACAATTAAGAAACAGCATGATCATTCTGGCACACGCTTCAACCAGTTGGCAGCAAAATGCCTTTTCTGCTCTTATGTTGACTGGCAATTCTCAGTAAATGGCTAAAATTGCCTTTCATGTCTGCCGGCAACTGCTTTGCCGAAGTCTTTGAGTCCTGTGGAGCTCTCTTTAATAATGGGGTATCTTCTCTATTGGGAGAAACTTGGCATCAGTAAGGATTATTCCAACTCAAGCAGGACAAAAATTCCCTTGTTTTCAGAATTAGCAGTCCTTGAAACCTTGTTCAAGTTTAGAAATGAAAATTTTCCCTAAAAGTTTTCTTTAAAACTTGTTACCCAAATGCAAAGACTACATTTTATATGATTAGTGACATACTAGTAGCCATTTGGAAATATCAAAAATAACTCACAGATTCTTATTATCGCTGGTGAAGTTCAAGAATTTGGAATCCCAGTTGGGATATTAGTTACTTAAAATGTCCCTACTACTTAAATTATAAGTTGTCAATAAACATTACTCTTTTTCCAGCTTCCCAGAAGTAAAGATGCTACAGTTGCCCTCTACTGTGGCACCTCATGGACAGCACCAACTACTGCCTATTGGCTTGTCTGAGGGCTCAAAGTGGACAGAACACACAGTTGGCCCACTATGACCAAGAGGTTTCATGTATGCAAATTCCATCAACCACAGACAGAAAATATTTGACCCCCCCCAAAAAAATTTCATCTGTACTAAATGACAAGATTTTTTGGGTCATTATTCTATAAACCATACAGTAGCAACTATTTAAACAGTGGCTATATTGTTTTAGGTATTACAAGTGATCTACTAATGATTTGGAGCTTATATGGGAGGATGAATGCAGGTTACATCAAATACACCCTTTTATATAAGGGACTTAAGCATTCAAAAACTTGATTTGGCAAGGAGTCTTGTACCAGTCATCTATGGATCCCAAGCTACCAATGTGAGCTTAATGGCTGCCAGCAGTCTTGGGAGCTGCAGTGGCTCTTCCTGGTAGTATAGAGAGACTCTGTAAGATGGAGACACTTGTGGCAGATTTCTTAGAAGACTGTTGAGACAATTATTGAGCCACACCATAGAACACCTACAATACTGCCTGGACCAGGAGGTACTACTTATTTTGTATCTTTTGTATTTAAGGTCAGTCTCTCTAACTTTCAGTGTTGAACTGAGGTTACCAGCTCTTTATGCTAAGAGAGAAAAAATCTCATCTTTTTTCCCTGTGTCATAATAGAAACCAAGAGAAAGATAATCCAATCATACCCCTCTTCCTCACTTCTGGTCAGATAAGAGCTGGGACTTTGAACCAGGCAGCCTTGTTCAACCATTCAGCATCTTCTTGCACCAGGAATAAGTTTCTTCAGCTCTCAGAGCCTCAGCGTCTTTGTCAGACTACAGGGGTCAAGATCCACCGTTGGTCATCAAACTGGTGGGATGACCACAAGAGTGTGCATAGGGCCCGGTGCAATGGCCTAGTGGCTAAAGTCCTCACCTTGAATGCACCAGGATCCCATATGAATGCCGGTTCTAACCCTGGCAGCTCCACTTCCCATCCAGCTCCCTGCTTGTAGCCCAGGAAAGCAGTCGAGGATGGCCCAAAGCCTTGGGATCCTGCACCCATGTGGGAGACTTGGAGGAAGAGCTCCTGGCTCCTGGCTTGGATCGGTGCAGCACCAGCCATTGCGGTTTCTTGGGGAGAGAATCATTGGACAGAAGATCTTCCTCCCTGTCTCTCCTCCTCTCTGTATATTTGACTTTGCAATAAAAATAAATAAATCTTAAAACAGTGTGCATAAAGGACTTACACATAGTAAGTGCTAATGTGATTCACTACTAAAGTGAATTTAAGTGCAACAGATCTCTTGAGCCCCTGCCTCAAAGTCCACTCTGTATAGAGACATTTCACAATAATCCCACAAGGAATGCCCATCGAGTGTGTTTACTGAACTGAAAAGAGTAGATGCTGTAAGAGAAAATGACATGCTATTATTCTCAAGGCTAGAACTGATGGAACGGAAATGCATCACCAGGTCTTTGCTTTAGAGGCACATCCTACACTCTGTCAATGAGCCACAAGTATCTGCTTAACCCTAGCATCGTCTGGGTCTGGCAGTGAAAAGCTAAGAGGAACCATTAGTGTCTGCTTCCTTCTTACTGTCAGAAACTTCTCAATTATTTTCATGACTACCATAGACACAAATGAACAAAATGGAAAACATCGTCTTACAGGCTAAGCAAAATATTATCATCATCTTTTCCTAGTCACAGTCTTGCATTCTTTCACTTCCAAGTTCCATAGACTTTCTGAAATGTCTAAATGACTCTTTGAATGCTGTTAACCAAGAGGATTTTTCCTTCTCCAACACAGGCAGTTGACTCCTCTTCTTGCAACAAGCTTTTCAAAGTCATCACAAATAACATTTTTTCTTTACAGTTCTCCAGTGACCTTTAGCGCAAGCAGCTCTTTCTTCTTCCAGGGGTGGGTTCTGACATCATTCTCCGGGAACACAAAGGCCTCCACAAGATTGATTTAGCCTGCTGAGGCTTTGGAAAGGGTTTCTTCTCCCCTGACCAAGTCTTAATGCACAACTGAAGGAAACATTATCTGGCAATGCCTCTCTCCTGCCAGTTTCCCTTCAGGTTGGGTGTTAAAAGTCAGTTATCCTAACATCTGCTTCGAAACCTATCTTTCCCAGTCAGGAGTAAGGTATTGTCATTTTCAGCCAATTATTTCTTATCTTTGGTTACTTCTGCTCTTTTTAAATTCAAATCAGCCAGCATCTGTTCCCAGGGTTGGGTGCCAAGGTGCCCCCCCATCAGCGTAGAGAAACTCATCTTTGATCTTTTTCGTTTGCCTCCTCTTCGTACCACACACAGTCCTCATCCCAGACTCCTCTACACTCTCAGGTCTCCCTTTGCAAACTGACTTGAGATTTTAGAAGAAAAGAAAACTTTAACAGGAAAGCAACGGAGCTGAATTAGATAAAATGCTAAATTAAGGCTGTGCGAATCTGAGTGGCTCTCTTGGAGTTTGCTCTGCTCTGCCTAAATGCTGTGTGTTTTGCAAGCTCAGGAACACAGAGGAGCTGCCCTGTAGAGCACAGCATGGGACTGGCTCCATTGACTGCTGCCATCTATGCAGCCGTGGGGAGTTCCCCAGACTTCTGTTACTCAGCAGCCTCCTTATACCAAGCTAAAGTCACAAAATGGATGTCAGGAATAAAACACAAGTTGGCTCTTCCTTACCAAGAATCATCTCTGATATCTGAAATCCACGCATGAGAGTCTTCCGAAAGCTCACAAAAATGCATATCATGGGAGTAAATATTGGGTACAGCAGGTTAGCCTGCCACTTAGGAGGCCAGGTGAAATATTGGAGGGCCTGGGTTCAAGGTCTGCCTCTGGCTTCCTGTCCAGCTTCCTGCTAACCCCACACTAGGGGAGGAAGCAGACAGTTAGTCAAGCAATTGCGTATTTGCTCTTTGCCTCCTACATGAAAGACCAGGTGGAGTTCCTGGCTCCTAGCTTGAACTTGGATGAGCCTGGTTGTTCCAAGTATTTGTGCAATGAAGCAGCAGATGAAAGAGTCCATCAGTCTTTTCCTGTGTATGTCACTGTGCGTTTTGAATAAATAAAAGTTTGTAAGTACTTTTCAGTGTATATTAGTTTTAAAAAATGTGCATATTGACAAAAGTTTTTGCAGTAAAAAGGCATAGCTACAAATTCTATTTTTTTTTTTTTTTTTTACCAACTTTTAGAAATTCTCTTATCTAGTAGCAAGGGGAAACTCTGCTACACAGCATAGTTTGTTATTGGGTTATAGCCTGCCCTATTCACTTACATGAATACTTCTGTGTTCCAATGGCAGAGTTTGAAGATTCTCTGGTTCTGTCACTTCACAATGTGTGGTTGTTATCATCTTCTGAATTGCAGAGACGTGCATCAGTCCCCAAGAGCTACTTCTCCCTGCAGGACATGAAATACAGAAAAAGGCATTAGAAAAATAGCAAATAGTTCAGCGGTAGGCATATTCAAATTTTCTTAAGTCACTAACTTGTTATCATTTTTGATCATTTCTAGAAAGATTTCTGTGTTCTTTTCATCTTTTAAAAAAAAGATTTATTTATTTTTATTGCAAAGTCAAATATACAGAGAGGAGGAGAGACAGGGAGGAAGATCTTCTCCGTCCAATGATTCTCTCCCCAAGAAACCGCAATGGCCGGTGCTGCACCGATCCAAGTCAGGAGCCAGGAGCTCTTCCTCCAAGTCTCCCACATGGGTGCAGGATCCCAAGGCTTTGGGCCATCCTCGACTGCTTTCCCAGGCCACAAGCAGGGAGCTGGATGGGAAGTGGAGCTGCCAGGGTTAGAACCGGCATCCATATGGGATCCTGGTGCATTCAAGGTGAGGACTTTACTGTTAGGCGACAGTGCTGGGCCCCTGTCTTTTCATCTTAAATTTCAGTTCATTTTGGACTTCCTCTATTATCTTCTTCCTCCCATGAGTAGCTCCTCCCTGGGGCAAGCCTGGACCACGTTATTCCAGCAAGAGCTGCCTTTCCACAGCTGTGTACCTGCCCTGATTCAGATACCTGCATCTGTCAGTGCACTGCATTGTTTTTTTTTTTTTTTTAATATGACATTTCCTTATTCTGAATTACTTTTTTTTTAAGATTTATTTTTATTATTTTTTTTATTGGAAAGGCGGATATACAGAGAGGAGAGACAGAGAGGAAGATCTTCCGTCCGATGATTCACTCCCCAAGTGAGCGCAACGGGCCGATACTATGCCAATCCGAAGCCAGGAGCCTCTTCTGGGTCTCCCACGCGGGTGCAGGTTCCCAAAGCCTTGGGTCGTCCTTGACTGCTTTCCCAGGCCACAGGCAGGGAGCTGGAAGGGAAGCGGGGCTGCCGGGATTAGAACCGGCGCCCATATGGGATCCCGGGCGTGCAAGGCGAGGACCTTAACCACTGTGCCACCGCGCCAGGCCCTACCTGCATCTGTCAGTGCACTGCATTTTTGAACTCTCCTCAATTGTGGGACATGTTGCATGGCTCTTTCTTGTTTTCACTGAGGCTGCTCAAGTTCAGCAGACCATCCCAGCTTCCGCTAACCCTGGCACTCCATGTCTGACAATGTCCTTCCACTCAATTCTACCATCCCGATTCTTGGCCTGCAGCCTGCCACAGCTCCATCGTAGTGGCATCTGTGGAGTTGGAAGAGGGCTTATTTCTTCCTTCAGGATCATGATGTGGGATGCGTGGGGCAGAGGGAAGAGGAGAATCCTGCTCCCAACGCCTTTTTGGAGGAAGCCAATTTGTCGTTCCCAGCTCGGTGCGTGCTTCAGGCAGCTCAAGTAGGACTGTTGGCTCGGGTGGCTTGAGGAACTTTGGGTGCTAGTTAGGCCAGATGGAAACTCAGTCCTGTAAAAACGAAAATGTGAAAAACCCAGGCAGAGAAGGTCATTTATCCCCTCATAAATCTAAACACACTGAGCCCATTGAAGAACTTGCCAGGAAAATGCGATTTTCAATTTTCTCCGTGGGTTCAATTTATCTTTACTGCTAAGTAGTCAGGTTGAATTAGATCCAGAAACCAGATACAATTCGGCTCTTTCCCTTTGAAGGGAATAGGTCCCACCTTCCAGCCAGTGGCCTACATCCCCCATCCTAAGGACCCCACCTCTCCTGGAGGGGCATTGCAGCTCATCTTCCCTGTAGATATCTAAGCAGGGGTTGCTGAAGTTTGCCATTCTCAGACAAATGGGTAATTGTATCTTGCCCGCCGTGCCTCGCTAAAGATGAGAAATGGTTGCTCAGGATTGCATTTTACCTCACTGGGTTTTGCGTTTTGAAGATGGCAAATTTTCTGCATCTTTTATCAACCTTAGCCTGAAACACAGCCTCATCCATCATCCTGACCATTCAGTTTTGAAAAATATGGGATAGAATAGAGTAAGCATAAGGTTATAACTGTCCAGGCAACCTGGGTGACCCAAATCAACCATCGGGTCAGTGAGGCGATTAGAATAGGTGCTGGAATACCCACACTTCAGGCTATCACTCCCTTTGTGCATAAACACCTTACACTCAGGTGTGGCACTTGCAGAGTTGTTGTTGTTGTTGTCTTTTAGCAAGAATTAGAACTCTAGCCTGTAGATAAAGGAGGATAGAAGACTGCATTCCTAGCGTAGTTCCTATCTGAATGGCAAAGGGGAAACTGAATCATCACTTTTCATTTGAAATCATTTGTTTCCCTAGAGTCACTGTGTAAATAAGGACAGGTATACAAAAGCAAACTGCTTTAGGACATGTTAACAGAACCCTTTCTTCCAAGTCCTGTGGTGGTCTTACAATACAAAGACTTTGCTATGCTGTGCTTTCTGTCCAGGTGGACCTTGATTGATCTCTTCAGAATGTGTGCTGGACTTAGTAACTCTCTTGCAAAGAGTAAGGCAAAGATGACAGTGCTAGGTGCGTCCCATTAGAGCTACCTGAGGCTTCTTCTTTGCTCTCTCTTTGGGGTCACTCATTCCGGGAGAAGCCATCTGTCACATCAGGCGAACACCCAAGCAGTCTGATGGAGATGTCCACAAGTGAGGAGCTGGAACTTCCTGTCAACACCTGTGTGAGTGAAGCATCCAGATATCACACTCCTGGTCAACGGTAATCCCAAAGAGTCCCTGAGGCCAAGCTGCTAAGCTAAGCTGTTCACAAAGCTCCTGTCCAACAGAGGCAGAATGAAAAAGTGGTTGTTGTAAATGGTTCCAACTGGAGACCACGATCCTTAATGAAATATATCAGTCCCCAAAGGACAAATATCATATGTTCTCTCTGACAGAAAATAGCCTCTATGCAAAGTACACAATCAATAGACATAGGCAACCAATATATACACATATTCTCATAGATGAACTGTATAACAGAAACTACTGGGAAGAAAAGATATGTTGCAATATGTTTCTCTACTCCCAAATAAAAGCAGGTCTCCCAATGAAAAATGTAAATATACTTCTATACAATATGGTACTAGATTTTTCTACCATTGTTTATACCTACCAAGCCATGATACATTTAAATAACAGGAAGTTTAACTTCTAATGGTTACTAATGAACTATAGCACTGTGATAATTTGGGGGGGGGGGAAGGCAGGAGGGGAAATGGGGGAGAGGAAGGAAGGAATATCTATAGCTACAAAATTGTATCATGAAGAAAATATATATTTGAATAATAATAAAAAGTACAAAAAAGTGACTGTTGGTGTAGGTCACCAAGGTATAGAATAATTTATCATGCAGTGATAGATAATGACAGCCCAGATAGAACATTCATTGATAGTGAAAACACCATTCCACATTATTTACTATGCATACCTTTCTATTTTATAATCACAAAAAGTCAGATTTCATAAGAACTAGGGATTACATTCCAAATAAACATATTAGTTTATACTTCATGTGCTCTAACTTGACCAGAGACTTTCCTGGATAATGTCATGGACACAACTGAATGCTCCTACACACACACACACACACACACACAAAATCCCTTGAGTGGACCCAGAGCAAGTATGATCCAAGCGTACCAAGCCTACTTCATTGTGACAGCAGCTGAGAGAATGCTGTGATGATGTCAAACTAAGCCTTCCCATTCTTGGACATGCCTCCTATCCTAATTCAGAGGTCGTGACCCCTGTCCTGGCATCTGGAGCAACTGTAGTCACTTTATGGTACACAGGTGATGAATTAGTTGAGAACAGCAGCCAGAGTGCCAGTTCGTAGCCTGCACCAAACACTGGACGTGTAAATGAAGAGCCAATGCTCTTTGCTTATTAAGTCACCCTTCTAACTCAGTTCATCAAGCAACTGTCTAATTCAGACACAAGAGGTAATTAGCCAACTGAGTTTAAGTTATGATCCTTGAAAGATTTAATCCCAGATGAAAGACCAACTACCTGGTTTTACTCTACTGTAGCTTTCTGTTATAACTGGCTATTTCTGAGGGGAATGTGAGAGAGTTCAGCAGGCAATGTGTACAGAAGTAGAAACAAAAAGCATACATTTCACCTTTGACTTTTTCCTCACCTTTAAAATTATTTCAGCTACGAAAATATTCAAAAAAAAAAAAGTAACCAGATATCTAAGTATTCATACCTACTCCCCAGAATTCATGCAAAGTTAACAATTTTGAACATGTTTGACTCATAGTTTTTTAAAATAAGAAATAAGCTACCAAAGAGCAGGCATTGTAGTGCAACACATTGAATCACAACCTTCAATGCCTGCATCCCATGCTGATGCGCTGGTTCAAGTCCCCAGAGCTCTGCTTCTGATCCAGCTTCCTGCTAATGCATCTGATGAGACAGCAGAGAATGGTGAAGTTCCTGCGGATCTGCACCCATGTGGGAATGTGTAAGAAATTCCTGACTCCTGGCTTCAGCCTGGTCCATCTCCGGCTATCACGATCATTGGAGGAGTAAACCAGAGTTTGGAGGAACTCTCTGTTTCTCTTTCTATTTTTGTGTGTTATTCTACCTTTAAAATAAATAAGTTTCCTTTTTCTTTCTTTTTTTTTTAAGAAGCTGTTAAGTACATTTAGATTGCCTTTTCCCCTTGAATTCCAGAGTATCCCCTTTCCAGAAGTAGCCACTATCCTGAAGTCAGTGCTTCTTCCCTATCTTCCTCATTTTAGCAGTAAATGGTTCTGAAAGTCATTGTACAGTCACTTTTATTGAGAACTAGCTTGAACGATATCAAAATAAATGAGTTAACTGGTAAAGACGCCTGGAGATGAATGTTCACTCTCTCACTCACAAATGGATTAAAACTTTGAGGATCCATGCTCTCCATCTAGTGGTAAAAGTGGGATAGCCATAGGTACAGTTAAGATATAGAGGATTGAACACACATGAAATGGCTTCGGTGGACAGAAAACTTTCTAGCCTCTGCAAAGGATGTAAAGACAAAACAAACAAACAGACCATAGACTGTGGCCCTTAAGGTACTAAATCCATGAAATATTTGTCTTGGGCTCAGCCACATGTGACAGACACACACAGGGGTTCCAAAGGATTGATGAATCAGATCTAGGTTGTACAACTAGTGACTCACAGAACAACAAACCCAACTCCTTCCTTTCTGAGTCAGGAACCATTGTCTAAACTACCAGCTTGGGGAATTTTAAAGCATGCTTTTCATATTGGAACAAATAGATATTTCTTATGAGGCAGAATGTACACTTTGGTAAATTGTTAGGAGTGACAAGAAATGTGTTCAAACACAGTTTTGGCCAGTTTCTTACATGATTTTGCAATCTCAAATCCAGGAAATTCTGCTTTTAGGAATCCCTAGGAACCCCAAAGAGCCCCCAGAAGTTATGCTTGGGGATGATGTTGTAGCATAGATCAGGCAAGGGTTCAAACAAACACAGAACTGAAACTGAAAGACCACCAGCAGCCAGGCTTTTAGAAATGTTAATATCTGCGTCAGTCTCATCCTCACCAATCAGAACAGACACCGAGGACACTGAGAACAGCAAGGGGGCTTAGCCAGAGCTTCGTCCATCACACTCATCATGAAAAATGAGGTCTATGCATCCCAGGATAAGAAAAGGTACTCAAAGAAGGGCAAGTGTATAATGAACTATCCACTAGGTACCCCCTGCCACTTCCCATACCTGCTCTTCTATACCCTTGCCTTCACTGGTCTCCCACATTAGAAACTGGTGAAGACATTACTTGGATTTGAGACCCAGCTCTGCCAATAGCTCCAGTCTCCTGTTAATGTGCACCTGAGGATGTAGCAGCCCATAGCTTAAGTTGGTGGGCCCTGACTGAAAGACCCAGATTGAGTTCTGGGTCTTCAGCCTGGCCCAGACATAGCAGTAACAGGCATTTGGGAGAGCAAACCAGCAGGTGGAAGATCTTCTTGCTGTCCCTTTACTCCACCTCTCAAATAAAACAAACAGTTGGAAAACCAATTAGAATCCTAATGTTACAATGAATTTCTGGATCTAACTAGAACCCAATCTTGATCTCTGCTACTTATCTCATTGGTCCCACAGTCCTACTTTGAGAGACAGTGAAAAAGTAAGATGTGCCTGGAGTAAAAACTCATATGACATGAGTCCACTGAGAAGAGAACAGAACAGATAGGAGAGTGGGTAGAAGCAGTTTGGGCATGGTTTGGCAAAGAAGGCGGTGAGAACACTGTGGGTAGGTATAGAGAGCATAAAGAGGTATAGAGATTAGGGGACAGGGTAGAGAAGGTTTGCTGTGAAGCTTATATTTGATTCTAAGAATAGTTAGGGGTCAATGGAAGATTATATGTCTAGAGGAGTAGATGGAGAGAAGCTACATTTTAAAGAGTACTTTGGCTGTAATAATAAAATTATAAGATGACCAGCCTGGAAGCAGGGTAGACAGGAGTTTGCATTTGAGAGGAACAAAATGGTGGTGGTTTAGACAGGAGCAGTGGTGAAGATGGAGATGAGGGAACAGATTGGGAAGTTGGTCCACAGGCAGTTTCCAATGAGTGTTCTGAAATTGTATTATGTGATACTCTCGCATTACAAATGGGGGAAAGCAGTAAAGTGAAGTTGAATCAGCATCTATAGGTGGCAGGAACACCTCCAGGATGTGCCCTCTTGATTCCCAGCCTAAAACCACTCCCCGCTGAGAAACTGGCTGGGTTTGAGAATCAAGATGGCAGAATAGGGTAAGGATAAATATTAGCCAGTGTGAAGCAAAGAGGGCACATTCCAGGAAATAGGACAGGACAGAATAATAGCAGAGGGGTGCCTGGAGACTGACAGTCACAGAAAAGCAGCAGACACATTGGTATGCTGATGCAGTGACTGAAACCCTAGCAGCAATCAGTGAGTGGTAATCCAGACTCCACCGGCAACAAGGTGGGAAGGGGTGTTCAACAGGAGCTCAGGAGGTGAACCCAGACAAAGAACTGCCCATCCTGCGGGCCTGTTTGATTTGACCAGGAGTGGAGACAGAACGACAGGTCCCAGACAAGCAATGCGAGAACAGGGTGGATTCCACAACCCAGTCTGCCCCCTAGAGCCAAATTGGGTGCCATTTTGTTTAAGGAGGCAAGAGCTATGGACAGTACTATGCATGCACTGAGCTGGGAGTGAACTCAGTTCTGGCTCAGTGAACTGCAACAACGTGGCATCCTACAGGTTCCACCCAAGATAGGTCTGGGCAACCCTCAGACCTGATGGCGGGCAGATCAGAACTCTAGTAGTGGCACATCAGGCACCATTTTGTACAGTGTGGCAGAATTTAAGACTGTAGGGACAGCAGTGAGCTGCACATGCACTGAGCTCAGGAAGAACTCACTGAGCTCAGTGAGTTGCACTGGTCCCACAGGAAAATAACACAGACTATGGCATCATACAGGTCATGTGGCCCTCAGACCTAATGTACAACAGGTTCCGGCAAGATCAACACCACCAACAACCTAGCAATATGGGACACCTGGTGTTTCCCTAATCCTGGAACCTGCTACAACCAGAAGTGGGAGAAAGGTTGTAGAGACAATGGTGCAGCCTCAGCACGGTATCACAGGAGGTGGAGACTGGTGAGCCAGGAGCTGGGGCTACGGTGACCATGGTGGATACCTAACATAAGAACTCAGACCTGGAACTTGCTTGAGGGAGGGGCACAATTGACTGTAAACAAAGAACCATGTATCAAGTGCAATAAGTAAAATTGAACTGTAGACCTGTAGGTGACAGAGCTTAGAAACCTGCCCCAAGGAGAAGAATCTGCTAACCAGAAGTACAATGACAAAGAGCAAAAGAAGAGACAAAGGCACAATGAACATTACTGAAGACTCCCCTGCAAAGGAACAAAACTCTTTGCCAAGCTCAGAGTTAACTGAGGAAGACATTGAGAAATTGGGGGAAACAAAATTCAAAACTCTTGTTACAAAACTTCTTATCAACAACGAGAAGCATGTAAAGTAGGCATTCAAGGAATTTAAGGAATATGTCACACTGAAAATAAATCAAATGAAAGCTGATATTCCAGAAATGAAAAATACAGTGGAGCAAATTAAAAGTACAGTGGAGAGTCTCCAAAACAGAATGAAGGAGGCAGAAGAAAGAAGCTCAAAATTAGAAGATATTTCCTGTCACCGGGGGAAGCAAACAAAAAGCTGGAAGCAGAGCTGGATCAGGTCAAAGAAGAATTCAAGAACTGAAAGACACTATTAAAAGGCCAAATATAAGAGTTATGAGAGTCCCAAAAGGTACAGAAAGAGAAGCTGGGTTTAAAAATGTATTTAATGAAATAAGTGAAAATTCCCCTAATCCAGAGAAAGAATTGGGAAACAACATCTACGAGGGGCACAGAACTTCCAACAGGCTTGACCAAAAGCAATCTTCACCAAGACACATGATCATCAAGCTCTCTTCAACTAAACATAAGGAAAAGATTCTTAAAGGTGCACATGAAAAAAATCAACTGACATATAAAGGAATGTCAATTAAATTCACAGGAGACCTCTCACGGGAAATTTTACAGGCCAGAAGAGAATGGAGCAACATATTCCAGATTCTGAAAGCAAAAAATTGTTGGCCCAGGATAATGTGCCCAGCAAAACTTTCTTTTGTCTTTGAAAATGAAATAAAATTCTTCCACAGTAAAGTTAAAAGAATATGCCTCTTCCAAACCTGCCCTACAAATGATACTCAATGATCTCTTGGCAGAGAAAAGGAATAGCACCCAACAAAACCAAAGGCAAATGGGAAGAACATCCCAGTAAAATGACAACAGAAGACTAAATCAATGAACAACCCCTTGCTAAAATGACAGAACCAAATTACCACCTAGTTATATTAACCCTGAATGACGGCTTAAACTCATCATCAAACATCATAGATTAGTAGACTGGATTTAAAAACAAAACCCATTTATTTGTCACCTAGAAGAGACACATTTCACCAACAAAGATCAGTGGACACAATATCTCATGGATTTTGATTTTTTTTTGTTAGTTTCATCTCTTCAAAACACGTTCTCCTGATTTAAATTCTTCAATGACTCATAGATCATATGGTAGTATCATTTTCTTTAAGAAGGTTCTTGATTTTCTTTTTCATTTCTTCAGCAACACATTAGTCATTTAGTACCATGTTATTTAACTTCATGGTATTGTTAATTTCTTTTTTTCTTCCTGTTGTTGATTTGTTTTGTGACTTTTCATTTAAGGGGATGTACAGTAACTGTGAAATGGAGACTAACATATCCAGATGTGAGGATCGAATGCAGTATGCATCTCTACTTCCAGACAAAGATGGACTCCCAATGAAACTGTTTACTATATCTTGACAATAGGATGCTGGACTCTCTGCCATTGTCCATGCCTGCAATGATGGACATATGATTGTGCATGGAAAAACTATACTATAGTAATGATATGGGGTAACTCAATGGGTGGGGGGAGGGAAAAAGGAAGGGGATAAGGGAAATCCAAGGGCCAATGGAACTGTATCATAAAATAATATTAATAAAAAGAAGTAAAGTTTTTTTTTTTTAAATTACTCCCCACTGTACTACCCCACTTCATATCTCTTTTCTTATCTCTCTCACCAGATTATGAATTCCAGGCAGGAGGAGGAATTGCCTTATACTTAGAAGACTGATGAATTTCTGTTTTGCTTAAATTCTCGCCAACAGAGTTCCCCAATTCCAAGATTATCCATCTCCAGGAATATCGAGGGAACTCCCTGGCACTTGCTTGAATAAACAAAATTGAACGACTGAAAAGGGTTCCAGTCAATACAAAGCAAAATCCTACTGTGGTTCAGACTCTGAGTGAATACTCAGAACCTTGTTTAAAAGGAGGGGAAATACTAGAGGAAGCCTACTTCATCTGCTTATGGAGGCAAAGCCCACAGGAAGTGACAGAGCCATCTGGAACACCTCCACTGAAAAAGATACCACTTGGTTCCAGAGAGAATGCCAAACACCTACACCTGTTATTAATCATGATGTTATTGAAAATTCACCCCAAATTCCTCAGTTACTAACAACAGGTGGATTTAAGCTCGTAGCTTCACCTTGAGGTCATCTGTTCACTAGGAGCCGTGTTGAAGGAGGTGCTGCCTAGGACAGCTGTTTCTTGTGCTCTCAGCCTCTCCCTCTCTCTCCTCATTTTCTCTCCCTGGAACATGGTGCTTTATTGCTGCAAACAAGGTTCACATAGCCTCCCAACCAGGTATATTCTTTGAACAATGTCCAACATTCACAAATCACTCTTTTACCTGCCACCAATCCCACACATTTCCGTTTCCCCATAACAATGATCCTACACATCTGCCTGGGATTGGAACTTACTCATCAGGAGGTGGGCCAAGTCAGGCTGGGCCAAGCACCCACTAGTAGGCTTGAGATCTGCTATTGGGAAGTGACCTGATAGAGGGGCTTGGGGAAATCTTCTGCCATGACTCAGTCCCTGCAGATGAGTGCAAGAACCAAGGCTGAGAGCAGATCATGTCAGGCCAGGTTATAGGACCTGTCAACATACATGTAGGTTAGGTCTGGGGGTGGGACATGCTAGGCCAGTTCATAAACCCACTACCAGATCTGATAACCAGGATGGGGTGTAGGACAGGTCGGGTTGGACCATAACACCAGCAAGTTCACATTAGGGCCAGAACTGGGGTAAGTCCAGGCTGGGCCAGACTATAACACCTACAAGCATGAGCTGGAACTGGGGGCAGGCCAGGCTGGGCCAGGCTACTGCACCAGCTGGCAAATACCAAGGTGAGATGGGCATGCCAGACTGGGCCACAGCACCGACCAGCATATGTAAGAGCTGGGGTGAGGGGTGAGCCTGGTAGTAGGGTAATGAGGACTACCTACTGGGCCACTGCTCCCACTGGTGAGCATGCAAACTGGAACTGGGAGAGACCAAGCTAGGTAAGACTACAACACCTGTTGGCCTCCATGTGAGCTGAGTTAGGGGGAGACCAGGCAGGGTTAGTTGTCTGTATCTTCTGGTGCATACATGAACCAGAGTAAATGCAGGCTGGTTGGAATTTGCTGCAGCATCACCTGAAAGTTCTGGGACTGGGGGCAAGTCCTGTTAAATTAGACTGCAGAACTACCTGGAGAGTGTAAGATCTGGGGCTGGGAGTGGACCTAACAGGGAAACTGTGGGCACCTCTCTGATGGGCTACAGCTCCCAATGGTGAGCATGAGAAACAGGGGTGAGGGTGGGCCTGGATGGACAGGCGGCAATGTTCACCAGCATAAGTGTGAGCTGGATAGTGCGGTCAGATGGGCTGAGCTGGGCTACAGCACCTATTGGTGTATATAAAAGCTGAACAGGATTTGGAACATCCTGGACCAGTCTACTGTACATATTGATATGCACAGGAACCAGGTCGGGGGGCAGACCTGGTGGGGGTTATTGGGTGTTGTTCCAACTGGGCTATAGTTCCCACTGGTGTACATAAGGGCCGAGCGTGTGGTGGACAGGGTTGGGCCAGGCCAGAGCATCTATTGGTTTGTGTAAGAGATAGGGATGGAGACAGAACTGACCCAGCAATTGCAACCACCATTGTAAGTGCAGGCTGATGTGAGTGACAGATTGAGCCAGACTCTATACTGCCTGGCACACACAGGAGTCAGATCTGGATTCACCTCAGAGGAGGTTTCTTTGTAGACCTCCCTAATTGAACCACTGGAATCAGAACTCCAACCCCGGGAAGAACTGCAGGATCTGTGGTCTGACCATGTGTCAGAACTGAGCCTCCTCAGTTGCTAAGGACTTGATGCCCAGATGCACATGGGGACATGATGGCATCCAGTTCATTGAGGCCTGAGGAGGATGTCTAGTACTGTGGAGGACAGAATAAATTGGACGACTCTCCCAGCCAAGCATTAATAGCAAATATCTGGGTGAATGGAGACTCTAATGTGGACTATGTCAGCCAGTGGACCTTGGAAAGATTTCCTCATCCTTGGATCAATGATATCAATAGTGCTTCAGAACTATCAAAACCACTTGAGCAGTATCCTTGGAGCATGCTCTACAGCGGGACTCTGGCATGACATTGGTTGACCGTCCCCTATCCCAGGGTACTGATGCAGTTAAGATGCTGAGTGTGGCTTCTCCCTTTTTCTCCCTTCTTCCTCCAGATACAGGAAGAAGAAAAAGAAAATTGGAAACAATGATCTCATCCACTTTCCTCTATGCCTTGACCCTTCCCACCCTAATCAGTGCTCCACATGGGCATGCCTTCTTTTCAACTATGCAAACACCAACAAAAATAAAATTTTTTTAAATGCAAAAAATTTTTTAAAGAAATATATTCATGCTATAGGCTGGATGCTTTTCACATATTACCATACCAATTATTCTAATGGGTAGATTTTTTTAATTTGAAAAGGGGAGTTACCAAAAGGGATGAACAGAGAGATCCTCCAATTACTGGTTCATTCCACTCAATATCCACAACATTTGAGGCTGAACCAGGTCCACTCCTGGAGCCAGGAGGTCTCCCATGTGGATGGCAGGGACCACCTACTTGGGCCATTCTCTGCTGCTTTCTAGCATTAGCAGAGATGTGGATCAAAAGTGAAGCAGCCAGGATTGAAGTCAGGAATTCTACGGGGTGCTGGTGTCACAGGGGACATTTTACTCCTGCACTGCAATGTAATACCCTGATGGGTAAATCTTAACCGTGCAACATTTCAGGAGCAAGGGATACCGCTTAACGCATGGAACATAATCGCAAGCCTTCATTTTCATCACCTTTATCGCAGTTTGTAATTATATGCTCATAGAATGAGCTGACCACTTCCTTTCAAATAGGTGACAAGCTCTGAGAGAACAAGACCCATATATGCGTGGCTGCATTTCTCAAGCCTAAAGTACCATGACTGGCACACAGAAGACTTGCTACGTTTTTATGGCAATAAATGAAGAAATTGAATTTTTCAAAAACAGGCAAAACAAACCTTTTGTTTTTGTTTTACCTTCTCTAAAATACAAAACTAAAAAGGTGAAACAGTCTCAAGAAAATGGTCACAGAATCTTAGAGGTGAAGCATTCAAAAGATTTTGTTTTGAAATGTAGCTCTCAGTACAAATTTCTTGAAGTGACAGCAGCAGACATTGGGCTCCACTGGGAACTTAGGAGGAAGCAAGCGCAGTCCCTTCAGCCCCCTTGTGTGCAGAGTATCATTCTCCTCAGATTAAAAAAAAATAAAGCACCAACACCATGCTTTTTCTCTTCTTCCCCTCCTTCCTGATGAGAGAAACCACTGAGAAACAGAATGGCCAGCGTG
Organism: Ochotona curzoniae; assembly: GCF_017591425.1. Classification (NCBI taxonomy): domain Eukaryota; kingdom Metazoa; phylum Chordata; class Mammalia; order Lagomorpha; family Ochotonidae; genus Ochotona; species Ochotona curzoniae. The sequence continues at coordinate 10,328,276 of NW_024467123.1, forward strand.
AGTCCCAGGTTTTCAGCTCTCCCTGCCTCTCCCCTGTTCCCCTGTACTCATGCTCCCCACCCTTCGACTTCCCTCCCGCTCCTCCCCTCAGGTAATCTCTTCTCTCTTTAAATCCTTTTTCCCCCCATCTATCTGGCTTCCTTGAAGACAAGACACAGGGATAGAATGTTGTACCCAGAAATGGATAATTTTGCATAAGACTCAACTTGTCTGCGGAGGCATCCAGGTTCTCCTGGGGGTTTTTATGAAAATCAGATCCATCAGGTGAAAGTGCTGCCTGGTAGGCAACTCAAAACGTGCAACTTGGCTTCCTTCTTCCTTCCCACTCCACCAAAGGCATTTGCCACACAGCTGTCTACTGGCAGGCTAACCTGCATGCAATTAAACTGAAACACGGTGTGAACTGGGGTTAGGAATGTACATGTGTACACACGTGACCGGCAGCTAAAAAATTCAGAGCAGTAATAGCCCATACTTTCCTAGAATGGAGGATTTCATAAAGAGGGTGATTTTTCTTTAAGGTATCATTCAGGTGTCCTACTGTTGCTATGGAAATCGCCTGCGTTGAAACATGACAAATGTAAACTGGATTGCCAATTGCATGAATAGGGAGCTGTGAACTGTAGGCAGGCATGTTGATACTTGTCTGTCCTCAGCTTGGGTCCTGAAGAGAAATGGGATGTGGCTGCAAGGCACAGAGGCACGGAAGCAGTGGACTCCCCACATCTGCACTGCACCACTTCAGGTGACCAATATGGCTGTCGTTCCCCTATTTCCATTAGTGGAAACCACTTCCAATGTCCGTGTCACTGTGGTTTAGCTAATAAGCCAAATAGCCACACAAGTGCTAAAGAATACAGTTTACCCCCATGAGAGGTGCTCACTGAAGTGACCCCAAGACATCTTTGGTGATATTTCACACGTAGGACTTACATCATTTACACAGCTATTTTCTGGGTAAGGACGATCTCTTCCTTTCTCTGCACTTCTATCACAGCTTTAATTGAACAACAAATGGAGTGGCTTCCCACTCACCTATCAAAACGAGATAAGTTATCTTTCATTCAGTCGTGGAACCTGAGGTCTGAAAGGCTCGGGCACTAGTGATGCAACAAGCTCTTTTGTGTCAGCCTATTTCAAATTTGTACTGCTAGGAAAAAAAAATGGCCACCTATGGTCAACCTTAATGAGAGCATGTAATTCATGGTTTCTTGCCACGAAAACACTTAATGAAAAAGGGGTGTGTTAAAAGGCCACCGTGAGGACATTAAAGAATCCTTGGGGAAGGCTGAAGAGAACCAGATTTAGAAAATGATAAGGCACAAAGAGAGCCTGCGCAGTCAGACCCCAACCAAGATCAGTGTTACAGAGGCTGTTCAGTTCCCACTTGTGGGCACCGGATCCGTGCTGGTAGCACAGCCATGACAATTCCAGCCAGGATGTGGCTGCCGCATCTGATACCACTGACAGATGGGTTACCCATGAACATTTTCTTGGCCTAATCAGCTTGTGATTCTTGGTGCTGTGTGTGCACCTGATGGGTCAAGCCACCTTTGCATAGTTAGGTGCGAGAAGCAAGGAAGATTGGAAGAGTGGGTGGCAGCCCTGTGCAGCTTCTTGAGGGGAGAGCAAGTTCTGGATCCCACCAATTTCACATAGGAAAAAAATTCAAATGCTCTGTGGCTTGAAAAAATATCTGCTCGATGGGGAAATGGTGAGTATTAAATTTGAGAATGTCAAGGGCCTCTATATATAGTCACTAGAAATCAGATCTCTAAATGTCCATTGAAATCAAGGTCAATGTTCCAAAATAAAGCCCTAGATCAAGCCTCTCAGATTCTTCAAAGGAGGAGATAATTGTTAACTGTCCACTGGGTTTGAACCCAGTATTCAAAGAGGAATTGCAAAGAAGGGGGAAAGGACATTGGTGAAAACTCCTGGGGTTGGGGAGTCTACAGCTCTGAAAGAAGAAAGGGCATTCCGGCCCAGCCTCCCACCATCATCTGCCACAGGAATCTCCAGCAGCCACAGAGTAGAGAGGTAATAGAAGGATGGCACAGTACTGAGCCAAAAGATGCAGAATCCCACAGAGAGAATGTAGTGATACAGCCTGCAGCCTACAGCCAGCCTAGAGGCCACTGTGTGTGGAGGGCCCCCAGGAAGTAGGGGCCTCAAGAAATCTTACACAGTAGGTAGTGAGTGACTCACAATCATCCATATGGAGAGAGGGGACAAATGGGCTGCTTTGAGACAAAACAAAGAAACACAGGAAGGGTCATCTGATGACATCACAGGCCAACTGTTGTGTGAGAAAATTTGCCAGTGTGTCACACTGGCTGCCAGTGATAGAAATCCCAACACTAATAGCTGGTGGGGGAGAAAAAGGCATGATTTGAGAAATAAGAGGAACTTCTTATTACTGCCAGTGAAACAGAGACGAAGCAAATGAACCTCTAAGATGAACAGCCTTCAGGACTCCCTGTTTCTCTCGCCATGATGGGGCGGAGAGTAGCTGAATCCCCAGTGAGGGCAAACAGCCCACCTCTGTACTCAGCACAGACAAGGGGTTGCTGTGCCTGCCTTCCAGCAGGAGAGGACCCGGGACACAGATGGCAGGCACCAAAGCCCCAGATGAACCAAAAATTGCAATGCTAGGGCTAAGGGGTGCTCAGACTTTCATTCCATACTCAATTTATTATCTCATTTCCCACACTTCCTTCCTTGTCACCGCAACTGTCTGATTGGTCATTAACAAGGGGCTGGCTTGGAATAGGCCAAAAAAAAACAAACTAAGTTCCTAAGTCCAATTCACCTTTCCTACCTACTGCTTACTCCTAGTCAACAACAAAAACCACACAATTCACACAGGAAAAGTTTAGAAAGTAGCCTGTATTTATGTTCCAAGCAATGGCCATGAAAGAGTCTTAGTGGAACCGAGTTACTCACACAGTTTTCTTATCACGCACACAATCACAATTTGTGGTTTGGAAAAAAAGTGTGTATTTACCTGAGCTGATGTCATCTGATGTGAGCTAGCATCTTCTAGCCCTTCCTAGTGAGAACACTGGGGACATGAATTGTAGTTATTAGTGCTCACTTCCTAAACAGACCTCAGTAACTGGAAAAGGACATAGAGGCTCTTGAAAAATCATCACAGAGTTCACCCTTCCCCACTCACAGGACCTGGGAGTGGTCCTCCGTCCTCCATGTGCTATCCACCAGTCGATCCAATCCAGGACCATCTACGAACGAGTCATGGTCTAACATGCTTCTTTTACGCAAAAAGAAAGTTACACGAAGCAGATTCAACTGTCATTTGCTACTTGAAAATGCCTCGGGTTCATCTTTTTCTGTTTCTGCTTTGACTCATTTCTTAACTTTGAACACATTCTTATTAAAAAAAATAAAAACACTTCAAGCTCTATCCTTTTGGGGATATATGTCAACATGTCAACTGCTTTGTCACATTCTTTCGCTAATGCCAATGTCATCAGAATTTAAAAAGCTGAAACAAGGAATTGCATGTTGGGATGAAGGCCACGTGAGCAATCAGGGCAAACAGCCAGAAGCTTCTGGTGAAGAGAATGGAAGCAGAGCTGTGGTGGAGAGCATTGAAATCCCCTTTACAGATCTGTCTTCCCCCTGCTTTCCCAGCCTCTGTAGCTTACTGGAACAAAGGTGGTGTCATATTCCCTGGGCATGCTGCCCACCAGAGCACAAGGTTTTTTTTTTTTTTTAACTTTTTTTCCAGGCTTTTTTTTTTTATACTATTTTTTTAGAGCAGTTTTAGGTTCATAGCAAACATTGAGTGGGAGGTACAGACATTTCTTCCCCCATCCCCTCCACTTTATTCCTACATCCACACAACCTCCCCGACTTTAACATTCCTTCCTCCATCGTTCTGTTTATCCCAACCATGAACTAAACATTGATGCAACATTCTCACTTAAGTGCACAACTTACATTAGGGTAACATGGACATACTGAGTGTGGACGAAAATACACCAATCTGTATCCACCATCAGGATAGCATGTTGAAAAGCTTCATTATCTAAAAAATGCTCTATGTTCTATCTATGTGGACTTTCTTCTCCCTGTCTCCCTCCCTGGCCACCGGGACTACCAACCTACTTACTCTCTCCTAAGCTCTGTCTTCCCCAGAATGTCCTATTTGAATCACTGGAATCCCACAATAGGTTGCCTTTTTCAGATTGTCCCCTTCCACTTGGAAATCTGCATTTCCCAGTTTCCTCCACATCTGTTTGGGGCTCAGTGGCTCATTTCTTGCCATTGCATTTTCAATGGAAGCGCCAAGCGTTTGCGCTTTTTCTCCCTACCCTGACAAGGCACAGATCTTATTCCTGCAGCCAGGTTGCCCGGTCCAGGTGAGAGACAGTCAGGTTATGCACCCAAGTCTGAGCATCCTGCTTCCACACTGACTTCCTGGCACCCTGCATCCCACTCAACCTTTAAGATTTCCTATTTGAAAGCCAAACACTTTAGTCTTCTTGTCTGTGTGTTAAAATTTCTTTTTAACCAGGTATCATGCCTGAACTCAGCGGGAGGACCATGAATGAGAGTGGGTTCTGTGTATTTGACCGTGGTGGGGCTTTCTATTCCTTCTTCACAGTGATGGTCAAAGTTGTTCATGCTGGAGATGTTCACATCAGAAGTATGGAAAGGCCTCCCAGAATTCTGCATTGCAGAAAAACTTAGCAGCAGGCAGAAAAGTATCCAAGAAGTGATTTAATTTCCATGGTAGCCAGGGCCTGGATGCTAAAGCTTTATAGATTAAATCAACGCCTGAATTGTATTCAGAAAGCCTGAATTGCCTGTCAGCTGTGAGGACCAACAGCGCAGGACTGTGATAGATGAACGGAAGAGCCCCAGCCGGTGAGGGAGTGTGGGCCGCGGGAGTGAGCTTCCTGTTCCATTCTCAAGGCAAACCCAAATGGAATGAATTACTGCGGACCAGCAAATGCATGCAAGAATTTCAGGCGCAAGGGTTATAATTTACTAATTACTGGGGAAAGAGGAACACAAAGCCAACGTGAGAAAGAATGTAGAAGGGGGAAGGGTGCTGAGGCAGACAATGAAAGTGAACTGTTCTGACGCCTCCTCCTCTCGATGCTGGTGGAAGAGATGGAATTTGGAGGCATGAAGACCTGGCCCAGCTTGGCCATGGCTAGTCTGTACCATAAATTATAGAGAAATACACAGACACCTAGGCTAGTATAGGGACACACCAAAGACAGTCAACAGGTGTCCTTATTTCTAGGTCCCTTTCTGTTCCTTCCTTATTCCATGCAGGAACCTCAGCTCTCACATTTAACTGACTCTGCTCAACGACTCAGTGGTTGTGCATGAGCCTTGCTGCCTCTTACAGTTGCTCATCAAAAGGCAACGGAGTAAGGATGGAGTACTGAGAACCCTACTCTGCCTGGGCTCCCTGTACAATTGCATGCATAATACAGCTTTGGATGTTGTTCTCTGTCTATCAACACAGACCTGCCTCGTGGCAAAACAACGACCCCTCTTCCCTCAGTTTCTTTCTCCAGTGTGCTAAATTTTGTTGTGTGACACTAACACATTTTCTGAGCCCAGTGAGAACTGGGCATGGAGATAAACCAACCATGCACTCCTAACAGGGCCACATCTTCCAGTAGCCAAGGTTAGGATTCCCTGGGGCCTTTGCTCTGCCAGCTTGGCATAGGAAGGATGTTCTTCAAAGAGGAGCCATAGAGCGACGGGGCAAGACCTGGAAGGAGAAATGTGACATGATGTGGAAGCTGTATCCTGAAAAGGGTAGAACAATACAAAAACAGCAGGTTCCTGGATTTGTAGGGCCCTTATGAACTGTGCAAGGTGGGCCTGGTGCAGTGGCTTGATTGGCTGATCCTCCCCTTTCAAGTGCCGGTTCAAGTCCCAGCTGATACACTTCCCATCTAGCTGCCTGCCTGTAGCATGGGAAAGTAACAGAGGATAGTCTAAAAACCTTGGGACCCTGCACCCGTGCGGGAGATCTGGAAGAAGTTTCTGGCTCTTGGATTCAGATCAGCTCAGCTCCGGCCACTGTGGCTGCTTGGGAAATGGACCAGCAGATGACAGTTCTGCTCTCCTTCTCTCCGTAAATCTGCCTTTACAATAAAAATAAATTTTTAATAAAAAGAAAACTGTGGCAGTCATAGACTACCATGATTTTTAAAAAATATTTATTTATTTTTATTGGAAAGTCCGGTATACAGAGATGACAGGAGACAGAGAAGATCTTCTATTCACTTGTTCACTCCCCAAGTGGCTGCAATGGGCAGAACTGAGCAGATCTGAAGCCAGGAGCCAGAAGCTTCCTCCAGGTCTCCCATGTGGGTACAGGGTCCCAAGGTTTTGGGCCATCCTCGATTGCTTTCCCAGGCCACAAGCAGGGAACTGGATGGGAAGCTGGTTGGCCGGGACATGAAGCGGTGCCCACATGGGATCCCATGCATGCAAGTGCAAGGAGAGGACTTTACCTGCTAGGCTACTGTGCTGGATCCCTTGATTTTTTTTTTTTAAACAGGGGAAAAAAAACTAACCACTGTTATTCTGAATTGCTCATTCATTTCTCACACTAGAACCATAGTCTTAGCTGATGGGGATACTACTAGATGTTCTACTGGTGGTGTTACTTGAGCAAATCCTGGAAATTCTGCAGACTAAAAGTCCTTCTTAAAGATTTGCAATGTATCTTCACACATTGCACATTACCTAGAAGGTTCTCTGAAAACAAACACCACATCCTTTGGGAATTGCTCTCCTGAACTGAAGATTCCTCAGATTCTGATAGCTCAGAGCATTGCCCGTGGACCAGTTTGGCCACCATCACCCAGGATCTTGGGCAATCCTAGACTTGCTGAGTCAGAATCTGCATGTGAACAACATTTCTAGGTGATTTATCTATACATTAGTTTGGGAAGCAGAGGAAATGACGTTCCTTCAACAAATACCAATAAACTGAGTCTGCCTGGAGCCCCTGGAATACAGGGGCAAGGATGAGGTTGCCACATGGCCATGAGGCTGCTGTTTATCACCTCTGTGGGTGATAATTCAGCTCTGAATTCTGAGTCATCTTCAAGGCTGGAACTTTTCAGGTGTCACTGACTGAGCCAAGAATCTGGCAGACAAATCTACTTCCTCGCTTCTGTGGAAATCTCCCTGCTGCCATGTACCTCTGTCTCCTATGACTGCTATTCTTGGCAAGTTATACCTGAACTTATAGGTGAGAAGCAAACTCTAGGAGATTCAATGTTATCTGCCAGGGGGTGGAAGAACAGCTGGGTGGACAAAACATCTGTCATTTTCAGTCACACATAAACTCACATGTGGGACCAAGTCTAGCAATCAAGACATCCATCGTATCTGGACATATTGTTTGTGAAGGCAGAAACAAATTGGATCAATTCTATTTATGCTGGTGGTATAGGCTGTGTCCATTTGTGACAAAGACCTTGTTCAGTGGTGCTAGACTTCCTCAGTTTGGATCCAGGCTCACCACATACTAGCTGCTAAGACCTTATTAAGTTACTTAGTCTGTATCTTCACCTACATGTGGAAACTAAATTGATTCTTTGTCTATAAATGGGGTTAAACACTCTAGGTTTGTTATGAGGAGCACCTGTGGAGTGTATGTGACACACTTGGGCTTGTTCCTGGCACATAGGAAGCCCTATATAATAAATGCACATGCTAGTAATATGTTACTACAATCATGTTATAATTTGCAGAATTAAAATTAAATAAATCATGGGTTTTAAAAAAATCTGGGCCTGGCAAAGTAGCCTAATGGATAAAGGCCTTGCCTTGCATGCATGAGATCCCATGTGGGTGTTGGTTCATGTCCTGGCCACTCCAGTTCCTTTCCAGCTCCCTGCTTGTGGCCTGGGAAAGCAGTCGAGGACAGCACAAAGCCTTGGGACCCTGCACTCATGTGGGGGACCTGGAGGAAGCTTCTGGCTTCTAGCTTCAGATCTGCTCAGCTCTGGCTATTGCAGTTGCTTGGGGACTGAGCCAGTGGATGGAAGATCTTTCTCTGTGCCTCTCCTTCTCTCTATAAATCTGACTTTCCAATAAAAAAATAAATCTTTTTAAAAACCAAAAAAAAAATACTCTTTAAAAAATCTAAAAATGAAGAAAAGAGTCTAAGCATTGTATGAGTTGACAAAGATTTTAGCCTTGCTTCTCCCATGGGATATTAGCTACACTAGTGATTGTCGTTCTGTTACAGCAGAGCAGTCTAAGTGCACATTTACTGTCTACTGAGGGTTGAGATTTAGGCAGAGCACTACAGAGAATGTCATCTTGTAGCAAATGAGGGTCCTACTCTAGAACTCAGTAGAGGAGAAAAGTAAATGCAGACGTACATTTATTAACAGACAAGTATAGATAGCCCTGTGGTGTTTCTAAGAAAACAGAAGGCACAGGCATAACACTTGTCTGTGCCAGTAATTGTGTACGTGCTTTAATAGGCATTGTTTTTTTATATTCAAAACATGCAATATACAGTGTAGCAACAGAAATCATTCTTATGTTTTCAACCAGTAGGTGGATCTTTGAAGACATTAGGAAAAATGCTCCACTGCTATATCCGATAAGCAAAAGAACTAGGATTTGAACTCAGGTCTGGCTGCCGTGAGAGCACTTGCTTTTTAGACAGACTGCAAAGAATAACGGACACCTGCTAGAGAAGCTGGACTTTCCACTTGATCTTGCAAAATGAGTCAGGTTGTCAGGCAGAGTAAGGGACTGGAGGCATGGTGAGATGAAGAGCAGTCCAGGCCCAGGGCAGAGGACACAAGTCTGGCAGAAGCCCAGAGACCAGGAAAAGTTAAAAGAATCCTAAGACACAGATGTGAAAGAGGGATGGGTCACATGGTGGCTGGCTGAAGTTGGAAACTGGAGACAGACTGTAGCAGACGCAATGAAGCAAGCACACACAATTTGCTCAAAGGCATTCAACGCCAACCCCATTCCCTGTGTCCAAAAAAAATGAAACCAAACAACCCTCTGTGTTTGCCAAGCCAAATAAGTCTGCCATTGAGCCTGACTCTCAAGGCCCCACTTGCAAATTCTGCCAGGCAGTGGTGTCCCCACGTAGCAGGGGCACAAAGCTGGAGACGAGAAATCCCCATTAGAGAGGTGGGCAGGAAGGACTGGGAGGTTGGCAGTGGGGGCAGAATATGATGACTCATGAAGAAACACAGATTCTTTCATAAATGACTAAACAGCTGGATTTGAAATCTGGCCACATTGTCTCTTTAATTATCCCTTGCTATGGGGGAAAGACGCATGAAGCATCATCCAGGGATCTCTTTTGGAAGCTTTCTATAACACAAATGGATGGAAGGACTTTGTGCAATTCCTAGGAGCTGCCTGCATACATTCTCACTGCTGGCAAGCGCTGCTGAAGGTGGGGCGAGAAGGGAGGAGTGAGGATGGTTAAATCAAAACAGTTCTATTCTGGGCATGCTTTAATGACAACCTCGTCTTAGAAATATTTTTCCTGCAGTGGCTTTCCTGTTCAGTGTCATTGAAAGTGTTTTTAATTTCAAAGGGAGCCCGTGGCACAGGATGTTAATCAATGAAATTCTGGCATGCTTCTCTCTGAACGGGGATCATTATTTATATTTACCAGGGACAGAGATGAGTTCTCCAGCCCGGGCGATACGATCATTCATGCCTGGTTAATGCAGGAAGAAACAAATGCCTTAGTAAACCCATCTTGATGCAGCAGGGAGAAAGAAGCACCCGTCTTAGGTCTGTGGGATGTCTCATTGTCCCCAAGGCCCTCCCTGTGAGTCACAGGACAGAAATCTGAAGCAGGAAAGGAAGAATAGCATCGCCTTCCAGACAGGGAAAAAAAAAATCAGTTTGGGCTGAAATGCTGGGTAATGGTATTTATGTATTCCTTGCTTGTGGGTTTCTGCCACGCTCTGTGTTATGTATGCATGGGATGTAGCAGGCAATGCCAGCGTTTTTGTTCCTCTGAATTCCTGTCATTGGACACTGCCAGGATTTAGGGTGGGGTCATCCCAGGGCCACTTAAGCCCCAATAAAGGTCTGTTTTATTCAAGGCCTGCTTGTCCCTGGCCTGTTTACTGCTGCCCAGTACAACACTTTCTTTATCTCTTTTTGGCTCTGCCCCAAAGAAAGCAGGGAGACTCGATGCTGTTTGGATCCTACTTTCTATCTTTAGTCTTCTCCTGTGGGGCTCATGGGGGAAGAGCTGGAACCCAGCATTCAGGATTAGATTCCAGACTATTCCATACTTCAATTAGTAAAATGATGAGGATGCTTCTGAGCTAGCCCGTTGTGTTGCTCCTCTCATGTGAGTTTGTTGAGGAGCTCTGCTGTGTTACTCATCTCCATTACTCTTTGGAGTGACAGCAAGGCCTGGGCTAAAGTGCAAGAGGGGAGAGGTGAAGGGGGTCTTCCCTGGGAGAGCCTTTCCCTGGGAAAGCTTGCTGAGAACATGGGAAGGGAGCCTATGGTGCCATGCTCTCACTAAGTAATCGGGTCCTGATAATCCCAAAGCTAACAGGCTGGGCATGAAACCTAGGCAGCTGCCAAAGTTCCACACTTCAAAGTCACATTCCTGCTCAATTTCTGAAGTCTTTTAAACAAGGGACCCACATTCTTAGTCTGTCCTGGACCCTGGAAAGTATATAGCCAGTCCTGACCATAGGAGCAGATCTTTGAACATTCCCAACTGAGACCATGGACTGTGAAGACAGATCATCAGTAAGCCTCTCTCCATGGTAATTCCAATTTTCTGGGAATTAAAGAAGACACATGACAAGTAGACTCACTGCAACATCGTGAGATTTGTCCGCAGCGGAAAGGCTGAGCTTGTGGTGCCCATGGCAAGGCAAAGTGTGGTAGAGCCTTGAGCCTGGCTACCCCACAATACGAGTGCTCAGAGAACAGGATGATTGGCAGGGCCAGATGCAAGGGTAGGGTATAAAACAACTTTTGAATATGTACTTGAAGAGGTAACCAGAGACAAAGAAATGCTAAAGAAGAAAAGGGTAAAAGCTGGCTGGAACTCACAGAGGAGAATTCCAATAGAAAAACTGGAGATAGCAAAAAGGAGACATGTTAGAGGGAATTAAGAGTTGGTGAGGCCTGAAAGGTTTGTGAATGGGTGGTTCTAGGCTCTTTCAAGGTCAGTAGAAGGCAGCAAGTGCAGAGAGGAGTTGAAGGGGTGGAGTTTTGGAGGAGGGATTGTAGGAGAGAATGACACAGCCTGGAAAATGGAGGCTGCAGGTGGGAGGGTGAATAGCTATCAGAGAGGACCCAGCATTTATCCGGGGTCTCTGCATGCGTCCCACTGTCACCTCTCCCACTGGCAAGACGAAAAGCAGTGTAAGAGTCAAGTATGCAGAAGGTGTTAAGCAATGCTTCCTGAAAATCAAAACCAGGAATCTCTGCAGCTGAATTGTCTCCAACAGATGTTATTTTCTGGAGCCCACCCCAGATCCCCACCGTGAGAATCCCTCAGGGCCCCCCGGGAGTAGGAAGTGAGGAATCAGCACTTTAAACTAGAACTCCCCGGTCATCCTAATAGTACCAAACACTTGAAAACCAGGAGGACAGGGGACTACAGCTGTGTGGGGTAGTTACGGCAGGTTCTGGAAGCTGAGTGTATATACCATATGCTCACTACTGCATATAGGTGATAATAACATGGGGGCAGAAGAAACAAGGTAGTGGGTATGCTAATTAACCTGCAGTGATCATTACACAATGTCCACATGTATGAAAACATACTGTATCCCGTAAGTGTATATATTTATATGTGCCAAGTAAGAGTAAAGCAAAACCTAAGGAGAAAAACCCAGTAAGAGGGGAATGGTTGTGAGCACAAGTAGGCCTTCCCTGTAGTGTAGCTGTGGAGTGACCAAGATGAGTAGTCATAAATGGAGATACCTAACCAGCACGGTCCCCTACGGGGCCACCTGCCAACCAACCTGCCACCACCCCTTGCCTTTCTGGAGGGTCTCCTATAATCACCAATGAGGACAGAGCATTTCCAGTGACAACTGTGACCTTAAAAGTTGTTATCTGGTCTATCCAGCTTATGGTTAGGAGCAGACAGCCTAAGAAGGATACAAACATTTTCAACCCTAACCCTAAGTAGAAGTTCTGAGAATATAAAGGAAGACCCAGGGATATGGCTGTATGGAGCATTCTCAGAGTTTGACTCAGCTCTCCAGCCAAGCACATCATCTGGTTCTTTCCTTCTTCTCCATGCCTGCCCTGTATTCAAACTGTCTGCAGACTGAAGCTGAATTCTTCATGGTTCTGAGTTCAGCCTTTCAACCATGGATAAACTTGATCTTTCAGGCCCAGTGCAGTGGCCTAATGGCTAAAGTTCTAGCCTTGCATTTGCCAGGATCTCATGTGGGCACCAGTTTTGTGTCCTGGCTGCTCCACTTCCCTTCTAGCTCCCTGCTTGTGGCCTGGGAAAGCAGTCAAGGATGGCCCAAAGCCCTGGAACCCTGCACCCACCCATGTCGGGGGACTCAGAAGAGGTTCCTGGCTCCTTGCTTTGAATCAGCTCAGCTCTGGTTATTGCAGCCACTTGGGGAATGAACCAGTGAATGGAAGATTTTTCTCTCTGTCTTTCCTTCTCTCTGTAAATCTGACTTTCCAATAAAAAAATAAGTCTAAGAAAAAAATAAAGACTTGATCATTCCTTAGTCCTTACGTGCTGCTAGTATGAATAGACCAAGACTTAAGCTTTTCATGCCTTGCTCTTAGAGTCAGTCTCTTACTCAGTGTCCCTAGCTGCTGGCTTCCTGTTCTCCTTCACACTCACTTTCAAATCCTTGCCAATCAATTTCTGATGTTGCACTCATGATACTTTGAAGATTCTTTCCAGACGAGTTTTGCTTCTCAGCTGCTGGATCCCTAGAAAACTCCTCAACACGTATCGATCATCTCAGTTTCTGAATGCTTTCAAGAGCAGACCTTCTCAAATTTCATCACACAAATTGCCTGGGAATGCTCCTGCCCAGCAAGTGAGTGTGGCATGTGATCCGAGGTTGCAGTGTTCTCTCCAGCTCTCAGGTGACTCTGCAGCTGCTGGGTCCAGGACCATATTCCCAGGAGCAAGCTGTTAGGTGAGCAGTGTATCATGGCTCTCTGCCATACCCAGCTCCAGCCCCCCACCCCTAGTTTTGATCCTCTCATTTCCCTTTCAGCACGGGAAAGGTAAAAGCAGTCTATCTGCAGTCACCATCATCTGCCTACTTCCCACCAGGTCGAGTTCTCCCAATCTGTTTTAATATTAGTATAGATCTGAGACGGGGTGTTGGCATTCCCAGACATAGGCTTCTATGGTTTTCTTTATATTTTTTTCTTGGGGCTACAGTGAAATACCCTGTGCACAAAACAGGCTGTCTTCTACAGAGAGAAGAATGGCAAACACTACCCTACTGATGACAAGCAGTCTGCTGGCTCCCAGCAGGGTGGCAGCTCAAGTCCCCAGAGGCTGGGGACTTAGAAAGGCCCAGTTCTCAGGCACCCTGCCACTGGTTGAGTTGGGCTCACATGCCCATCTCTGCAACAGCTCTCTCACCTAATTCCCTGCCCTTTCTCTCTTCCACTAGTGATTGTTAAGTTACATGGACCTGAGAATTCCTAAAAAAAGAAAAAAAAAAAAAAGAACACAGTTTTTCCACTTGTATAAAGGATTTAAAGACAACATCTACTGCTTATAACATTTACATTTTAAATGCAAATGTCTGTATTTTTATTCTAGGTGGGTGAATTAGCTCTCTAAAAATAAAATTTTGAAATTTTAACGAATGCTTTACAATAGAAATATCTGAGGAGGAAAAAATGGGTATATTAAGCATACTTCCTGGATTTTTTTTCTCTCAGCTAGTCCATCCACTGATGTTCACCCCTGAACCACTGCTCCCCTTCATGACTAGAGAGCTGAGGAGAGGCAGAGCCACAGCAAATCTTCCATCCACTGATTCAATCCTCAAATAGCTGCAAGAGCTCCGGCTGATCCAGGCTGATCCAGCTAGGAGGCACCCAGAGCTTCTTCCTTCCAGGTCTCCTACACGGGTGCAGGGCCCAAGCACACATATTCTGCAGCTTTCCCAGGTATACCTAACGGGCAGCTGGATCAGAAGTGGAGCAGCAGGGGGTCCCTGCCCATGTAGGATTCCAGCCTTGCAGTTGGGGGCTTACATTGCAATGTTCCAACACTAGTCCTATCCTCATGGCCTTAACTATTCGCACCTATCAACTGCTGGCCACATTTGTGGCTTGTGGTGCTGCCCTCTGCAGTTCCAGCCTCTGGGCTCCAACTCTGGCTCTGCTCTTTCATTGCTACTTCCAAACTCCTCCTTTCACCCATTTTCTCTATTTTTGCTTGTGGCAAATGCAAATGTCCAATCATGCATTCCAAGCAGTCATACAATATTATATTTTTCATTTTTCTTTAAATTAATACGAATCAGACTCTGGCATTCTTTCCTTCCCTGGAAGGAAGTTCAGTCTCACTCATTACATGGGTTAAGCCTTACTCTTTGAAGGTTATGCCAGGAAATGCCTCAGTTCCTCCTGCAGTGCCAAAACACGAAGAAAGCCCCAGGCTACCACTAAGACACTCACTGGCAGCTTACGGGCTCACCACTGAGTTACTTCCATGTAACATTTGAGGCCCAGGATTTACCGTTTTAAGGAAAAAGACATTTTTAGCTTTCTCATAATCTTCCTTTATGCTTCCATGCCCCAGTAATTCTATCCTCAAGGCATTACACAGGGCAGACCAAGACTGGTATCCCTGTTCAGTGGGAAGGAGATGGGAGCCACTGTAGCCCAGAGAAAGATGCCGGAGGTTAAGAAGCATGACAAGGACATCTTCAGGAAAAGAAGCCCAGTGGCGTGGCTTGAGGGGAAGGTCAGAGTTCACGGGCTTGAGAACATTCACAGGGAGGGGAGAGCTAGGCTGAGTGTGAACAGGATTAGGAGAGTAAAACAGGGTGATTCTGAAGTAGCTTCAGAGCATCACGATGAGCGTACACTTTTGTATGTGTGAGCAAAGATCTCTACTCTCTTCTCGTGGAGAGTCAGGATGTAGAAACATGCCAACTTGCTTTCAAATATCAATCCTAGGCCAGTGCAATGGCTCAACTAGCTAATCCTCCAAGTCTAAGCACCGCATCCCACATGGGTGCTGGTTCAGGTCCTGGCTACTGGTCCACTTCCCATCTAGTTCCCTGCTTGTGGCCTGGGAAAGCAGTACATGAAGGCCCAAAGCTTTGGGACCCTGCACCCTGTATGGGAGATCTGGAGGGAACTCTTGGCTTTGGATTGGCTCAGCTCTGGCTGTTGTGATCACTTGGGGAGTGAACCAATGGTTGGAAGATCTTTTTGTATTTCCTTCTCTCTATAAATCTGCCTTTCCAACAAAAATACATAAAACATATATATTTTTTAAAGGAAATGCCATTCCACCAGTATTACTGAATATTAGTAAGCTGGCAACAGAAGGAAATTCCTGCATTGTCGAAGAGGAAGCTACTGACAACTACAGAACAGAGAATTTTACACTTAATGGTGAAGGACTCAACACTTCTTTCATCAGATCAGGAATAAAGAAAGAGTATCTTCTCTCATTACTTCTAGTCAGTACTGTGTGTGTGTGTGTGTATGGGGTGGGGGTGGAGTGGGGCTTCAGCCAGAAGGAAGGAAAGGCAGGCCAGGTCGTACCAGGAAGAAGAAAACATTCATGGAGGATGCGCTGTCTGTGTAGAGCATCCTATGAGCATAATAAGGATACATGGACAGTTGGAAGTTAAAATTCCAAAAAACAAAGCCATTTCAAATTGAATCAACATTGTGAAATATTTAAGGGCAAGTTTGACAAAAGACATGCAAGTTACACTGAAAACAACAACAACCACCAGGTTAAAGGGGCTAACTGATCCGACCATGCATTCTAGACCATGTTGTCAGTTCTCCCCAGACTTATAAACAACGGAAATACAGCTGAAATCATAGTTTGGCTTTTCCTGTGTGGAAACTCACAAGTTGATTCTAAAATTCATAGGAAAATGTGAAAAACCTAGAATCTCCAAGACCTTAGGGAAAAAAAGAGCAATATTGGAGCACTTACACGACCTGATCTCAAGACTTATTATTTTAAAGTTACAGCAATCAAGATAGTATGGCACCAACATCATGACAGACAAATGCTTAAAATTGGAACAGAACAGATAATTCAGAAATAGATATATACTTATTTGGTAACTGGTTTGCAACAAAGCTATAAGAAATGCTAGAACAACTGGATATTTATATGCCTAACCAAATTTTAAAAAATCAGACCTTCAGTCTACAGCTTACACATCATATAAGATTAGCTCAGAGTGGATCATAGATATAAATTTAAAATCTATAACTAAAGAACATATAAAAATAGAAAAGGAGGGCATGGTGTGGTAGCCCAGTGGCTAAAGTCCTTACCTTGCAGGCACCAGCATCCCATATGGGTTCCAGTTTGTGTGCCTGGTGCTCCACTTCCCATCACAGGCCCTGCCTGTGGCCTTACAAAGCAGTTGAGGATGACCCAAAGCCTTGGGACCTTGTATGTATGTGGGAGACATGGAAGAAGCTCCTGGCTCCTGGCTTCTGACTGACTCAGCTTCAGCCATTGTGGTTTCTTGGGGAATGAATCAATGTATGGAAGATCTCCCTCTCTGTCTCTTCTCCTCTCTGTGTATTTGACTTTGCAATAAAAATAAATAAATCTAAAAAATAGAAAGAAAATTTGGAGACTGATAGATAAGTTCTTTATCTTTCTTACACTGATAATTTTTTTGTGTGTGCCTGTGTATATGAAAATTAGTCAATTCATTTACTTAAAAATGCAGTTAACAAATTTATTAAAATGAAGATACTTCTATGAAATATTTCAAAAGTAGATACAGAGGGATGACATTACAAATGCCTGTGTCCTCATTACCACATTCAGAGCTTAAAATGTTTCTACAATTCCTTTAGATATTTTTAAAAGAATGAAGTCATTACAGATGCAGTTCTTCCAGGATCCTTTTCTAACCCAATTTCTTGCTGCCCTTTCCCCAAATGCAGCCATTATGCCTACTGCAAGGATTGTGCATTGGTTTCAACATTTTCCTTTGTGTTTATTTCCCAGAGATAATAGCCAGTAAATCCGTGTGTGGATTTCTTCCTGGGAATGTTTATATAAATCATAATTTCCTCTTGGAATGAGTTCTTGATGCTCAGTGTGTTGTTTCTTGACACCTGTTAGATCGCTCTAGTTTACTCAGTCATCCGCTTCATGAGTATATATGGGATATTTCAATGTTGCCCCTCTTCATGGCTTCCTGGCTTTCGGCTAGATCAAGTGCAAATGTTCCTCTCTTGGAATTTAAATGGTTTCCAGCTTTTCAATCTTACAATGTTACTCTGTAAAATTATCGTACCTGTTTCCTTTGGTTTCCATGTGTGGGTATTTCTACAGTATATCCTACAAGCTCTTTATGGCATGCATGCCAAATGTTTGGCAGTTAACCCCAGCTGCCTTTATGACAATTTTGTTTGTTATTTGGTTTTTCACATCAATTCTTATGTTATCACCTCCATCAAGCCTATTGTCCTCCTAACATACTCTGTATAGTCATTAGATTCTGTCAGCTGCTCAGATCAAAAATCTAATTGGGTTCAAATAATTTGGGGGAAGGGAGTACTCTGTCCCTCTTTAGAAGATTCACATTGCATAGTAATTATATTAAATTATGTAACAAGTCCTATGCTAATGAAACTGTTTTATTTCCTGACTGCTAATCACCACGACACTATTTTCATGTAACAATAATATTTCTTGGTACTTAGGGTTTCTCAAAGACGACTCTGGGAAAGCATGAAATTAAGCTATGAATTCCACTACTCATCATTTAAAAATAAACAAACCCAACCATGCTTGTCACCTGGTGTTGTGGTACTTAGTGGGTGTTCAGAAAACATTTGGGGATTTGCTAAGCAATCACGAATATTTTAGTCATATTCTCAATGCTCCAAAGAGTGTCACTTTGCAGTCTATAGAGTGCTGCAAAATAAAAAAATAACTTTTTTCTTTTCTTAATTCAAGTAGGCTCCAAAACGAATGAAATTTCTTAAGTCCACTGCCTGCTCTCTCTCTGCCTGAGAAAGACATATGTTCAGAGAATTCTCCACATCTGGGACACCAGCCCCTGGATCTACTGGTTGTTGCTGAGATGCCTTTTCTATCCTTTCATTTTATGCAGGGAGATTATTCAGAGAAAAGCTCTGCAGCTTTCTGGGCACACTGAAAAGGAACTGACTCAGAACTTTCCACAGAAGAATGAATGGGACTTCCGGGCCGAGTTTTTCCTTGGACATCTGCAGTTTGGATTCACTTTTACCAGCGTGTTGGATAGAGAAGCCGGCGGTTTGACTCTGAGTTTGAAATAGCAAAAGAAAAATAACGACAGTTAGTCTGATAGCCAGCGCTGTGAAAGAATAGCGAGTCACCAGAAGCCAAAGTTTGACCTTGAGATTCAAAAGTAAAAGATTTTGCAGAGGATGGACAGTGAGTGAAGGATTTTCTTTATTTTTTAGGTGATGGGACTTCTTCCTAAATTGTTTTCATGGATAATACAAATAATATATCTTATAATATTACACATGTAGAGTATACAGTATATAATGTTCTCTGTATATGAGGAAGTATGCAAATTGTATTTAAGATTATATATAAAATCCAACTTGTACAAAAGGTGATGTAGCAAAAAGCTACATGCTTCCCGTCTGTCTTCCAAAACGCAGAGCCCCAGAACATGATTTTTTTAAAAATATGATTTGTAAGAGAAAGTAAGGACTGTATCCAGCAGTTCACGGCTTGGGCGTTGATGGCAGTGCCCTCTGGAGCTGAAGCTGGACCGACCCTGGGAAGCCTGGACAAGTCTTCCACATGCGCTCAGGGGCTCTGTCTCCCGGGCCAGCACTGCTGCTCCTCAAGGAAGCCAGATGCAAGAATAGGAGCCAGGGATAGAACCCATAGATTCCAGTTTGGGATACAGACACGTTAAAAAGAGGCCCAAGCTCTAAGCCAAATGCCTGCCCAACATTTCTTTTCAAAAAATGTTTTTTAATTAAGCCCCTAGAGATACACTGTGTACATGTAAGTATGCATCTGCACAATTGCAAATGGTATTATACAATTTCTGCTTCTTAACCTGGTTCTTTCATTTAATATAGATTAGAGGTGTGTCCATTTTAGCACAGGTGGAGCTGCTTCTTTCTAATGGGTTCAGTGCATTTCATCAATTGGCTATACTATCGGGTAGCCAATTTCCATATACAGACATTTGTTTATTTTTAATAATTTGTTATTGGAAATAATTATATATCATTACATATAATAGGTACATATCCACAAATGTGTGAATACAGTTATGTAATTAATTCTTAGATTAAGAAATTTCTGGGGGCTGGTTCTGTGGTATAGCGGCATAAGCCACACCCTATATGGGTACCAGTTCAAGCCCTGGCTGTTCCACTTCCAGTCCAACTCTCTACAAATGCACCTGGGAAAGCAGCAGAAGATGGTCTAAGACCTTGGACTCTACACCCACAGAGGAAACCTGGAAGAAGTTCCTGGCTCCTGGCTTTTGCCTGGCCCAGCCCAGCTGTTACAAGGGAACCTGCTCTCTCTCTCTGTAGCTCTTTAAAAACAAACAAACAAACAAACAAACAATGAATCTTCAAAAAAGAAACTTCTGGGTCAGGAGAAAGCATACACATAGTTTTTATATGAATAGATCCTGTCCATATGCTGACTTTAACAATTAGGTCAATTGAAACATTCCACCCCCAGTGTATGACAGTGTCAATTTTCACTTTTAGCAACACAGAATACAGGCTAAATTTCTTAACATTTCCCACTATTAGAAGTAGAAACTTTTAAATTTGGATTTTATGCATGATAAAAGATCTTGAGCATTTACAGGTAAAAAGCCTACAAAACCTCCTTTTCTGCCAACTATTGTTGATCCCCAGAAACTATACATGAAGAGTATTTATGATGTATGTTATATTACTTGGCTTTGTCAGTGTCAGTTCCAGAAAGAGATTTTTCTAAAGTGTCACTTTTTCCAGCCTGATCTTTAAAGATACAGAGATTACTTCTAGGACAGCAGTTTCCTTTTGTCTTGATTTTATAAAACATTTCCCATTAAAAAAAAAAAAAAGATCAGGCTTACACATCATTTTGTTCTGTATCTTCTTTCCAAATTCAATCCATGGATATAATGTATTCTTGTGACTTGTTTATGTTCTAGCAAAAAGGAGGCTGCATATTTGCATGGCCAGTAAGATTTATTCAGTGGGCAAAAGTACCACTCCCACCAGATAAGAAATTACACAGGATCATCCAAGGGCCAAATGCAGCTATGATGTGCTTTGCTTGGCCAGCATGGTGTTTAGGAAAAACACAAAAACAAAAAAAAACCCCAAACAAATAAACAAAAAATGACTGCATTGCCTACATGAAAGGCCATGGGTGATTTTACAGGAATATCTCAATTTTTGACTTCTTGGGAGAAACCACAAGGTCTGGCAAGGTCACATTTCCACTTAACAATAGCTGGCTAGAATTTGCAGCTCTCTGTGCTTTTCAGAAACCACAGGCTTCTGTGTTGTTGGCTGAAGCATATGTCCCTTATCACCTGGATGGCTCCTGGAGCAGTTTGTTTTTGGATCCAGAAAATTCATCTGGGTCTCCATGTGGGTGACAGAGATGCAAGAACTTGGGCCATCTTCCACTGCCTTCCCAAGCACATTAAAAGGGAGCTAGATCAGAAATGAGCTGGGACTCAACTCAGCATTGATATGCCAGTATAATTTACCGTAATACAGTGCTGGGTCTCCAGACATAATTTTTGGAAGTATGATCTTATTTCAGCAACTCATGACCTTCTTAAAAGGCTTTGGTCACTCCCTGATGACTGAAGTTTCTGGTTTCATTCCTCACCATTCTCTATACCTTGTGGCCAAAGTTCATCAATGTTTAAACTATTGTCTAAGCACACTAAGAATTATTTTTCCTGTGTGTAAAAATCATGTTCCGTTTAAAGCATTTCTTTTATATGAGAGGAAGAGAGAGAGAAAGAGAGAGAGAGAGAGAGAGAGAGAAGGAAAGAGAGAGAAGAAGAGCAGTTCATAGCAAGTTCCTATTAAGGGGCTCATTCCTCAAACATCGGATGCCCTCCATGTTTGTGGCTGAGCTGTTGGGAACCCAATTCTGGTCTCCCACATATATGGATGGCAGGAACGCGACTACTTGAGCAACCGCTTGATTCTTCTCAGAACACACATTAGCTGGAAACTGGAATCAGAAGCAGCCCCAGAACATGAACTCAGATGCTAACAGAATATGCAGGCACCCCAACCAATATCCTGTTAGGCCAAATGCTCCACCAGATGCACCTCTTAACTGAGATATTGCGTTCCTGCTGTGTTTACTAGAATATTTCTTCTTATTCTTCAAGATCCAAGGCAATATCACACTCTGGTGTGAGCATCCATCCTCTTCTACTTGGCCCTTTCCTCTTCTACAGGAGAGTACTTCCAAATGTTCATGAAAAACGGACTTAAATGCATTATTTTTGTTGAAAAATAAATTTTCAACATTTCCTATGAAATTTCTGAAGACCTTTTATATTTCTATAATATGTATAGCCATTATCTAAGATTCTCTCCAGTTAGACCATAACTTCTTTGAAAACACGAATATTGTTTACTTGTACATCTCCAGACTGAATCATGTGCTTGATACATAGTGGGTGTCCATCAATTGTTGAGTGAATTAAACAGACCACCAGTTCATACTGTATGTTACTGGCCTGTTAGTGATTTGGCAGGTTCTAGCTCATCTGTTATCTTCTTTTTCTGCTGGTACTAGCTTCCTAACTAGGACTGATCAAGTCACTATTTTCAGTGTAGCATTAAGGACAACATCTCTCACGGTGCCGCAGCATAGCCCATGTTGTCCTTCTGACCCTTAGCCCGTCATTCCAGCTGTAGCCATGGCATCTCCAGGTCTCCAATCACTCTGGAACACTTGAGTCTCCTTGAAGCCTTCTCTCTCAGTCTCATCTTCAGTATTTCCACCTCTCTCTGCCCTTCCCTTCCTCCTCACCCCCGCCATGGCTGTGCATGCAGGACACCCTGGAGAAGGCCTTCTTGACTGGGTACCCCCCAACCTCGTGTCCTGGTAGCCCTTAGGATTCTGTCACTTCTGTTTCTTCAGCTGCCCTATTCCCTCCCCAGCTCTAAGCTCCTCTAGCTCAATAAATTTCTTGTCAATATTTTTTTTATCTCTTCCAGGAATAGAGGCCCTGACACACACTGGGAACCCAATAAATGTTAGATAAGCAACATTATCACAGTAAATCAGGAGTAATTAGTTGAAAACAATTCACGTGACTACGTGATTTTTAACCTTTTGGTTTGTGTTTTAAGAGCTCCTTTCAAAATCAGTGTGTGCAGGGCTGCCATTGTGGCATAGTAAGTAAAGCCACTGACTGTGACATTGGCATTCAAAATGGATACCAGTCTGTGTCCTGGCTGCTTGACTTCTGTTCCATTTCCCTGCTGATGGCCTGGGGAAAACAATGGAGCATGGTCCAACTGCTTGGACCCCTGCCAGCCATGTGGAAGACACATAAGAAGCTCCTGGCTTTGCCTGGCACGGCCTTGGTCATTGTGCCACCTGGGGAATGAAGCAACAGATGGAAGAACTCTGTCTCTCTGTAGTTCTTTCTAATTAATTAATTGATTAAGTAAGTAAATAATTAAATTTTTATACATGATAGACAGCTTAGTTAAGAAAACAGAAACCATGCTAGGTATTTCACACAGAGGAGATTTAATATGAAGATGTCTTATACATGTTGGGAAGTGAAAGTGCAAGACACTGGAAGCAAGCTAGCTATTAACAATTGTTGGAGGGAGCTGTTAACCCTGCTGCAGATGGAGGGAGACCAACTGACCTTGAGGACACTAGGTAACAGGGTGGGAGGGAGGGAAGTGGAGTCGCTAGAATCTGGATGTACAGAAGGAAAAAGGTAAGGAATTACCACTACATCAAAGATACATGATTGCAAGCTACACTCAAATGTTAAAAACTGTTAAAATGTGAAGAAAAAGGAGACTTAGTATCAACTGATAGACTATGAAAGGACATGAAGAAGATTCAGCCTGGCTACGACAGTGGCATTTAACAATATAAATATCCTAATATTGCACCATTTTGACCTACATACGTGAGTTTCATAAGTTATAACCTAATATCAAGAGCATTAGTGCCTTGTGCTTGTGTCTCTCCAAGGTTCATTACCATGAGCTGGGTCTGCTTTTCATAGCTTCTACCCAGCATTATTCAGAACTCCATGGCAACAAGCTTGCACATGCCCAGGGGCTGTAGGAATGGACAGTAATATAGAACTGGCCTTTTGAAAATGTGTACTAGTGATTTTAAAGTCATGTTCTCAAAGAGAACACACCAATGGATAGCAATTTATTGGATACTTAGAATGTTCCTATGTTTAGTATTTATCACATCATCATACTTCCTTAAATCTATAACAAATTCAACTGTGCTTCTGTGGTCCTTAATATGTAACAGTCATCATTTTAAGCCAGTTGACTTAAGCTTAAAAATGACTTTAAGTTTCTTGATAAACCTATGAGATAGGCATTAGCTTGAGCTGCTGTTTTTGAGCTCAAAATGGCAACTTAACACAGTTCAATCCAATTATTTAAAAATACATTTTGCAGAGGTGGAAACTGAGCCATGTAAAGGTTAAATAACTTAGGCAGGGTCATACTTCTGGTAAGTGCAGAAGTCAGAATTCAACACAAGAAATATCCTTTTATCCACTTCTTCCAATGAGGAAACTGGGACTTAGATGAGTTCATTTTGCCAAAGTCACAGAACTGGGAAACAGGAGAGCCAGGCTTCTAATTCTCTGGAACTCGGAACCTATGTTCCACCCAGCTGCCACTCACAGCCATGACTTCCCTGCACAGAATGTCCTGGGTGAAAACAGAGTGAGGAATTCTTCCTCAGATGTGTTTCATCATCCTGGCTGAGGATATATTGCCAAAGTTTCCTTATCAGTTGTAACTGAAGACAGTGTTTCATGGATTTGGATTTTCTTTCTCTATAAAGACACCAGAAATAATGACACTCAGAATTATCCTTGGGATTGTCCAGATCTCGCCTCTAAAGATTATGTCAATGCACTCTGGATTCCTGTTTAAAAATGCCCTTCAAGGCCAGGGTCATGGGCCTGCATGCCTAACATGCTCGGTATGGAAAGACTCCCCTCTCTGCTGTCACTCTCTCAGAAATGGTATGTTTGCTAAGCATCCAATGTATAATAAACCTGTGCTAGCTGATGGAGGGTCAGCAGTACATGCAATGGGCACAAACTGCTGTACTCTCAGCCCATGGGAAGCAGAGACAGTACAGGGATATGAACAGGAACGTGCTGTAGTAAAACACATAAAAGAGCTCTGACTCCATTAAGCTAAGGGGCAATGGCAGCCAGGGTGTGGTCTGCAGAACTTAAAGACAAAGCTCTGGGGCCCATCTCAGACCACTAATCAGAATTCTCATCAGAATTAGGTGGAAACAGACAGAAGTGGTTAGAAGAAAATTGTACAGTTTGTAAAAGCACACCCAGTGATGTTTTTAGAGATTTATTTATTTTTATTGGAAAGTCAGATTTGCAGAGAGAATGAGAGACAAAGAAAGATCTTCCATCCTCAGGTTCACTCCCCAAGTGGCCACAATGGTCAGAGCTGAATTGATCCGATCTGATTCAAAGCCAGGAGCTTGGAGCTTCCTCCGAGTATCCTACACAGGTGCAGGGTTCCAAGGCTTTGGGCGCTTTTCAACTGATTTCCCAGGTCTTAAGCAGGAAGATGGATGGGAAGTGGGGCAGTCAGGATATAAATTGGTACCCAGTAGGATCCAGCGCATACAAGGAAAGGACTTTAGCTGCTGGGCTATCATGCTGGGCTATCATGCTGGGCCCATGCCCAGTGATTTTTATGCATACTACAGTCTGTCAAGGGAGTCCACATGGCCTAGACAGGAGACAGCATTTATTCTGAGTCCAGAAGTCTGAGAATCAGTGGGTCAGTTGCAAGAGGGCTAGGGTAAAATGATGCCAGGTTATAAGGACAGTAAAATCTGCGAAAGAACAGATCATGTGGGGGACTGATGCTACTGGGAAAACAGCCACTAGAGATGAAGAATTACAGAGGGGGCTGAGAGAAACAAGGAAGTGAAAGAATCAGGCCTTCTGAGTTCTGACAAAAATAAGCTAAAGAAGAAATAAGGTGAACTATTTTACATTAAGCTGACCACAAATGCAATGCCATAACTTAGGTTGAACTGACATCGTTAAGGCTATTCTAAAAAGAATGAAGACCCAAATTAAGACCTCTGTGAACTTTGGTTGTAGAGCTAGAGGGATGTTGAGGTGGAATTATAATCAGAAAGAACCGCATCTAACTGTAAAGACGGGCTCTAACCTACCCATCAGTGGACCTTTCTGGTCATTCTGTGGTGCTACTTTAGACTGAAAAGTGGAGTTGGATTTGAAAATGGGAAACAAGGAATGGTAAGGCTTTCCTTGGGTGGGGGCGTGGGTGGGTAAAACTTACACAAGACTTAGAGATGAAGATGCTTGGGGTGGGGTCTTAAAGCTGAGGGCAGGGGAGCCAAGCCAGGAGTGAGAGAATAGCAGGGAGAGGACAGCACCAGAGAAGAGTCTGGGGCCTTGGGTAACTCCCCGGGAAATTCAAAAAGGTTAAGTGGGTGAGTCCTCTGACCTTACTCAACAGTAAGGTCAAGGTTAACAGATACTTTTGATGGAAATGGGGACCCTTCTTGAAAGTCCCCTTGACATTGACACTCTGATCCTGGTGCCAATATGTTTATGTCTGCCAAGTTGGGTGTGCAGACCCAAAAGGTGGACCATGACACACTGCCCACTAGATTCAGACAAGAAGGCAGGCACATTGCCTCTGTAGACCTGGTAGATTCTGCGGGTTACCTGCTTTGGCAGCCTGTTGCCAGAACTTGCAGGAGGATCTCTCTGGAGTGGATAAACTCGAGGAGGGTGTAAAACCACACCTTTTTCTTATTTCACTTTGGACAAACTGTCCCCTGAAGGACAGTGGCAGGCCAGCGGAGGAACTGGGGTCTCAGCAGGTTGCCTTGCTGTGGTCTTTCTACACATGGCATCCAAGGCCAAGGCAGATGTGTGTCTTAACTTAGAGAACACACCATCTTGGAGATCTGGGGCTTGAATAATACTCTCTCCTTGTGGTCACTGGCTAGCCAGTTGGCTAGTGTCCCCAGCAGAGTTCCCAACAAGCCAGAATAAGGAGGACATCTGAAATGTTCTAAAGGTAAATAAGGTGAAGACTTTAGTGACTCTGGGAAACCCATGCACAGGCCTAGTGGTTTGTGGCTGTTTTGTTTTTAATCAGTGACTTTCCCCTGGGGGCAGTCCCCTTGAGTGATTCCAGAATCACCTCATTTAGCACTGCTTCACCTGTCCCCCTCAAAGAACACATTCTGGGCCCGGCGCGGTGGCGCAAGTGGTTGGGGTCCTCGCCTTGCACGCCCGGGATCCCATATGGGCGCCGGTTCTAGTCCCGGCAGCCCCGTTTCCCTTCCAGCTCCCTGCCTGTGGCCCGGGAAGGCAGTCGAGGACGGCCCAGGGCTTTGGGACCCTGCACCCGCGTGGGAGACCCGGAAGAGGCTCCTGGCTTCGGATCGGCATGGTGTCGGCCGTTGCGCTCACTTGGGGAGTGAACCATCGGACGGAAGATCTTCCTCTCTGTCTCTCCTCTCTGTATATCCGCCTTTCCAATGAAAAAATAATAAAAATAAATCCTTTTTTTTTTTTAAAAAAAAAGAACACATTCTGCGCCACTGAGTGGGGCTACCAAATGAAACCCATGGCACTCCCTTAATTTCAGGAAAACCTCAAATGCGATTTAGTGTTAAGTATGCCCCAAACACTTTGAAACATTCAAATTTCACGGGGTTTCCTGGGTCTTTATATGTTGAGACTCTGCCTAAGGGAGGAGATATTTGCCTCCATTCACGTAAGCAACTGGTTTGGGTACTTCCACTTTGAGATTGTCTAGTGACCGCCGAGTCTGTCATGGGGAGAAATGAACAATTCTCAAACACTTTGCCTAGACTGTGCTACAGACACTCTATCTTGTTCTTACCTATTATGGAAGTTCAGGAAATTGAGAAGTGAAGTACAGGACTATCCATTTATCCCTGAGTCCCCCAAACCTTAAGTACAGTGTTGGAATGTACGCTGGAGACTAGAGAGGAGAGTTCAGATGGTACCAAGCGAGGTGATGTGAAACAGCCGAAAGCAGGGCTCTCACCCCGCTGCGCACACCGCCAGCACTGCTGTTGGTTCTGAGTGGGGTTTCGCACAAGCAGCACTGTACTTTCACTTTGAGCAGGCAAGGTGCTCTGAGCCTGAGTGAGAATTAGACAAATGACTGTCCTCACGTTGAACGAAAAATGGCTGAAACTCCGCTGTGGATTTTGAAACTTGTATGCTTATCTATGAGAAAAACAGACTTCAAATTGCTATAAGCATTTTCCTACCTGGTAGGAAAACTTCCATGGGTGTTTCAGGGTAGAATCTTTCCTGATTAAAACCCCAGATAAGTATCTGTTTCTGCACAAAAGTGAAGTGAGTGCCTTCCTGTGGATTAAAAGGGAGAGAGAAAGAGAAAAAGAGGGAGGAACAGGGAGAGAGAGAGAGAGAGAGAAGGAAGGGACCTCACTTGAGCACCGAGCGGAACAGAGCGCACACTAGGAGCAAGCTGGTTCTGTTTGGAAACGTGAACCGCGTGAGTGACAGACGTGGAGCCACTGCTCAACATCTGGGCTTTGTTCTGGTATTGCTGGGGAGAGCTGTAGGGCTTGGGAGAGGCAGCAAAAGGAAAGCCTAAGATCCAGATCTCATACAGGAAGTGTCAGACGAAGTTTGGCCACAGCGCAGCCAGATTGCGCCATTACTGTCACAAGTATCCTGCAGTTGAAGACTGGATGAAAAGCAACCTGACTGGGCCCGGTTCAGCAGCCTAGTGGGCTAAAGTCCTTGCCTTGCATGTTCCAGCATGACATATGGGCATTGGTTCTAATCCCAGCCGTGCTTCCCATGCAGCTCCCTGCCTGTAGCCTAGGAAAGCAGACGATAACGGCCCAAAGCCTTGGAACCCTACACCCATGTGGGAGACCCGGAAGAGGTTCTTGGTTCCTGGCTTCGGATTGGCTCAGCTCTGGCTGTTGCAGTCAGTTGGGGAGTGAGCCAGCAGACAAAAGCTCTTCCTCTCTGTCTCTCCTTCTCTCTGGACAACTGATTTTTCCCAATAAGAATAAATAAATCTTAAAAAGAAAAGAAAAGCAACTTGACTGCCTTGGTTTCTTTTCCTCCATCACCAAGGACCCGACCAAGGCCAACAAGGGCTATGACAGCAGAGTGTTTGGAGGCAGAGTCTGGGGCGATGGGGATGTGGTAGAGGCGAGGCAGAAGCGGACAAAGCACATGGCATCTGACAAGTTCAGTCTCCAGGTCACTCCTGAAACAAGAGGGACTTCGTCTGGTGGGGAAATGTTAACAGGAGGTCCATAGCAGTTCCTCAGGCGCCAGTAACTCAAGGTATTTGCTGCTGGGGAAGCCTGGGACCCCCACTGGACCAGCGCCAGGTTTGGGAGTTGCTTGGTACTACACAATTGCTCTGTGCTGGAGGAGGAGTTCTGCTCCCATTGCATGCTCCCTGCCCAGCACCAATTTGAGACTCATCTGCCTGAGGTCTTACGAAACAGCTGGACAGTTGCTCCTAGCAGGAAAGCTCAGTTGATCCATCCCTGTGGGCCTGTGGCTCTTGCTACTTTCCCATGGTCCAGGGAAACACCTGCAGAGCCACCCTGATAAGCTCAGCCTGCAGGGTCACCCAGGAACCAGTTGGGCAGCTCTGCCAACCTTCTGATCATACTGAAAGCAGCCAGGAAGTCCTGCCCTCCACCACCCTTGCCCCAGAAAGCAGCAGCAGCCTCACTCACTCTCCTGCCACCCAGGGAAGCAACCAGGTAGCCCTGCCAACCCACTGTGGTCCTGGAAAGTAGTTAAACAGCCTGTCTAGTGGCCATAGGAAGCCAACAGCCAGCCTTGCCCACCCCTACGTGACTAGTGCACCGGGCAAACAGCAGAGCCGAAGCCCCCGTGTGGCCTCAGGCAGTTACAAGTACTACACCCGACCACTGGACATGCTACACTGCATCCACCTGGGCCTAGCAGTGGAGTACTGTTGCTTCTATGAACCATTGAAACTGATAGGTGCTCCATACCCACAACTGCACCCACAGTTTCCAGCAAACCCAATCCAGCTGAGAGAGATCCATTCCAGCTGGTGGTGCAGCCAAACAACGCCTGCAGCTTAAGCTACATGGACTTGTGTAAGTATCACCAAGGTTGATTACCCTAAAGATGCTACCCAAGCACCACATTAACCAACATTCATGCATCCTATCCAACCAACTCTGCAGAGCACATCGCCACCAGAGACTTCTACTACGAAAAGCCTCTCTGTAAAACCAGGTTCCCGGTTGCTGCCTGACCTAGACTGGACCATTGCAGCCAAGGGGGGAATGAAGCAGCAGATGGAAAATCCCTTCCCTGTATCTTCCTTCCCTCGCTCTGTACTCCACCTTTCAAATAAATAAAACACATCTTCAGAAAAGTTTTTTTTTTTTTAAAAAGACATCTTTGAGGTACATGATAGTCACACGAGCAAAACTACAAAAGAAAGAATTCAAAAATAACAGGAGAAGAGAATCAAGCCATACACACAAAGAAATTT
This sequence comes from Ochotona curzoniae, assembly GCF_017591425.1. Taxonomy (NCBI): domain Eukaryota; kingdom Metazoa; phylum Chordata; class Mammalia; order Lagomorpha; family Ochotonidae; genus Ochotona; species Ochotona curzoniae. The sequence continues at coordinate 10,358,297 of NW_024467123.1, forward strand.
CCATTAGGCCAATGACAGAATTTGTAGCAGAAATCTTACAGGTGAGGAGAAGTTAGGATGATATGCATTCTAAGCCCTAAAAGAAAAAGAAGAACCAGGAAGAATACTATTATACTCAACAACGCTGCCTTCAGATATGAAAGAGACATAAAGTGTTCCCAATGCAAGCAAAAACTGAAGGAATTTATCATCACCAGACTAACCTTACTATAAATCATGATTAAGGAATTCCTACACTAAAAGGAAATGGGTGATATGACACATAACATGATGAAAATCCAGAAGGGAACACACTAGTGGAGCAGATGCAGAAAAGGGAAATAGAGAGGAAGACACCACCAGTACAGAAAACCACAAACCACAAGATGAACATTGAGAAGAACACAGAATTGAAGAATAAACAGCTAGCAGAAAACAATCAGCAAAGTGACAGCAGTATGTCTTCATCTATAAATAACTTTGTTTGCAGTTGGATTAAGTCAACCCATTAAGAGATGAAGACTGACTGAATAGATTTTTAAATAGATAGGACCTAACAATAGCGCTGCCTAGGAACTAACCCGGCTAGTAAAGATCTACATTGGCTTGAAGTGAAGGAATCATTATGTATGTACCATGCAGGTGGAAAGCAGAAGCAAGCCGGAATGGCTGCACCTGTAAGAGACCAAGTCAACGGAGAGACAGGAACAGTCACGAAGTCGCAACAGAGGGATCAACCCAGCAAGAGGAAGCAGCAATCATAAATCCATATGCACTCCAGGCTAGAACACCCGCTACACAGAGTAAACCTTAATCAATCTGCGAAGAGAGAAGAGACTCGAATATAGTCATGCTCAGAGACTTCAACTTCTCACTTTCATCAAAGGACAGATCATCCAGGAAAGGAAAAATCAACGTTGAGGTTACACTATACATGGCACTATCAAGAGGGACGCTCAGAGCGTCCCACCCCACAGCTGCAGAACATGCAGCATTCCAATTGGATACTTTCCAGAAGAGACCACGTTAAACCACAAAGCAAATCTCACAAATTTTAAAAAGTAAAGCCAGAGGACATATATTCTCTGCCTACAAAGAGCAATCAACAGCAGCAGGAATTTAGAGACTGTGTAAATATACATGGAGTTCAACATCATCCTCTTCAAAGACCAATGGATCGATGAAGAAACCAAATGGGAAACTTCAACTTTCCTTGAAGCAAATGAAAACGGACATATCTGCCGCACACATATACAGAAAGGCAGCGTAAATAAGTTTCTAGCAGTAAGTGCTAAATAAAATGAAAAAAAAGAAAGAAAATTCAAGTAGGTAATGCAACAATGGAACTGAAAAAAAATTAGAAAAGAAAAATAATCCCAAACCCCAAATTTGTAAAAGGAAAGAAATAGTAAAGGTTCAAATAGCATATGTAATAATATGGGGAAATGAGTAGTGGGAGAAGAGAGTTTGAGGAGGAGGTAAGGGAAATCCCAGAATCCATAGAACTGTATCTTAAAATAAAAAAGATTAGAGCAGAATAAATCGAGTACAAATAAATACAGAAGACTGATGAATAAAAGACCATCAATAAAGAGACCATCTAGAGAATGAAAGGGACAGTTAGCAAACTGCTCATCTGGCAAGGGGTTCTTTCCAGACTCTATGGAAAACTCAAACAGGTCAGCAGGCTTTAATAAAACTCTGGTAAAATAGGTGAATGACCTCAACTGGCATTTCTCTGACGAGGCTTTACGAATGGCTGATAAATATACATAAAAACCCCATTCGGTATGACTCATCATCAGGGAAATGCAAATGAGAAATCACTGAGATATCATCTCACCCCGGTTAGAACAACTTTATCAAAAAGGCAAAAACTCCCATTCGCAGCCGGCAGGCGTGTCAATCAGTGGAGCTGTTACCAAAAAGTACAGAGGTTCTCAGAGAGCCGGAAACGAAAGCGTGATGTGAGCCAGCCACCTCGCACGCTGAGTCGCCAAAGGAGCTGAAATGTGTTCTGAACAGACACTGGTGTTCCCACGTTAATCGCAGCATCATTCACAATATCCGAGAGACGGAGCCAAGCTAAGCGCTCCTGTATAGATGAGCAGATAAAGTGCGGTGTGCATGCCCCAGGGGACTGTCCAGCCATCCACAGGTGAAGTTCCATTTCAGGTGGCAATGCAAGGCTGCTGTGCTGGAGTACTGAAAAGGAAATCGCATACAGGATGGTGGTTTCCATAACCCAGCCAAGATGTGGAGGGAGGGATGACAAGAGGAGGGTCGGCAGGCATGTCATTGGAAAGGAGGAATGACTTGCAATGTTCTGCAGCACAGCACGTTAGCTATGGTTGATTGTGCATTTCAAAATGGGGAGTGGGAAGGGACTTTAATGTCCCCAGCACAAATGATAAATCGCTGAGGTCACATGCTTGTTAATTGCCCTGATTTGATCATTACATGAACACATGTACTGAAATGTCTCAGCTCACCACATAAATAGGTGCAATTGCTGCACTAATTAAACATAAGACATACTTCCTTCGAAAGATTGCAATTACAGTGTACTGACATTGGCCTATAGGACAGGGTCACCCCCTAGTGGTAGGGGTTAGCATTGCTCCTTAGAAAAGCTGACCATGCTGTCATCATTCCACAAACCAATTAAATCAGGAGTTATATAATAACGGCACAGAGTTTGCTTCCTTTCAAAAAGACATTCAAGAAGTATAGAAAGTTACCCTGCAGCTCCTTGGTGTCCAAAGACTCGAGTTCCAACTTCCCTAATTATTTAGTCTCAGTGAACTGCTTGTCCTCCGAGCCACGAGACAGCTGCTGGAGCTCCAGCCATCACATCCACATTGTATCCTAAAAAGAGTTTTGGAGTGTTTTAGAGTGATGACAACTGATTCTCCCTTTTGGTCCCCAAATGCTTCCACAGCTTGCTGAGATATTTAGGAATGGAGCTTTCTGTTCCTGCACCCCTTAGAAGCCTTGTATGAGAGGGATGGAAAAGTCTTTTTTCCCTCAAAGCCCAAACCTCCTGGAGGTGCACCTGGGCTGTACGCTCATGCGGGGCCAGCTCTGGCAGGTGAGACGCCCATAAGCTGCTTCTGCCAGAGGCTGACAGTACTCTGGAGGCTGAACTTGGCCTTCATTATGTCTCACCCTTCCCAGAAGTATGACTAGCCCTCTGTTGGGTGGTGAGAGGCCAGCATGGGAGGGCGGGCAGGTGCTTGTGCTGGGAGCTCAGTGGCCATGGAGCTGGAAACCAAGGGCTGTCACCTGACCCAGGCTGGCTGGGAGGAATGCTAGGGTGGGGATAGGGGTGCTGAGGCAATTGCTTGGTGGCTCAGCAGTACAAGGAGGGGCCCTAAACAGAAACACACAGACTGCTCCAACATGTTTCTAACCACACGTTAGGGTGTCCAGCCTCGTTCACCTGGGCAGGGGTCTTCCAGGCTGCAGGAGGTCCAATACCCCAAATCAGGAAAGCTTCGAACCAACCAGATGAATCACTCATTTTACTGATACCCACAGGAAAGTGTCCTGCAGGCACTGCAAAACCTGGTTGGGAACAGCTGGGAAACCCAGAGCCATGGGCCCAGGGCCGGCACCCAGGGCTCAGTCGCTGTGACACTTCCGGCCTGACCAGCAGGGCCACCTGTCCAGCCCTCTGCGCTGAGCCACAATGTCTGTCTCTCTCAGTGAGCTTTCTGGAACTAAGGAGTCCTTACCAGGCAGCTGAACCCTAAACACATGATACACACAATATGTGCTTAATGAATGTTGGTTAATAGAATTCATCAGTGCATGTGTGTGTGTGTGTATGTGTGTGTGGGATTTACTTATTTGTATCCATTGGATCTTTCCTATTCAGTACATCAGACCAGCAACTACAATTTTTAATTTTTAATTTGCTTAAACACCTGAAGGACTGTTTAAAATATACCCCCCAAAAATAAATAATTCACTGGAAACATTACTATTGAGAAGAACTAAAATTTATAAACACAATCAGATAATTCATCAGAAACATTAGTATAGAGAATAATTAGATCTGGGATGTGGGATGAGCTAGGCCTGTTTCCCTAGCAGGATCCCAAATGATATGTGTGACAAACAAGTCATATTTTACAGGCAGTTAAGAATCGACTGCTAGCTGTTTCTCACGACAGAATTAGAACCATCTCTAGGTAAATAGGGCTCATGATTGAGACTAGATGGGGTTGTCAGACTCTGAAGAAAAAAAAAAAAGACAAAACCCCAACTCTAGATATTCAGCCCAAGGAACATTCCTTGTCCACTCATGTCAGTCCGTTTCACTGGCCAGTCTAGGCCACCTTCCGCATCTTGCCCCCCAAGATCCGGGCAGGGCCCAAGGGAGGAGGGGTGCAGCTTCCCTTGGTGTCTCCCATGTCACATTGCTCCCACTTGCCCTCTCACATGGTGAGGAGCCCGGAGCCATCAGGGGAGAGCCCCACAATCCTCCAAGGAACTTCTGAGGCGGAGCTCCAGGGGTGCGCACGGAAGAGCAGGGGAGGAAGGATGCAAGACTGGCCTGACATGCTCCTGGGGGAGTCCTGAGGGAGGTGACTTCAGAGCTGAATGGAATTGGGACCCAAGGATAGGACTCAGACCTCTAGAATGAGGTTGCCCATTCAGCCCAGCCGTCCTGCAAAGGGTGATGAACCGAGGGAGGCAGCTCAGCCCAAGGCAACACTGGCCAAGACTGCCTATGTGCTGGCAGCTGGGGAGGAGACCCTGCTCACATCCATGATGGGAACCCAGGGGGCCCAGCCCAGCGCCCCACAGGGCCCTCCACAGTGTCTTCCAAGCACTTCTCTGTGTATGTCACACCTGCACACTGCACAGGTAAATGTGCTCCCTGCATTCTGATTGGACATCTGCTGCCGGACATGACCCGTGAATCACGCCAGCTGTTTCTGGCAGCCATTCCACTAGGGCTGTAGGCACATTTTGCATCCCTGACTGCTCTAGCTGTCCCTACTGGCTGCTGCAAAGATAAAAGCACTGCTAAATTAACAAGTTCTGCCAAATGTCTGCCACCCCTTCGACCGCAGGATGATCTCATCTCACCTGTACCAGATCTTTGCCAAGCTCACCATCATTTAGGAATATGTCTCTCTTTTAGCTGCCTCTGATCATAAGGACCTAGTCTGTACAAAGATAAAAGGCTTTTTTCAGGCTGAACTCCAATTCTGCATCATGGAACACCCACTCTTCCAGCAGTAAAAACTATACTTATTTTGTTTCCTATTTAATAATTTCATACCCACTCTACACTCATCACAATGGTGGCAGCATGGCTCTGTTAAGGAACACTTGTACCAGTTCAATGTTTGCTTTTTGCTTCTTTCTCTCTCCCATGTTTCCCATGAGAGAGAATGTTGGACTGGATCCTCTTGATCAAGAGCATGCTGCTGGGACCCCATGGTTACTTGCTCTCCCCACCTGTTGTGGTGACAGTAATAATGACTGGCATTTATTAGATGGCACTTTGTGAATGGAAATTAATCTTTCACAACTACCCTATGCAGACTATTTTTTGCAAATTATGTAGAAGCAAGCAAGCCAAGGCACAGACAGTTTAAGACACTTGCCCAGTGTCACATGAGGTAGACCTGGGAGAATCAATACTTAAACCCAAGGAGTCTGAAAGCCACTGCGTCACAAAGCTCGTTAATGCCCAGGGTATCCTAGAACTCAGGAATGCATGTGTCCCTGAGGGCAGGCCTCCAAGTCAGCAAGTCATGAAGGCATGCAAGAGCTGGGCATTCACCCTAGTGGTTAGGATACTAGCTCCCTGCTAGAATTTCCCTGGGGTCACATCCCAGCTCTGCTTTCATCACAGTTTCCTCCTGAGGATCGCCCTGGGGGGCAGCTCAAGTCTTTGGGTCCCTGCCACTCATATCAAAGATGTGGACTCAGTTCCTAGCTTCTGCCTGGGGCCCCACCTGGCACCAGTCATGCTATACCTCTGGGGAATGAACCAGCTCATTCTCTCTTTCTCCTCTCTCTCTGATTCTCATTTCATAAGTTAATTACCATTAATAATAAATGAAGCCTAGCTTTCATGGCAAACTCAATAAAGGAGCAAAATCCTAGTCTGGAACTTTCTTCACAAGCCAGTAAAATTAAATAGAAGTGGGATATTCCCACCCTCCCCAAAAATGTATACTTTAAAAAGCACATACACACACACAATTCCAGATTTTGGTGTTTTTAGCATGGGACAATCATGAATAGTCCCTTTGACTATATATAGTAGCACCATGAACCAATACAGTGGCGGAATGCATTTCGATTTAGCGAGGAGACTGTAAGCACGTTTGTTGGCAGGTGGAATGATGTGAGTGACTGTTCAATGCTGTGGCCTGCACTGGCAGGCAGCTACAGCGCCCCCAGCTTACCCTCACTCCCTCCTCCATGAAGCAGGAAGCTTCCCTGTCTCTAAGGAGAGTGACTGAGTTATAAGGCAGCATCCTCTCCGCTAGACGGATTGCTGAGAATTGGGGGACATTGTATAGACCTGATCTGAATGCCGGACAGCGGCTGCTCAGTCCTTGGGTGTGACCATCTCAGGGACTTTCTCCACCACTCAGTACCTAGGAAACAGATCTGCAGGGAGCCTAGTGCCTTGTTCCCGCGACAGGAATTTCCAACCTGTCATGCAGGCTCCTGTGTCAGGACACAAATAACCATGAGGAGGCCGTCCAGCAAGCTGGGCAAGTCCTGCCTGGTGATGAAATGAGGAGCCTGCAGCAAGCAGAGTCTGGAGGTAAACTGGGCCCCGCCAGCTCAGCCCCTGCAAACCACATTTTCCATGTGTCAGGAAAACAAACACTCTGTCCACTCCACGTGGTTTTGGCAACAAGACCTTCACTAATAGCATGGAGCAGATGGAACTAGAAATAGTTTCAAGTGGCCACATTCTTTGCATGTACAAATTTCCAGAGTGGTGTGGCAGCTGTTGAGGCCAGGTTTGCTCTTCCTGGGCCAAAATACTCATCTTCTTGACCCCCTGTATGGGTCCTGGACTTTGTGGCTCTGAGAAAGTACGCCTGGAAGGTTCTGCTCTGGGAATGCAAGCCTTCCTCATGAGAGGAGGTACAGAGCTCATCTCCCCTGCACTGTCCCCACTACCACCAGCATCAGTTCAGGTGTTTGGGAAAAAAAAGAAAAGAAAAGAAAAGAAAAATGTGCCTTCTTTTTTTTTTTTGGAGTTCATTTTCTCCCTGGGTAGGAATGTCATCAGTTCATAACTTTTAGGCCTGTCCTCCTTTCCTTGTCCTAGACTGAACACAAAGACAGAAGAATGAGCCTTCTATGGCCTACCCACAGGGTACCCCTCCTGTGGCTTCTACCTCACTGTCCCCCAGGCACAGGCTAACATCCAGATTGGCTCCTTTCCACTAGGAAAGCTCTTGGTGTGTGAAAATCCCTCACTGCGTTAAATCTAGTCTCATAATCGAGCCTCATTAGTTCTGTCCCACGTACGTGTTCACTGCATCAAAGCAAATGTTTCCTGAATGTCCCGGTCATGGCCCTCATCCCCAAGCACTCATTTTCCTTGCTGCTCCAGGGGACAGGGTGGGAGTGAGGGAGCTATGGAATGAATTCCTTTTCTTCTCTACTAAAGAACGATGACCAGTTTATTCCTTCAGAAGGAAATCCAACACCATCTTCTCCAGGAAAAAACAGTATACTTACTTTCCCTACTTCCTTGAGTTATTGTCAGATGAGCTATCGCTGTAGGTCAAACTGTAGTTCCCCTTTTCAAAAAGTTCTAACTCCTTCGCCTCAGATTGTGACCCCATTTGAGAAAGAATCAATCAAACTAAAATCAGTCATGTGGATTGGGCTTAATCCCACAAGATAGTAATCGCTAGAAAAAAGACAAATTAGGGCAGGAGAGGCCATGCCCACTGAAAGCAGATGACGTGATGTGATGGGGACAAAGTGACATGCCATCGGCCACGGAGAGAGGGTTGGGGAGGCCCTCCCTGGGCCTCCCTCAGACAGGGAGCCTCCAGCACTGGTGGGCCACAGACCTCTACTGTCCAAGCCACCCAGCAATCCTTGGCAACTGACAGTACCATTCTGAGGCCTGTAGCTGACCATGTGGCTTTCCTGCAAGGCACTGTTAGGTGCCTGCCTGGCAGTAAAGTCACCACTGTGTCCCGTGTTCCATAGCCGTGTCTGGCCTGGAGTATCAGCTCTGGCTCCCGATCCTAGCTTCCTGTTAATGCTGTCCCTGAGAGGCAGCAGGTGATGGTTCAGGGACTTGGTTCCCCATTGCCTACATGGGAAGCCTGGAGTGAATTCCCATGTCCCAGCTTCAACCTAGCCCAGCTCCAGCCTTGCGTCTGTATTATGCATATATTTCAGGCATGACATAATACACATATTTCATATCTGAAATATATATCCACATGCAGCACTATATGACATACATATTTCCACAGGGGAATGCTTTCCAGGATGCCTCATGGATACTAAAAATCTGCACCTGCTCCAGTACCTTGTGCAAAATGACACAGTGCTTGCGTGCAGCCTAGGCACAACTCCCTCAAATCATCTCTAAATTCTTTAGAATATCTAATACCATGTAAACGGTATGTAAGTAGTTACTATATCACATTACTTAGGGAACAATGACAAGGAAAAAATATCTGTACATATTCAATTCAGGCAGTTTTTTTTTTTCCTATTTTACATCTGCAGTTGGATGAATCCACAGATGTGGAACACACGGCTAAGGAGTCTGGCTGCATCAGGATCTGTATGTAACATAACACGAGCGGAGTTACATGATTCAACAGAGTGCAGCACTCTGCCATGGGCCCTGCAGTGACCTGGGTTTCAGGTACTTCCTGCTGGGCTCTGCTGGGGAGCGGGCAGAATGCATTAGGGTACCTAGGCTGGCAGGACGCTCAAGTTCTCTGGGCTGTCAAATGAGCAACATGGTACATGAGAACGGGAGCCTTTTGCCCACAGTGACACAGAGAGTTAATGAACATGGCTCCAACTGTTTGGGATGGCAAACATTTTGCAGAATTACATGATTACTCTTGTCCCAAAACAATGTAAGGTTGTTATGGAGGAAAGAGGGGGAAAAAATCTCACAAGTGCATATTTTCCAAAACGGAAAACAAAGAAGTTTGGAAAATGCGTTCTGACCTACCTGCAACTCTTCCAAATCAAGAGTTTAGTGAGGTGAAAACAGTTTTTAAAATCTGTGAAAATAAAACAAGTTTCAAATATCTTGTAGGAAAAACTAATTTACAACAAGAGAAATTTACTAATTGGATTTAAGCAGAAACTTTATGTCACTAGCAAATAGGGTTTAAGAACTGGCTACCTTTTTTAGACAATAGAGCTACTGCTTTCCTCACTTGTATGGGCTTCTGTGTAGGTAACTTTCTTTTGGTTATTATTAGCAATTGTTGCCACTGAAACCAACTATCAAAATAAGTTACACATAAAACTAGAACTTCCTATTACTTTGTGAAAATCAGATTTTCTTAAACCAATGAAGCCTTTCTAGCTGCACTTAACTCTTAACTAAGCATAGCTATTAACAACTCAGCAAAAGCAAATGCCTTTGTATTACTTATAAACTAAATATTATTTAACTGTCTTACATGTAATTCCTTATATTTCTTTTTAAATACTTACTTTATTTATTTAAAGGATGCGTTTACAGAAAGAGAAAGGAGCAAAGACAGATCTTGCATATGTTGGTTTAGTTCCAAAATAGCTGTAATAGTTAGGGTTAGGCCAGGCCAAGGCTGGAAGACTGGAAACTCCATTGAGGTCTCCCATGTGGGAGATGGAGTTCCATGATGGTCTTGGACCATCTTGTGCTGCTTTCCCAGCTGCAATAGCAGGGAACTGTTTGGGAAGACAGCCCCAAGGGCTCAAAACATCACTTTGATATGGAATACCTGCATCTCAGGTGAAAGCTTAATCCACAATGCTAGCATATCCAACTTGTATTTCTTTTTCATACATGATGAACTATGTATATATTAGTATATTAACATATCTGTCAGTTTACAAGTAAATAATTGCTTATTCTAGAAGTCTGTATTCAAATTTTGTCTTACTTACAAGGACATGAAAGTGAACAAAGTTTGGAAAACTGTAAATCAAACTGCCAGCTGACTTCTGCATAGCCCCAATGAAAAAAGTTTATGACATGATTCCAGAATACTGAGGAAAATCACTGACCCTCTAGAATTCTAGATTTAGTTACACTAAAATTCAAGAGTGAGAGCAGGCAATGTAACCAGGCAGGCAAAGACTGAAATAAATTACTATTCATGGGGCCCAGTGCAATAGCCTAGCACTAAAGTCCTTGCCTTACTTGCACAGGGATCCCATATGGACACTGGTTCTAATCCCGGCAGCCCTGCTTCCTGTCCAGCTCCCTGCTTGTGGCCTGGGAAAGCAGTCGAGGACAGCCCAAAGCCTTAGGACCCTGCATCCACATAGGTAACCCAGAGAAAGCTCCTGGCTTTGGATCGGTGCAGCTCCAGCCGTTGTGGTCACTTGGTGAGTAAACCAGAGGATAGAAGATCTTTCTCTCCCTTCCTCTCCATATATCTGACTTTCCAATAAAAACAAATGAATTTATAAAAAAAAAATCACAACTCACAGCTCCCTGTTTAAAAAAATATGTCACAAACTGCCACTGGATAGACGTCTGGGAAGAAAGAAAAAATGGTGAACAAAGGCTGCTAAGCAGGCGGAGAAATCGAACCACACTGATCACAACAGCATGATGGTGATGACTGGTGTGTTCTCAGAGCCAGGGGTAACTACCATAGTAGGAAAGAGCGAGCGCTTCAACATGCAAACTGATCAGAATGAACGGGGGTGAATGTGGACTAAGTTTTGTTTAGGAGAAGGGCAGAGAGATCAATTAATTTCAGGATTAATTATCTCAACATTTCAGTGTGGAGCTGGCAAGAAAAGCCAGGATTTCTTGGAAAGCATCCAAAAGCAACATGAAAAAATGAACAACAACAAAAATCAGTCTCCAGTTGTAGCAAAACTGAAAGATAGGAAAAAGTTGAATCACAAAGCAAGTGGGAATGCTCCGTAAAGCATTGGGCAAGGAGGTGGCTGGGTGGAAGCAACGAGTGTCTTGTGGCTAAGAGAGCAAAACAAGCTTCTTAATTCCAGAGCAGTAGGGGTCAGGGGAAGAGGGTCAGGGTCCCCTTGGATCTAAAGCAGTTAGCAAGAGGAAGAAGTGAAGACAAAGAAGACAGACCAACAACTATTTCTCACAAAGACCTAAAAGTTACGACATTCTAGACTGTTAAGAGTTTGGTCTCTAGTGTTATAGCAAAGCAGGTCATGCCAGCATTCCATATAGGTGAAGGTTTGAATCCGAGCTGCCCCACTTCTAATCCAGTATCCAGCTACCACGCCCAGGAAAGAGGCAGAAAATGACCCAGCTCTTTGCCACCCTCCACCCATGCGGAAGAGACAGAAGAAACACCTGTCTCCTGGCTTTGGGTTAGGACAGTCCTGTTATTGTGACCATTTGGGGAGTATATCAGAGAAGGAAAGGTCTCTTTCTGTGTAATTTTACCTTTTAAATAGGCAATTAAAAAAAAAAAGGAAAGAAATTGTACACGTACTTTATGGAATACAACTCAGTCATAAAGAGGAATGAAATCTTGCCATTTGTACCAAAATAGTCCCAGCTGAAAATTACTATTCTTAGTGAAGTAAGTCAGTCCCAAATGAACAAATAGCATACATTCTCTCTGATATAAAACAGCCAATATGCACAGTTTATATACATAAACACATACACATACTATACAGCACTTGTCTACTTCCAAATAAAAGTAGCACTCCCAATGAAACTTATAAATACACCACCTACAAAATGATAATGATATTAGGTTTCCTACCTTTGTATACATGTAAATATCAGAAAGCTAAAATTATAACTTGTACTAAGGGGTATATTTTATTGCGACAAAATGGAGGAGAAATTACAGGAGGGGAAAATGGGCAGGGAGAAAGGAGAGAGTGAAGATGGATCCCTATATCTACAAAACTGTATTATGGAAAATAATAATAAAGGAAGGAATATAGTTTTCAAAATATAGAAACCACTGGTGATCAGAATCATGCACACACACAAGAAATTCACGTTCATTGGGAGATACCTTAACATAATGCTCAATTCTTCATATCTTAAGCAAAGAAAATAATTAGTAATTATATAAAAGATTTCAATAATACCTTTAATAACTTGGACAGATTCCTGTACCTAACAACTAGAGAATACACATTGAATTTGTTTTTAAATGACCGCATACTTAGCCACAAAGCAAGTGTAAAAATATAATGAGACAATAACACAAACCACATTCTCTTTTAAAATGCTATTAAATTTCCAAACATGCTGTTCTTTGTTTTGGATTTATAGTTTTCAGTAACTTACTTCCAATTTAAGAATGCTTCTAAATAATCAATGCATCAAAGTGGAGATAATAATGAAACATTTAAAAATCCTGACCTAATGATGGAAAACTGTAGACCAAAGTTGTAAGATATGGCTAAATAAAAATTTAGAGAAAATTATATATAGATACAAATATATATGTATATATATGGGAAAAATAAATTTGAAGGCTAATGAACACATATAATTCAGGAAGTTAGATAAAATAACAATATAAACTCAAGAAAATACAAATAAAATAAGGGATAACCAAAAATTAGCAAAGTAAAAAACTTAAAAAAAAACTTAGATGACCAACAAAGGCAAAAGATTAGCAGAAAAATATAGTATAAGTGAAACATATTGCTAAAATATATATAATTATAGATATAATGCAAATTTATCAGACTGTAGGATTACTTCATATAACTTTATGATATTAACATTGGATTTTACTAATTTATTTGACAGGCAGAGGAACAGAGAGAAAGGAATAGAAGCAGAGAAATCTTCTGATGGTTCATTACCCAAATAGCGCTTAGATAGGACAAAATGAGGAACCAGGAACTTCATCCATGTATCTTATGTGGATGTAGGGACCTAGGGACTTGGACCATCCTCTACTGCTTTCGCAGGCACATTAGGAGGGAGTTAGATCAGAAGCAGAGCAGCCAAGAGTTGAACTGGTGTCCACAAGGCTTAATGCTGTGCCGTAATAGTGCTGGCCCCCCAAAAACATTTAAAAATAAAATAAAAATCATGAGCACTAATCAATTATTAGAAAATAGATTTTAAGAAAATAATATTTATAATTGCAACCAACACTTAAAAACATGCAAAATTATTAAGAAAAAACCTATAAATCTACATTAAATAATCTAAACATATAAAGGTATACTTGGATATATCACATTTGTAATTGGGATCATCAGTATTGTGCACAAGACAGATTTTCCCAACTCAATCTGCTTAGAAAACTTCTTATATCACTTTTTATAGTGATTTGGGGATTTAAAAGGCAGTGTTAAGAGGAAACACTACAGGTCAGAAGAGAATAAAGTGACATATTCCATATTCTAAAACAGAAAAAACTTTCAACCCAGAATAACGTATCCTACAAAGCTCTCCTCTGTCTTTTAAAATGAAATAAAAATTCTTCCACAATAAAGACTTCAAGAATTTGTCTCATCTAAACCTGCCCTACAAATGATATTCAAGGATGTCCCCATGAAAGAAAAAAGAAATTGCAACTACCAAAAACAAAGGCAAATGTGGAGAACATCCCACTGATTTTGTATAGGCTGGGATTTTCCCCCAAACTCCCACCCCCCGACAGATTTTCCCCATTTTACTATGATAGTATAATCCTTCAAAAGGAATCATAATTCCATTAGTCTCTTATTTAAGTGTACCCTGACATTGTTGGTACAGACAACGTCAGGCAGCCCAGCATCCCATTGTCTACACATGTCCAGCAGTTTCATTGGGAATATATCTTTCGTCTGAAAGCAGGGATGCATGTTCCATTATTCCCCCACATCTGTATATGATAAACCCCAGTACTCCATCACTACACATTTCCATAATTGAGAAGCCATGAAACCAGGTCAACAACTGGTATAAGTTAGAACAGCCACAACAACAACATCAACAATAAATTACAGCACCATGAAAAAACGAGCCACTGAGTAACCAACACATGAGTGACAAAAAGGAAACACAAAAGTCTCTTGGGAAAAATGATGCCACAGTGTAATGCATGAGCCAGTGTTGAATTTGACAAGAGAAAAGGAATTATTTGGAATAAACAAAACTGAAATAAAAAACATCAAAACACATGGGATATGGTCAAAAAAGCAAACAAACGAACAAACAAACAAACAACAGTATGGATCGGATTATTGAAGTTACACTTTCCGTCTTGGTTTCCTTATATAAGAGAGAACATATGGTATTTGTTCTTTTGTGATTCACTCATTTCACTGAGCATAACAGTCCCTAGTTGGGACCACCTGTTGGTTTGTGTGGCATATGGGTCTGGGGGCAGAACTGACCAGACAACTTCATTCACAAGCGTGTGCATAGGCTGATGTGGATGTTTGCCTGAACTGGACCCTGCACCCTCTGGCGCACATGAGAGTCTGGAGTCATCCCAGGCAAGGTTTCTTGGGGGACTCCCCAACTAGACCACTGAATTCAAACTCTGACCACAGGGACAATCACAAAACACATGGTCCAACCTTGAAGTACCCGTGTCAGGACTTGGCCTCCTTAGTTGCAGTGGACAGCATGCTCAGAAACACATGGAGACATGACAGCTAGATCATCTAGGCCAGCAGAAGATGTCAATTATCTTGTCAGAGGATAGAAAGCAGAACAGGTTGGACAACTCTCCTGGCTTGGCTATGGGAGCAAGTATCCGGGTGTGTGAATGCACTAAGGTGGAATTTTTCAGCCAACAGACCTTGGAAACAGCTTCTCAACTTTAAAGCAACGGAATCAACAACATCACAAATCAAAAACCCTCAAGTAACACCCTTAGAACATTCTTCTCCACATCAGAGTCTCTAAGATGACATCAAGTGGTCATTCCCCATCTCTGGGTGCTGAAATAGTTTGACAACAAAGAGCATCCCCCAACCCCACCCCGCAGATGCAGGAGAAAAAAAAAAATTGGAAATATTTGTCCCAGCCACCTTCTGCCGTCCCTTGACTCTCCTCACCTTAATAAGTGGCCCACATGGTCATACATCCTTCTCAACTATGTGAACAGTGATAAAAATAAAATAAA
Source organism: Ochotona curzoniae (assembly GCF_017591425.1). Taxonomy (NCBI): domain Eukaryota; kingdom Metazoa; phylum Chordata; class Mammalia; order Lagomorpha; family Ochotonidae; genus Ochotona; species Ochotona curzoniae. The sequence goes on from NW_024467123.1 coordinate 10,373,560, forward strand.
GTAAAACTAAAATAAAGAATGGTATAGAATTCTAACAACTGACTCACTTACGTGTGGGAACTTATATTTAAAAGAAATAGCATTTCAAGCAGTGGGAAAGTCTAGATTACACTGAACAATTCATTTTCTGTTTGGAAAAAGATACAATTAGATCCCTACTTCACTATATACGCAAAAGTAAATTCCAGATGGACAAATATTTAAATAGGAACAGCAGAAACTTAAAATTTTCAAGAGACAATGTGGGAGAATGTTTTTGATGTAGATTCAAGAAGGTATTTTATTAAATAAAAGGTGAATGCTTATAAACCTTTAATAGATGTACGAAATTAATGATATAAAAATTAGAATGTAATTTACGAGAAAAATGCAAGAACTATCACAATTTTGCAACTCAAATAACAATTTTGCAATAATTGCAGTTCTAAAGTTAAAAAAGCAAATAATTAGAAACCTATACCTCATACACACACACACACATGCACACAATCCTCAGGACTAGGAAGCATGAAGAAAACACCAATCAAAAAAAATACAAAAAAAAAAGAAAAAGAAAAAACGCCGAAGCTCTCAAAACATGAGGATAGGTAAATTCAAGTAATACCATGATATTTGCACTGATCATATTGGAAAAATCCAAAAGTCTCATGAAAGTAAGGATGGAGGAAACTAGGAACTCCTCACCTAGTGGCAGCTGGTCTAAGTAGATCCACTCCAGAAAGCCATTTGGCGATGAGATCGGTAAGGAAGTATATCCCCACTAATCTGCACTTCCGCTCCTAGCGGGTTACACTAACCAAGCATGTACATGCACAAACATGTCCATCGCAATGAACAACAATAAAACAAATAACCAATTTTCCCCATTGGGAAATGGATAAACAAACCATCCCATATCAGGTGGCAGTTAAAATGCATGTCGTAGGTCTGCATTGCACCCACGCAAAACTAGTAAGTCTAAAGAATGTGTACATGATCAAGAAAAAGTAATTTGCAGGAGACTGCATACAGTATACTTCCACTGAAGTAAATTCTGAATGCACATTAGAATGCTGTTTTTGCGAGACAAGTACTTGGTGTAACACAGAGGCAGGCACAGCAATAACAGAACCCAATGTGACACAGAGGTGCCTTCTTAGGGGGAAGGAGAAAGGAGACGAGTGAGGGAAATGATGACTTTGTGTCTTTTTAAGAGTCATCGGAAGTAGCTATGGGAAAATGCTAACAGCTGTTAAATATGGATGGTAGACATATGGTTGCTTTCCGTACCTTTTCATATGTTTAAAATATTTCTCTGTCTAAAAACTAAATATAGCAACTTTAAAGGAAAAAAAAAACTAGTATTCAAGTCCTTTCTCTATGAATATTCTTCCATACAATAACATTTTTGTTCCTGCCATGAGGCAGGCATGAGAAAGCTAGCTGTCAGAAAGACATGGTCCATAGTCACAGAAGACATGTCCTAAAGGGGAGAGAGCAACAATTCATTCCTTTTTCTCTTTGGTTTCTGCTTACTACCTGCCACTGAGAAAGAGAACTGCAGTTTTTCACTTGAGCTAAATATAAATGCTACAAGGAAAGACCCATGTGAAGGGCTTTCCCCAAGGTCTTACCCTTGGCAGTGGTGTCTCAACAGCAGTCACAGGTTCTTTTTGACTGCCAAAATGTCCCTGGATGTTGCCGCCTGTCTTGTGAGCATGGCACAGCCAGACGTGCTGACACTCAGGGCCTTGTCACAGCCTGCAGGTAGTAGGCTCCTGCTGTGGAGGCTGTGTCATCTCAGCTACACCTGGAGAGCTGCTGACTTGGGATAGAAAGATGAAAAAGCATGGGGTGGTGGGGGGTAGATTTCATAGTCTGGCTGGGGTAACAAATCCATAGATAGAACTATCTGGTCCATAAAAGAGGTGGAGACGGGCTTGGCACAGTAGCGTAGCCGTTAAGGTCCCCGCCTTGATGGGCTGGGATCCCATATGGGCACTGGTTCTAGTCCCGGCATCCCTGTTTCCCATCCGGCTCCCTGCCTGTGGCCTGGGAGGGCAGTTGAGGACGGCCCAAGGCTTTGGGACCCTGCCCCCATGTGGGAGACCAGGAGGAGGCTCCTGGCTTCAGATTGGCTCAGCTCCAGCCATTGGGGCTGCTTGGGGAGTGAACCATCAGACAGAAGATCTTCTCTTTCCTCCTCTCTGTACATCTGCTTTTCCAATTTTTAAAAAATAATAATTTTTTAAAAAAGAGAGGTGGAGACAATATGCTGAGAGGCAAAGGCTTTCTTGAGATCAAGAGAGCTTGAGATCAACTTGATTTCTGCTCACAGGTCTCAGGCCAGGTTGCAACTGATGGAAAGTATTTATGGAGGTGACACATTCTCCGCGCCCCCCCAGCCCTACCTGGTGTGATGGCATGCTGAGAACATCACAGAGTCATCAAGGTGGGGGCAGGTGCACATTTGATGAGGAACAGAACACAGAGGGAGAGGAGAAAGAAGGGGAGGAAGAGAAAGTTCCAAGGCATGAAAGGAGGAAGAATTAGTGATATTTGCTAATAAAGGACTGCATCAAAACGTAGCTGGCCCAACTGAGGCTGGCCTTCAAGTTGCTGGCAAAAGGGACTCAGTCTAGCCCACTTTGGGCTGAAGATAAACTGTGAGTTGAAATCAGAATGCATATCCTTCAGCATTGCTACATGACTTTGTACTATACTAACTAATGGCTTGCAAGGGTAATTAGGTCCTCATCTCTAGAGTCTCTAAGTGTTATATTGTGTGAAAAACAAGAGACTTTGCAAGTGTGGTTAGGTTAAGGCTTGGGAGGTAGAGAGAACAGTCTGTATTACGCAGCTTTCTTTGCCTGCTGTGATAAAAGGAGCTCTGTGGGTATTTAGCACGGGTTTGTGGATGCAGTAGGCAATGAAAAACATGATTCTGGCCCCAAAGAAGGCACGTGATAGAGAGAGAGCGTGAAGTGGGAGGTAGTCTATGTGATCGCAGTAAGAGAAGTCTGAGCGGTGCCAGGGAAACATTACCTACAAAGGAAGACAGAGAGCAGGCCGGGACAGATGGAAGAGTTCAGATCCCCTGCAGTAGCACAGAGGCCTCAGCCAGTCCCTCCAGTGTTGCCCTTCAAAGATTCCCCACAGGGGCCACTCCTTTCTATCCTCACACTGACCAGTCTTAGCATGTAGGATGTTCACAGGGAAACAGTTATCACTGATGAGGCAGCACCCTTTGAGCAAGTGCTCCCCGGGCAGGGGTTTGGCCAAGGGGCTGCCTGTAGGTACACTCTTGATATGCGGAAGGGGGTGGCAACTGAAGCAGCTCACTAAAACATTTGCTACATGAGGAGACCATCCCCCAACAGTCTTGTCTGATTAAGTCTTGTCTTGGGCAGAGATCTAAGGGAACATTTCTTGATGACGCCACGCTCAGGCCATTCCTTCCAAGCCACAGTGCAATTACCAAGCCTGTATGATACTTTTAGAAGCCTGCTGACAACAGCTCAGGGACACCTTGGGCAAAGCTGCTGACATAACTATAAGTGGTTTGGTCTTGGACTGAGGTTGGAAAACAAACCTCCCATTGGACTATCTGCACAGCCTTCTGAAAAAAGTCCCTAAGTAAGTACCGGAGCCTCTCACTACATGGGTTAGTTGGGATTGCTTTGGTCTGGATTTCTGGGACAAGCACTGTGTCCTGTCCTGGCTGTGTAGAAATTCCAGGGAGCCTGGAGCCAAACCCTGCCCCAGCAATCACAGCACCCAGCCAGCTCCAGTATCATGGTCCAATGTTAAAACTCCCAGGCAAAGGGAATGGAGCTGGTAACCATCGACCCTCCTCTATCTAGAGAGACCACTGTCAGAAGAATACCCTTAAGCTAGTCCAAGACCAGCAGTTTCAGCCCTTGGTGCTCTAGGTCCTGTACCCCTTGGTGTAAATAACTGCAGTGAGTGTAATTTAGTGTGCGATGCTCGTGTCCTGGGATCCCCGAGACCTCAGAGGCCCGCCTTTGAGCTGAGTGTGGGGTCTGAGCTCTGAGACCTTGTCCTTGAAGCCTATTCTAGTGTGGCCTTGGACAACGCCGCTCCTTGAACTTCCTGGACCTGGCTCCCTCGGGGTAGGGGAGAGTACATGACCTCCAAGGTGGTGCTCAGTGTTCACGCTTGAGGACTCTGTGGTCCTGCCAGAGGCATGGACACTTCGTGGAATGGCATGTATTTGTACAGATGCAGGCACATTCTAGGATCTCCTTTGTTAGGAACAAGCTCCTGCCATCAAATTCTTTCAAATGGATGAATACATGAATACATCATGTTTATTTGCAGCAGCTGCCTTTGCTCAAAATCAGCCGCTCAATAATCCCTTGAGTCACCAAAATAGATCTTCTTATCAGCCTGTGAATTTTCTAGGGGCTGGTGCAGGAGTGGCCTTCACATTTTTAAAAATACATTTTTATATGTTTAGTTGAATGTTGGAATAGGAAGCACACTAACTTATTTGCTTAACAATTTGTGCCAACTATTGTCCTTATGACACTGCATAGTCGTTGACCTTTTATAGGTAAGTCAAGGTCATCCTTGCCTTCTCCTGTAGTAACTGTAATGTCAAATGTACTAGAGCTCATGAAAAAACTTTGGAACCTATAAAATTGATTAAAATGAAAACCTGAGCCCAGCATGGTAGCCTAGTGGTTAAAGTTCTCACCTTGCATGGACCGGCATCCCGTATAGGCGCTGCTTCATGTCTGGGCTGCTGCACTTCCCATCCAGCTCCCTGAATGTGGTTTGGGAAAGCAGTCAAGAACTGCAAAAAGCCTTGGGACTCTGTACCTGGGTGGGGGGCCTGGAAGAAGCTCCTGGCTTTGAATCAGGTCAGTTCTGGCCGTTGCACCTACTTGGGGGAATGAACAGGAGATCCTTCTCTATGTATCCGCTTCTCTGTGTAAATCTGTCCTTCCAATAAAAACAAATAAATCTTTAAAAAAAGAAAAAAAGAAAGAAAGAAAAGAAAAGAAAACCAGGCCCAGCATGGTAGCCCAGTGGCTATAGTCCTCGCCTTGCACGCACCAGGATCCCATGTGGGGAACGGTTCTAATCCCGGCAGCTCCATTTCCCATCCAGTTCCCTGCTTGTGGCCTGGGAATCAGTTGAGGATGGCCCAAAGTCTTGGGACTCTGCACCTGCGTTGCAGACCTTGAAGAGGCTCTTGGCCTTGGATCGGTGCAGCTCCAGCCGTTGTGGTCACTTGAGGAGTGAATCAATGGACAAAAGATCTTCCTCTCTGTCTTACCTCCTCTCTGTATATCTGATTTTCCAATATTTTTTTTAAAAAAGAAAACCTATGATGGTGATGATGATGAGTTTAACCCAGTCAATAACACGCGCAGAAAATTATCCCATCAATTGCGTTTGCCTGGGGAAACAGATTCTTCCTTTCTTTTTTTTAAATTTTATTTATTTATTTTAAAAGATTTATTTATTTATTTTTATTACAAAGTCAGATATACAGAGAGGAGGAGAGACAGAGAGAAAGATCTTCCATCCGATGATTCACTCCCTAAGTGACTGCAACGGCCAGTGCTGCGCCGATCCGAAGCTGGAAACCTGGAACCTCTTCCGGGTCTCCCACATGGATGCAGGGTCCCAAGGCTTTGGGCCATCCTTGACTGCTTTCCCAGGCCACAGGCAGGGAGCTGGATGGGAAGTGGAGCTGCTGGGATAGAACCAGCGCCCATATGGGATCCCAGCGCGTTCAAGGCAAGGACTTTAGCCACTAGGCCACCGAGCTGGGCTCCAGATTCTCCTTTCAATACAGAGGCTTTAGTCAGTGCTGTCAGAGTATACACAGAGTGCAAAGATTTGTTGTGCCAGCTTCATGGGCTCCAAAGAGAATGATTCCCAACAGCAGAAATGGACTGGTAGAGAAGGAGCAAGCCCATCATCTGCCCAAAAGACCAATGCTCACTGCCACGCTTATATCTGCAAGGGGTAATCACTCTGCAATTCACAGTGCCCTGAGCCCCTGCTCCTGCACTGGGAAAGACAGCTCTGTGAACTCTTTCAGAGTGCGCATTCATCACGTGGCCCTTCTGGCTACAAGGACGAGTACAAGTGCCAATCGGCTGTAACGCCGACATCACAGTGTTAGAGACTTTCCTGTTTCAACGTGAACCTTGTTCCTCCCAGGCTTCAGCAAACACAAAGGGCAGCTCCTCCCCTAGTCTTTTTCTCCAACTTGTTCTCTCAGAACACCCCTCACAAGATAGTATCGTCTCCATATATGTAGTGTGCTTCTGATCCTAGCATCTGAGAGATCTTAACTTCAACTTCTCTTCTGGAAGATGATAGAGAAAACATCATGGCATGCCAACTGACAGCTGACTTCCTATTTTTGCTGCAAGCTTAAAAGTACCTAGAGCTCCTGTGATGGAAATGCAAACCTGGCCAAGATTAGAATGTTCACCAAAGCTCTGCTTTATTTGCATATTTACCAAGTCTCCATTTTTCTCTTCCTATTCTCCAAAAAATTACCGATGATCAGCTCTGCTTTTCTGCTGTCTGTGTGAGAATGGGTGCAACAGGGGCCCTGGCTAAGCCAGTGAGCACTGGCAGATGGCCACATCTAACACACCAGGGAAGGAATCTGTTGTTATAGAAACCACAGTCCTCAGGAGCACACAGGTAGGGGCAACTGGTGTTCAGGAACAGAGTGCAAGGGGTAAGCCCTGGAACAGCACCGCAGGATCTGGCACAGGCTGCCAGACAGAGCAAAGCCCAGGAACCAGCGCTCTTCCTTTGAGGGTGGAAAATCTGCATTTTTCCTTCAGGCAGATGTCAGCTGGCAGGTGTGCTCAGTGTGCCCCTTAGCAAGGCAGAGCTTGCTAGGGCTTGTGAGGGCAGAGTCAGCATGGGTTAGGTCTTCTGGGAGTTTTTCAATGGTCCTAATCTCAGATACCTGTGAGTTCCCATTTATCGACAGCCAACTAGCTGGAGCTGTTAGGCAAACCATGGGCATATGTGTATGTGTGCACACAATATACAAACACATAGAGTAACACCAAGACACATTCTCACATGGGCTCACATTCATATACCCACCTTATGGTCTCTCTCATAGACATTTGTATTCCTGAGATTAGAGAGCTCCCCTGTGTTTTCACATCTTCAGGCTGACATGTCTGCTTTGATATGAGTAGTTGTGTGGCTCACAGGGACTTGGGTTTGAAAGTAATGAAACTCTACCTCCTGTCCTAGTATTTGGACTTCCGTGGTTATAACTGTCAGCATTTTTTTTTTACCTTCTCCGAGATTTTTCATGCTGTGTGGATTGAAAAATCCCAGCCAGGGATCTTGGGGGTTGATCCTTGCTTACTCAGCAGCTTTTCTAGGACCTAAGTGAAACATGTAGCACTGCCCAGGCAGGAATGAACCTGCCCAGGGGTGCCCTGTTGGAGAATCTGTGGTTCTTGGACCAAGAATCTTGACCTCTATTACTAGAAGACTCTCCCGGTATAGGCACCATGTGTTGTACATACCCAGTAGGATTCTTCAAGACATGAATTCATAAACACAGCCCCAAAAATAGGCTAATAGAGAATGATAGATTCCAACAATGAAATGAGAATTTTGTAGTTTGTTACACAGTTAATCTTAACACATCTCCATGTTTCACAAGCCATAAATAACACAGTGGATTCTGGAGTCAGTGTCCCCACACTTTTTACTGAGGACATGCCTGGAGGTAAGTCTCTATCTGGGCTGTTGAGATCTCCCTCTTGGACTGTCTTGACTCTCAGACAAGCAGGCTTGCTGCTCTCTTCTGAGTCCCTCTTACTTAACTTCTGAGCCAGTTTATGCTGATGGAACACAGATACTGTTCCGTGTTCACCCAAGTCCCATTTCAGCTGAGCACAGAGGAAAATTCATTCTCTAGTCTCTCAGATGGTGGAGGACACTGACTGAGACCTGGCCAATGAAATAAAGGAGGGGGTGACAACGCCACTTTGATGTTTGCATGTGGCAGAGCCTCTCTTAATTCTCTTCCATGTAAACTCATTCAACTGGGCCATGAGTGAGAAGTAAATTTCACTGTATTATTCCCAAGAGATTTGGGCATACCTTGCTAGATCACTTAGAGCAGACTTTGAAATCTCAATGTGAAAGAATTCTGCATTTCTCTGTTTACTGTAGCTCCAAGTTCAAATTTATAGTAAATTTCTCAGAGACTCTGTATATACAGTTTCTCTCTGCCAGTGTGATGCCTACTATCTGGTATCGGCTGAATGGTTTCTCTGTATGCAGCGCTGCACTTCCGTGTCCTATTCTACGCCATTCTGAGTGGTATCACAGGAGGGATTTAATAGGTCAAAGCATTTTGGTACGTGCTATGTGAAAAATCCTCCCCACTGCAAAAGAAACTATTCACTTGATTCTTCCTCAAGTGGGATTATCAAATATTCTCGAAATCTGACTTACCCATTCCCATCTTGGCAGGTGCGTCACCTAAAGCTAGAGGCAAGCCTGGAAGAAGAAGACAGCCTTCTTGCATCCCTCTTGTTTGAAGATGCGCTTTATGTCTGAGATATCCCCTTGGCTCATCCCCAAAATCTGTAGGTCATCAGGACAACCAGCAGGTTCATGGACTGTCCCTTTATTCCTGAGAACTAGGAAGAGAAAAAGAACGATAGAGATTAATGGGATAAGCATGGGGTTAGGTTATTGGCTTTGATTTTAATCTATGTTCTTCCACTTATTTGCTGGGTAACTTTGGGACAAATTTCATCTTTCTCTGGTCTATATTTGTTTCTTCAACTGCAATCTGAAAATAATCCTACTTTCTCCAGCTAACAATATAGGTTTCTTTTATTTGTATGTGGGAGGGACACTTCCATCCACTGGTTTACTCCTCAAATAGCTGCAAACTCCAGGGTTGGATCAGGCCAAAGCCAGGAGTCTGGAACTCCTCCTGTATCTCCCTCGTGGGTAACAGAGACCCAAGCACTTGGACCATATTACACTGCTTTCCCAAGCACATTAGCAAAGAACTGGATCAGAAGTGAAGCAGCTGGGCCTCTAACCAGAGCTTGTATAGAATGCTGGGTGCATAGGTAGCGGCTTAACCCGCTGTGCCACAATGTTGGCCTCTCTACTAGGGGTTCTTAAATTGTCACATAACAAAACAGATAATATACTCATGTTTAAAAACATGGGAGAATTATAGTGGGAAAATTAGTTGTTTTAAGCAAGCTCACAATCAGGTAGCTATGTGCTATGAGCTATTGCTTTGTCGAAATGGATATGATTTGCTTTGGGATTATCTGACAGTTTTCACAGCTTAATAACTATAGAAAAGTGATAGACAATGGCCCCAAACAGCCTATGAGTCAAAGCTTTCTGGGTGGTTAGTCAGATTAGATCTCTTGGTTGGTTAGTGCCAGATTCCAAATGTTAATCCAACAGTATTAAGGCTAAGTTTGCCTGTGTTGAAAGCTATTACAACCTTTGTTGGATAATTTCATGCCTGGAAATTTGTCCTATGAACAGACAGAAGTGAGAAATGATACACAGAAGGGGCTACTCTGTATTTGAAGGAGCAAAGGTTTAAAGGTACCCAGACTTACAACATAAGAGTTACAAATTGAATTAACTGTGGAAGTTCATGCCCCAACACAATTATGTACCAAGAGAACATGGAATTTTGATAGAATGAAAGGAAACATCCCTCAAGAAATTTCTTCTTCTTCTTCTTCTTTTTTTTTACTTTTATCCTTAATATTTCAAATCATAAAAAATAATCACATTTTCACCAATGGCATGCTTTTTCAACATTTTAGCACTGCAGAAATGCTTGGGCCATGAAGTGAATGTGTTTACATCACGTAGGTTATTCAAGTCGAAGATGGAGAATCACAGTTTGACAAAAACTGTGGAAGAGTTTCAGAGTAGCATGGATTCTGTACAAGGCAACATTTCCAAAATGCAACTCAGCCAGCGGCAGAGGATTTCTTCAACTCCATCATTAAGATGATCAAGACAGTTCTTCAGTAGATTCAAACTCTTTAGAAGACGGTCAGATTTTTGGGTGCAATAAGAACTCAGTGAGCCTACCCAGGTCGCTGAAGTCACTCACTGCTCTACAGCTGCCCACAATTCTGTGCCCATCATGTTGCCGTTGTCCTGGCGCACAGTGAAGTGGTGGGCGCAGCTGACACAGTCACACACGGGGAACCCTGACTGAGGCAGAGGTGTCCACCCAAGAAATTTCATTACATCCAAAAAGCAAACTGCAGAACGGTATGCAAAACCAGATACTATCTGTATCAAAAAATGTTGAAAGATCTATTTTCTTGTGAATGTATAAAATATTTCTGTAAAAATACCCAATGCTGGTGTTACTGCTTGCTTTTGAAGAAGGAAATGGATCATTTATGTTTTATAAATTTAAAACCATCCATACAGTAACTACTGGAAACAAGGCAAAAAGAAAGGCAAAAACATGATTATCACCAGTTATTCAATGTTAAAATACATATAAGTATATACATACATATGTATATGCATAGATATATATGACTGAGAGAGAAATTTCTTCCACTCCTTGATTTATTCGAAATACCCACAACAGCCAGCACTAGGCCAGCCCAGAGCCAGGAACCAGGAGCCAGGAGCCAGGAGCCCAGAGCCCGGAGCCAGGAGCCAGGAGCCCAGAGCCCGGAGCCAGGAGCTCAACCTAGGACTGCTGCCTCAGCAGCAAGGATGCACCTGCTTGAGCCATCACCCCCTGCCTCCCACAGCACACATTAACAAGATGTGGGAAACAGGGGCATAGCTGGGATTTACACCCACACACTCTAATGTGGGATGTCACATCCAAAGTGGTACTTTAACTGCTGCATCTAATACTGGACCTTAGAAATAATTCAATTTTTTTTCATTTATTTATTATATTAAAATATACATAACATGAAATTTAGTGTTTTGGGCATTTTTGAGTGTGCAGTTCAAGTGGCACCAAACACATTCCCATTGTTTTGAAACCATCACCATCCATCTCACCATCTCCAGAACTTTAACATCCAGTTCATGTTCTGCCTACAGATGCTACACATGTCCAGAAAGGAAAAGAAATACATGCTCTCCTCTCTAGGAAGGAAAAGCAGCAGTATGATGATTCTGATAGCATCTTTTGTGCCTATCCCCAAAGGCAGGCGAGTGACTGAACTGATTGTTGACTTTGGGAAAAAAACTGAACTGCATTTTCTGTTTCATAGGCTCCTGCCTGAGGACCTATATGATTTTACACCCCAACCAGTTAACTTATTTAGGCAGCCCTTGCTTATTGTATCAGGCTTATTGCACCCTTCAGACAGCAGTCCAGGGCAAAAGCTTTCTTCCCCTCTGTAATTCCAACGAAGCTCCCAGAACTGAATTTCTCTGGGTTATGTGGCTGATGCTCTGAGCCCCTGGATAGAGGGTGTTCACAGGCCAGGTGTGGGTCACCTGCCTCGCTCGGCACTTGTGATGAGGTGACACTAGTTCCACCCGAGAGGTGGTTGCTTGGGAGAAAACGAAAGAAGCATAGGGTAAGGGGAAGAGGAGGCAAGCAAAAACCAAACCCACCATATCGATTAACATTCGATTTTATTTTTAAATTGAAGCACATACACTTGTATAAGTTCCCTTCTAACCTTACAAGGACAAGGTGAACCATTAATAAATACATAGGGAATCAAACATGTAATCTGTCAACTGCTAAGTGATCATGAAATCCACACATGGGGTATGGTGTGTGTATGTGATCAGTTAATGGCTTCAGGCCCTCAGTCCCAAATCATTTGCACATCTAGTCATGGCCACCTGGGAATACCCTGTGGGCTCTTGTCTCCAGGACTCTGCTTTTTCAGCGCTGCGTTTGTCCCTCCTGATCCTTCTTGGCTATGTCACATCATTCTCTCTAGGCAGCTTTAGGACACATCAATGATGCTGTACCTGCCTTGAGAGAAAACTTCTCCCTGGTCTCCCTTCCTCTCTTCCCCTCTTCTGGGCAAGGCTCAATAGCTTGCCCAGAGTGAACTAAGTGATTATATTTTTACCAAAATTCAAGCAAATAGCAAACACTTGTTGAACACATAGCTTAGCACTATGCTAATGGTGACAGAAAACACAGGCCAAGTCATTTCAGTGAGAAAGTCAGCTTCTCAAAGGGTGCATTCATGCTTATATTAAGAATATAACAAAAATGACAGCCCATACAGACATGAAAAGAAAATTAGCAACGCAAGTCTTTAGATGGAGACAACCTTGGAGGGGTTAGGTTACAAAGGCAAGGGGCCCTCCTTACACTGTCCCAGTTCCCTGCCACTGCAGACAGCAGGCAAGGGACATTGCCCCTCTCTGCAAATGGCTGTCTCCAGGAATAGAGTTCAGAAAAATTAGTGTCAAAGGCAAAATCAGACTCTGGGCCTCGAACTTCTGGCTTAAATTATGATGAGGTCTGGAAATTATTTTAAAACAAAGAAAACGTGAAAGGTGACTGAGTTACGGGCCAGACGTCCACTTCTTATTGAAAGTAATTATCAAAACACAATGTGGGTAGGGACATCGGACACCCTTATTGTTTCTGGTTGATATTTTTTAATTACAGTTTTATGATGATCTAGGATACCTAGGAAATGGGTGGCTTCAGGCAGTTGGAAGCTTTCAATTAGTTCTTTTTTTGTTTTCCAGCACTTTGTCAGATTCTTATTTCACCTTCCTAACACTGGTGTTGATCCTTAAAAACACCCAAAATACAAGTTTCTTAGGCACCCGGTGACATTAAAGCCCACAAAAATAGAACAAGTAACTAAAACCCAATGTTCAAGGTTACCGGGGAAAAGCCTGGCTATTTGTACTTAGAAGCCGACTTTTTCATCAGTTTTTCCACCCTGCTCCCACGCCCTCACCCTAAAACGGAAGCAGACAGGCAGAGAACAAGCGACAAGAGATCTTGTGCCTGGGTTGTTGGCAAGAGGAACCGCTTTCTGCTCACTGACTGGTGGCTCAACTCCCAGGGTCAGTCCCCATGGGGCCGCTGCCCTCCCTGCCCTTGGACTTGGGAGATCCCTGTCTCGTTCTAACAAGCTCACATTAATGGTCCTGGACAGACACCTTTGCTCTTTAGGCATTTATCACTGAAGTCCCTTGATTTTCCTTTTACTTAATGAGGACAAAATACATCTGTCTTACTTCACATTGGAATCTAACAGTAGAGTCTTATCTTGAGCTGTAAATCTAAATTCTAGCTCTTGTCACAAACAGTTAAGAGGATTTCCAAAGAAATGAGAAAAAATGTACTTGTTTCCTTTATTAATACAACATCAGCACATTCTATTATCTTGACTTTTAAAATATACACATGGGTAGAAACAAGCCAACACATTCAACTTTCATTTTGCAGGTCAGAAAACTGAGTTTCAGAGAGGCTAAATGTCCCACAAGTCTACTTGGCCTAGAAAAGGTTATTTTAGGCCAGGATATCCACCCTTGGCCTCGACATCAAAGGGCAGATATTTCTACATCTCTTCTGTGGACAGGAATTTTTCTCAACGCTTTGGGGGAGGACCCACCTGCCCCCCATGGCTGGGTATGACGCAAATCTTCAGAGACAAATATGGAGGAGTGTTTTCAATGCCAATAAATGGTTTCTTATGTAATGGGTGCCATGAAGTATTGACTGAGGGTTTTTGGCTCCTCGCTTTGCTCTGTGGCTCACAACACACTGCTGAGACATTAAGTTCTACAAACCGCGTGGGATTCAAGCAAAGCCCCACCTTGGCTGCAGTGTGTGCTTCTCCTCTTCTGCCACCCACGAGCAGTGCAAAACAGGCAGCCCTGGGAGCACAGAGAGGCACAGGAAGGGACTGGAAGGTGGGAACAGATTACCTCTGGGAAAACCCTAACTGTCTAAAGGAGGCTGAACTCTCAAGCAAGATGCTGACTCGAGCCAGTGGCGTGAGGTCCAGGAGAACCACCTCCCACTACGGTGTCTGACGGTTGTTTCCCTCCGTGATTGAGTATCTGCTCAGCTGCTTGCTGGTCTATTCCACTGTGTTACGGGGAGGAATGGAAACAGGACTGGGAGAAAAGTAGCAGGAGAATATCTCTTTAAAGTTCTTAATTTCCTAAAGGTCCAGAAAATCAGTTCCTCTTATGCCAGATTTGCCAAATGAGAAATAAGGTCAGGTGGGCGAAGCCTTGGGAGTGAGATTATCACATGAAGGCCTGGGAAAGCAGTAGCAGAAGATGATACAAAGTTTTGGGATCCTGTTCCTATGTGGGAAACCTGGAAGAGATTCTTGGCTCCTGACTTCAGATTAGCTCAGCTTCAGTCGTTGCAGTTACTTGTGGGGTGAACCAGCAGACAGAAGTTATTTCTCTCTGTAACTCCTTCTTTCTGTATATCTTCTTTGCAATAAAAATAAATAAATGTTTTTTAAAATATATTTCTATTTTAAAAAAGAAATGGGAATGAAGCCCACACCTGGCATAGAAAAAGAATTTTGTAAGTTTTCATTTTATCTATTTGAAAGAGAAAAAGAGAGAGCTCCCATGCACTGGTTAATTCACTAAATGTTCATAGCAGTTGTGGCTGGGCCAGGCTTCAACTGGGAGCCAGAAACTCCCTTCAGGTCTCCCCGTGGGTGGTGGGGACTGGAGTACTGGAGCCATCACCTGTTACCTCCCGTGGTAACAAGCAACTAGAATTGGAAGCAGAACCAGGACCCAAACCCAGGCAATCTGGTATGAGATATCGATGACCTGACCAGTGCCTCTGTCTCTAGGTCAAAAACCTGCCTTGGTCATGGATTTTTGCTATAAATGCCTGATGGATTATTTGGGGCTGAATAACTGGCTGTTAGGAGGGGAGGGTGGGTGCCCCCTGTTGCTACCAATGCTTCAAGCCATGGACAAGGAGCATGGATTCTAAAGAGGACCTTGACGGAGAAATTAGAAGTAAAAGATTATTCTATCAGGGCATAACCCACTGTAAACCAGCAACCAGAGCCCCCAGTGCAGCAGCCTGTACTAGACTGGGAGGAAGGAAGTTTTGAAATGAACAGGGATTTATGTTTTAAAATGAATAAGTCTAAATTTCCAGGCCCTGGTGAGGCTATTCCAAGTGAGAGAAGGGAAGGCATGAAGTCACACCTGGTACTCTTACAGCCTGGGATGGAGGCTCTAAAGGAGCCTCTATCTACTGTTCTTGCTAGGTTTTGCACTATGCTAAGTGTTTTCTATAGTGCAGTTGTTATAGTGGGTTGCTTGGGTGGGTGGACAAAGCAGAAATAAGTCAGGCCCATTGTGTGCTTATGTTATAAGCCTGATGTGCTCAGCCAAGGGTCAGGAAACTAAGCCAGTAGCTCTACAGAGCAACAGTGGATGCAGGTTATATAAGCAGGCTTGCTTTTGACCTTTCAAGTACCAATCAGGAGTTTAAACTTTAGTGACGGTGTCCATACAAAGCCACATCTTCAGTTTTTAGAAGATCCCTGGCTACCCTGCCATTGCCTTTCTGTGATGAAATACAGAAAAAATCTGAGCAAATTGGCACTCATAACCTATAGGCTTATGCTTTAATTTTAATAATAAAAAAGATTAGTTTATTTTTATTGGAAAGGCAAATTCACACAGAGAGGGAAAGACAGAAAAACAAGATTTTCATCCATTGGTTTACTCCCTAGCTGAGTCGGTTTGAAACCTAGAGCCAAGAGCTGCTTCCTGTGGTTCTCCCATGTGCGTTCCAGGTCCCAAGGCTTTGAGACATCCTCCACCACTTTCTTAGGTCACAAACAGGGAGTTAGATGGAAGGTGGAGGAGCTGGGACATGAACCTGCAACCAATGGGATGCTGGTGCTTGCAAGAAGAGGATTAGCTGATTAGCCAGTTGAACCATTGCACTGGGACCCTATATGTTTACTTAGACAAGTGTACATGGGTGTTGGGTTCCTCTGGCTCTATAAATTTGTTGGTGTTAAGCACATTCTCCTCCATGGAAGAGAAACAGAATCAATGCCCAGGTTTGTTCCAGCTGCTATCTCTGCTTCTTAGCCCTCCATTTCCTGCCTATGTACATTATCCATGTAAGCATGAATCCCAACAGATATAACCCTGTTAGTGCCCACCAAAAGCCTGTATGAAAGGACAACACTGAAGCTGAAGATACGAACATTTGTTGCCCAATTACATAGTTAGTACATGGCCATATCTAACTGTGAACCTTGGTCTGACTCTTAACTAATGCCTGTTTTAGGCCATAACACAGGCTACAAGAAATATGGGTGTGACAATAATAAATATCTGACTCCAGCTAACAAATGAAGAAAAGAAATTTATTTGGCTCATAGCTTAGATACCAAGAAAGTGCCAGCAGCATGTTGCTGATGATATCTGGTAAGCATCCCCTGGTAGTACTACAACATGGCAGAGAAGTACAAAGGGAAACAGCCACATGTAGAAGGCCAAGCCACCAAGCACACAGAGTGACCTTGCTTGGTAACAACCCATTTCTCTGAGAGCTAACCAGTTCTAGAGAACTACACTAATCCCTTCTTAAGGTGGTGCATCCATGACCTAATCACCTCCCAACAGGCCCTACAGCTTCAAGATCCATCACTTAATAGTATTATATTGAGGAATAAGCTCCTACCACATGAATTTTCAGGAACAAACTGCATCCGAACCATACTGCTGTTATTTGTTTATTTGTTTGTTTGTTTTTCAGAAAGAGACACAAAAGTTTGTGCCTTTCTCCAGATGGCAGGGTCAGTATGGAGGCTGTGGACTGGAAAATACTAAATCCTAAGGATATGGTAAACTATACCCTCCAGAGTCCTGTAGTCCCCATTGGCTAGTTTGGGTCCTCAGGCAACCTGCCCCATGGGTTAGATGCCCACAAAAAGACTTTAGCTTTGCTAGACCTTGGGAGCCTCCCCAGGGCATTCTGAGCTGCAGGTAGTAAATATTCACAGTCCAGATAACCTCCCCTCATCAATTTTTAAAATACCTTCATATTCTAAGCATTGTGCTAGGTGTCACATATAAATCTTACTTAACCTTTACAATAATCCTTGAGGCAGTTGTTACTTTGTCAGTAGGGAAACCGGAGCTCAGGACAGTCATTTGTCTGGCAAGTACAATGGCTACGATTTGAATTTTGTTAGATATGGCAGATTGCCTACACTGAGGCCAGGATCATTGACTTCTCCCCCTCATTGCCAGGTAACCTACCACCCAACTCTGCTCAGCTGTATGTGTTACCTCATTTGCCAACAGATGGGATGCAAACAGATGATACTTCTTGCCCTTATCTTGTTTCTTTGACTTTACCATCAGAATAAGCTTGGGTTCATTTACCAGCAGATGAGACAGTGGAAGAATGGTTAAGCTAGTCCAGTTGTTCACAAACATATCATTGAGCCCAGCTAAGCTCAGCAAACCATCTAGCCAATCTGCAGCTGACTGAATGTTGACCACAAATGTGTGAGTAAACAAGCTCTGTTGAGCCCAATACAACTCAGTAAAAATGCCCAAGAAAAAAAATCATTTCAAAGTTTTGCTTAAGCTACAAAAAGCATTGGGTGGGCTTCCTTGGACAAAATGCCACACTTGGAACTACTTCTCCAATGTATTTGTCAAGTGATAAATAGAGGCTTCCAGGTTTTAGTGGAACTAGAGCATCAGAGCCTGCAGCATATTTGAGCAGTGATAAAGTGAAAAGTGTTCTGCCATTTGGTCCAAATGACTCAATAGTGCTGCAAATAGCTATGGTAGATATCAGTGCTGTGTTGATTCTCTGCCAAGGCTCAAAAAGAGAGTCCTAGCACAGACCCGTGGGTTCTGGAGCAAGGCCACATCATCAATGGCAGAGGACCAACTGTTTGCAAAGAAACATTTGTTGTGGTGTTGAGCCCAAGTAAAGGTTGAGCACCTGAGCCTGGGCCATAAAATTACTAAGATGGGCATTACTAGCTTCACCATGTGATAGATACAAGCAGACCCAAAAGGCACAAGTAAATTTTATAAACATGACACAGAACTTCTTTTCACCTCCCTCCTTTGCAAACATATCTTGTCCCCTGTTCTCATATGTATCCTGATGGGGGGTCCCTTGCAAGCAAAAAACAGTGGAGAAAGAAAATTCCCAGCTAGGAGATTCATAAATGGATGCTAGCTGCATATGTATGGCTATCACATTTCAGAACTACTAAGAAGGAAACCTCAAAGAACAATTCTAAAGGAAAGCCTTCCCAGTCAGCAAGATACCCAGTAGTACACGTGGCCACTGAGTTTGTATAAAGCAAGAAACAGCTTGAGGTATAGATGTGCATAGATCCTAGAAAATGTGGGAAATGGCTTGGCTGGTGAGGGTGCTGGGAGGAGAAGACCAGAAAAAGGGGAGTTTAGGAAAGAGTCAGATAGAAATGGGAGCACATGCATATCTTTGAACAGGGTAAGCTGTCATGTAGCTGTAGGCCAGTTTCTCTTCTCAGCCACTACAATACTTGTACAATGGGCCCATGCATGGCCATCAAGGCAGAGATGGTGCAAGGCAGAGATTGGGCCCAAGATCATGGGATTCTTATTAAGGCTTTTCTAGCTACTGTCACCCATGAATGTCCTGCATGACATTGAAAACACTGGCACTGAGCACTTGCTCTGAATTTACTACATACCTTGAGCCAATAGCACACATTGTGTGTTCCCATTCACTAGAATACCTGACTCTGACAAGCAGGCATGTAGAGGTAGAATTGACTACTTTTACTAGGATTCTTTTTTTAAAAAAATACTTTCTTTTTAGTATTATTTACATAGTTGAGAGGGATACATGCCCATGTGAGCTTCTGGTTAGAGTGGGGAGGTTCTGGTTTGATGGATGGTAGATATGACATATGTTTCAGTTTTTTGTTTTTCTGTGCCTGCAGAGCAGGAGGATAAAGGGGAGCTACTCCTTGCTGTCAGCACCCGGGCATGGCGGATGGACATTTGATGATGTCTTAGAGACTTCACTGTGGGGAAGAGAATTCCAAGGACGTTTCTTGAGTGGTTTTCATAGTTCTAAGAAGTTGTTATTTCGCTGCTCCAGAAAGAAAAAATCTTTCAAAGGTCTGTTGGTTGACAAAGTCCACCCTAGTGCATCTACACACTAGGAACATGCTGCAAAGCTTGGCCAGTTTTGCTTTCCATTCTCTGATGAAGCAGTTAACATCACCTGCAAGCCTAGATGAGCTGGCCATCATGCCCTCTGTGGGCATCAGGACATACTGTTCACCAACTAGGCATCTGCAGCTGAGGAGGCCCAGTCCCACTCCAAGCACTCCAAGGTCATCTCACTATAATTTTTAAGGACCTACTTGTGATTTTTACTTTTTTGCTTTTGCAGTCTTAAGTTGTATGGGATTCACAGTACTTTTTTTGTGGCTAGTAGGGGAAGGATGATCCTGGTTCCACTGAATGTGAAATTACTACTAGTAATCTAGCCAGTTTGGACTTTTAAACTCAATGGACTAATAGGCAGATATAGGGATTATCATAAAAGTTGCCTCTCTAGGTTATTCAAAAGAGCTAGGATTAATGTTGGATAGTCAGGGAAGGAATATACCTGAAATTAAGGTTTTTTTTTTAGTGTTTCCATGAACAATTGTCAGCTACAGAAATCAAGATCTAAAAAGGAAAAGGAGGCAAGGGATTCAGTCCTCAGACATGACAATGTGGATCATCCTATCAGGCCATCATTCAATACTAATTGAAATGCATCCAAGAGTAAGAGAAATATAGATATAACGGCAGAGAAAATGTACCCAATTACAGCCAAGGCCCAGTCACACTAAGAGTCTGTGCACTTGAGACAAGCCTCCAAGTTGGTGGAGTTGATTTAAACCAAGTCACAACTGGAGCCAAGCAATGGAAAAGGAAGACTAAATTGCCTTCAGACTGGGTCCTTGCCTCATATCTCCCTGGCTTATCTTTTTACTCTATTCACTGCTGCTATTTACTCCATTGCATTGCAGATATGACTTGAAAACACTGTTCTTTGCCACTGCGCTAATTTCCTGTAACTAGCTGCTATAATAAATTACCACAAACTTGTTGGCTTAAAATACCATGAGATTTCTCTCTTACAGTTGTAGAGGCCAGAAATCTGAAGACTTGCAGGGCTAACTCAAGGTGTTGACAGGACCACACTCCCTCTGGAGGCTCAAGGGGAAAATTTGTTTCCTTGCCTTTCCATTTCTTTGGCTACTTTTCTTGGCTCATGTCTCTTCCTCCGTCCTCAAAGTCAATGGTGTCACACCTTCTCTCTCTGTTTTCATTATGTTGGCAAAGGTCTCTCTTCCAAGGACACCTGTGATTGTATTCTGGGTCTGTCCAGACAATCCAGAACAATCTCCCCATTCTAAAGTGTTTCGCCTAATATCATCAGAAAATTCCCTTTTGTCATGGAAAGTAACATTTGTAATTTCTGGAGATGAGGACCTGAATATCTTGGGGACCAGTCTTCCAAGATGATCATTGTGTGAAATGCCCAAGGGGATCTGCCCAGGCCTTCTGATATGCATAGATATCTGAAAATGGGAGGGAACTAGTGACCATTGGGGATGTGAGTTCATGGCTACTCCTCTAGGTCTCGGGAAGATGACTGCTTACACACAGCTCCTCAGAATAGCTCTAGCAGGAGGGGCCTGGTTGACCACAGTGGTTACCCAGTCCAATAAAGCAGTAAGTTGTAAGCCCTTAAACATCATCTCCAAATCTCTCAAGGTTCTTTTCAGTTTGCACTACTTGCACAGTCTTATACCTACTTTACCTCTTTAGCCTGTCTTCCTGGAGATTGAATAGAAAGCTTGAGTCCAGCCTGTCCCAAGACAAACCCTGATTCCTTCTCTCCCAAAATATGTTTCTCTTAAGTCGTTCCCATTTCAGTATAAGGCAACTCCACCCCCATAATAGTGCAGAGAAAAAAACCTTTGCATCTTTCTGGTTTCTTATGTCTTTCTCACGCCCTACCACTTTTACATCAGAAAAATCTTGATTTGGGGGCCAGTATTGTGATATAGTGGGTTAACTTGCCTCTTGTGACACCCCCAACTCATATACCGCAATGCCAGTTTCAACCCTGCTACTCCACTTCCAAACCAGCTCCTTGCTAATGCACCTGGGAAGACAGCAATGGATGCTAGCCTACACTTTTGGACCCCTGCAACCCATGTGGGAGACTTGAATGGAGTTCTTGATTCCCAACAACAGCTCTGGCTATTGTCGCCATTTGGGAAGTGAGACAATGAATGGAAAATATCTCTCTGCTTCTCTTTCTGTCCCTTACCCTGCCTTTCAAATTAAAAGTCTAAAAAGAAAAAAAGTTTATGTCTTCCAAACATATACTTTCTATTCTTCCGCTTTCTCAAGTCTCAATAACTCAGCTGTATTACTGTGATAGCCATCTAACCTTAGCATCCTTGACCCCTTGCAAGCTGTTCTCAACATGGAGGCCAGAAAATTCTTTGCAAACTTAAATAAAGGAGTGCTCCTCCCACATTCATGGCCTCTGGGATTCTCTTTTCTCATTCCAAATAATCCAAAGCTCATCTAGAAAATCTTACACAACCTGACCCTCACTACCTCTTTACCCTCTTGCTCCGCTGCAGCCACACTGCTTCTTTGCCGTTCGTGAAGTGTTTTCCAGCCTCAAGGACTCTTCTCATACTGCTCCCTCTGACCGGCCCTTTCTGCAGATAGCCAGGTGGCTGTCTCTTCCTTCAGGCCTCTGCTGAGCTGTGCCTTTATCAGCACAGACTTTCATTGCCCTGTCTCTTGAGTTGGCGTCCTTCTTGGGCCTCTCACCATGCACGATGGCACTGCCATATGCACACATATATTGCTTATTTTTAAAATCTCTTTGGCATGAAAGGAGCTTCCTGAGAGCAATGCTTTGGTTTCCTGCTCTCCACCAATGACAACACTTGGCATCTTTCTAACACGTGAATAAAGAGCACAGTAGATACTACGATATACCTTATTTGCAGCAAAGGAGATACCTAAGGCAGCTCAGGAGAAGAACTTAGATCCTTTCACTCACTTCCGTGATTTCCTGTCACCCCCTTAGAAGGTGGCTGCTGTGCTTGAGGCAGAAGCTCCAAGATAAATAAGATTAACACCCGTGTTTTCCCGGACTTTGCAGGTACCCCCAATCATTGTGAGAGTGGAAACAGCACGCATCTGTGGTTAGGCTATGGCTAAGAAGTTGGGTACCCTGGCAGGAATCAGAATAGTGATACAGCACATTTCTTCCCAGGTTCATCACAGAGCAGTGCCACTCTGGTACCAACGTGAAAGGAAGGACTGAGCTTTTGGAAGCTGCTTTTATATCTTGTTGAAACTTTAGGCTGCCAGTCAGCACAGAATTCTGGAAATTAAGGTTTAGAATGAAATCCAATATGAAATGAGGGCACTTAACATAATATAATTGAGAATTTTGGTTTTACTAATTATTTGATCTCTTAAATGCTTGGTAAACATTACTTGAGGGGCCAGTACCATGGCACAGTAGCTTAAGCCTCTGCCTGCAGTGCTGTAATCGCATTTGGGTGCTGGGTCAAGTCCTGACTGCTCCATTCTAGATCCAGCTTCCTGCTAATGTGCCTGGGAAAATGGTGGAAGATGGCCCAAGGCCTTGGGTCCCTGAACCCATGTGCAATATTTGGAAGAAGCTCCAGGCTCATGACTTTGGATCAGCCCAGCTTCAGGCGTTGGGGTCACTTGGGGAATGAACTAGCTGATAGAAAATCTCTCTCTCTCTTTCTCTCTGTAATTCTAACTTTCAAGTAAAAGAAATAATTTTCTAATTACTTGAAAAAGTTTCAGTATATGAAAAAATACTTTGAGAAATTTGATTCTCATATTCTCCATGCATTAAAATATCCGCTGCCACCACTACCACTCACACACACAAAACCAGACTGGCTTTGTTTCAGTTTCCCATTAAAACTTTTCTCTCAACTGAAAGCCAAGTGTTGTCTAAAGTTGTTTATTGTTGCAAAACAAACCAGCCTTTGATGTAGCCACTTAATGCCAGGACTTCACTTGTGTTAGGATCTGGGTCCATGAGCTGGCTGGACAGTTCTTTTGCCTGTCTCCCTTTGCTCACTCTCTCAGTGCCTTCAGCTATATAGCTGCCTGCGCTTACATCAGGGGTTAAAAACTTTCTCTGTGAAGGGCTAGACATTCAATATTTTAGGTTTTGATAGCAATATATTGTCTCTGTTGCAAATACAGTCATCCTGCAGGGCCTGTGGAGGACTGGTTTCAGTACTTCTACAAAGCCCCAGATCCAAGGCTCCTTGACTTCCGTGTGTAAAATGATACAGTGTTAGCATATAGCTTATGCATTCCCTCTCAACTGAATCTTCTCTAGATGACTTTCTTACTGCCTAATGCCATGTAAATACTATGTAAACAGCTGTTCTTCTGTAATGGCAAGAAAAATTGTCTGCACATGTGCAGTACAGCCTTTTCCCACATTTTTTCAACTGTGGGTGATCAAATCCATGGATGCAGAACCCATGGAGTCAGAGGGCTGACCGTACTCAAGTCTGCATAATAGCACAAAGCAGGGCCCTGCGCAGTGGCGCAAGTGGTTAAGGTCCTCGCCTTGCACCCACTAGGATCCCATATGGACACCGGTTCTATCCCGGCAGCCCCGCTTCCCTTCCAGCTCCCTGCCTGTGGCCCAGGAGAGCAGTCGAGGACGGCCCAAAGCTTTGGGACCCTGCACCCATGTGGGAGACCCGGAAGAGTCTCCTGGCTTCAGATCGGCATAGCATTGGCCGAGCATTGGCCATTGCGCTCACTTGGGGAGTGGATCATCGGACGGAAGATCTTCTTCTCTGTCTCTCCTCTCTGTATATCTGCCTTTCCAATAAAAAAATAATAAAAAATAAATCTTTAAAAAAAATAGCACAAAGCAACTGTAAACAACAGTGTGACTGCAGTCAGTGCCATCAAGCCTTATGATGACTTGTGAACTCTGAAATTTCAATTTTATGCGAGTGTTACATGTCCCCAAATTTTCTTCTTGATTTTTTTTCTAACCATGAAAATTATTTTTTAAAAAAAAGATTTTATCTTGTAAACCGTACAAAAAACAGGCAGTGGACCCCATTTGGATCACATTTGCCTATCAGTTTAAAAAAATCAAGGGTGGTCTGACTCTGGCAGTTGTTGCTGATGTTGGTGGGGGTACCCAGCTCCCCTCTGCTTGACCTCTCTTCCCCTAGGAAGCTGGGCAGCTTCTCCTGATGGCATTCTCAGGACAGCACTGTAAAAAAGAGAAGGGACCATGCAAGAAGCTGCGAGACCCTGGGCCCAGGCTGCTCCCTTGGAGTCGTCACATTCCCTTCTGTGAGTCAGAGTAGATCACAAGTCCTGCCTGAACTCAGGTGGGATTGACCCCACCTTTTGACAAAATGAAGCTGTCGAATACTGAGGCTGGCTATTTCAATCTAGTGCAAGGATTAATCTCCTGAATTGCCCCACCCGAGATTACTACATGGAAGTCCTGATCCCCAATGCCACAGAACTTAAGTGTATTGGAAAGCAGAATCAAACCAGATCTGATTAGTTACAATGCGCAATAGGTTGGGTCCCTATCCAACACGCCTGGTGTCATTATCAATGGGAAGAGTACAGGAACCCAAAACTCTATCAGAACAAATGTTAATTCTTAAAGCTCTGTGGCTGGCACCTAGGGCACACTTTGGTGGAAGAACTGCCAAGGACTTGGGAAGCCACATTCCCACAGCTTTCCTGGTCAGAGTTCACTCTTCAGTTCTCAGAGGTTGGAAGCTCATCTCCACCAGACATTGCCTTGGTGGGGGCTTTCGGTAGAGATCCACCCCTATGCCAGGACTCTGCCAGGGCTCCCACGTTGTGCAAGACATCCCTAAAAATATAGGCAGAGGTCTCAGAGGCAGGGATATCACATTAGCAATCACTCTCTCCCAGGGGTATCCACATCAGCTTCATTATGCATTGGCCTATCAGGGACTCCAACCCTGCCTGTGGCACAACATGGCCTGAATTTCCAGGCTCTCCTTTGAAATCCTGGTGGAAGCTGTCATGACTTCGTAAGTCATGCATTCCAAACACCTACAAAGTCAGCATCACATGGATGACTCCCCATGGACTGCCACCAACACAAAGTATGCCTGGACCTGCTTGAACCAGGTCTGCAGTCGCCTTGGAGCATGTCACCAACAAGCCAGAACCCAACAAGCTGTTTGGCAAACAGCATGTCCCAAGGCTCTTTCCTGAACAGACTTTTCCCTGAAAAGTTTTTGAAACAAATGTGTATTTCTGAACTTCTGAGCCTTTGATTGGAACAGGTGGCCCGAAAGATCTCTGAAATGCCTTCAGGGTCTTTCTCCCATTGTTTTGTCTGTTAGCATTTAGGCTGATTTTAATTGCACTTTTTCTTTTTAAAGATTTATTTATTTTTATTGTAAAGGCGGATTTATAAAAAAGAAGGAGGTAAAGAAAGAAAAATCTTCTATCTGCTGGTACACTGCACAGGTAATCGCAACAGCCAGAGCTGAACTGATCCAAAGCCAGGAACCCGGAGCCTCCCCAGGGTCTTCCATGTGGGTGCAGGGACTCAAGGCTTTGGGACATCCTCTACTGTTTTCCTAGGCCACAGGTAGGGAGCTAGATGAAGTGGGGCAGCCGCAGCCAGGACACAAACCAGCGCCCATATGGGATGTCAGAAGTTGCAAGGCAAGGATTTAGCCATTAGGTTATTGCACTAGGCCCCTTCCTTTCTTTTTGAAAGCAAGATTTACCTAACCAAAATGCAGAGTTACAGGGAAAGAGGCAGGAACACAGACATATCTTCCTTGCCGTGGTTCTCTCATCAAACGGTTGCAAAGGCCACAGGTGGGCCAAGCCAAAACCAGGAGCCCGGAGCTCTGTCCTAGTCCTGGGGCCCAAGTGCTTAAGCCATCATCTATTTTCCCAGGTGGATTAGCAGGGAGCTGGACTGGAACTTGAGAATCCAGGGCTTCAAGTGGCACCCATATAAGTTATCAGTGTTGCAGACAGCATCAGTGTTTCAATGCTATCCCTACACTCATGTCTTTACCAAGCAGTTTCAAAACTGTATCCTTCCAAATTATGATTTTTATTTGCTCCCTCTCTGGCCAGGCTGAGAGCTTTCCAAATCTTCCATTTTGCTACTGATCTTCAGGGTAAAACTTATTAAAACTGGTTAACAACACCAAATTCTGCATAGTGAATGCTTTTCTTTCTTCAAATCCCTACCAAATAAATGAATCCATCTTTACCTCTAAGCTTAGCCTCCCCAAAAGTATCAGGACTGGGACCCAAAAAGGCCAGGTTCTTTGCCATGATGTAAGAAGGATGATCGTCCGTCTTGTTCCCAATAGGAATTGCACTTCTGCCCGTAACCTCCTTCAGCTTGCCATTCTTATCCACATTTTTACCTAGCTTCTAACATCTCACTATAATCACCCCCAATGCTATACAAACATAGGTTTTCTCTATCCTGCTCTTCCAAACTCAGACTCTTATTTATCCAATCTTCTCCACATCTTCAGATATACAATAACAATGCCATTCCTCAGTGCTGTCTTTCTGTATTAGCTTCTTATTACTTCAATGAAATACCTAAGACAAATTATTTATGAAGGAAAGAGGCTCATGGTTTTCAGGGTCTACTGCCCAAGACTAGGTCAGTTCATTGACTTGGCTTCTGATGAAGACTGTAGGGATGTAGCACAGTGTGAGGACACAGAAAGGAACACATGGCATGCCAGGGAGCATAGAGAATGGTTGGGTCCAACTCAGGCTTTCATCACCAATCCTGTTACAAGAATTACTTTTAACAGCTTACACTCAATGTCTTAAGGGTCTGACTAACAGGTTTCACCTATATTATTATTATTATAGTATTAATATAATATAAAAGGGCAGTTTCTGGGCCTGGCGCGGCACAGTAGCCTAGCAGCTAAAGTCTTCTCCTTGCATGTGCCAGGATCCCACATGGGTGCTGGTTCTGATCCTGGCAGCCCTGCTTCCCAGCCAGCTCCCTGTTTGTGGCCCCAGAAGACAGTCAAGACAGCCCAAGGCCTTGAGACCCTGCACCTGCATGGGAGACCCAGAAAAGGCTCCTGGTTCTTGGCCTAGGATCAGCTCAGCTCCAGCTGTTGTGGCCACTTAGGGAGTGAATCAGTAGATGGAAGAATCTTCCTCTCTGTCTCTCCTTCTCTCTGTATATCTGCCTTGCCAATAAAGAAATAAATCTTTTTTTTTTAAAGGCATTTTCCACCCTTTTAGAACCAACAACTTAGAACTTTGTGACTTAACCTCCACATAAATTTTGGAGATAAATTTACTTAAACCATAGCACAGAAAAAACGTGAACACAAGTCTTCAAATTCCACACTCAATCTACTTCCTACTGTGCCTCAACTTTTTCTCTAATATTGAAGGAATGTTTTCTCAGAGGTTCAAGCCTGATGGACCACAGAATTGGGGGATTTAGGGTTAAAAGTTGTAAAATCAAAGTTTCATGGTGAGTGTCATATTTTGCATTTTCAAAGCAGTGAGATGGCACTAGTAGGCTAACTACTCAGGTAGCTAGAGCATTCCAATGTTAGCTCAGGCTAAGCTGATATTGTCTGCATTTTCTCATAGATCATTCTAGACTTAGGTTTGGTCAGCCTTGGAATCAACTGACATGCTTTCCTTTAAAAAAAAAAAAAGATTCATTTTTATTGAAAAGACAGATTGAAGAAGAGACAGAGAGCAAGCTCTTCCATTGCTGGTCCACTCCCCAAGTGGCCACAATGGCCAGAGCTGAGCCAATCCGAAGCCAGGAGCTCCTTCTGGATCTTTCCTGTGAGTGCAGAGTTCCATAGCCCTGGGCCATCCTCCACTGCTTTCTCAAGCCACAAGCAGGGAGTTATATGGAAAGTGGAGCAACTGGGATGTGAACCAGTGCCCACATGGGATGAACCACAGTGCCCGCTGGTGCTTACAAGGGGATGATTTAACCATTGAGCTATCGTACCAGGCCCCAGTCAACCTGATTTCAAACCCCAGTCGTACCATTTGCTAGCATGACTGATACTGTTTTGTTATTGAATCTTGGTGAGTCTAGGGTTTCCATATATGAAATGGGAGTGATAATAGAACTACTAGTATTGTATTCAGCATATAGTGTCTGAACAAGTTTTGGTCATCAATTATTATTAATCTGAAGTATATTTTTATTTGGAAGGTATATTTACCCCCTTGTAACAATGGAGTTCAGCAAGCACGAGCAAGGAAAAGCACAAGCCTCATATTTAAAATGTAGTGAGATTTGGATACTGTCATAAAGTGTGGATTTTCCTGACTCTCATTAACAGGCTCAGAGAACCTGGAGAAGTCTCAGGATTTCTGTGTGACCTCTCCTGGAGTTATTTGGACTGGCATGAAGCAAAGCAAAGGTGACATAAAGGTGGGCACAGTACTGCCATTCCTCATTCTGGTGGCCATTCAGCACGCTGAACCAAACAGAATACTTTTTCTTTCCCGGACTACTGCTCAAAATGTTAAGCCCATCATGATCAATGGACCAGAGTTGGCCAAAGGGAATACGTTCCAACAGCACTAAACAAAGGTTCAGACCCACTGTGGGCCTGAGTCATGGCTCTGTCACTTGTCCACCTTGGCTCCTGGTCTCTTTTTCTGTTCAAATGGAACCAACAGCCTCTAAGTCAGAGTTCTAGAAAATATGCAAGAGCTTAGCTAGCAGGTGTCACAAATGGTACAGGCAAATCTAAATAGTTCACGCTCTGGGGAGGACAAGTAACGTGTCCATCTTGGATATTTGTCACCAGCTCTCGGAGCTAATTTTCTCTCTACCAGGATCCTTATTTTGGCAGCGTTTACAAATCCAGATGTGTAGGAGAGAATGTTTCCTTCTCAAGTGTGTGACTCTGAACTAATGACTGAACCCATGGGCATAGTTTTTCTCTCTAACCCAGGGAAAGAGTAGATCTTTAAAAGGTGATTTTAAGATTTACTTAGGCTAATTAAGCATTTGTCCCAGAGCTTGACATGTAATAGGTTTTCAACAAATACTGAATGGGTTGGGTTGAGGGGAAAGTCCCATTACAATGCTTGCTTTAGGTAGGTTTTCATAACCAATATTACCATTGTACCATGTTTTTCCTTTAATCAATTTTATCAGACAAGAATTTTATGGGAAAAGCATCCCTGCTTTGGTGACTTGGATTCTTGACCAACCCTTTACCTTGCAAAGACACAAATCACAAAAAGGAAATGGGAAAAAAAATGAGCTGCTCCCCTAATTATCAGGGTCTTTAGCCTGCCTCCTCTGCTCTTTACCTGCAACCATCAGCGGTGTTGAAGTTGGTGCTGCTCATTTTGAAGATTTTCTGGGGTTCTGGGAGGATTCAGCAGAAGTAAGTCCCCCTGAAAACAATAGAGAAATGCTCAATTAATTAAAGCTCGTTAATAAAAAGGTTATGTCTTCATAAGTTGACTGAAGGTTTTCCAATCAGCCTTTTGCTCAAGGATCACCCTTGAAAGAGATTTCTCAGATGGATTAAATCTCAGGTAAACAAAAATCATGCTTCATTCTCCACTCTCAGGAATATGAAAGTGAAGCGTTTCAGAAGGTTCCTGGTTTAGCCACAGCAGGAAATGATAGGCATACTTGGCATTTCAGAACTTTGATGTGGCAATTTTTTTCAGGATGGGTTTTTAAAGTCTTTCAATAGTTTCATTGTTGTACTTGAGCTTTTCTTATCCAGTGGATTTACTCTAATTATCTAAATGGTGCTAAAAAAGAACGTTTTCTTTCAGCGAAAGCACAGCAACAGTGATTCTAACAGAGACATGAATGTAAATTGCTATGGGGTGGAAAATTGACTGTACTGTAACAAGTGGCAGCTGCATAAGCTGCCTATGATAAACAGGATTCTGACAAAGTCATTCTGCTTCTTTCTAACCTTAAGCATCTGCCTGTAAGGTGTTCCAGTGTTTGTGATGGTCCTGAACTTCCCAAGCGATATGCTGAGTTCAAGTATCGCCTGGATACCTGGTCTCACCATGACTGAAACCCATGACCGTATTTGGGCCTCCTGAATGTTCGCTGCATCAACAGAAAATGCATCGCAGCAGCCGGGCCAGCAGTCACTGCCAGAACAGAAGGAAGGAGAGAGGAAGTGAGGGAGACAGAGGGAGCAAGAAAGAGGGGCAAATAACCTTACACTGAGCGATCGCTCAGAAAGACAAGACCTGCAAACCGCAAGATACAAACAGCTGCACACACCAAAGAGAGGAGAATGAAAAAATACTTGGAATAGAGAGAGACAGACTTGAAATTAGTCGGTAGCCATCTCTTTGCAAATGCGCACACGAGTGTGCACACATGCACATGACCTTAAAAATGTCAGCAATGTGCAGACTGAGAAAAAGCTATGTATGGGTTGCATGCATTTTTGCATTGAAATAAGACTTACCTCTTGCTGACAATGACCTGGTAGGGTCTCTGTTCCTATCCCCACAATCTTCAGGTATTTATTTGATTTGAATGTAGAACAATATCGAGAGCTCGGCACAGCAGCCTAGCAGCTAAAGTCTTTGCCTTGCATGCGCCAGGATCCCATATGGGCACCAGTTTTAATCCTGGCAGCCCCGCTTCCCAGCCAGTTCCCTGCTTGTGGCCTGGGACAAGACAAGCCCAAGGCCATGAGACCCTGCACCTGCCTGGGACACCTGGAAGAGGCTTCTGGCTTCAGATCAGCTCCAGCTATTGTGGCCACTTGGGGAGTGAATCAGTAGATGGAAGAATCTTCCTCTCTGTCTCTCCTCCTCTCTGTATATCTGACTTTCCAATAGAAATAAAGAAATCTTTAAAAAGAAAAGGAAAGGAAAGGAAAGGAAAGGAAAGGAAAGGAAAGGAAAGGAAAGGAAAGGAAAGGAAAGGAAAGGAAAGGAAAGGAAAGGAAAGGAAAGGAAAGGAAAGGAAAGGAAAGGAAAGGAAAGGAAAGGAAAGAAAAGAAAACCAATTCATTGTCTTTAGTTTTTATTAAAAGATATGTTCTGAATGAATGCTTAGCTGATTTTGCCTTTACTATCAAGTCGAATTGTATCCTCTAGAGATTGTTTTAAGAATCCAGGAGTCCAGCTTATTTTTTCCCCGACCTTCCTGGGCCCTTCCCTCCACTAACTCAGTCCCTACTGCAGAAGACATCCTCTGTTTAAGACCTGAGTGCCTTTGACCCTTCTCTTTGCTATGGATTTCTCATCACCTGAGAGATGCTCCAACCTTCATTGTTACTCTCAGGTCTAAAATGAGTTGAAATTAAGGTTCTGGAGCTCTTGCTATCTTTATTTCCATTTCTAGCTGAAGGAGTTGATTTTCCTTGTACATACTTCTTCCCTGGATTCACGTCTATGACCCTGGACAAGTTAAATATCAATCCCTTACAAAGTTTGGTTGATTTGCCATTTTCTGATATTGGATTGAGTATGTTAGAGGAAATTTACGAACACATTACCCTAACTGGCGAGAACCTTGAGTTCTTGAGGATTTCCTGTAGAGACACTCCAAGAACCTTCTGTGGCTTTTTGTTTTTCCTTTGGATGTGGTGTGATTTTTTTTTTCATGGTCTATTTGTTAAAATGCCTCCCTGACGTAAAATACTCATGTAGCATAAATAACCTCTGTCTGAAATACTTCAAATCTTTCCAATCTGGATGTCTGAGCTTGAGCTCCCTGCTTTAAATACACTGCAGACAAATTAGCCAAATGAAGAGACAGCAAGTTCCCATTTTGTCGTTGGGTGAAACAGTATTTTTTTGAAGCTATTTTTACCCGTTCTTAGCATGCCTCAGTACACAGATTCAGTATTCAGAGACTTTGGGGCTGTGCTGCTTCTTGCACAAAATCATTAGAATCACTCCTTGGATTGTGTCTTCCTTTTCTCATTGTCCCACCTGGTGCTTTTTGCTCTGGATTGTGTCTGATGCAAAATATTGCCCCTTCTGCAATTCCAGTGGCATTTCCATAGTACCACTTTGTTCAGTCCTTTATTTGTAAAGTTCACGTGTCATTCTGATGTCAGCATATCTCTTATATAGAGCATATTGCTGGATTTTGGTTCTTTTTACACGATATAAGAATTTTTTTTAAAAAGACAATTTCTTTTTTATTCATTTTTAGGATTCTAATTCCTCCTTTCTCATCACTGATTTTTGTAGTAGAATACATATATCAAAATTTACCATCTCAGCCATTTTAAATGTAAAGGTCGATGCGATTAAACACATTCATAATACACAATCACCACCATCCATCTCCCTAACTCTTCCCTCTTTACAGAACTGGAACTTCTTTCCCATTAATAACTGCCTATTTTCCTTTCCCCTGAAAATCACCTTTCTCCTTTCTGTCTATAATGTTCACTACTGTAAATGCCTCATGTAAGTGGAATCATATGGTGTTTGTCTTTTTGGTTTACTTCACTTACATGTCCTCAAGATTTACCCATTTTGTTTTCTGAATGCGTCAGTTTCTTTCTTTTTAAGAATGGATGATATCTGCTTGCGTGTAGATACCACATTTTGCATATTCATTCACTCATGGATGGACATTTGGTGTCACCGACACTCTATTTTGAATACTACTATCATAAGCGAGGGTGTTCAAGCTCCTGATCTGAGGTTTGTTTTTTTTGGCTAAGTAGAAGAATCATTGAGATAAAAGAGGCATTTAACTAATATCTGTTTATTGATTTGGACATCTTCCTGCCACTTAGTTTCATATTTATCGCTGTTTATTTACTGGTATGTTCAGCAAATATTTTCTAGGCTTGCTTGGTTCTCAGATATGGGGTCTTTGCAAATTACAGATGAGTTGTGGTTGTAGCCGTGGTGGTTGTAACCATGGTGATGTTGATGAATACCAAAGGGCGCTTTTGATAGAACATCTTGTTCTGAAGTTAATGATGTCAGAACTTGGTAAAGCCTCCTGATAGAGACTGCAATGGGCTCAGTTTAGTTGTGATAGGGTTTAAATCAATTAAGGTGCTCTGGATTTGCGGTCGAACTTGACTCCCAACCCCAACGCACACACATAGGATACTGCCTGTATGATCGTGGGCATTTAATTAACCTCTGCACCCAGTGATTCCCTCATTTGTCAAACTACCAGTGTGATGGAGAGGATTAACTGGAGCTGCATAGAAAAACACCTTGTACAATTCTGGGCTTATTGCAGTCTTAACAACATCATCCACATAAAAAGAAAACATCTTTCTTGGTTTGCTGGTTTGTGGTCCGTTTCCCTTTTCGGAGCTGGGGTCTGGCTGGTATGCAAGAAAAGGAGAAGGCATGTGAGCTATGTTATCTGCTTGTCATCACAAGAGCCAAGTGGCAGGCCACAGATTGGAGCACATCCGGAGCGCTGGGGTGGGCCTTGGAATGCTACGTTGAAGACTGCTAGATAAGGAAATGCCAAGGGTGGGGGATTGCAGAGTGGCTTGTACTTGTGCTGCTGGGAAGTCACATGAGAATGGACGGTGGCTCCCAGAGCCCCCAAATAAGGAAGAACATCATTTTCCTCTGCTTCATCTAGGTGTTTATGTTGGCAACCAAGGCAGCCCATCATCCCATCCCATCTCTACATCAATCCGGCATCTTGCAAATAGAGTTTGGAAAGGACCAAAGTGTCAAGTTGAGTGGCACCATCAGGAAAAGCAGACAGACCGTACATTCCCTTCACTTTCTGACTTCTAACTTCAAACGTTTTTCCCCTTATCCTCTTTTGCCACACCTCATTCACCTAGATGCAAGGACAGCTGTCCTTGAAAGGCAGGGAAGGTCCCCAATATCCCTAGGTGCCTGCACTCTCCGTTCCCATGTGGTGCTCAGCCAGGTCGGTGGTTCTGTTGCTAACCCAAACTGACTCCACAGGGAGCTGCTCCCCTGTGCCTCCACAGGCCACTTCCTTGCCAGACATTCCTTTTCAGTGAGAGGACGTGCTGGGCCCCTGGTAAACAATCCCAGCAGCAGCCGCCTGCACACAGCGAGGGCGGAGGGTGCCTGTCCCTCTTCACGCTGCCCCCTTCATCCCAAGCCGATTCTAACCCCAGAGGCGTCAGTCTGCTCTATAAATCCCTTTGTGAAATCTGAGCTTTGCTCGGAAGGGGAGCAAAGATCTTGGAGAGGTTACAGTGCCTCTCCTTCCCCACAAGATCTGCTTGTCTTGGCAGCAGCAGAATCTGTTTTTCCAAATAGCCTCTTCAAGTTCTCTTGTGAATTAAGTTGAGAAAGCTCCTTCTGTGAGGAAGAAGAAAGATCACCTCTCTACCAGGGAAAAAGATGACCTGCCTGGATGTGTGTGGATGGGGTTAACAGCCTCTGAGTCTGTTCCTCAGGCTGCCACACGATGGGCAGTGGCCTGGCTCCACTCTCAGGAGAAGGGGAGGCTAGCTCGCAGCCTCCAAGCCAGCCCTGGAGGCTTGCAGAAGCGGCAGTCACCCAGAGCTTCATGTGCTTTTACTTGCAATCATGGTAGCATTTTAAAAGAGACAGAGAATTTTAAAATAAAGGAAAAAGAGAAGGAAAGGAGATGTCATCAGAAAAACAGTGAGAAAAGAAAATCTTTTAGTTAACTGAGCCTGTGCTGTGAATTTCCCTGCCATTCCACTAGCCTCCTCCTCCATCAGCCTACTCATACTTTAGCTACTTCTTAATATGTTGCATTAATTCCTAGAGTGTGAAAAAGGGGTAATAAGCTATCAGCTTCTTAAGACAATGTATTGTTTGGGTGGCATGCCAGTTTCATCTTCTCAGGATCTCACAAAAAGCATGCTCTATGGGACCTCACCATCCTCCAGGTTTAGCAGAGCCATTCCAGCTTTCCCTTGAATATATGGGATGGCTGAACCAGTGCTTGCAAGCCGGTGCCTTTGTTTCTAGAATAGTGACATCTTCGTGCCTTCCCTGGTTTGATCTTAACCATGGCAAGAAAGCAGATCACAAGGAATGAATCTTCCTTCTCCAACTTTCTGTCCAGCACCAAGAGAGGATGCAGCTGAGAACACACTGTTTACCCAAGCTATCCTGCGACCTTCATGTGGCTCCAGTGGGACCTCTCATGAGGCTGAGAGTCTGGGCATCAGGTCAGGTAGAGCTGCCCACACTCTGGCTTCTGTCCCCTTCATCTGGCCCCAAGCTTGGGCCACATTCTTTTTGTTTGTTTTGCACTAGGTACATAGTTATTGAGCAACTATTAGATGCCAAGAACTGCTCCATC
This sequence comes from Ochotona curzoniae, assembly GCF_017591425.1. NCBI lineage: Eukaryota > Metazoa > Chordata > Mammalia > Lagomorpha > Ochotonidae > Ochotona > Ochotona curzoniae. The sequence continues at coordinate 10,408,943 of NW_024467123.1, forward strand.
AATGAGAGATGCCAACATCCCTTGCTTCCTGGAAAGTACCTTCTAGGATTCCTGATTTACAAACACATTTATTTTACAAAATTTCAGACACACAGAAAGCTGAAGGAATAGTACAGTGAGCACCTTACTCACTTAGACCCATCCCTTGTTAATGTTTCAGAGTTGTGCACACCTTCGCCATAGTATGTGTGTGACGCACCATCTGAAAGTATGACATCTCATTCCTAAATACAGAATATGATTTTCCTACATTCCAACGAAGCCATCGTAAAATAAGAGAACTATCAATAAGTCATTAATACTGTCTAAAAGAATCACCTACTTTATATGAGTGAAAAAAAAAATGCATGTCTACAAATTGTCCCAAAAATACATCCTCTGGCTTTTGTATTTCAAATGTCAGAAGCCAAATGAGGCTCATTTCTTTTAACTTTAGTTTTCTTAAATGTAGAACAATCCCTCACTTCTTTTTCATGTTGCCCCCTAGTCATTGACCTTTTTGAAGATCTTGTTGCTTCATTAAATCTCCCACATTCTGGATTTGTCTGAGTATTGCCTCATGACTGGATTGAGGTGAAACATTTTTGGTCAGAGTTCTGCATGACCAGATGAATAAACGACATATATGTACAGAACCCATTCAGATGCTGCTTGTTCCCAAGTGTATTTAGGAACAGGAACATCTCTACATTCCAAAAGTCTACATTCTAAAGCACTTAACAGTAGCTACTTATGAAAACCGTTTTGGACTCGTGGGCAGGCAGCTCGTATACTATTTCAATGGCAGGAACTTCACCTTCCATTTTCCTCTGGACTAGTCAAAAATCATTGTGAAAACTACTAAATAGATGTTTTTGATGGTGATGATCTTTCCTGACGCTTGAACGAGACAAACAGATCAACTTTCCAGATGTAGAAGCTCTCTTGCCTTGAATGTTTAAGCTTCTAAATGTTGACAAAGGGAGGTGCTGATCTTTAAAGTAAAACGCCCTGTAGCTTGAGCCTTAACATCCTGTGAGTAAATGGGCTGGTCCTCGATTCCTCAAATTCCCAACGAATTCAGAGTTAAGATGTCTTACAGCATTTTCTCTTTTATTGGGAAACTCCAAGCTATACCAACAGCATGCTTTTTTCCCCTCTTGAAGTTAGAAATTTCATTTTAAAAATAATTCCCCTCTGCTTTAATAAGTGCCTAAAAAGGTTAAATGGATTTTTCTTTCTATGTTTGCAGTCACAGAAGCACTTATCTCTCACCCCAAGAGCAAGCCCTGTGTAAATGGCTGTGAAGTAATTCCAAAGTCACATCAGAATCTTTTCAGTGTGCTACTATGACAATCAGACTTCATTTTAAGAAATCACTTTGATGCCAACTGTCCATCATTTCTCTGTCCATTCAGTGACATTTCATCTCATGAAATAAATTTGGCTTTTCATGGAGTTGGGGGTGTGGGGTCGTTATGCATTCGCATTCTAACTGATTCTCCCCCACATGTACATTCTTCTGCAAGTTGTACTGGACAGTCTCCCCTTCCTTATCGCAGCCTCAGAAGGCAGACAATCAGACGCTCTGCCTTACTAAGACAGGGGAATTAGTGCACGGGCCCTAAACAAGAGCCCATTGTGTGAGCAAATAAGAATTTTAATAGAAACTCAGGGACAGTCTTCTGGCCACTTATCATGCCTTCTCCACAGGGACGGATGCCAGTGAAGGTCAGAGCTTTTGCTGGGGCTTCACAGGGGCCAGAGAGAAAGCATGAAGCTTATCACTCTCTCCGGAAGCATATTCATCACTGCCACAGCTGGGGTTTGGACTTCGCCCCCAGCTGATTTTGAAATTTCTATTTACGTTAACAGAAGGTGTGAGGTTTGCATGTTTATCAAATGGGTATATATCTGAAAGATAATTGAAATAGACTGGGTGAGTGAACGTTTTAAGGACCATTTCCTTTTATCCAGGGCTGGAGGAAGGAACTTGGTTATATTCCTAGTGTGACTGTGTATTTCTACCTTTTGATTCAGGGATTCGGAGATCTCAACAAGACTTCAGAGCCCTAGAAATCGCTTTGTTCAAAGCTTTCCTTTTCTAGCGTTGGTAGCTGAGATGGTTAAGGGGTGAGAGAGGACTTGCTCATGCGGATACAGAGCACAGCCAGAACTGGCCGCCAGATTCTCCGATTCCACACTCCTCGTCCTTTGCACGTCCCTATCCACTGCCTTCCCTCTACCTCTCTGGCAGGGGCAACATGTGACACTGTTTGCTGTTGCTCTTAAATGCTTTTCTGAGGCTGTATAAACCCCAGGAGGGCAGCGGCATTTTTTGTCTCTTACTAGCATTGGTCTATTTCAGCTCTAGAAAAGGGATTTGACATCTTGTTGGACTAAATACTCAATGAGTAAGTTTTATGTGTTTATTTCCCTAGTCACTGGTAGTAAAGGCAGAGTCTTAAACAGCCAAAAAGGATGGGGAGACTATCTCCTATAACTTCTAGAGTATACACACATATGATTACATGTAAATTCATTTCAGACTCTACTAGGAAGAGATTGGAACCAGATGGAAAGTATTTTACACCCTGATACTGCACCTTAGAGCAGAGATTTGGGTTTTATTTACGTGGGATTACTTTCACAGAGGAGTTTAACATGCACATGGCCTTGAGAACCACTACCCTAGGAAATGTCAGTTCACATCTGAGTAGCCATAATGGAGAGATTACACCGGAACAGGAAGCATTTAAAAAAATGCTCACAAATCCCAGGGAAGGCAACCATAAGCACTTCAACCTCTTATCAGTATCTTGTTAGGATTAGAAATATTTATAAATTATTTCTCATCGAAAGGAGAATTCCTAAATGTGGTTTGCTAGAAACACAAAGAATCCTGCCAAGTCTCAGCTTGAAGATTTATGTAGCCCAATGTGTCAGACATTTCGGCGTTGTTAGCCCAAAAATCTCAGGCTAGGACTAGGTCAGACCTGGTGTTAAGATACACACGGAAAGAACTGTGTCTGAGGAGACTAGAAAATCAACTACAATTTGCTGCTTCAAGTGAGCCTGTCTCAGTGGGCCTGTTTTGGTGGCTGAGCCCTGTTTGAATGTGTGGCAGAATTGTACTGAGACACATTCGTTTGTGCTGGGACACCTGCTATAAGGTGTGTGGGAGATGCATGGCCTTCACTTCCTTCTAATCATTAGGTGGCTGCCAATAACTGCAGAAAGGAACCTTCTCCTGGGGGTGGCCCAAGTGGCTTAGGGCAATTTGCATGCTTCCTGTCCAGGGCCATGGGCTGAAGGACCTTAATCTTGACTTTGTTCTTTGAGAAGAGGTGAAGACAGATACCACAGTCAGGCTCAAAATGTTCCCAGTACTTTTTCGCGTTCCAAATACAGGTGATTCAATTCCTGGTTGGCAGGGGAGAGGAAACAAACTTGAACCTTGTTTATGACCTCCCTTTGGCATTTTCAAGTGTGTAACTGAGCCGTGGCTTGGCTGTAGGGACATTTGGATTCCTGGTCAGGCTAAGTCAGCCATTTCTCGGAGCCAAGGAAGGATGAGTAACAGCCAGGACCGGGAAGGCTATTCAGGATGGCACAATGAGCAATCACAATGACAGAACATGGGGTCTTCCAAGGTAGGACCTGGCTACAGTCCTTGGAGTGCTGCCTTTTAGTAATCAAGGTGGACATCCCAAGGAATGTTAATGTAATAAAACTTGGTATAAGATGCCATTGGTCGTAACAAATAAAATTATCATCTTGTAAAAAGCCTAAATGTCCATCAACAGGAACACAGTTAAATAAAAACCAGCATGTCCATACATGCCATCATTTAAAATAATGAGATTCTGCTAATGAAAGACCATCTCCAAGATACTACTAAGTAGGATAAAAAAGTCGTTTCAAATCTCCACACAGTTATGTTTAAGCAATATTTTGTCATTTACAAAATAAATGTGTATATTTCTTATATAGTTAAAAATATAGTGGGCCCGGCACGATAGCATAGTGTTAAAGTCCTCGCCTTGAATGCGCCGGGATCCCATATGGTTGCCGGTTTTAATCCCAGCAGCCCTGCTTCCCATCTAGCTCCCTGCTTGTGGCCTGGGAAGCAGTCGAGGATGGGCCAAAGCCCTGGGACCCTGCACCCGCATGGGAGATCCAGAAGAGCTCCTGGCTCCTGGCTTCGGATTGGCTCAGCTCCAGTCGTGGTGGCTACTTAGGGAGTGAACCATCGAGTGGAAGATCTTCCTCTCTCTCCTCCTCTCTGTACATCTGCCTTTCCAATAAAAATAAATAAATATTTTAAAAAATATATATATATAGTAAGAAGAAAAAGTGAAAAGTCAGGTCCAAGTAAAAACAAAACTGCCCTTGGAGCCTGGCTATGGCACACGAACGTGACTGGTGTCCAGGCACCTCTTTCAATCCTTCCATGAAGGTAAGAAGAGCTTTAGGCTCTATCTGTCTGCCCATCACTTTCTGCAGTTTGAAGTAGGATTTAAGTTCTGGTCTGTTGTCGTTCGCTCATCGCCTGTGTGAATCCTTAGGGAGGTGGAAAGCTCTGGAATCATCCCCTAAATCGTTCTGGTTGCAGATGGTTGATGCTGAGTTCTGAATAAACCGGAGGGCCAACCAGGAGACTGCCGTTTTAATTCACATTGGTAAAGAGAGTTTATAGCTAGTTTGAGGCTATGATAAAGCCAAATATACATGTTTCGGTATTTAGCCCACTAGATGACCTTCTATGGGGAAGAAACTTCTTTAAACAAAAACGACAGGGAAAATTGCTGGAGTGAGAAGTTATGTTCTTCATTTTGATGAGTACCAATATTTGAAAATGCAATCTGTCTCACGTGTTGGGAGGGAGCTAAACACCCAGGCCATTTTCTCAATGCTTTTTCTAGGCCATTCACAGGAAGCTGGATTGAAAGTGGAGCAGCTAGGACACAAACTACCACCCACACGGGATGCAGGCATCAAAGGCAGCTGCTTTACGCACTAGGCCACAATGCCGACCCCTACAACCTCTTACTGAAAAGCAGAAGCTCTCCTGTTCAATCATGACGGTCTGGGTCGCGGCCGGCAGGGAGTGCTCTGCCGTGGCCCTGTCTAGGTTACCCACACAACCTGTCCTTCGGGGCTTCAGAGCTACTTCTCTTTTAGTGCTACAGATCACAAAGTTGTTTTTCCGGACTTCCTGGAGCTCCTCAATAGAATCAATCAGGTTTGAAGGGATAATTAAATGACTGGAAAGAGGAAAGGGCTGGGTTAGCCTCCCTACCCACTTGCTTGCATTCTTGGAAGCAAACCTTTTAATCAATCCTGTTTGAGCCCTGAGTGGGTCTAGGAAGTGCTCCAGGAAAAATGCTCTAGGCCCAATAATTTTCTATTTCTTCATGAATACAATCAAATCTCTTCCACGTGGCTTCCGCTACAAGTTACCTAATATTTCGATGCCTCTCTGTGAAAGCAGGACACTGTTCCTGCTCAAATTTGAGGGCACAAAAGCTGAATATTCAGATTTCTTAACCCAAGATCTTTCTTCAAACTACCACCTAGTCAGGCATTTAGTATTGTGGTTAAAACAGGTTAAAATGCCATTTCCTGGACCCAACGTGGTAGCCTAGTAGCTGAAGTCCTTGCCTCGCATGTGCTAGGATGCATGTCTTTGCTGCTTCACTTCCCATCCAACTCTCTGCTTGTGGCAGTAAAGGACAGCTCAAAGCCTTGGGATCCTGCACCTGCGTGGGAGACCTAGAGGAATCTCCTGGTTTCAGATTAGCTCAGCTCCGGCTGTTGCAGCCACTTGGGGAGTAAACCAGCTGATGGAGGAACTTCCTCTCTCTGTCTCTCCTTCTCTCTGTAAATCTGCCTTTCCAATTTAAAAACTGATTAAAAATGAATAAATCTTAAAAATAAAAAGATGCCCAGGTCCCATATTGAAGTATCACCGATCTCTGGCTTCTGATTCCAGCACTCCTGCTAATGCAGTCACTGGGAGGGCAGCAGTGATGACTTCAGTAACTGCCTTCCTGCCAGCCATGTTTGAGAGACGTGGATCGAGTTTCCAGCTCCCAGCTTTGGTTCCGCTCAGCCAGTTGCAGCTCTCTCTCTCTCTCAACCTCTCTTTCTCCTAGTGTCTCTGTATATCTCTTTCTTGGATGTCTCTTAGATAAATAAATGCTAAAAACATAGATATGCCACTATGTTTTGGTTAGGGCTAAAAAAAGACCATATCTCATGGCTATTCCCCATTGCTTTGATGAAGAGCTCAAAGAAAATAGTGTTAGACATATCCATCTCAAAGGAAAGACTAGGATGTTTTCTTTAATTAATTTCCTGTTAGAACAGAAAATTAGGAAATCAGAACATGATACAGAGCTGGTGCAAAGGTCCCTCACTGTCAAAGTTTTGGGAGAGGGGCATCAATTTCTCATCCAGAAAGTTGTAGAAACACCACCTATGTTCGTGTCACTTCAAAAAGGGAAGACAAGAATGACAGCTTTGTTTGCTAAAGAGAGGGTCTGAAGAGAGACACAGAAAAGTCAATGGAACATTCTAACCAACATTCCTTCCAGTAATATTCTTCTATTCCTAAAAGGGGAGGGGGGTTGGCAATGACTGATAGGAACCCTAGTATCTCCTTGAACTATAAGGAAACCTACATGTTTTTCACAATTCAACACCTCAGAGATGCGAGCTTAGAAATGCAAGTCTTTGCAAAGCAAGGCACATTGCTGCCTAGCACTGTGTGTCCAACCTTGATGTGGCAGAACCCTCTGGATGCTTTGAAAAAGACAGATATCTAGGAGTCAATTAAAATGGACAAAGCCCCTGGAGGGGGACCCTGAGGTATGCCTTTTTGATAAGTTCCTACAGGGACCTGAGAACTCCTGGCTCAACTACCTGATCAAGGTCATGCTGCTGCTAATATCTGGTCTCACGTAATCCAGCTCTGGACCACTCTGATCCACTTTGAAGTAAAAATGCTCAGTTAACTGTGCTACTTTAGAAACACAGTGAGCATGTCATGTGCTAATTATGGCCAGTGACACCTTAAAATAAAAGTGCATTACTGACTGCTTTCAGTTTCTTGTAAGGATGGGAAGGTGGCATGTCATGAGGCCTTTTTAGCCCCAGACATCACTCCAGAGAATTCCAAATAGATATAGATAGAAAAGTGCCATTAGGACTTAAAGCTTTTCCTCTCAGGCTATTTATCCAGCAGAATAGGAGGTCCTAAATCAACACTTCCCCCCTAATCGAATTGTTGATAAGCCTGGTTATCAGAAAGATATTACTGGGGGTGTGATATGTAGGACATTCACATTTTCTTGATAGGTTGGTCATATGAGAGCTGACAAAGAAGGAAAAGGAGCAGTGATGTGGTGCAATATTCACAGACAGCTGTCCTCTGGCTTCACGATAAATAGGATGATTCGCATTGCTGAGCAGTGTGGTCACTGCCAAAGGCATGGCCCTCTCACATTTCTTCCTGATTCACATATTCAGGGGGAGGTGGTGGAGCTTGTCATCCCCTCCCTCTTGGGCTTCCCAGACACTGAGTCTGGAATGAAAATTCACCTGCCTCTGAGTTGGCTACTGGCGGGGGCAGGGCTGTTACTTGGCTTCCCAGGTTGGAAGATTATCTCACCCAGCTCCAACTATATAAGCCGAGCAGTGCGGAGGGATTCAGTAGGGCCAACTCCAGGGACTCATCCCACAGGAGAAAACCATAGAGGCACTGCAGCCAACATGATGATGTTGAAGGTAGAGGAGCTGGTATGTGAGATGCCTTAATTTTATACAATGAAAACGGTTGTCTTTGCTTTTCTTTGAAAATTGAAATCGCCTTTTTTTTTTTCAGGCATCATGCAAGGTAACTTAAACAATGTTATATATGGAAAAATTTGGTTTACATGATGAACCAAGTGAAACCGAAAAAAAATTGGAGGAGATAGAAATAAGTGTATAGTTCCTATTTATTATTTCCTCTTTCGGTTTTATTACTATAACATGGACTCACATGTACTTACCAAAATGTCTTAGGTAGATATTTTATGGCAAAAAGATATTTGGAAAAATCTACAATTCAAGGTCAAGAGCTATCAAAATTACCTCATGTGAAAAAAAATCTTAAATAAGCAGAGGAGTTTGTCAGTTTCCTCAGAGAAAGGTGATTAAGCAAATAAAGTAGATTGAAATATGTGAACTCAGCCTAAGCCTTGTTCTAACCAAGAGGTCAGGTAAGCCCTTGGCGGTACCTGAGTGTACCTGGAGCCCCATGCTGCATCCTGAGATCTGACAGTGCAGCACACACGACGGCTCTCACCCTCCACAGCATCTCCAGGGTGGACACCACCGCTTCTGACGCAGCCACATCCTTCCCCTGCAGGTCACAGGGAAGAGGAGCAGCCTCGAGGGGACAGGGGAATTCCTTCCTGCTGATTTTAGAGATGGAGAGTATGAAGCTGCCGTTACTTCAGAGAAGCAAGAGGATCTCAAGACACTCCCAGCCCACCATGTGATCCTGGCAGAGCAACAGTGGGAAAAGGAGAAGCAGCGGGAGGCAGAGGTAAGACATTTTCATAGGATCTGCTAATGGGAGGTTGGGGTTGATATGGTGGAGAGATGGAGAGAGGAAAGAAACCAAACTACATCCATTCCGAAGGCATTCCCTTTATACAGTTCTAACCACAGAGACAAGCTTTGTGGAAGCAGTTTAGAAAAATAATTATTTGATGAAACTATGACCTCTGAATTCTGAATCAATTATTTAATGTGCTGTGATAATGCTTTGAGAGACAGATTTCAAAAGTAAACATATCTACTGAATCTGTAATGTCACACACCATCTAGTTAATCCCTCTTAATAATGTGGTTGGCAGCCTATGGGTCATTGCTGCACTGTATCTGCTTTCTGTGTTCCTAAGTAAATTCTCATTGCCTACTAACATATATAACATGTGCCTTAGTTAGCTGCAGTCCCTGGGTGGTCTGTTTTAGAGATCCTACTTGGTGGGCACTGATATGTCAGAGTTTAATATGTATTATCAGACTCTTTTGAGTTAACAAAATTTAATTCTTGAACATGATTACAAAGACTACAAAAGTCTGGGGCTTGTTTGTAGAATTAATCACAAAATCATCACTTAGAGACCCAATCGTGTCTCCGGTTAGTCAAGGGCTGGAGAAATAAAGGAAGTATACTTGAAGCTAATTAGTTGAAAATTTGATTCCCCAAAACTTAAAATCATTAAGTCTAAGTCAAAGATATATTTTAAAAGTTTGATTTTTTTTTTTTTGCCCAAACTGTTCATACTTATCTGAGACAGTATGATTTTGTTTAGACACCATCAGGATGCTTGTCAGAACTCACCACATTTTTTTTCTGAAATCTGGATTTCTGTTTTTAGCTCAAAAAGAAAAAACTAGAGCAAAGATCAAAGCTTGAAAATTTAGAAGACCTTGAAATAATCATCCAACTGAAGAAAAGGAAAAAATACAGGAAAGCTAAAGTTCCTGCAGCAAAGGAACCGGAACCGGAAATCATTGTAAGGCCTCCTTGGTTTTTCATTATCACACCCCCAGGGTTGTGCTACAAGGGAAAAAAAGGTCTAGGCAGGGTTTGGTTGAATGCTCATGGTAATTTTTACATTTTTTATTCCTTTTTCTGCTATAGACAGAACCTGTGGATGTGCCTAGCTTTCTAAAAGCTGCTTTGGAGAACAAACTGGCAGTAGTAGAGAAGTTCTTATCAGACAAGAACAACCCAGATGTCTGTGATGAGGTAAGGCTCATGCTAAGCATTGCAGAATCCATCTCACTGACTTTGTGCTTCTTGTGCTTTATAGCACCTTGCTAATATACAGTGCCAGTCTTGCCACCTGAAACAGTTCCCCCTCCCCAACCCAACTGTTGTCATACCTGCCAGGGACATAACAGGAGAATGTAGAGGTTAAAAAAAAAATGTAGATTAGTAGTACGGATTATTTGTTTATTGGTTATCGGTACTCACATACTTATGGCTGATTTTCTTGTTTGTCTTTAGCTTCTTAGGTCTTTGGGATAAACTTTAGTAAGGAAGGATCAGAGAATCATGTTTGATTAGATCAAAATATACTGGCACTAGATGTAGATTCGAGAGTGGAATTCAAGGACCAGCTCTACTACTGTTGGGCTATTTGATTTTGAGCAGTTAATGTGTGCTCTCTAGGCCTGCCTCTTCATCTGTAAGCACAGGGAACTGAATGAAAGGAAGCCTTACTTGTTTCAGTTCTGGTATTAACTCATTCATGCGAAGGCAATTCACCAAAAATTGCTAATCTTGTATGATTTTACCCATTAGCTAAAACTGGGTCAGGGGAAGCACTTCTGAGTTTACATGCGAAATATGAGCCTCCTATTTCTTTAAACACAATTGAATACTTTTGAGAGTCAACCTAACAATCACCCCATATAGGAGAAAACCGATCTGTATAGAAAACACTACAGAAAGGTACTAAATATAAGAATAGGAAATGTCATCATTTAGGTAATTCTGAGCCTCTAAGTTCCCATTTGACAGTGCAAATCTTTGAAGACTTAGAAATGCATGTTGCAAGAAGTTCAAATCTTAGTTACAGGATATTTGTTTTAATTCTGTAACTGTAGTTAAGGTTGACACTCCTAATTCATAAGGAAGCACTTGCTTTTCTGTCACTTGGGTCATCACTGTCACCAACTTCATACCTCTGAAAGAATTTATGCACATTTTTATATGCATTGCTGTCTTCTCTCTTTTTCAATCTCTATTCTGACAGTATAAACGGACAGCTCTTCACAGAGCATGCTTGGAAGGGCATTTGGCAATTGTCGAGAAGTTAATGGAAGCTGGAGCCCAGATTGAATTCCGTGATATGGTAAATATACTTCTTTGCTTGGAAATAAGCCAAAATAAGTAAACCATATAGAAACTCAAGAAAGCCAACAATGAAAAACTGGGATGATTGGATTGAAAATTGATCTGAGAGGAGTTGGCAAAAGCTCATTTCTCCATACAAAGAAAGTTGGGAGATGGGACTAGATCATGTGGAAAATACTTTCCATACATACAGAAAAAGAGATGAGGGTTTCAGGAAGAGAAGGAAGCAAAACCTTCTGAACAGAATTCAATATCCTGAGCAAGTTTGGTCATTATCCACTAAGTTGCATTTCTGAGAAGTAATACAGTTTACATTTGCCTTTCAACACTCTGTTCTTCCATTAAACATGGAAGCCTGCTCATGGCCCCTGGGCTACCAGTAACTATAAGAATTCCTTAGCTATGTACTTTATGTGATAGATGCCGATTGCCACTGACGAGGTTGTGGGCAGACTACATTCTAAATGAATTGCATTTAAGGAAAGTAGCTGCTATGCAGACAATAATTCAGCCATTGTGATTTCTATCAAGACCAGTATATAACATATTTTATCAACTGAGCTGTGAAAAGGCTTTATTTATTTATATGAAGCTTAATTTGACTCAACAGCAAAGTGGCAAGGGGGTACCATAAACATCCAAAGGATGTGGGCTAAAATCAAAACCAAAGAACACATTGAAAAAGATTAAGGAAACAAATACAAAGCTTGCATGAAAAGACTGAAACTGAGTGTGGGATATGGGAGCCTAGGGATATACCGAATAGAGCAGTGAGAAGGAAGGTACAATATGCAGTGAACACAGCTAAGAGACAGGGCTGTGCTAGGCTCCATGACAACAGAGAATCAGAGAGCAACAGGGACCCTGGAAAAGGTATCAGATCCAGATTAGAATGCTCTTCTAAGGAACTGCTTCTACTCTGCCAGCAGTTTTGAATATGTGTGCCTAGATTTTTTGAGCATATTTAATAAAAGGGGTTAAAAGTTTCAGATGTTTGAATATCTATCCTGCCTCTTACTAGTTGTGTTTCCTTGGGCAGAAAAGTAGAACTTTCTGGATCTTAGTTTACTTTAACTGCAAAATGAGCCTAGTAGCACTTACCTTCCTGAAGTTGCTGGGAGAGTGTATGGCGTACTCTGGGGGTATTTAGAGTATATAATATGTACAGTGTACATGTAGAGTGTATAGTGTACTCTAGAGGTGTGTAGAGTATGACACCAGGCTGGCAGGAAGTAATTGCTATTTTACATGATTGTTAAATTAATAGCTCAATGACACACACATATGTGCATACATGCATGAATGCATATGCACATATACTGACAGAGCCTAGCTAAAACATTTGGTAAACAACTGTGCATTAGAATTGGTCATGCAGATGAAGCCAACCCAGGGCTACCATGTACACCCTAACAAATCTGGCTTCTGGGCTTGAGAAATCAAGTATGGATTCCCCTGCCCAGATTCTTATCCAGGTTGTGTCCTTTCGCCTTCCTGTATAGCTTGAATCTACTGCCATCCACTGGGCATGCCGTGGAGGAAACCTGGAGGTTTTAAAACTGTTGCTGAACAAAGGTGCAAAAATCAGCGCCCGAGATAAGGTACCTGTCCTTCTCCTTCCCCTCCCCTTCCCAGCCTCACCTCTCCATGACGGTCATCTGGAAGCCCCTGCTATGTACAGACATCCTGACCACTTCTCCTGCTTGCACATGCCTTGGGGTCTGGGACCGTGCTGTCCTCACTTCCAGAGCATCAGCAGCCTTTTCTGATTTTCCAGTTGCTCAGCACAGCATTGCACGTGGCAGTGCGCACAGGCCACTACGATTGTGCAGAGCACCTCATCGCCTGTGAAGCAGACCTGAACGCCAAAGACAGAGTGAGTAGTTCATGCTGGGCGGCCTACAGCTGCATTGCTCATTTGGACTCACTCCTGCAAACTGGGGGATTCTTTCAGGACCCACTTCCAGGCTTCAGACTCACTGTAGCCTGCTGTTTATTCTGCTTCTCTAGGAGGGTGACACGCCCCTGCATGATGCTGTGAGACTGAACCGTTATAAGATGATAAGACTCTTGATTATGTATGGTGCGGACCTCGGCATCAAGAACTGCGTGAGTACTTCAAATAAGGGGCACTGAAGGCAGGTTTTCTGATTTCTAGAAGCATTTCTTAAATGCTTAAGGCTACCCAAGGAGATAGCATTTTGAGAAGTCCTCTGGTGGTGTCAATGTCCCTCTCCATTTCCATAAGGACAATGTTAACTTCCACAATGATGCAGGTTGCATGGACAGAGAGAGAATTCATGTACTGCTATGACTTTGATTTAATAATTCTCTAGAAAACCAACCTTTCCTCATGGTACTAATTCCAAACACCATGCAATATAAGCTTGAAAATACCATCCAGCTAAAGAGGGATAAATGACTGAAGAAATGATTTTGAAGATTTTAGAGAATTACCTTACAAAAAGGGAGGAACGAACCATGCCATCTTATCAATATGAGTATTTTTTTCCTTGTTTATGTTACTAGAGACTGAGGGGAGCATCTTATTTTAAGAAATCTTGTTTGGTGATAAGGGCAAAGAGCAGCAGTAGTAAGTGATGACCCCTTGGGTTGGCAAAGCGTTAGCAGTAGGGCGCTCTCCTGTACAATTCTAGGATTGTCTCACCAGGTGACTTTTTAAAGCAATCAGAAGGATAGATTCAATGCAATCTCCATAACTGTAGAACACCTGAAGCTTTTTAAAAATTTTCAAGCAGTAGAACACTAGCAGCAGAGATAAACAGCATACACATTTGAGGGGACTATGTAAGTAGCCAGAAAATCAGGAGCTAAACTTCAACAGAGAAGATGGCAAGAAATTTGTGGAAGAATAACCCAAAATACACAGAGTGCTCATGGCTCTGAATTATCAGTTAAACTTCAGCCAACAGGTGGCTCTCCCCACTAGTGTACAGATAGCACATACTATTCTATTGTTGTCCAAACTCTGTCTTCCTGTCTACTGAGGGCTGTTCCTCCAGAAAGGCATTAGAGAGATGGAAGTTCTCAAATACTTACAGAGATCCAGGCAGGTCACACACATGGCTTCAATGGGTCTTTGCAACTCTTCTAAAAAGGTGATAAATCTTCCTCAATTCAGTTCTTTGTTCCTCTTTGGCCCAGCTCTACTGATTTTCTCATAGAATCACAGATCCAGTTGGGAAATGTCTGGACAACCAACTGTTGTCAATTAATTCTAACCTTAAAAAAAAAAAAAAGCTTAAGCTGTTTAGGCAACACCAAAATAGGGGTATAGACGGATTTGCATCTCCAATCTGTTACTTTGCAAATTCTGGGTGAAAGAAACGCTTCAGAATGCGCAGAGATGTAAAACATTAGGACTTCTATCTCAGTGGTTTTAGTATTTGTAGATATCTGAAGATGTGTGCCTAATGGAAATCATTTAATCCCAGAAAAGTATTTATTTACACATCATAGGCATCAACTCTGTGAGAAATAAATTTGCCAGGAGTTCACAATGTAAATTCTGAGAACTGAAAAATCTGCTCCCAGAACAGGGCAACGCCTATTTAAACCAAGGTGCTGAAGCAGATCTTTAAAAGAAGGATGATTTGCTCATTTATTTGAAAGACAGAGAGAGGGAGATTGTCCATACACTGGTTCATTCCCCAAATGGCCTCCATGGCCAGAGCTGAGCTGGTCCAATACTAGGAGCCAGGAGCTTCATCCAGGTCTCCCACATGGATGCAGGAGCCCACTGAGATGGGCCATCATCTACTACTTGCCAAGTGCATTAGCGGAGAGCTGGATTGAAAGTTCAGTAGCCAGGTTTTGAACCAGCATCCTTATGGGATGCCAGCACTCCATTGCTCTGACTCTGGAAGTAGCTCATTTACCACCAGCCCTTATCAATCACAAATGATTTTACAAATTGATAGGACTTAGTTTTTGACCAGAAGGAGCACCAACACCTTCAGGAGCCCATTCTTCAGGATACTGGAACTGAAGAGGCAGTTGTGAGTTTAAAATGACTTGGGGTGCTTCTGCTGCTTATTGTGTAGGGATCAGCTATTTTATCAACACCTAGGATAGTCCCATAGAGGAAAAGATGGATGCTAATCTAAAATGCCCAAAGCATTCCAGTGCTAAATGAGGATTGGCTTGAAGATAAACTGCAAGTAAAACACCGATAACATACACCCAGCCCTTCCTTCATTAAACATGCAGCAAGAATGGAGTTTAGATGCTTCTTGCCTGGAAGTCAAATTTTCATTCTTTTTTTTTTTTTAAATTAGGCTGGAAAGACCCCAATGGATCTAGTGTTAAACTGGCAAAATGGAACCAAAGCAATATTTGACAGCCTCAAAGAGAACTCATACAAGACCTCTCGCATAGCTACATTCTAAGAAAATGAGACAATCAGCAATTGCTTATTGGCACTTTGAAGGCATGACCTGAATGAAGGGCAACTTGCCAGAGTCCAACATCTGTTCATCAACCTGCTGTGAAGATGCAATCAACAAAGTTTCAAGGAAGCACGGGGTTATAAGGTGTTTAAATTTTCTTTAGCAAAACCCAAACTATTTATTTTAATTTATTCCACTTTATTTATTTACTTTGATGATACTGATCTCCAGACCTTCATGAACACCCATTTGGTAAGCAAAGCACTTTCTGTATACAGCATTTCCCAAGCTTGATAGTTCAACTGTGGGAAACGAGCGATGTTCCGAGTGTCTAGTCAGGTGTCTCCTCACGCGTGTCAAGATTTCTTCAAGGTGTTTTTAAATGAAAAGGGTGACTGTTACAGCTCTCTTTTCTCCTGAACTTTTAATGCTGAAGTTCAAATGATGAAGCAATGAAAGGCATGTAGCGACAGGAAGAGAACAAGACAATGAAAGTAATTCTGTGAGAACCACAGGAAAGCCAACCATTTCCCCCTGAGGCCTGGTTTTGTTTTGTTGCCAAACGATACAGAGTTCCAAGGTGAAGAGAATGTGGTGGATGTAAGTGCAGGGTAGGGAAGGGGTGGCCTATGGGGCCACCAGGACTGAATGTGCTTAAAAAAACATCAAAAACTCAACCCAACCAACCAAACACAGAAATGCAAGCTGTAAATGTATAAATGTATATTGTGCTGTATGTATATTTTATATTCATAATAAAAGGTAACAAACACTATGTCTCTTTTCAAGTTCTTAAATATGGTGAAAATGTCCTGTAGCAAAAGGCCACTCGGGAAGGGTTCTGTTCCCAGTGTTCCAAGGCTTTAAGATTAGGGCTATCCTGTACAGCAGCACCCTTGTTGGTACTTAATTAGAATGCAGATTCTGATCCTGCCAATCTTATAGGCAGGGCCCGAGATTCCTCACTTTCTGACAAGTTCCCCTGGTGCGGAGAGACATCTAGTGGGCACAGGGACTACTTCAAGTTAAGTAACTGCTCCCTAATTAGTCCCCCAACAGGATTTGACCAGAGGAGCTTGAATAATTCCGGTGGTGTGTGTGGGGATCCCTGGTGCTCTCCAAGGCCACACAGAGAACACACTGCTTCACTGATTTTTGGTCTCCAATGGGAGACTTCTTGCCAGGTACTAAGAGTTGTCTCTGGTAAGAAAAACAGTGTCCCTGCCTTGCTCTCCTGGAATGGATAAGCACTGAAGAAACAGATGCAGTTATCAGCCTGCGGTACGCAGAATGGAAGGAAGGAATACAGGGTGCTGCATGTCTGTGGTGTGGAAGCATATCACTGGATAAACAGGAGGAGGGTATCCAGAAAGTCTTTTTGGAAGTGGCAAGATTGAATGCCAAGTCTCAAACACATGAAAACTCTTCATTTCGTAAGAATGAGCAGGTGCATTCATGGTGGACAAAGTTTTCAAACAAATGCTTCACGTTCATGATCCCATTTCTTCAAACTTTCACCAAAAGCTGTTTTGGTTTGCAGCTGATTTGGAGGCAACAGTTTTGACACCCATGTAGCACAAAGTTTGCTCTATTTTAATTTTTTTGGAAAAGATTTATTTATTTTTTTATTGGAAAGGTAGATTTACACAGAGAAAGAGATACAGAGAAAGACCTTCCATCCACTGGTTCACTCCTCAAGTGGCCACAATGGCCAGAGCTGAGCTGATCCGAAGCCAGGAGCCAGGAGCTTCTTCTGGGTCTCCCATGTGGGTGCAGGGTCCCAAAGCTTTGGGCTGTCCTCGATTGCTTTCCCAGGCCACAAGCAGGGAGCTGGATGGAAAGTGGAGCAGCTGGGACATGAATAGGTGCCCATTTGGGATCCTGTCACATGTAAGGTGAGGATTTAGCTACTGAGCCATCAAGCAGGGCATTTCCTATTTTAATTATTTTGTTCAGAATTGTGTCAGCTCAACAATTGAGACATCTATGGTGCTGGCTATGTTTCTGCTGTTAACCATCAGCACCTCCTCAATTAGGGTGTGGACAAGGCTAACTTTGTCCTTGCAAATTCATGTGGCTGGTCTGTTGCTATTCATCCTTTTTCTTTCTTTCCTTTTTCCTTCCTTCCTTTCTTCTTTCTTTCTTCACTCCTTTTAAAAAAATATTTGTTTTTATTTGAAAGGCAGATTTACTGAGAGGAGAGACATACAGAAAGATCTTCTATCCACTGCTTCACTTCCCCAAATGGTCACAACAGGTGGAGCTGAGCTGATTAAAACCTGGGAGCCAGGAGCTTCCTTCAGATCTCCTATGTGGGTGCAGGATCCCAGGGACTTAAGCCATCCTTCACTGCTTTCCCAGACCATAAGCAGGGAGCCTGATCAGAAGTGGAGCAGTTAGGACATGAACTGGTATGTATATGGCAGCTTACAGGAAAAGGATTAATCAACCGAGCCATTGCACTGGCCCCATTTGGGCTTTATCGTAAACAATGTCTTCCCTGGTTTTAAAATGTTATCCACATATAAATGGCTGATTTTGGGGGACATTATCTCCATAAACTTCATAAAGCATCAACAATTTCACTCTTCTTCCATCTAAACTTCACCATCAATTTGATGCTTGTTCCTGCTTCAAATCTGGCCAAACTCATTTCACCACCCATATGGGCAACTTGTTATTTAATTTTTTTTTTAAGATTTATTTTATTGTCGTTACAAAGTCAGATATACAGAGAGGAGGAGAAACAGAGAGGAAGATCTTCCATCCAATGATTCACTCCCCAAGTGATCACAACGGCTGGTACTGCACCGATCCAAAGCCAGGAGCCAGGGACTTTTTCCAGGTCTCCCACACAAGTGCAGGGTCCCAAGACTTTGGGCCATCCTTGACTGCTTTCCCAGGCCACAAGCAGGGAGCTGGATGGGAAGTGGAGCTTCTGGGATTAGAACTGGCACCCATATGGGATCCTGGCACGTTCAAGGTGAGGACTTTAGCTGCTAGGCCACGGCGCCGGGCCTACAACTTGCTGTTAATATTGACTTATTATTTGAACAGCAAAGAGGCAGAGAAAGAGAGGGAAAAAGAGAATTAAAAAATGATCTTCCATCTGTTGGCTCACTCTTCAGATAGCCATAATACCCAGAACTGGGCCAGATCAATGCCAGGAGTTTCTACTGGCCTCCCAGATGAATGGCAAGGGGCCAAGCACTTGGGCATCTGCTTTTCTAGGCATATTAGCTGGAAAAGGAGCAGCTGGGACTTGAACCAGCGTCCATATGGGATCCCAAATCATAGGCGGCGGCTTAACCTACTACATTATGATGCCAGCTGAGGGCCTCTTTTCAAACCAATGCCTTATCCTTTCTAGTATCTCAAAGTAGATCCTGTTCAGATATGTTAACTTAGAGTTTATTTTGGTGCAAAAATTTTCGAAATCTGCAGTTTTTTCGCAACATAAATTCCCACAAACTTTAAGAATCTGTGTATGAGGGCACACTTCTATTTATATTTTGCCACAAATTTTTATTATTTTTGTTTTGTTTTGAAAAGGGGAGGGAACGAAAAAAGAGGGAAAATTCCTATCACTGGCTTACTCTGTAAGTGTCTGCAATGGTTGGGCCTTGAACGGGCCAAAGCTGGGAGCCATAAAATCAATCCAGGTACTCATGCAGGCAACAAGAATCCACTTGATCCATCACAACTGGTTGCTGGAGTCAGTATTAGCAGGAAGCTGGAGTCAAAAACCAGAGACAGAGCTGAACTGACATCCTCCAACATGGAATACAAGTGTCCTAACCAGTAGGCTAAAAACCCACTCCCTACAGTGATTTTCAAAACTAGGAGGTATGAAATTTTATCAATGCCCTTTTTAGCTCTATTAAGAAGCTTCTGATTTTTCTCACCTGACCTATTAAAGTACAGAGGCCCAAAGCTCCATTCCTATCTACTACTTGGATGGCTGGGGTTCAAGTACTAGGGCCATTATCTGCTGCCTCCCAAGGATGTGTATTAGCAGATCAGAAGCTAAGCAGCTGGGATTTGAGCCAAACTCTCAGATTGGAGCTGCCAACTATCCATTCCAGGCTTTGATAATTTTAATACAGCTAGTAGGAAATCAGCCTTAGGCCTTCCAACCAAAGGGGAGGAATCTTATTTCAAAGATATCATAAAATGAGCAGTGAAGGAAGAGGCCAAGTCTAATTTTATATGTACATCTTCTCTCCTTCCTGTAAGAATGCTAACTTGATAAATGCTTGAAAGAGGAGTTTGAAACAAAAATAGATTTATTAAAAGTCTTCCTCTTTATATGTTCTAATGATCCTCAAACTTATTACGAGTGGTAAGATTGGGAAATCAGCCACTGTATATATCATGTAGAGAGGCATTAGTTTGGGAATGAACAGTTTGAAAATATCTTAAAATATGGAAAGACTCAAATATTTTTGCTGTTATTTATCACACACACAAAGGGTGACTGGACCGGTCCCTGCTTTCCTGTTCAAGCATACCTAAATCTATTAAGCTGGAAGCTTTTAGAAATGCTTCACTAGGTTCTGTTTATTGTCTTAATGACTTGACTGTAATATTTTTATAAGCTATTGATTTTCAGCTTCAAATAAAAATTGTAAATGACTAAAACAGTTTTATTTTTGTTGAGGCTGATTAGCTAGAAAAGGGGTGGGGGTGATGCACTTGAGGAGGCTCGGGCTTGCTTGTGAGCCCTCACACTTAGCCTTCTTGCATGCTGGGAGAGAATCTTCCTCCTCTTCTGCTGCCCGAGGTTTTTTCACCGTGGAAATGATTCCAAAAGCAGTTTTTCTGGTTTCTGTAAAACAAACGGGAAAACCACAGTGCTTGAACTCAAGATACAATTATTTTAAAAGATTTATTTTTATTGGAAAGTCAGATATACAGATAGGAGGAGAGACAGAGAGGAAGATGTTCCGTCTGTTGATTCACTCCCTAAGCAGCCACCAATGACTGGAGCTGCGCCAATCTGAAGCCAGGATCCTGGAGACTCCTCCGGTCTCCCAAATGAAAACAGGGTCCCAAGGCTTTGGGCCGTCCTCGACTGCTTTCCCAGGCCACAAGCAGGGAGCTGGATGGGAAGTGGAGCTGCCAGGATTAGAACTGGCGCCTCTATGGGATCCTGGTGTGTGCAAGGCAAGGGACTTTAGCTGCTAGCTATGACACCCCAAGGTATAACTTTTTAAAAGAGATCGCTTAACAAATACCACCACACCGACTTACACTTTAAAATAATAAAATCAAAGTGGAATTCTATGGAAGCTGACATCATTCACTGTCATCCTATTTTTTCTTTACACACACAGGTATCAGTGTATTATTAATATATTGATATATAATACCTTGCTAAGGGTTCTCTCCAGGCTAACATTCTATGGCAAGCTATGTCTCGACTGTCTGTCGGCAGTACCATGTGTAGCAGACACCAAAGTTCCAAACATCAGTGCAGCAGAGGCTTTCTGTATGGCGGAAATGCTGACAAACTGAGAGCGTCAACATGGCAGCCGGCTGCACTGATCCCATCACCAGAGGAGTGCCTGCCTCATCTCCACAGCATGTATCCGATTCCTCTCAGCAGACCATCAACGCACCTCTGAAATACCGGTCATGCCGAACTGCCCAAACCCCGCCACAGCCGAGTTACGTACATGTGTTCTTTAAATACTTGTCGAAACAGTGAGTCAGGTCAAACTCACACATATGTATTGCTTTTATATACTCACGACAATGGGCAAGGTAAGAAGAGGATTACTAGATTCTTACATCCAGTTGGCAGAAGAACTTAAACTCGGCAGATTTCTACTCTGAACCACAGTGTGTCACATACAGAGGATATGACAACATCTTACAGGCCTTTTTGCTATAACACACTGACATAAGCATGTTAAGACCAAGTATGGAAGGAGCCGAAGCATCCCCCCCCAGAGTTAATTGCCTGTATCGATCAGTGAGGCGTCACACAAAGGCGATAGATAACTAGGCAAAGGAAACCAGCCGCCAGGGGAGGGCAGGAGAAGAAAGGGTGGTAAGGAGGACCCCCCGAAGGATGGCTGGAGGACGTGTGAAGTAGTAACAGAGGCTGGAAGGGTAGCTTAGGAAAGGTCCCCCCCCCCCCCGGCATGAAAAACAAACATGTCAGGTAAAGAGTCAAATCTGGTCCTTAGGACGGTGAAAGGAATTATGGAGAAGAGATACTCACTACCCACAAAAGGGGCAGAGCTGCGGTGGCGTTGTGATGCAGCACGTTAAGCTACCATTTGCAATGCCGGCTTCCCACATGGGCACCAGTTTAAGTCAGGGTCACTCGGCTTCTAAATCAGTTCCTTGCTAATGTGCCCAGGAAACCAGTGGAAGATGTCCAAAATGCATGAGGCCTGGCACCCATATGAAAGACCCAGAAAAAGCTCCCTGCTGAGCCCAGTGTGGTAGCCTAGCGGCTAAAGTTCTTGCCTTGAACGTGCTGGGATCCCATGTGGGCACTGGCTCGTGTCCTGGCAGCACTGCTTCCCATTCAGCTCCCTGTTTGTGGCCTGGAAAAGTAGTTGAGGATGCCCAAAAGCCTTGGACCCTGCACCTGCATGGAAGACCCGGAAGAAACTCCTGGTTTCAGATCAGCTCAGCTCTGGCCGTTGCAGCCACTTGGGGAGTGAATTAGTGGACAGAAGATCTTCCTCTCTATATATCTGACTTTCCAATAAAAAAAAAAAAGAAAGCTCCTGGTTTTAGTGCAGTCCTGCCCTGGCAGTGGAAATCATTTAGAGTGAAACAGGAGATGGAGATTCCTTCTTCCTCTCTCTTCGTAATTCAAAAAAAAAAAAAAAAAAAAAAAAAAAGGCACAGTTAAAAGAACTTGATGAATAGAAACTTAGTTAAGAATTTTCCATTTGGGGGAAGCTGGTGCTGTAGCTCAACAGGCTAATCCTCCACCTTTAAGCGCTGGTATCCGATATGAGTGCCAGTTCATGTCCTGGTTGCTCCATTTCTGATCCAACTCCCTCCTTATAGCCTGAGGAGGCAATGGATCAAAGCCTTGGGACTCTACATTGCGTGGGAGACCCAGAAGAACTTGGCTCCTGGCTTCAGCTCAGTTCAGCTCTGGCTTGTTGTAGTCATTTGAGGAGTGAACTAGAGGATGAAATATCTCTCTCTTTGCCTTACTTTCTCTCTGTTAATCTGCCTTTCAAATAATGTTTTTTTTTTTTTAAAGAATTTTCTTATGTGAAGTAATAGAAGTGAAATAAATTCTGAAAGGGTAAGCATTGCCTTTTAAACAGCTTAAGTGAGTTTATCAGGTGCACTGAATCTGCCAGTTGTTACAACACCTTAATTCTTAATTAAAATGCCTACACAATAAGAACCTCAAAATAGAAATTATCTACGATTTCCATTCCACTAACTGAAAAATGCCACATGTATAGGTACTATTTATAGAAATGTGACTCTGAGAATGATCCACAAATCAGCTGAATGAAAACCAATTACAAAAAATGTGAAGCCAGTTCTTTGTTGTAATAAAATGCTTCCATCTGAGTTCTAGGGATGGAATTCAGCGTAGCAGTTCAGACTCTCCTTGGGACTCCTACATTCCAGGCTGGAGTGCTTGGGGTGGATTCCCGGCTCCACTCTGGATTTCAGCTCTTGTGGACGTGCCCCCTGGCAGGCAGCGGGCAACGGGCGATGGTCCCAGAGGCTGAGTCTCTGCCATCCAGTGGCAGAGCAGGACAGAGCTCATGGCTCCTGGGTTCAGGCTGGCTCAGTCCTGATGACTGCAAATATTTAGGGGAATAAATCATTGAGCAGAAGTTGTGTCTTTGTCTCTGCCTTATAAATATATACAATTTTTTCAAGTTAAAAAAAAAAAATCTTAGCTCCATTTTATAAATGTTCTCTTATGTTTAGCTACTCTTTAAGCTCAGCTGACAGGATACAAGGGCGATCTGGCTGTGACATCTGTCACTCTCCCTGATAGCCAGGGTTGACACAGCTGATCAGGTCTGTCCCACAGGTGTCCCCCTCAACGCCACGCGCTTGACTGAAGAGGACGACCTTCGCTGCTGGAGGAAGGCAGGTTTTTGGTCAAGGGCATACAGCAGCTGCACCCTCCACTGCTAGAACCTCCGAACAAGCTCCTAAGCAAAGCTGACAGATTAAAGAAGTGAATGAGACTTTTACAGTTATCAAAACCACTCTTTTAAACAGTAAATCTGTGATTGTCTTTTGTAACAGCAAAAAGTTATATTTAAGATGTCAGCTTATAAGGTGTTTTCATGCACAACGTTTCCTTTAACAATCCTGCCAAGAAAAACCAGTTCTACAGTTACATTTTATGAATGGACCTATTTTGTTCATAGGGTATTGAGGTGCTGGAACAGGTACATTTTGGTGCAAAGGCTGCTGGAGGACAGCAAACCTCATCAATCACAGACCAAAGACCTGATGACCTCAAGCTCTTCCTCTATTTTGTCCCCGAAACTCCTTCTGTATTGCTATTCATGGGTTTTTGGAACTCTATAGGATATAATTCAGATTCCCTGTGGCAAGCCAGCTGCCTATTACACAGCCCAAAATGCATGTTTTCCAAGTAACAATTCCCATACTCCATTCAGCAGCCTCTCTCAAGATGAGACCCTTTAGAGAGCCAGCAGCAGCTTCTGGTAGTGCTCCAGTGCATGGCCACCCTTAAGTGTCCAGTAGATGATGTAGGAGCCGGCTGAGATTTCATCAGTAAGAATAACAAGAATTCGAATCCTTTTCCTTTAGAATCCCCTCCTTTTTCTTTTAACGTAACCTAAGCTCAATCAGCAATCTTACAAAGGCATCAAAATCCTGCCTCATTCTGATCTTAATGTCAACTAAAACCAGGGTAATTGTAACGTGTTATCACGAGTGAGACACTTTTCAGGAAATAAGAGTGTTAATTTACAGAAACAGCACAAGTTGTTACAGAAACAAACAAGCTGGACTAGCTCAGGCAAGCTGTGGTGGATGGAACGACACCTCTAGTCCAAGGTCGTTTCTAGTGTAACTTCTATAAAAACCTGACTTTATGAATGGTTGAGGTTTTAAAACCCAAATTCAGGATTTCATATCTACCCCTACTTTCTTTTCTTGTTTGTTCTATTTTGGAACATCACTAGTTATCTAAAGTCTTTTAAATAAAAATAATGGGAGAACTTCCAAAATGTGAACCAACTATGCCCTAAAGAAATTTTTTAAATCCCGAATAATTTTATCTTTCCAAACTTTAGTGGCAACGTCTACATAATGCAGAAATTTCAAGCTAAAAATGTTGAAACCAAAATTAAAACATCTAATTAGTATAAATAATATACTAATAGAATAAACGGTTCTCTTAAAATCCAGGCACATTAGCCCTCAATAACCTACCTATTTTTGTGGTAAATAACAGTTCTAAATGCAGCAATCTCTCCTTAGTTTTTTTTTTTTTTTTAAGAATTTATGTATTCACTTGAAAAGTAATGTAACAGAAAAAGAAACAGAAATTAATCTTCTATTTGTTGGTTCACTCTCCAAATAGATGCCATGGCCAGGACTAGGTCAGAATGATGACAGGTGCCTTAAATTCCCATCCAGCTCCTTCATCTGCTAGCTTCCACCCCAAATGGCCACAACAGCTGGAGCTGAGTTGATCTGAAGCCAGGAGCCAAGAACTTCTTCCTGGGCCTTCCATGTGTGTGCAGGGATCCAAGGACTTGAGCTGTCCTAGGCTATTTTCCCAGGCCATAAGCAGGGAACTGGATTGGAAGTGGAGCAGCCAGGAAATTAACCAGTGCCTACTGCTGCTTGCAGGTGGAGGACTATCCTGTTGAGCCATGGCAGCAATGCCAAAATGACAGACTTGTAACATGAGCATTCAGTGTTGATCTGAACATTCACTCACCTCCATGGAGAAGCACTGCTCGGCAGTTGGTGGACACAGCAGCCTTGCCATCACTTTCAGAGAGTCCAAACAGCAACCCTCTATGAAGCCATTAAAGATTTTAACCCAGAGTTGGTCAACTTCACAGGATGGGCGGAGATAACGGAAACCGCCAGCAATCTAAGAGAGCTTGATTAATTCCACAACAGCTCCTTGCCCTGTGGGCAAGGAGAAACTGATTTAACTCTAAGCTTTATATTGTAGAGTGCCTTATTGCCCCCTTCTAGCTCAGGCTTCACTGAAAATTAGAATGAAGTCCTTCGCCAACTGATGTGTTTCTAATAACTGACATGAAAAAGCTGAGAAAAACAATGTGATAAAATCTAACAACATTTCAAATTCCAAATTTCCTGAAAATGCCAAGAACTTACTCAGAAAAGGATACAAATTTGCTATGTCATATGGTCCTCTTATTTCTAAAGGCTAAAATAAAGGAAAAAATAGATATGACAGGTTATTCATAACATTTCCTTGACTTAAGTTGCATACTCCAAAATAACGAAGTCAACTGCACACATTTCAGCTTTTACCATTTTTATGGATTTTATAAGCTTTCAAAAATATAAATGAACCTTACGAAGCACTATATAGCAGCCTTAAAGAAAACTAATTTCTGAAAAGGCCAACCCAAAACAAATGGGCTAAATTCCATTCTTTAGCAATTATAATGAGCTAATGTACAGTTGGAATAGAGAATACATTACTGTTGGCATTTCTCCCTAGAAAATTCTATAACTTTAAAAAATTCCAAATATGTGTTTCAAGCTAGACTTACCCTTTCAGCAGCACTGGATATAATTACATTCTGAAAAACAGAGAGTATTTAGTATCAGTCTTAGATAAATGTAAAAGAAAACTGACAAGTGTCGTGGTATGAGTGATGAATACCAGTCAGTGAACTTTCACATTTTAAGGCTGAAATCCCCACTGCTTTTAAAGATAAGGTAAATAAAGTGAAAACAAAAGAGATTTCATGACAGAAAATCACAAGAGGCTTTCCAAACAAAGCCTGGTGATGATGAATTAAGTTTAAAAACTAGCCACAGTGGTTAGCCACTCTAATTCAACTCACTGATGACAAACAACTCTTATCTAGATTATTCCTTTCATAGTAGTTAAATTTAAGATTCCGTATTAAAGGACAAAGGCTTTCAATACATCCATCTCATCCATCTTATTTTCTCCTTGACATTTTTTCTTTTAAAGTTTACAGTGCTCATTGAAAGAACAGGTTCCCACGCCTTTAGAGCTCTCTGTTTCAACTGATCAGTTTCACACTTCCAGTACATTGATAACAGTAAACTGCCACACAGAAAACCCGTCCTACAGGTACCATACCTTTCCTTTGCAGATCTGCATCAGATTGAGTGCATTGGAAATCGTGTACCTTCTTATTGTGGAGTCTTTGATAGCAGGGCCATAGACAAGCTCAAAGGCCAGGCCTCGGTCAATCGCCTTCACAGGAAATAAAGAAAATAAATGGTCATGGATAAGCATTTTTCTATTTCATCTTCACTCACTTCCCTCACCCGCTACATGTCAAAGCACAGCTTTACACAAAGGCAGATTTACACCTAAATGCCATTTATAAAGAAAAACAGGCCTTGGGCACTACTGTATCAAGAGTTTTCCTTAACGTCGGGGAAATTGTCTTTATTTGACAGGAATGAGGGGGAGGCTAAGGAGGGCTGAGTTCATGCAGGGTGGCAGAGAACCCACTGCTCTTTGAGCTACCTAAAGCAATGGTGGGGAACTTCCCACCAGCAGGCACTGTGAGCCCTGCAAAGCCATTTGGTCTGGTCATCATAAGGCGACTGCAGGTACGACTCAAAATCTAACAAATCTATAGCAAGCTAATGTTTAAATTGATACATGACTTGTAAATTATGGATCTTTAAAAATTATTTACTTGAAAGAGTGACAAAAAAGGGGAGAAACATAGAAAGACATTTCCCATCCATCGGTTCATTCCTTTTTTTTTTCTTGTTATGAAAAATTTATTCAGATGGACACAATAGCACAGACCTAAAACATCTCTCTTTATGTGAAAGTCTGTGAGATCAGAATACCAGGCCTACAAAAAGTGTGGAAATACAAAATGTAACAGTGGTAACTGACAAAATGCAAAGCTCTGGAAATGGTTTATTCCTCAAATGGCTACAACTACCAGGCGGAAGACAAGATCCTGAAATTCCATATACGTCTCCTAAGCTGACACAGGAGCTGAAGCACTTGGCGCATCTTGCACAGCCTTCCCAGACACATCCGCAAGGAGCTGGACCGGAAGTGGAGTAGCCAGGCTTGAACCAGTAAGGGACGTTGGCATCACAGGTGAGGACTTAACCCACTGGCCCACAATATCAGCCCTGTAGAATGTTATAAATATCCAAACTCCCCCGGCCAGGAAAAAAGTTTCCCCACCCCTGACCCTGAAGGAAAACAGAGATGTGCTGCCTATACTTGGGGAAGCTGTATGCAAGAGAGCAAACCTGGAAATGTGATCTAAGAAAGAAGAAAAAGAAATGAAGAGCTGGAAAAAGCCTGAAGTAGGTAAGTACTAATGGCATATAAGGTCAACAGAACAGCCACAGCCTTGGTGAACTGGATATGATCAGGAGCTGAGGCATTATGTATGTAACAGTGACTCCTTGAGACGTCTTAGCAGGGGGCGTTAGCTTCCCAGTTACCTGTGCTTCCCCTTTTCTTTAGTAACAAGCCTTTGATTTTTAGCTGGGTTTGCAAAGGAAGATGGAAGCCTGGCCCTGGATAATTTTGCCCAGGTCACCATAAAAGCATGGACTTTCTGATGAGGAAAAGAAACTTCTTATTTAATGTATGTTTTTCTTTAAGAATTTTGTTTTTAAATTTAATTGGAAAGGCAGATTTGCAAAGGGAAGGAGATACAGAAAAGATCTTTCATCTGCTGGTTCACTGGCCAAGTGGTCACAACAGCCAGAACTGAGCTGATCCAGAGCCAGGAGCCAGGAGCCTCTTCCAGGTCTCCCATGAGGGTGCAGAATCCCAAGGCTTTTGGACTGTCTTCTTCTGATTCCTAGACCCTTGTGGGGACCAGATCAAAACAAAAACTCATTTTATTATTTTGAAAGAAACAACTTATTTTGATGTTAATATCTTTTTTTTTTTTTTTTAAATTGGAAAGGCAGATATACAGAGAGGAGAGACAGAGAAGAAGATCTTCCGTCTGATGATTCACTCCCCAAGTGAGCGCAATGGCCAGTGCTATGCTGATCCGAAGCCAGGAGACTCTTCCGGGTTTCCCATGCGGGTGCAGGTTCCCAAAGCTTTGGGCTGTCCTGGACTGCTTTCCCGGGCCACAGGCAGGGAGCTGGAAGGGAAGCAGGGCTGCCGGGATAAAACTGGCACCCATATGGGATCCCGGGCATGCAAGACGAGGACCTTAACCACTTGCACCACCGTGCCAGGCCCTGATGTTGATATCTTAGCAAGTTCACTTTGAAACTGCTAAGAAAATTTTTGAGAAAAAATTTTACCGAGGGTTGTGAATATTCTTTAACAGCACCTTGTATTTTCAGATGGTCCTACTTCTAAGACCATTTTCATGGAATGTTGCCTTGCCATCAAAAGATTGCTCAAAAAGCAGACAGAGCTTGCCTGATTGGCTTTTGTTCCATGTCTGATCAAAGGTTCTAAAACGGGCGGATCGCCAGGTTTCTTTACTAATGGGAAGTAACAGTTTTAAAGATGTTGCCAAGAGCAGGTGTGTGACACGTGAATCAAGAGAAATTGGAATATAAAATTCCAAGCACTATTCAAAGCTTCAGAAAAAGAAAATAGGGAGTTGATTACAGGACTTCCTGCTAATTTCTTTAAAAATTAGTGTATCAGTTTTGAAGATAGGTGATTCATTCCCACGATTCACAAATCAAAGCATCATCAACAAAAATAACAAAAATTAAGGAGCTTCACGTGCCCTGTCCTTATTTCCATAATTATTTTTGTTGATTTCTTGTGCTTTCTTCCAGAATTGCATCTTACAAATATAAGCAACAGAATCATCACCTAGATAGCTAAGATGAGCTTATATTGGAGTACATTAGTCCTCTTCCAGTGTGGATGGTGTCCTTGTCAGAAGATGGCCATGTGAAGATACAGAGACACTCAAGGAACAAAGACAAACTGGAATTATGTGGCTATAAGCCAGAATCACAAGACTGCTGGTAAATCACCAAAAGCTAGGCAGAGACCAGGAAGGACTCCCTTACAGCTTTCAGAGAAACATGAGCCTGCTGACATCTGACTTCAGAGTGAAACAGAAAAACTTGAGTTCTTTTAAGCCAATCCAGGAAACCAATATATCATGCAGGGGGGTCAATATATCTGTATTTTAATAGTTGCTGCCAAATTATGCCACAAGATTTGTCCCAATTTACCGTGTTATAAGCAAAGCTAACAGAGTGACTGCCTTCTCACTGCCTTCCAACAGAGTGCACCTCCCTTGAGGAGAGCAATTTTGCTTTTTAAAATAGTACACGGGCAGTTAATGTTATATAGACAGCTGGCATATTTTTTCCCCCTCATTTTATTTGAAATGTAGAGACAGATGAAGATGAAGGGACATCTCCCATCAGTTGGCATACTTGCTAAATGTATGCAGCAGCCAGGGCCAGGCCAGGAAGACACGAGGAACCAACGACTGATTCTGGAACTCTGCGTCACTGGAAGGACTCAACTATTTGGGCCGTCATCTGCTGCTTCCTAGTGTGCACTCTGGCTGCAGGCTATGATACCAAGCAGAGCTGGAATTTAAATCAGGTATTCCATTGAAGGAGACGTGAAATGTGGCTATTCCAAGCGACATCTTAACAACAGTACCAAATGAATGCCTGTCCTTCCGATGGGTGGTTCTGATATGAATTTGTCTTACTATACATAAATAAAGCACTTTTTGTATATTTGAGGATCACCTGTATTTTCTTCCCTTTGAAATATCTTCTTAACATTATTGACCCCTTTCTTGGTATTGCTCATCCTCCTGTTCAGCCAGGAGTTCTCTAAATGTTGAGGGGATTAACCTTTCGTCTGTGATGTAAGTGCAAATGTTTTCAACAGCTTGTCATTTGTCTATTAATTTTGTTTGTTTGCCACAAAGAAGTTTCTGATTCTGGCAAATACTCTGGTACTCATGGGATCACTGACAAAATACTTAGCGCATGTAAGTTCAGGATCCATGTGCTGAAAATGGCAGTTTATAGAAAATTCACACTCAGATCAAGCATATACTTGTGCAGTGTTAATTCCTGGAACCACTGTGCTGCTTTACACACTACTCACTAGACATTTCTCTATGGGGACTAACTGGACCCTGAAGGCAGAAATAGGTTAAGGTTAAAGGAAGTGCTGGGCGAAATATAAGAGTGTGAAGCACAATCACTGGGCCTGGTGCGGTGGCTCAATTGGCTAATCTTCCACCTCCTCCTGCTGGGATCCTATATGGGTATTGGTTCATGTCCTGGATGTTTGAATTCCCACCCAGCCCCCTGTTTGTGGCCTGGGAAAAGCAGTTGAGGACGGCCCAAAACCTTGGGACCCTGCACCCGCGTGGGAGACCCGGAAGAAGCTCCTGGTTCCTGGCTTTGGATTGGCTCAGCTCTAGCAGTTGAGGCCATTTGGAGAGTGAATCAGAGAATGGAAGATCTTTCTGTCTCTCCTCTTTATAAATCTGACTTTTCAATAAAAATAGATAGATTTTAAAAAATCACTCAAAATAACCCTCAATAAACCTACTATCACTGTTGAAAGGAAATGGCAGTATCCACAGAAGCAAAGTAAAGATAAGCCCCTTTTGGAGACAGTCCTTCTTAATATCTGAATTCATAAAATGATATTTTTAAGCATGAAATTATCCTGCACTTAACAGAGTTTTATTGTAAAGCCACCTTGAATAGCATTTCCAAACAGGAAATGAGAGTAAATTAGGAAATCACGCTTGAGTGCAGATCTCTAGCCAATCCTTAGGGACACTTAACTGGGAACCATAAACTACCTCGGACCCAATTCCATGGTTTGTATACGGATATAAGTAACATCTACTCCACTTCATCATAGATCATAGCAGGTATAAATATACTTGAACTACAAAGTGGTAAATATTTAGAAATGACTCCAAAAACAGGAGCTGAATCTAATTCTTTATACCCAGCTATCACATGATTTGGTTGAGATTTCTGCATTAGCTACTTCAAACTCTAGAGGAAGGATTGTAGAAACTGTATAATTCAAAATACGGTGCCCTGAGTAGGTGGTAGAGATGACAAAAGGTGTGAGTGCTGTAAATTATACAAATGGAATTCTTTGGTTTTGCCCCAGCTCCTGTGCCCCATATTAGCCCAGTCTCCTGAGCTGACAGTTAACAGTAACTTCTGACCTAGAGGCAAGAGGCTAAGTGAGTCACTCCCACTACCACCACAATACAAGAACAATGCATATAACAATGCATTGTATTCTTATGTGCCCAAATAAGTGATCCTCATGAAACCAACCCATCAACTTCTAATGGTCAAAGACAAGTTTAACTCTAAAATCACCGGAGCATGCAAGAAACAATTAAGACTGAACAGGTCCAGCATGGCTCAATGGCTAAATTCTCACCTTGCAAGTGCCAGGACCCCACAAAGGTGCCAGTTTGTGTTCCGGCTGCGCCACTTCCCATCCAGCTACCTGCTTGTGGCCTGGAAAAGCAGCAGAGGATGGCTCAATGCTTTGGAACCCTACACCTATGTGGGAGACCTGGAGGGGTATCCTGGTTTCAGATTGGCCCAGCTCCAGCCATTGCAGCCATTGGAGAATGAGCCAGCAGATGGAAGATCTTTCTCTCTGTCTCTCCTTCTTTCTGTAAATCTGATCTGCCTTCCTAATAAAATCAATTTTAAAAAAGAAAGACTGAACTGATGCATTTTCCATACTTGCATTGTGATTACAATGATACTTCAAAAAGTTTGTGAAAAAAAAAAAAACTGAAAAAATGCACGGGATTCAACACCTTCTCCATCAAAATAAATTTATCTTTCCATTCATTTTCCCTCAACTTTTAAGTACCCCATACATTCCCATACTTAAGTACTCATACACAGAGCCATATTTAGAATATTATTATCAATAATACCTACATAACCATAAACAATTATCCTGCCTACTAAAGAACAAGCTGGATATATGTACGTTTCCAACTTTCTTTTTTTAAAATGAAAAACAGGTAAATGAATTCACAAGGACTTCTGCTTTCTGTCCAATTCACAAAACAGACTGTTTCAATCTTAGGTGAAAATTAAAAATAGTTCTTCCTTCCATTTTATCATTTAGCCTTTATTAAACAAAATAGATTAAACATCCACTCACACCAATCTTTTTTTTTTCAAAAAAAAAAAGATTAAATACTGCATATTCCTCCCACTTATCATGTTCAGTCAAAAATGCCCATCAAACAGTAGCTTTCCTGCATTGCCAGGTGGAGTAGGGGATGGGATGCTCTAGCGGGGCTGTCCTGAGTGCAGACATACAGTGAACTGCCACATCTTTTCATGTGCTCAAGGATGCCTGTACAATCCACTGCACAGGCTTCCTGCCCCAATGCTGACAACCAGTTCATGATTAACAGAAAGGACAATTTGGTGGCATTTCCCAAGCTGTACCTTAATGAGACAGACATATACTCAAACCAATTGAATGATTTTAGGGAGCACTCATTGTACACAAAATACTGCAATCACTCAAAGAACTATGACATAACTGGTCCCCTCCAGAAGCTCACGTTCTGATTTGAACAGTTAGACACGTTCACAAGAAAATCCAATAAAACCCTCACCAAAAAGCCACTGAGAATCTTAGCACCGTGATGGGATATGGCAGGTTGTGTGCTGTGCACAGCTGTCTGTTTCTGCTTGGCTTTAGCAGCGCTTGTTACTATCTCCTCCCAACCAAGGACAGAGTATCAGGTGTGGACTTACTCAGGCCAAGCCGTCTAGACAAAGATCTTCCTAGTTCATTAAGGTGAAGAAAAAGTCATGTACTGGGAGCAGTAGCCTAGTGGCTAAAGCCTTTGCCTTGAACGCACTGGGATCCCATATGGGCACCGGCCCATGTCCCAGCAGTCCCGCTTCCCATTTAGCTTCCTGCTTGTGGCCTACAAAAGCAGTCAAGGATGGCCCAAAGCCTTGGGACCCTGCACCTGCATGGGAGACCTGGAAGAGGTTCCAGTCTCCTGGCTTCAGATTGGCTCAGCTCCAGTTATTGCGGCTGCTTGGGGAGTGAGTCACTGGACGGAAGATCTTCCTCTCAGTCTCTCCTCCTCTCTGTATATCTGACTTTGTAATCAAAATAAATAAATCTTTAAAAAAAAAGTCATAAGTAGAACAACCATCTGTTGAATGGCTGCACTGCATACCCTGGGGATGCTGTTTATTTTAAAACCCAGGTTAGCATTTGAGGCTGGTGAAAGCTTTGACAAGCTTCTGAGGACAAGAGAGTGCTGCTATTTCTGGACAGGAACACAGGGGAAGACCAAAAGACAGTCACACATGTGGGTACTGTCTTCGTTTACTGCTTTTATCAATAGGCACGGTGGGTGTATCAGACATCTATCTGACAGTTAATCAAAATTGCCTTAATCTTCTATCCAAGGAGCTGAATAACTTCTTGGTAGTCTTAATTTCCAAACACTTGCTAACTAATTGTTGAACAATGCAGATCTCTAATTCTCGAATGTGAGGATTCAGGCACTTTCTATTATTTACCGATTTATTTCGAAGTCCTGGCAACAACAAGGGGAAGCAATGACTGGAGCATCTGAACATTGGTATTTGTTCAGTAGTAATCTCCATATTTACCAGAAAAGAGCTGTTTTAAGTTTTTCCTTTAAATGTATAACTGTTTTTGGCACTTTTCAAGCATGATTTTAATAGTGCATCCATACTGAATTCAATTTTTATGCATCATATATGTCAGTTTTCTTTCTTCACTGCCTTCACTTAATTCTCAACATTGATCCCTTAGCGGCAGAGAAACAAAAATTTAGGTTATGATTCCATATAAACAAAAAGCGTTTTCACATACTTCCATACTTCAAAAAGTGTTTTCACAGGTTTAATTTTCCAATTCTGACAGGATCAGGCATGTAATCTGAACCATGCTAAACTTCTTTTCCTTGGATAGTAGGTTCTGAACAGGAGACTCAGTAAACCATTCCGGAAGCGACTGTTCTGAAATGGTACCCTAACAGCTGCTAGGATCTGAGTGGCAAAGCAAGCACTTAACAGCTATAGTGACCTCATAGCTACAAAAATCGTCACGGGTGTGAAATACTGTCACCTTCATAATACACACGGAAGGGAGTGCAGACTTAGAACAAGGTGTGATGGATGGAAGATGAAAGAAAGCTATGAAGGAAGGTCACGAAAACAACACAGCAGCGGGAGACAAGCCTCCCTGGACACATGGTTGCCCACGGACTTGTGTATGAACCACCATGCTTCAACTCAGATTTTAGTCTTGCACTGAGCATGCCTAAGTGATTACCTGTTTTTCCACATTCTCTCCCTTCTTAGTACGTGGAAGCCTCAGAGAACTTTCCGTGTTAAACTGCTCTTTGTATCTTCTTTTGATTATCTTCTTAATGCCCAATGTAAGAGTTGCAGTACTCATCATTATAAGCTATCTCTTAAGAAATACCCTTTATACAGTTAAAGTACCTGTTGGCATTTGGCCCAGCAGTTAGGGCACCTGTGGGCGCTCTACACTGTCACACTGGTGTGCCTGGGTATGAGTCCTGGCTCCATTCCTGATTCTAGTTTCTTTCCAGTGCACCCCTTGGGAGGCAGCAGTGATGGCTCAAACAGTTCCAGACTGCTGGAGTGGGATCCCAGCTTCGGCCTAGCCCAACCCTGGCCACCGTGGGCATTTGGAAAGTGAATCCAGTAGGTGGGAACTGTTTATCCCTGCGCCTGCTTCTCAAAAATAAATAAATAATTAAAAAAAATAAATGTCCTTCATAAGTTTTAGTTTCTAACGTCTTTCAAAGACAAACTAATAACTTATTGGATATTTCTTCTTTTAAGCTTTCATTCTCTCTTCAGTCAGTTCATAAAAAACAAACTCTTTTCTAAGAAGATGCCCCATCACTCAGCTTTTACTTTTCCCTCAAAGAACACTGGTTCTTTCTGCTCATTTTCCAATTTGCTCCTGCAAATCTCTCCAGATCCACAATAAGATGGAAAGTGTTAACACTTACCACATTAATAGGGGGTCTTTTGAAGTAAAATGGTAGTTTCTCTGCCACAGTGATGCAGACCAAATCCACATCCAAATGTGTGCAAGCCACCTGTCAACAAGAGAAAATAGGTAAGGCCAAAAGGAAAGCTGGCACAAGATCGATGGAGAGAAACACGAACAGGCAAGGGTCCCTATGCAGGTGTCCCGTTGTGGCAGTGCGGTGCTGAAATCCATCTGAGCCTTTACAGACTCAGCTGCCAGTCTTCCTTCAGGCAAGGTCTGCAGTCTGACTGACCAAGCTACTGCAGACTGACATGTCTGTAGCCTTCTCAAAGACAGGAGACTGTATAACTCCCAGGGTCTTACAGAGGGATGGATTGATGAGTGAGCCTCAGTTTCAATGACATGACTTCGGATGGTTCCAGAATGAAGAAACTGACTGTTCCGAAATCTAAGAAGTCAAAAGGAATTGTTGCAGGGTCCGCTGGTTCCACAAACTACTGAGCACCTTTGTGCCAAGAACTGTCCCAGGCCCGTGCAGCTGAAGAGAAATCAGCACAAATGGCATTCTATGCAAATTCTAATAGTCTACACAAAAGCTAAAGCAGTCATTACAAACCATGCAATCAATATGGGTTTTTTAAAATTCATCACTGCCCTTTCCTTGGCTCTATTTTTTGCCATTATTTGTTGATTATCACTCTGCATCTACTTCTAAAGGACATCTGAGTTAAAAAGAAAAAAGACATAAAAACCAAATAAATGGAAAACTAGGGAAGCAAAACAAAAGTGGGGAAAGGTTTCTAGCATTCAGTGCAAACCAGAAGACACAGCTAGAGGTATCTCCGGCTCTGATTCTGCCATTATTCAACTTACAGTGATAAAAAGTATCAGCTGCTTTGTATTGTATTAAAAAAATGTCTTCCGGGGCCCAGTACAATAACTCAATCAGCTAATAATCCTCCACCTCCAAGCGCAGGGATCTCATATGGGTGCTGGTTCACATCCCAGCTGCTCCACTTTCCATCCAGCTCCCTGCTTGTGGTCTAGGAAAGCAGAGGAGAATCACCCACTGCCTTGGGACCCTGCACCTGTGTGGAGATTTGGAAGAAGCTCTTGGCTTTGGACTGGATTAGTTCTAGCTATTGTTGACACTTAGGGAGTGAACCAGTGGATAGAAGATCTTTCTGTCCTTCCATCTGTAAATCTGCCTTTCCAATAGAAATAAATAAATCTTTAAAAAGTCTTGGCAGGCCTGGCACAGTAGCCTAGCAGTTAGTCTTGGCTTTGCATGAGCAGAGATCCCATATGGGCACTGGTTCATGTCCCGGTGGCTACGCTTCCCATCCAGCTTCCTGCTTGTGGCCTGGGAAAGCAGTCGAGGATGGCCCAAAGCCTTGGGACCCTGCACCTGCATGGGAGATATGGAAGAGGCTCCAGGCTCCAGGCTCCCGGCTTCGGATTGGCTCAGCTCCAGCCATTGTGGCTGCTTGGGGAGTGAATCAATGGAAGGAAGATTTTCCTCTCTGCCTCTTCTCCTCTCTGTAAACCTGACTTGGCAATCAAAATAAATAAATAGTAAAAAAAACCCCAGTAAATCTTAATGAGCTAGTGAATACAGGCTCAATGAAGAAAGTTACAAGGCAGCTAAATAAGGCCCGTAGGATTGGTGCTGACAGCAGCCATTACAGGGTTGTCACATCTTGTTTCTCTTCTTTAGAATCCCTGTTACTGGTACTCACACCCAGGGCTCAGGAAGCAAGCAGCAATCTTCACATGGCTGGCTGGGTTTGTTTTTTTTTTTTTAAGATTTATTTATTTTTATTGAAAGGCAGATTTACAAAGGGAAGGAGAAACAGAAAGTTCCTCCATCTGCTGGTTTACTTCCCAAGTGGCTGCAATGTCCAGAGCTGAGCCGATCCAAAGCCAGGAGCCAGGAGCTTCTTCTGGGACTCCCATGTGTGCAGCACCCCAAGGCTTTGGACCATCTTCTACTACTTCCCCAGAGCAGAAGAAGGAAGCTGGTTGGGAAGCAGAGCAGCCAGGACACAAACTGGTACCCACGTGGGATCCTAGGCTATGGTGCTGGGCCCTGGCCGGCTAGCTTTAAGACAGTCATAGTAACTTGGTAAGTCTGAGAAGTAATGGTGTTTTGGCAGAAATACTTGACTTATATAGAATCTGCCCCATTTCAATTGTTACTGCTGTTAAACTCATGAAAGATTCATTAAACAATTTATAAAGGTGGATTAGGAAAAGTTCTGAATAGTAGCTACAACACATTCAGCTTGCTAGTCATTTTTAAACTATAAGAATAAAAAAGATTAAAAATTGAATAACACACTGTAACATGGTGATGAATAAATATGGTTTCATGGGGTGTTGAAACCAGTCCAGGGTTTGAATAGGCCTCAGCAATAGCAATCAAAAACTTAAATGGACACATCAGCACACAAAATAAAATTCTATAGCTATAAACCCTACAAAAGTTCATCAAGATACCAATCCCCAAAGACTAAACACATACACTAAATCTGTTAAACAGAGCCCATTGTATGCCAACTGGGATAAAGAAGGAGATAAACAAGTGGGATAAACACAAACCAAATGCCACTGAAATATTTGAGTACCCCAAAGATAAATGAAAAATCTTCTAAGCTTCTAGAAGGAACAAAAGAGAGCACCTAGAAAGGCATAACATCACACTTCTTCACTAAAGTAATAAGCAATATTCTCCTGAACACTGTTATCTGTTCACTTACATGAAAAAGTTTCTCAGTCTTTGGAAAAACAGCAACAATATCATACAGCCGAACCCTTGAAGAAGTTGCTCTCTAGAAATGCAAAAATAGTATTAGGATGGAATAGCAAAACACACACACACACGCACACAGAGGGACTTCTGCCTGCTGACCCAGCTATGCTACAGTTCGATCGCCTGCCACTTTAAGGTGCTGCTGACCTTGCCGCTTTGCTTGGCATGCTGGCAGGACAGACACTGCAAGCATATGAGAATTTAATCCTGAGATCCAACCTACCAATTGTCCTCCTTCCTTCCAACACTTGGTAAGTTTAACTGCATATACCAAACATTGTGTTTGAAAAATAAAAATCAAATCAGGCTGCTCTTGAAGGAGCTTGAGGTTTGTTTTTGTTGTTATTGTTGTTTTTTTAAGACTCATTTCTTTTTGAAAGTCACTGTAACAGAGCGTAGGGTGGAGACAGTTGGTTTCTCCCTAGATGGCGATAGTGACCAGCAGGCCAAGCAGAAGTCAAGAGCAAAGAGCTCCCCTAGGGTCTCCCAGGTGGCAGGGCCATAAATGCCTCAGCCACCTTCCACTGCTTTTCCCAGGCCATTGGCAGGGAGGTGAATTCTAAGCAGAATGGAAGCAGAGCAGCTGGAACACAAACCAGCACCCATACAGATGCTGGCATCACAGGGGGTGGCTTTATGTGCTGCGCTACAACCTTGGCAATGCAACTTGACATTTTTTTGAGCACCTGCTGTATGCAAGGCAGTAGGGACACAAAATCAATTAAGTGACACATATGGTCTCAATAGAATTCACCAATTTTGGGGAGGGGGTACAGACAAAAAATACACATGACTAAGTGTGACGTGTTGTACATAGTATATATGATTAAGCAAGTTGCAGTTCTGTTCACAGCAAGAATGCTGTAAAATTGAGGGTATATCAAACAGTGGAAAATGGAATTAAGAGGTAAGTCTATTTTGATGTAAAAAAACTGAAATTCATGAACAACTTTCCCCCATTATCCTCATCTTTTCATGAACTATTTGAATGACCCCCTAAACGCATGGATTTCAGTTTTTTGGTACCAAAATACTTTTAATTCCTTTTGAAGTACTCCTGTATAAATCAAAATGACAGATATGTGCAAGAAGGTATTTGAAAGTCCTAGCACACAGAGAAACACAGCAATTCAAGACTTAGTTTTAAAAAAGAAAATCCTGGCGCCAGCATTGTGATGTTGTACGTAAAGCCACCTGCATTGCTGGCATCTCATATGGGTGCCAGCTGTTTGAGTCCTGGCTGTTCCACTTCATCCTTCTCCCTGCTAATGTACCTGAGAAAAGCAAAAGGCAGCCCAAGTGCCTGGGCTCCTGCCACCCACGTAGAACCAGAGGAAGCCCCGGACTCCTGGCTTCAGCTTGGACCATGCCCAGCCATTGCAATCATTTGGGAAGTGAACCAGCAGACTAAAGACCTCTCTCTATATATATACCTAAACCCTGAGATGAGAGAGAGAGAGTGTGAGAGAGAGAGAGAGAGAGAGAAGGCAGTAGGTGCCATGCTTATGCAGGTAAGAGAATGTGCCTCCTGTCCCCAATGAAAAGGATCCAAAAAGGGGACACCAAGATGGCCATGATAACAAGAGTCTAAATGAAAGTCTTTACAACCCATTGAAAGGCCCTCCTTTCATGCCTACCCACACCTAGAGAAACCGAGCACTGCCAAGGAACTGTATCAAACATGAACGGTGGTTTTTCACAACCTTGAGCAATACTAACTGCACTCCAGGAGTCAGGCCCTTCCTTGATTACTCTTGTTCTGATGGAGATGCCCAATCCAGCTAAAGATGGAAGGGTTTCCCTCCTCACGGATTTCTCCTGTCTCTCATGTCCAGCACATGGACTCAAACTGCTCCAAGTTAAGAAACAAACTTTCTTGGGACTGGTGTTGTGGCACAGTGAGTTAAGCATCTCCTGTGACATCAGTACCCAAATATGGCCCTGTTTCAAGTCCTGGCTGCTCCACTTACAATTTAACCCCCTGGTATTACACCTGGGAACAGCAGAAGCTGGCTCAAGTTCTTGCAACCCTGCGACCCATGTGGGAGATAGAACTCTTGGTTCCTGCCTTCACTGTGGCCACCTGGGGAGTGAACCAATAGATGCAAAATCTCTCTCTACGCCTATTTCTTTCGCTCTCTCTCTGCAACTTTGCCTTTCAAAACTTTTTTTTTTTAAAGAAATCTCTTTGTACAGTAGGATTTTTCTGTGCTTTCCCTTCTCTTACTGGGGTCAAATTTCTCAAGCAGCGTTGACAGCACGTGTTAGCTGCATTTTCTCAAATCACTTTCCTATCCACTAACGTGGTTTTTGCTTTGGCAGTCAATGACTTCCATGCTAACAAATCCAATTCTCATTCTTCTCATCCACCCTCCCTCCCTGTCCAACTTGATTACTTGATATTGCTACTGCTGACCTCTTCTTCACCGTCCATCTACTTAAAGGACAGTCCCTCCCTAGTCACCAATTCTACCCCACCCTTTGTGCACCTAACTTCCTACACTGTACTTTGGTCAAAGAATCTTGATTTACTTCTATAATCAGCTGGCACTTTCACAATAACTGACCACCTTAAAGATCTGCCTAGCTTTGTATGTCTCACCTCAGCAAATGCTGCCGCTATTTACCTACCTGGATGATTAGGTCTCCCTCAAAGTAATCTTATAAGCAATCAATTCCCCAAATCACATCAATCGCCCCTCCTGGATGCCTCTCAAACTACCTCCCTTATCTCTTCAAATCCCTCCTCTGTAATTTCATCCTCTCCACTTTTCTCCCTTGGTTGAACCTTCGGAGGTTTCCCACTGTCCTTGGCATCCTCTTCCAGTCCTGTCTCCCTAAACTCATCCTGAGCAGCCAGCCAACCAATGCTCAGCCCTGCGGGGCGTGGTTCCCTTCCCAGAACCCACTACGTTTTCTCTGGCTTCAGCATCCTTGTTGAACTCTGCCTGTCTACAGGAACACTCTTTCACTTGACTCCTTATTTAACACTGATTCTACTGGTCTCAACTTCAGCAATGATTTACTCAGGTTG
This sequence comes from Ochotona curzoniae, assembly GCF_017591425.1. Classification (NCBI taxonomy): domain Eukaryota; kingdom Metazoa; phylum Chordata; class Mammalia; order Lagomorpha; family Ochotonidae; genus Ochotona; species Ochotona curzoniae. Next base: position 10,450,319 of record NW_024467123.1, read on the forward strand.
CACACTCCCAGAACACCTTATATTTACCATCTTCTTTTAAAATATTTCTCATTTAAAAAATTATTTGTTTACTGCTAGTCTTTCCAATTATGCCTTGCAAGTTTATTACTCACAGAAAAATCTCCCAGCACCAATGCTAGGCCTAGTTAACATGAATTCCATGAGTAACAGCTGCCAAGGAATTCTCTAATTACTGTACCCATGCTCTGCGTAGATTATTCATACGTTGTTCTATATTAACTCTGAGGCCAAGGAGAGCAGGCTGGTATCACGGGGTCAGGAGGGTAGGGGAAACCTAGGAATGGGGCCAGAGGAAATGCCACACAACTCAACTGCAACGTCAAAAGGAGAGATGAAAAATAATTAACTTACCAAAACATTACAGTGAGATGGATCTGAAACGACGATTGTTATTCTTGTCAAAATTTTAATTGGTCTTGATTTTCCCTATAAACAAAACATGCTATTAAAAAAGTTTGGACTATACCCATTTTTCTTTTTTTTACCTGACTAATGGAAAGCACACGAGACGTTGCTAGTCCCAAAGGATAGTGAAGAGGAGTAAAACATTGCCTTTATTGTCCAGACATTTACGATACAACCAGAAGAAAGCACATGTACATACACGAAGCTGCACACTGACATCATTTACAAGTTTAGGGCTTCAGGAAAGAAGAAATTAAGTACTGCATCAACAGTTAGAATGTTTCACAGAAGAGCTGAGCCTTAGTGGAAAGGTATACCAGCAGGCAAAGAACGGTGCGGAGGAGGATAGCACACAGCCTGGGTGTACTGGAATGGAGTGAATGGTTACTATGTATCTGAAAGAACAAAACACCAACCTGTACAATTGGTAATGTTGTGAAGAGTTCAGAGACGGCTATTGGCTTGTCAATTTCCTACAACAAAAGATACTGGTTACCCAAGATGCCACTTGTGAACAGCACAAAACAAAACAGAATACTTAGAAGTAGTTTTATGGGGAAAAGAATGTTAAGTAAAACGGACAATAAAGAAAAAAAGCTAGAGAACAGAGGAGCAGCTGAGCAATCTGTGAAAAGGATGGAAGAAAACTGATTTTTAAACTGAAATCATCTACGACAGTTTTTTAATAGGGAAATCAGAGAATGAACAAAAGGACTAGGCGATTATATTTAATATGATGACACTTATGAAACACGTAAGAAATATGCCTGTCCACAGCTTTCATATTACCAACACAAACACATGACACGACAATTTATTAACCTGATACACATTATTTTACCTGTTTCTTTTCCTTAAAGTCCACCACATGATTGATGGCAACCACCGAATAGCCAACTGAAAAGAAACATTGAATACTCTTGTTAAACAAGGTAACCTCTTCCTCTAGTTCCCGCAGACTCGTGCCCATTCTAGAAGTTACGACCAGAAGGCAGTCTAGCAAAGCGGTTCCAGCGGCAAATTGTGGTATCAGACCTGAGACTTTCAAACCTAAGCCTTATCCTGGCCCAGTCCCCGCATGTTAAGTTTCCGGTTCCGCATCTGTCAAACGGTGGTGCCACCACCTCATGTGCCTGCCAGAATTCCAGCACAGTGCCTGTGCCTGGCTTATCGTGAGCATTCCGACCCATCATCATCCTCTTTCACGACCCTTTGTTCACTTCATCCAACCATACTGACACTTTTCCAATGCCATCTCTATTGTATCTATTTTGCTGTTTTGTTCGGCTTCCTTCCTGGACCCCTTACCCTAGGAGAAACGAAGCAAGGATTCCCTCACGCCACTTCCCACTCCCTCCCCACCCTGTGAGCCGCCCACCCCAACACAGGGGGCACTCTATGGGGCCTGGAATTCGCTTTATGAAGACGCAGGGATTTCAAGATGTTTGCACCCAAATATATCCTTGCATCCACATTCCTCAGGTAGCCATCTGTGGTTACCAGAAATCCACGCAGGTCATGACTCAGCTGCAGGAGGAAAATCTCAGAGCAGCTACCAAAGCCGGCTGGGCCTGTCCCAGCTCCTCGCGTCCCGCCCCCTCCCTCTCCTGACACGGAAAGCGTGCCCCGGGGAACACGGACCTTTCCCTAAAGACAACCTCATTAGGGCACAAGATGGGTGTGCGTTCCTTTGCCAGCCAGTGGTCGCTTCTAGCACCGCCTTTGAAAAGTTCAGAAACCAGCCGGCCCAAGGAGCTGAGCCCTCTCCGAGGGACAGACAGGGCAGCATGCACCTGTACTCTTTCAGCGTGGCATTCCCACACAAACGAGGCCCCGACCAACCTCAATGACCAGACGGGGTCTCCTCCCCAGGGCTTGCCGTGGAGCTAACCGCCGACCGGCGCCCTAACCTTCGGGTGCTGCTGCGCCCGCCCCCCACGGCCCCCGCACAGCCCCCTCCCCATCCTCTCCCTCGACTCGGAGCCTCAAGGCACTCCCTGTCTGGGCCGCAGCTCCCCGCACTTGTTCAGTCACTGTGTACAAAGTCAAGACGGGCTGACAGGAAGAAGCGTGACTTTAGAAGGCTGTCCGCGTGCGAGTCCAGCCCCCAGAGATACATCATCACGGACATCCCAGAAAACCCAGAGGCCCGGCAGGAACTATCCCTCCCGAGCGTGGTCAGCAGCCAGGCTGGGCAGGCGCCGCAACTCACGGTGAGCGGCGGTCTCCACCAGTCCTCGGAGGGACTTGAGGTCCCCAGTAGCTCGCAGGTCCAAGTCTGCAAACACCGCCATGCTGTAGTCTCGTGACCGCCTGCGCGCCCGTCTGCGCAGCCGCCGCGCCCGCCCCCTCGGGCATGCCGGGAGTTGTAGTTTATTTCCGGGCTCGATCGTAGTTTACCTCCCGCGCATTGACCCTGGATTTAAGGGGTCCGCGGGGATTTACCTTCACTTCAAGTACCAGCATTGCTTGAAATCAGCGGTCTGTCCCCGCAATCCTTTGTGTTCTTCCGGGTGAGGAAGTCTGGCTCTCCTTGGAGGAGGTCAAATCTTTCGGCTGCTATGAGAGGTGATTCTTGGAACATGCACTCAGCATCCACTGCGCGTCTCCCGTGCACCTGACGCTTCTGCGCGGAATTGGAAACGCTATTTAAAATCAGGGCTAAAGTATCCCTGTTTCTTTCCTTCCCTCTTGGAGTTTTAAAAGGACTGGCCGGCCAGGTCTGGGGAGTGGGGATGGGGTTGGGGGTAGGATTCGGGGGTTCTTTGGCTGAGTGGAGACCTGTTGTCTTGCAGCGGTCACTGCTTCAGCCACCAGAGGGCAGGGCTCGCTCCAGGACCAGAGGTCTGCACTCACCAGCGCCTAGCAAGTCTGAGGAGGGAGGGGGCGAAATGGCGAAGTTTGGCTGTTTGCCATCTGCCAACTCTACCAGGTAGGGCAGATGTCTCCACCCTTGTGGACTTCGCAGGAATGACTCTTGTACACGGATGGAGCGGTGATGACAACGCGAAACTGTGGGCCTAAGTGGTTTACATCTGTGCGTTTCTAAATCTCCATGACACAGGGCCTGTCCTCACTGCCCCCAACACGCATTCTCCACGGTGCCAGCGTGTGGGCCCTAGTGTGCGTTACCTCAGGGCGCATGCCACCCCAGGATGCAGGTCCCCAAAGTGCCCAAGCCCGGGCTGAAGACACATTAGGAGCTTGGGTATGGGAACCATGCCCAAGGGCCGTAACGTTTCCAAACACTTTCGGTTTCTGTATTTACTGATCACAAACTGTACACAGATAAGTCTGGCAAGAGGGCCACACCTTCTGCAGCACTCGTTTACTTACTGGTCTCACTGATTTCCTTATTGGTCTCAGAGGGGAATTCTGAGAGGAATCTGCTCCTTGTGGAAGCATGCAGTTCCCGTCTTGGTTAGCCTTGACCGCTTCCGATGCGTGAGAACGCCTAAGAACAGATGAAAATCTTACCTGTGCCAACAGAATGAGGTTATGCTTGCTCTTATTGGCAAATCTAGCATTGATTTTGCAAGATCATACAGGCATTGTCACCCTTCAGACTTCCTTTTTTCACTGTACTAATGCTTAGGAGAAAAATAAAAAAAAGAGCAAGAAAGAAAATGGATACCAAACATTGAGCGTTATTCTGAGGGACAGGCAATTGTCTTGTTTTTTTTTAGCATCTATATTGTCACTCAGAATTTTTGGAAAGATTTATTTATTTATTTGAAACCCAGAGTGAGGGGGAGGGAGGAAAGGAGATAGAGAGATCTTCCCTCTGCTAATTCACTCTCTAAATGGCCAAAAACACCTGGGGCTGGGCCAGGCTAAAGTCAGGAGCTTAGAATTCGATCCTGGTCTCCTGTGTGGCTGGCAGAGGTGCAGGGACTTGGGCCGTCTTTCACTGCTTTCTTAGGTGCATCAGCAGGGAGCTGGATTAGAAGCAGAGCAGCCTAATAGGAGATATTGGCATTGCAACAACACTTTAACCAATTAGGCTACAATGCAGGTCCCAGGACAATTTTCTAAGTCACTGTGTGTGTAACTTCATAGCAACTATGTAAGTTTCGTTTTTCAAACAACATCCTCTTTTCTAATGGGAAAAAAACCCAAGGTCTAAGCAATGGAGGTGGAACTGCATGTGAAGCAAGGTAGTTTGATTGAGTCCTTGTCTAATATACCGCCTCCTAAACAGAGCAAACAGAGCAGTGTTGTGGAGGAAGGAGAAAGGGAAGAGGAAAAGGCAGGGGGCCTGGTGCAATAGCCCCGAGGCTAAAGTCTTGCATCTGCCAGGATCTCATATGAGTGCTGATTCATATCCCAGCTGCTCCACTTCCCTTCCCGCTCCCTACTTGAGGCCTGGGATAGCAATAGAGAATGGCTCAAAAGCCTTGGGACCCTTCACCTGCGAGGTAGACCTGGAAGAAGCTCCTTGTTTCCAATCAGCTCAGTTTCAGTCGTTGGGGCCACTTGGGGAGTAAGCCAGTAGATGGATGGAAGATCTTTCTCTCTGTCTCTCCTTCTCTCTGTAAATCTGCCTTTCTAATCAAATAAAATAAATAAAATTTTTTAAAACAAAGGGAAAGGAGGAGTGGAGAAAGAAAGCAGAGGGGAACAGGAGAAAGAGGCATGGAGAAGGAAGTGGAAGAAGACTGGGAGGAATGGAAAGAGGAAAAAGACAAGAGTAATTATGAGAGGGAAGCAAGGAACAGAGGGGAGGCATTGGCTTGGGGGGTGGCTAAGGCAGCGCTGATTTCACCAGCGTGTGTTCAAAAGTCAGTGTCATCCAGAAACATCCACACAAACACCTGACCCAGTCAAGAAGATACATCACATTAACCATTGGAGTGATGCTGCCTGGAATTCTGCATATTAAATAAGAAAAAAAATATAGTTCAGGCAACAGAAGTATTTTATTAGCAAATTCACAAGACAAAAGAGTGACCAGTTTGTGAACAGCATTTGCAAATGTAATTCCTATAAATTGTATTGCTCGGTATGTTACAAATATGGCCTAAAACTTGCAGGACAAGTTACACGAAAGAACACCTGCTGTTTGTGGCACTTTTCACATTGCAGCTGTTAAGAGAATGGAGACCTAAAGGCTATTTGTGTTGTTCAAAATTTTTGGCATGACTAAAAATCTTATGGAAATGGTGTTCCAAAAGCCACATTAGGAAGTAGCTTATTTTTTTGTATATGGAGAAAGGTTTTGAGATTTTTAAAGTAGACCTGTCAGAACTGGTAACCATGACGACAGTTGGGACTCCTGCAGGGGTCAGTATTAACATCAGACATAAAAAACAGCACAATGTGGTAAGACTTTATCAAGACTTGGAATTTAAGCCAATTTATTGTACCGTTGAAGAGAATGCTCCAAATTTAAAAGCCATACAAATAATACCTAAGGCATTAGCCATGGTCCCACACATTCATGCTCCAAATAACTATACTAGGTGCTTAGGAAATCCTCAACTTCTGGAAGATGTGTGCTTGTTAGTATTATCAAAGATAAAATTCCTATCTTACCCCACCCATGGAGACTGGATGGAGCAGTTTATTCTTCTGGTAGATGGCAAAAAGTCCCGAATATTGTGACTACTTCCCTTCCATTTTTTTTTAAAGCATACAAATTGCCCATATAGCAAAATTGTGTCTTTGTGAAACTCATCTGGGTGTGACTAACAGCCCATTTCCTGCACTGAAGCTGTTTACTACTTATGAAAACCAACAGTCTAACATTACATTACAGCAGCAAACTGTGGAGTCAAAGCTAATAGCTCAAAAACAGTACTTTGCTTTAAATCTATAAAAAGTATACAATTAGATCATCTTCCATTACTCTACCCCAATACCTGAAGCTGAGTAATGTACGTTGAAGGGGTTTTTTTCGGCTTACAGTTTTGGACACTAGAAATCTAAACAGCAAAGTGTCAGGTCTGTTGATGGCTCCTTTTGTCTGCATTTCATCATGGTGCACTGATTCTGTGTATGTGTGTGAGAGAGAGACATACAGACAGACAGAGAGAGATAGAGAGAGAGAAATCAAGAGCACATGGCAAGACAAGAGTCAGAAAGCTATTTCACAATCACGCTGTTCTTTTAGGACGTGTAGGGAGCCATTTTTCTGCCAAAGACCAGTTGGATATTTATAACAGCATTCATAGATCATACAAAATTATCGACTTAAGAATTAGCCTGTATAGATTCATTGAATTGCCAGTCCCACCTGCGATTGCCTCGGCAGATCAAAATCATTTTGCAATCCTTACACAGCCCACAGGCTGGATGTTCCCACCCCTGCTTTATAACAATTTTCCCTTGAGAACTAGCCAGAAGTCTGAGGAGAACCAGGTTCATCTCTTCTGAGGGTAGACTCCCTAACGACCTAAACACCTTCCACTACGTACAGCAGTCACATGTGTACAGGGACCCAAGCCTTGAGCCACCTTCCACTGCTTTTCCCAGGCCATTAGCTGTGAGCTGAATTGAAAGCGCAACAGCTAAAACTGCAGTCGGTGCTTCTATGGGATGCCAGCATGACGGGTGGCAGCCTGAACGGCTGCACCACAATGCCAGGCCCCATTCTTACATTTTAAGTTGTGAGGAACGTTACAAATGTATTAGAAGTTAAACAATCCATTCCACGATTTTTTTTGTCAGAAACAGATGCTGACTATGCTGACTTGTCCTACTATGTAGCAGGTGGCACAGTAGATTGAAAGTTTGATTATGATTCTGAGCTGAGGGCAAAGATGAGATTTTTTTTTTCTCCCAGAACAAGACCTCTCTAAAGTAATGGTCTCAAACACAAATGGCTTTAGGAGAGTCTTGTTGCAGACTTGATCATGTTACCTGATGCATGTAATATAAAGTTAAAGGCAAACCATGCACGCTTGTTAAACTTAGACAGCAATAAAGTCATTTCAGTGACAATTCCATTGTTGAAAACACAGGTAATGTCAATATACACTTCCTGAGCTATCAAACTTAGGAAGTGAACTCCGCATTGCCACACAGATTTTTAAAGAACATATTTTCTAAGCCCAAACCACAGTTCCAGCTGTGTTTCATGGGCATGGAAGAGAAGTTCCATCATTCAAAATCCATTTAACTAAGCAGTCAGTTAAGGAGTTTCCACCTAAGCTTCCACTAGCGGTGAATGTAAATTTCAAGAAAGGAATCTAATAAAATTTCTGCAAATGCCACTCAAGTTGTGAACGTTCTTTGTTAAGATCCATATGCTTGATGTTGGTGAAAATGGTGAAATGAGGAATTCAAACCTCTACTCCTCCCCACAATAGCAATGAAGAAGCTGTCAGAGCCCATCAGCAGCATCTTTTTCTGAAGTCTGAAAGCTAACAAACATCCTGCTGCAATCAGGGTAATTTTTTAAAGATTTCTTTTATTTTTATTTGAAAGATTTACAAGAAAATAAAAAACAAAATAAAAAACAAAGGAAAACAGAACAAAGGAAAGACAGATTTACACAGAGAGAGAAATCTCCCATCCACTGGTTCACTCCCTGAATGCTGCAATAGTTGGAACTGAAACAAATCAAAGCCAAGATCCAGGAGTTTCTTTTACATTTCCCACATGAGTGCAGGGTTCCAAGGAGTCGGGTAATCCTTCACTGCTTTCCCAGGCTGTAAGCAGGGAGTTGGATGAAAAGTGGAGCAGTCCAGTCTCAAACCAGTGCCCATATGAGATGCTGATGCTGCAGGTGGAGGGGTAGCCTACTATGCCACGGTACTGGTCCCCAGGGAAATTTTAATTAAGAAACATTTGTAGTTGAATCTTGACAAGAACAAGTTTTGTATCAATTTAACTTACCTCGGTGTCATGTCCTACTCCTCAGTTGGTTGTGGTCTTGAAATATTCTTTCAAGCCGCTATTCCCCAGTGCAGGTACTGGTAACAGAGAAAACACAATGGCTCCTATTCTGAACGAATGATGCTTTTGTTCTATCTGATGCCTTCTGGAAGGACCGGCTCATTGGATTTGCCTTCATCCCGCCCAGTTAAGAACTCTCCCAGGGTTGAGGCTTTCACATAGGAGACATCTGTGGAAAATATTTAGAAGTAAATGAATTTGATTCCAGTGCCCAGGGAAATGTACAACAGCTAGGTCAAACAACAGACTCACAATAAGTTTGATTCTCTGGAGGAAGAAAAGTTTTGAGATGCTTCAATTTAATCTTAGGAATTAAGAAAGCTATGCACATGGGTAGTATAGTACATTTGCTTGAGAAAATTTCAGAAACCCCAAATGTGGTTTGCCATTAGGCTTTATGCTAGTAGCAAGTAAAGGCTAAGGGGGAGCTATGAGCCGTGTGGCTAACGGATGAAAGCATGTGCCAAAACAAATGTAGGTCCTACTGCAGACTGAGGGGATGCTCAGATGCTTGGCATCAAAGGACATCTGTCAGATCATGAGCTGAGCACTAAACCTCACTAAACCTCACTAAACCTCAGCACAGACTTCAGTGAACACACCCAACAGCTAGAGGATTTACAAAACCAGTTCAAAAGAGTCTCTAGGTAATTCCATCTGAACCCTACGCAGTGACAACAAGTGTGGGGGAGGAGGGAACGTCTGATGATCAGAGTTGCCACCTTAAAAGTGTCCAAATGTTCAGTTCTTAACAAAGTAATATGAAGCATGCAAATTAATGAGAAACTATGGGCAATACACAGGGTGAGAGGGCAACAAATAGTTTTTCTTCCGCAAACCTGGGTATTGAGTGAACTAGATGAAAACTTCAAATCCACTATCTAAAATATATTTCTAAGAACTGAGGGGATCATGAGAACAGTGTCTCACCAGATGCAGAATCCCAACTATGTGTTAGAAAGTACAAGCAGGAGCCAACAGAAATTCTGGAGTTGAGAAGTACAGCGACAGCAAGGCCAGATCCACGAGAAGTGCTCGACACTGCATTTAAACTGGCAGAAGAGAAAACTTCAAGATAGATCAATTGCTATAATCTGGGATGAGGAGCAAAAAGGAAAAAAAAAAAAGAAGAAGAAAGTTAATATATTCCAAGAGACTACCGGTTTGCCATTAAAAGTGCAAACGTGGAGTGAGGATTTGATGCAGCAGTCAAGGCACCACTTCATGCCCACTTCCCATTTTGGAGTGGCTGGCTTCCGGTTTTTTTTGCAATTCTAGCTTCCTCTAATGTGTGTGCAAGGAAGCAACAATAGATTGTGACTCAGTTTCTTGGGTGCCTGCCGTGTGGTGATCTAGGCTCAGTTTCAGGCTCCTGGCTTCAGCCTGGCCCCGCATTTAGGGAAATGAACCAGCGGGTGCCAGGACACTCTCTCCCTCTTTCTCTCATCCCTTCTCAAAGGATACATCCTTTTCCCATGTTGATCTCAAGTATTGCAAACTCCACTGAATTCATTTATTAATTCCAACGATATTGTGTGTGGATTTGTTTTGTGTTTGCATCTTTGTCTAGTTCCTGGTTTTACGAGAAGAGCTTCAGTTTTTAATCACTAAGTCTATTGCCCTCCTCTCTATCATTTGTCATCTCTTCTACTAAACTATGTCTATTAGGGCCCAGCACAGTAGCCTAGTGGTTAAATCCTCGCCTTGTACACACTAAGATCCCATATGGGTGTCGGTTTGCATCCTGGCTGCTCCACTCCCAAGCAGTTCCCTGCTTGTGGCCTGGGAAAGCAGTCAAGGACGGCCCAAAGCCTTGGGACCCTGCACCCACGAGGGAGAGTGGGAGAAGCTCCTGGTTCCTGGCTTCAGATTGGCTCACCTCTGGCTATTGTGGCTACTTGAGGAGTGAACCAGTGGATGGAAGATCTTCCTCTCTGTCTTTCCTCCTCTCTATATATATCTGCCTTTCCAATAAAAATAAATAAATCTTTTTTTAAAAAAAACCCTATGTCTTTCAAGCAGAAATAAAAATGTCTCTAACTCTTTTTTTGCAGAAATGGACAAACTGATTCTAAAATTGATATAGTACTGCAGGAAACACCAGATAGAACAATCTTGAAAAAGAAAGATTTTGAGGATATCCACTTGGTAGTTTTAAAACTTTACTACAAACCTACAGAAGACAGGGGCCAGCATGGTGATCGGGCTGGCAGACTGATCCTGTGGTTGTGGCGTCAGCATCCCGAATGGGCACCGATTTGAGTTCTGGCTGTTCTACTTCTGACCCTGCTTCCTGCCTGTGAACTAAGAAAGCAGTGGGAGATGGCTCGTTCTCTGTCTGTCTCTCTGTTTATGCTTCTCCCTGTAGCTCTTCCTTTCAAATGAAGATGAATTAACCTTTTTAAAAGCTACAGAAATCAATATGGCATAGACTATAGGTAAAAGGAATAGAAATTAGTCTTTAGAAACAAACTTGCATGTTTTTGTTCAATTGATTGTCAGCATGGATGCAAAGACTATTCAGTGAGGAAAACAGTCTTTTCAACAAATAGTTCTGGGACAACTGAATACTCACATGCAAAAGAATGACTTTGAATCCACTCCATATAATATATAAAAATTAATCTAAAATGGCTTACATAACATAAATATAAAAGCATAAGAAGGAAAATATGTGTACATTTTCATGATTATTGATTAGGTAATGGTTTCTTAAATGTAACACTATCATCAAAAGAAAAAAGTTTGCAAAGAAAATAAAGTAAAAAGACAACACACAGAATGAGAGAAAATATTTGGAAATGAAATGTTTGATAAGGGCTGGCAGCTAGAATTTGTAAAGAACACTCAAGTCAGCGAAATAATATATATCTCAATTTTTAAACAGACAAAGCATGGGCCTGGTGGCTAAAGTCATCACCTTAATGTACCAGGATCCCATATAGGCATGGTTTGTATCCTGGCTGTTGCACTTCCCACCCAGCTCCCTGCTTGTGGCCTAGGAAAGCAGTTGAGAACAGCCAAATGCCTAGGGATCCTGCACCAGCGTGGGAGACCCAGAGGAGCTCCTGTCTCCTGGCTTTGGATCAGTGCAGCTCTGGTTGTTGCAGTCGCTTGGGGAGTAAATCATCGGATGGAAGATCTTCCTCTCTGTCTCTCTTCCTCTCCATATATCTGCCTTTCCCATAAAAATAAATAAATCTTTAAAAAAATGCAGTGGTGACTTAAAGCTGCTATACCACTGAGGAATTTGGTTACCACTTGCGAACCTTAAAAGATCTGAAAAATTGATTCTCTATGACCTAATAATTTCATTTTAGGACTGCAACTAAATGCCACCATATGTATTTTTTTTGCTGTTTATCATTTTATGGAATGAATAATGGAGTCCTGGGTCTATTTTCAGGCCTAGCATACCTAAAAATGTGCAGGTACACCACTCATTAGTGAGTGGCTGAGCCCATAAATAAAAACAACATCCAGAGCCTGAGTACATGCCACTCCTGAGCCCATAAATAAAAACAACATCCAGAGCCTGAGTACATGAAACCCATCAAAATATAAAATAACGAAGGCCAGAATATTACCATTTATAAAATGGCTTCATGAAGGTCTTTCATTGCAGAAGTGAGTCTTGATCTAGTAACTAAATATCTGTTCCACTTTATCCTTAGGTATTACCTTCCAAGGTTTGGGCACACCAGCAAACTAAAACACATCTCACTGTAAATTGGAGTTTATACTAATGCTGCTCATCTGTAAACAGTACAAACTTCTCCTTGGTTCACTATGGCAACATTACTCACAAATACAAAAACTGCCCAAATATCCATCAACTTGCTAAGATGGTTACTCGGTATGTCCTGTTTTGCCCAGGGAATATGGGAGACAGTGAGTGGTGGAAGGTGAGATAGCTAAGTTTGATGAAGACAAATACACCTGCTAGGCTGGGCAGGTGTCTCAGAAAGTATCAGATGGGAGACTTCACAGATAAAGGTATGGGTCTCCCAATTCTCCTCCCCTCTTCCCTCTTCTGGGAAATTGCTGGGTGGCATGCTTGTCCGGGCATGGAGTGCCTGAAGTCCTCTTGGGACCTTGTCAGCACAGTATCACTGGACCTAACAGCCCTTTGGTGCAGAATGGGGAAATTCCCCTAAACTGCCCCCAGGGAGAGGGCTGGAACCCACCCAACAAGGTTATTGAACAAGAGCAATATTTCAGGTATGTAATTGCTGGTTTTTTTCAAGGCTTGTTTCCTTATTCCTTTGTACTAAATTCCCATTTTCTTTAAAAAAATAATCCCATTTTTTTCAGCCCCTCTTACAGGCTAATGTCTATCCAACAAACTGAGTAGTTGACAAGCAAAATATGGCAATCTATACATTGCTTATTCAGGCATAGAAAGCAATGGAATATTGCTACAAGCTTCAATTTCGATGAACTTGGAAAACATAATGCTAAGTCAAAAGAAGCAGACATAGAAGGCGGCAATTGCTTTGTTCTGTTTCCAGGAAATGTCCAGACTAGGCAAATCCATACGGACAGAAGGTAGATTAGTGGCTGTCAGGGTGTGGGAAGGGGAAGCAGAAAGGTTAACGGGTATTAGGGTTTCTCCTTAGCCTGAAGAAAATAGTCAGTGTTCTGAATTACATAATGATGGCTGCACAACTTTACACATGTTAAGTGTACACATTAAAATAGCTAATATGAAATGTGATTTTTATGTCACTAAAAAAAAAATCCTATTCCTGTGGGCTGATAGCAATATTTGGCAGTGTCTGTGTGAGAAGGCCCATTCTGAGATGAAATATGAAAAATCTCATTAGAGAGCATCATTAACACATGAGCAAATGGATTTCATGACGGGAGAACACTGACTTTGAATCCCAGTTGAGCTAAATGTTATCTCTGCAAAACCCATTATTCTTTTCTTGCTACTAGACCTACCTGTATTATAAAAAAGTTCTTATTATTTCACCTTGAATTTTATTAAAAAGTTATGGAAGTATTTTCATTTTTCCTACTAAAGTAGGTAAATGATAGCTTCAAGGTTGTCCATTTTGCCCAAAAATCCTAAAATGTTCACTGGTTACTTTACCAGAAGTGTTTATAAACCTCACTTACATCAATTAGTTATTAGTGCTGATATTATTCTGTTGTTATCTTTCAGCAGATCCTAGTGGAGATGGGGGCTATATTTAGGGATTTGTGTGGCCAATGGTGCCTGGCTCACTTTAGGAGTGCTATTATTGTTATCTAATAATTGCAAGTAGAATGGATATTACTAGTTTTTAATAGGGCTGGAAATGCTAACCATTCTGCAACCTATGAGAAAGTCTTATAGAATGAACACTTGCATTTAATCCTATATTTTTAAAATTAATGAGCGTATTAAACTTATTAATTGATATGAGGGGGAGAGAATATTCATTCCTTGGTTTACTCCCTGAAGCCATTAACAGCTGGAGATTGGCCAGGCTGATTTTCTGTGTGGGTGGCAGGAAGCTAGCCATTTGAACCACCTAGGACTCCCAGAATACACAATCAATAAGAGGCTGCAATTGGGAGCGGAGGGTGACTGGAGACCAGGCACTCAGATATGGCATGTGGGCATCTTAACCGACAGTCAAACACACCACCCTCATTCTTATCAGATATTTATGGAGGGGAAATCTGTTAATCATTCAGGATTCTAGACCATAACTTTGCTTTACATGTTAAGTATACAGTATTTTTATTCCACAGCCTTAATCTGCAGAGAAATTTGCAAGAGTGTAACCACTGATTAAATTGAGCAAAGAGTGTTTTTACTTTGCAAATATGAGTTGGTTGAAACTAAGAGAGCACAAAAAGTGGTTGCCTACTTCAAAAAATCATGTCATTGTGGCAACACTGCTGGTACTGTTTGGGTTGACAATACAGTACACCCACATCACTGGGCATTTGCAACAATTTTATGGTGATTAATATACATATATATCTATACCCACACTATTCACTATAAATATTATATACAGATAATCTGCTTTTATATATATTATCCAGTTTAAATAAGTATAAATATATATTTTAAAATAAGTAGATATATATTTATATATTGTCTGTTTACCTATTTATCTTTTTTTTTAAAGATTTATTTTATTTTTATTGGAAAGGCAGATATACAGAGAGGAGAGACAGAGAAGAAGATCTTCCGTCCGATGATTCACTCCCCAAGTGAGCACAACGGTCGATGCTATGCTGATCCGAAGCCAGGAGCTTCTTCCGGGTCTCCCACGTGGGTGCAAGGTCCCAAAGCCTTGGGCCATCCTCGACTGCCTTCCCGGGCCACAGGCAGGGAGTTGGATGGGAAGGGGCTGCCGGGATTAGAACTGGCGCCCATATGAGATCCTGGGAGGGCAAGGCGAGGACCTTAGCCACTGCGCCATCATGCCGGGTCCTATTTATCTTTCAAAGTGCTATATATAAATTGGAAGCTTTGGCAACCCTCACTTTTCTTAAATCTAAATGCATTTATTAGAACTAGCTATCAGTATCGGTTATATTTTCTGTAAAATGGTGCCATAGCATTCATTGTCAAGTTCATGTTTATTTATTCTGTCACTTTTTGAAAAAAAAATGTTTGAAAGCATGACAGAGAGCAAGGGAGAGAGAGAGATAGAGAGTGATAGAGATAAAGAGATCTTCCATTCATCCCCTCACTCCTCAAATGGTCACTACAGATGGGGCGAAGTCAAGCCAAAGGCAAAAGCCTGGAACACCAACTGGGTTTCCCACTTGGGTAGCAGTTGCCCAAGTGCTTGCGCCCTCTTTCTCTGTCTTTCCAGGTGCATAGGATGCCATGGATGCGAGTGTTGTAAATTGTGTCTTAACCTGGAAGCATCATAACATTAACATTCTTATTTCTGCTTATATTCTAGTTAGAGTATTACAAAATACTGTATTGCAAAGATATTTGGCTGTTGTAAGTTCAGAAACATTGGGATATAAAATGCATTGTGTAAAGACTTATTCTTACTTATTTGAGAGAATGGGGGTTGGGGAGAGACAGAGTACTATCTGTTGCTTTCTTCCAAATGCATGAGACAGGCCGGGCTGAGCTGGACACTCAACCCAGCCCCCACATCCCTGCCCATGTATGTGGCAGGGACCTTACTACTTAAGCCACCACCACTGTCTCCAAGTTTGTCCCTTAGCAGGATGCTGAGATCAGGAGCAGAAGTGGGACTTGAACTTATGCACTCAGATATGGAGTGGGAGTGTCCCATTGGGTCTCCTGAACACCAGGGCAAATGCGTGCCTTGGAAGTACTCATTTTTCTGTGTGATAGTTTGGTTATGAAAACAAATAAAACTAAATATTGCGTCCAGTCTTAAAATCTGAAACTACACAGCAGTGCAGAGTAATAAAACACAAACAAGCCTCTGTACTTTTTGGGTTCAGAAAAAAAATCCAAGTTTCCAGACTGAAACAAAGAATATTGATTATTAAAATAATCAGCAAAATGTCAGGTTGCACACTTGTGTTTAAAACATAGTCTTGGGCCCAGTGTGGTAGCCTAGCAGCTAAAGTCATCACCTTGCACGCGCTGGGATCCCATATGGGTGCCAATTCTAATCCCGGTAGCCCCACTTCCCTTCCAGCTCCCTGCTTGAGGCCTGGGAAAGCACTCGAGGACAGCCCAAAGCCTTGGGACCCTGCACCCATGTGGGAGATTTGGAAGAGGCTCCAGGCTCCTGGCTTCAGATTGGCTCAGCTCTAGCCATAGCAGCCAGTTGAGAAGTGAATCATTGAATGGAAGATGTTCCCCTCTCTCTCTCCTCTCTGTATATCTGACTTTCAATAAAAATAAAATAAAATAAAAAAATACATAGTCTCAACCCTTCTTACCTTTGGTACTGCTGCCATTTGGGGCAATGAGATTCTTTATTGTCGGGGTTTGCTGGGCGCATTTCAGGGGTTCTGCAGGCTCTTTCACTTCTGCCGGCCCACTGTGTGCGAGGAGCTGCCCAACCAAAGTTGTGACACCAAGGACATTTCCAGAGGTTGCCAAATATATCCTGGAAGGCAAAATCTGGGGTTTGTCACACTCAAGTGCTCACACTAGGTAAGCATGGGGGCAGCGCAGGGTGTGTTTTGTGTTTCAGAGGCAGATGGAGAGGGGAAGCAAGAAGTTTTGAAAGCAGCGCTGTGAGTGACAGCAGCTTTCCGGAACGTTCTGCGTTGGGTGTGACGCAACCTGGGGGTTGGGGTAGGAGCAGGGGAAACCACATTATGACGCGAGTTTAATTTCCCATCAGATAATTAGGACTGGGGTTCATAGTCACACTTACACATGGTTTTAGAAAATGAAAACGACACTTCTCGCAGGGCTACAACTCATCGCTACTTTGCATGGCACACATTTTCTTGATGATCTGCCATAGAGTCTACCCTCACCATCTTTCCAGTGGGTTTTACACCACACAGCTATGGGAGGTTTTCCACACATGTAAGGTACTCTCTTGGAACCTCACGCTCCTCTGAACTGAGATAACAGCTTTGTAAATTTTGCTGTTTCCCCATGCAGCGCTAATGTCTTTTTCATCCGGATTCTCACCGTCGGCTCATCTTTTCCACACTCCACTATAACTCTTTGGTTGTCTCAGCTGCTGACTTAGTTATTCACCCTTAGCACTTAGCACGCTACCTGTCAGTATTTCACTGGTATGCGTTTATGGAATAAATGAAAGAATGGATCAAGTATATTTTTGCCTAGAAGCGGAGATGAACATGATGGCAATTTACATTTCAAATATTGCATTAGAGATTATAGAATTCTTAAGAGACTGAAAAACATTAGAAAATGTAAGATATAATGCAGCCTATCCATTTCTCAGTGAAAGTCTTCTGTTTTGATTATTTTAAAATAACCACACAGTTTTAGCTTATGCCCCAACTGCCGGCTACCTTTTAGTCAGACAATTCCAAAAATTGTCTACTCTCTGGGCGTCCTTTGTCTCTCATCTCTTTGATCCTTTCCAATTTCCTTTTATCCATACTTCCTAATTGAAACAGTTCTTGTCTTGCACGGCGTTTAACTCAGTCAGCCAGTCTCTCCTTCCCGAAGCAGGTGTCACTTGATGTATCTGACTTGGTTCTCCCCCTAGGTGCACTGGCCTTCCCTTCTCAATCTCCTCTCTTCTCCTTGATGCCTGGGCTGTGGAAGCATCCCAGTGTTGAATCCTCGGGACTCTTTGCTATTATCTGCTTGGGGTGTCATCCCTAAATCTGAATCTAACTTTACTTGGACATACAAGAATATCTCAAACTTCACTTTCTGGTAAAAAAAAAAAAAAAAAAAAAAAAAAAACCACAAAAGGCAAATCTGGGCCTGGTGCAATAGCCTAGTGGCTAAAGTCATCACCTTGCATGTGCCAGGATCCCATACAGGCACTGGTTTGTATCCCGGCTGTTGCACTTCCCAACCAGTCCCCTGCTTGTGGCCTGGGAAAGCAGCCAAAAATGGACCAAAGTTTTGGGACCCTGCACCCAATGTGGGAGACCCAGAAGAGACTCCTAGCTCGTGGCTTCAGATTGGCTTAGCTCCAGCCATTGCAGCCATGTAGGGAGTGAATCAGCAGGTGGAAGATCTTTCTCTCTGTATTTCCTTCTCTCTAAATCAGCCTTTCCAACAAAATAAATATTTAAAAAAAAAAAACACAAAACAAGCAAATCCTTGGGTGCTTTAGGCAGGGTGCATAATCAAGTCAAGCTACTGCCTATGATGCTAATATCCCACAGAGGTACCTATCCGGGTCCTGGCTACTCAACTTCTGAACCAGCTCCTAGTTCATACACCTGGAGAAGCAGCAGCGGATGTTCCCAGTGCTTGGCTCGTCTCCATCCCTGACATATCCGGCTGCAGCACGGCCCAGCCCTGCCTGTTACAGACATTCGGGGAATGAACTAGAGCAATGAACTCCCTCTTTCTTTCTCTATTACTTTGCCTTTCAAATACATAAACATAAATAGCTAATTCTGGTATGCACTGAACTCTCATTTATACTTGATACTTCGATCTGTTGTCCTTTAAATACAGGAATTTAGTTTTTCTCAGACCATGTCCAATTTGTCCTTTGACAAAAGCTTTCCACTCCAATGGAATTTGCATTGTTGTATAGTTACACCACTAGGGGGTGTGTATGCACCGTTTTTATTTCAAAAATGTTCTTGAGAAGAAAACACTGAGAAATTAATCAATTATACTGGTTGTTTCTGTTTTCTAATTTTCCACTTATTTTGCTTGAGAATTTTTTTTTTAAAAAAGCTTTATTTGTTTGAAAATTTAGATTTACATAGAGGGAATGGTGAGACAGAGAGAATCTCCCACCTGCCAGCCCATTGCCTAAAGATTTCTGGTCTGAGTTGGACCCTATGGAAGCCAGGAGCCAGCTTCACCCAGGGCTCCCACTTGGGCAGCAGAGGCCCAGACATTTGGCCCAGATTCTGCTGCTTTTTCCCAGGCCACTCTGGAGGGAGCTGGGTTGGAAGTAGAGTAGGCAGGACACCCACTGCATCCCGTGTGAGATGTTGGCATTGTAGACCAAGGCTTTATCTACGACATCCAAAATTTCAAGCCCCAGGAAAAGTTTTCAGAAGTTTTTGTATTTTTTATCTTATAAAGAGAATAAAAATGTCCCAAATGCTTGGAAGCATAAAAAAAGTACACTAAAATTTTTAAAAAGCCAGCAATAAGGTATAATGCGGGTGACTGTAGCATGATGTAACAGACCATGTAAACTAAGACAGTACCGGCAACTCATTTTTTGACAGACGAATTATTTAAAATCAAGTGTAATTCTTTTTTTAAAAAGGCATTATTCTATCCTCAAGCCATGTGGCACATGCTTCTTGAACACCTAGCATAAGGCAGGAACATGAAAATGTCTCTGGGGACAGCAGTGTTGTAGAGTGAACCAAGTTTTTCTTAACCGACCTCCAGAGTTCTGGTACCTTTACTTTTGATCCAGCTCCCTGTTAATGCACGTGGGAAGGTAGCAAATGATGATCTAGATGCTTGGATCCCTATCATCTATGTGGCTGGCCTGGATGGAGCTGTTTTTTCCTGGCTAGATCCTGGCCTAGCCCTGGTGTTGTGGATATTTGGAAAGTTAATCAGCGGATAGTAAGATATTTCTCTCACTCTCTC
Source organism: Ochotona curzoniae (assembly GCF_017591425.1). Classification (NCBI taxonomy): domain Eukaryota; kingdom Metazoa; phylum Chordata; class Mammalia; order Lagomorpha; family Ochotonidae; genus Ochotona; species Ochotona curzoniae. The sequence goes on from NW_024467123.1 coordinate 10,469,835, forward strand.
TCTGTGCTTGCTTTTGGGAAAAAAAAATAAATTTTAGAAAAGAAAAAAAAAAATCCCTGGAAGACAGTTATGTAACTCTAAAGCAATGTACAAAAGCAAATACCATAACAAAGATAATGTAAAAAAAAAATGCTTCGGGGTTAGCATTGTGGTGCAGCGAGTCAAGTTGTTGCCTGCAACACTGGCATGCCATACGGATGCCAGTTGGAGTCCTGGATGCTCCACTTCTGATTATTGCCCTGCTAACGCACCAGGGAGAACAGCAGCAGATGGTTCAAGTGCTTGGGCCCTTGCCACCCACACGGGAGACCGGGATGGATTCCAGGCTTCTGGTCTTGGACAGGCTTGGCCCCAGCTGCTGTGGTCACGGGGGGAGAAATCCAGCCATTTCTCTCTTTATCTCTCTGTGCATTTGTGTGTCTTTTGCTTTTTCTGCCTTTCTAATAAATAAATAAGTCTTAAAAACATTGATGTTGAGCTTGGAAAGAATGGGAACACTTATGGTGATGGGGCTAAGGAGACATTTTTGTGTCCCAGTCTAGCTGCTTTTGTCCCAAGCGGTTCTCAAGCATATATGTTTTGACAAGATTAAAATCCTTGCGTCGCGGATAGACTCTATACTACCGTTCCACAGCCTTATTGATAGCTGGGTGTAGCATTTGGATACTTGTGTACAATTATCTTAGTATTATGGCCATCTAAGCTGTAGTTATAATTTTCCTAAGCAACCAATTCTGGGCTAAGGAACACTCAGTTGATTTGTTCAGCTGAGTTAGAAAATGGGATATAGAAGTGAGAGACAGGAAACATTTGGAGAAGACAGAATATTCCCTTAACTGTGCATATGAAGTTACTGGACCTCTGTAGGCAACAAATCAACATACGCGACTGACGGATGACTTTCCAATGAACCCTATGGCATAGAAAACTTCATTATGTTTCGCAGGTAAATATTTTACTTGTGTTTCTTCTGTCTAGATTGTCAGAGTATGTTGGTTTATGGAAAAAATAAATTACGCATTATGTCCTATGGATGGGTATGTGTGAGTTTGCATAGATATGATTAAGCATATGCCTTTAGATGAGCAAGATGAGTACCTAGAGGAAAGAAGAGCTTATAAGAAAGCTGGTAATTCATGGTGCAGGGTTTTGCTGCTCTCTGCTCCCCCAGAATAGTTTGGAGTGCAAAAGATCGCCAGTTGGAAACATCAGAAAGCTGTATTCTCAGGAGCCCTCATTGACAATTTTATGAGAATGCTATTACAGGCAATGAGAGTCTAGACAAGGATTGGTGCTTTTTAAAGCAGAAGGCTTTTTTTTTTTTTCTTTTAATGAAAGGAAGGAGAAGGATAGAAACTAGACATGATTTGATTTAGATGCCAACACTTTGCTTCTTATCTCCAGTGTAACTGCCAAAGAGTGGGCAGGGAGGAGGAGAGGGGAAAGAACAACATCTTGATAAGAATTTTAAAATACCAGGAAACTGAGGACAAAACAAACAACACATTTAGATGGATGTTAAGATAGTTCATGAATATTTTGTGATATTTTATCTTTTAGATTTCCTTTGAGAGAAAATTATGGAGACCTATATGTGAGATTTTAATGCTTTTTTTTTTAATGAAGATACAATTATTTGTTAGTGATGGTTACTGGGAAACTGAGTTTCAAGTTGTTCCACCAGAAATTTGGAATCAAACAATGATAGATGAACTTTAAAGTCAACAGAAGCAAGGTAATGTTGCAGAAGCTGAGCTTTTCAATAACCATCTTTATGCATTGTGACAGCTTATAAATTAAAAACCTAGCAAGTCTTAGGAAATATATTCAGCTATCACTAGGGATAATATAATAGAGGTGACTGCTCTATAAAAAGGGGGGTTTGGGCTCAACGCTATATTGAGAATGGAAGAGAAAGCAATTTTGAAAAATAGCATTTTGTGTTTATATGGCACATGGTGTGAAAGTATTATTATGGACTGGACATTTGCTTCCTTCTAAATGTCTACGATGACATCGCACTGCCCAACGTGAGTGAGTGTGTTAGGTGTATCAGGGAGGTAGCTGGGTCCTGGGGGAGCAGACCTCCTGATCAGCGTCTGTGCTGTCATGCCAGAGACCCTGGGAGCTCCCTCGCCACCTTGTGCCCCTGGAGGACACAGTGATGGCCGTGCAGCAGGAAGTGAGCCCTCCCAAGACACAGACTCCACAGGCAACTTGATCTTGAACTTGTCAGTCTTCAGGACCTTCAGACACAAGAGCGTGTTGTGGAGCCACCCAGTCTTTGGTAATTTTGCAATAACAGCCTGAATGGATTCAATAAAACAAAAGCAAAAGCCAGCAGCTGCTGTGACATGTAAGTGGGCAAGGTAAGGATTAGTAAGAGTGTAGGTGGTAAATTATACACATTGTACCTACAAATAAAAAGGAAACAGCTTATTGCCAAGATCTTTGTGTAATTAATTAGTAGGAAATATTTAAAATAGCTAACATAGAATGCTAAACTGATGAGGGATACTCATGGGGGAAAAATAAGAAAGGTCAAAGTGAACTAAAATGAGTTGAATGGTGAAAAGTAACTGCTGAAATGCATGACCTTAAGGAATTTCTGAGAGGCATCAAGACAAACTTCAAAATCAAAAATTGAGCCATGGCAGGGTACTCTGTATGCTCTAGGGCACGGTGGGAACTGTCTCCCAGCTGTCCTCTCCTTGTGTTGAAGGGTGGAGAAAGGACTTCTTCCACGCTGTCCAGTTATGGACTCTTCTTCTTTTGGCTGAGATTAAGTTTAACATCAATTAAGACTAAAAAAATAAGCTCGTCTTCCGAAATGGTAAGAAGTGTGTTTTATGGCCTAGATCTTACCTTGTCCATTTCCTCTGACTCTGTGGATATCTTCGCTTATTCCAGGCACAGGGGAATCCCTGAAATATTAATAACAGCGAAGGAGCTGTGTGTGAGCGACAATTTGGAGATCTTTGCCCCCTCCATAATTTTTTTGAATGTGTAGCAGGAAGCATACACTGATCAGATAAATCTGGGTTTGATACCTAAATATTACCTATCAGCTTATTACAACAGAAACTGCAGAAACTGGTGTTTTTTTTCCTCATCTACAAAAACAGGGCAAATACGCTCCTTACAGAAGAATTTTTACTCAGGATTCAGATCAATACATTTTGTGATGTTTTGCTCCTTTTCTTCTTATTTATAATTCACCAGGGTCTCACTAGAAGCCAGATTTAATCATGTTTAGAGCCTCAAACCATAGAAATCGCTGCTGTCTACCAATAAAACCTTCGAATGAAATGGAACGAAGCAAGTCTCGCTAGGGCTTGAGCAGCAAAAGGGGTTCCAGGCCGTAGGCACCCCCAGACTCCTGCCCACAACGCTGCCGCGACTCGTCCCTTCTCCCGTGTTCGCGACTGCCAAGAAAGCCGTGGGAAAACGAACCCTCACTTTACCACTTCGGGTGTATTTTCAAAGCTGGGGGGTCCGGGTTTCTGGGTGCCCAGACTGGTCTGTCAGATAGAGCTTGGGGGACCCCCCAGAGGCAGCGCCCCGTCGCGCCAGGGCCTTAAGACACCCCTGTCCTGTCAGAACCCTCCCCCCACCCCAGGAGGCCGTTTCTCCTTTTCCATTTTCGTTTTTGTCCCAGAAGTGGTCAAAACGGGAAATGTTAGTATCTATACTGTTCACAGTGTAGTGCTCGAAAAGGTGTTTTTCTTTTTTTCACCTGAGGTGGGGAGGGCACTTCCTCCCCCGGCTCTTCACGTCGCAGAGTCCCTCAGTCCGCTGTCCCCCCCACTCTCCACCCCCAGGTCTCTTCACGAGAGCCAGGAGCCCCTCACCGCACGCTGCTTTCACCCGGCCGCGAGGAGCCGGGCGCCCCGGGCGGCTGCGGCAAGGCCAGCGACGCGCGGCCCACGGGCTCGGGATCCCGCGCGGCGCGTGCGGCCCCGCCCCCAGCGCGGCGGGGAGGCGCGGGAGCCGAGCGCGGGCTCTCCTCAGCCGGGGAAGCCCGACCCGGGCGCGCGAGGGGCGCGGGCGGCGGCCTGAGGCGACGGTGGCGGCGGGGACGTGGCGCGGCTGCCGCAAGGGGAGCGGCGGCGGCGGCGGCGGCGGCGGCGGGCGCGAGGGGCGGGGCGCCCTCCGCAACTTCTGCCACCGAGGCGGGGGGTTCGGTGGAGCCGCGCCGCTAACTGAGGGGGCTGCGGTGCGGCCACCGGCTCAGCCGGGCCTGCCTGCCAGCCAGCCAGCCAGCCAGCCCGCGCGTCCCGGGTGTCCGTCGGGTGCCCGGTGGCCTCTCGTAGGCGACTGCCCCGCGCGGCCCCGCTTCCGTGTTAACCCGCAGCGGCTGGGCCGCCCGGGACGTGCGGGACTCGCCAAGGCCAAGCCGGGCGCCCCCCAGCGGCCAGCGGCGGGTCCCATGGCTGGGCCGGGCGGAGCGGAACCGGCGAGGTGAAGCCCCGGGGCCCGCAGCCGGAGCGCGCGTGGCCGGTGCGCCGGCTCCATGGGGCAGCGGCCCACAGCGGCACGATGATGATGGACGTTAACAGCAGCGGCCGCCCGGACTACGGGCACCTCCGCTCTCTGCTTCTGCCGGATGTGGGGCGCGGCGGACTGCCGGACCTGAGCCCCGACGGTGGTGCCGACGGGGTGGCGGCCACCTGGTCGCCGCACCTGCTGAGTGAGGTCCCTGAGGTGACTGCTAGCCCCGCGTCCACCTGGGACGCGCCCCCGGACAATGCCTCGGGCTGCTGGGAACAGATCAACTATGGCAGCACCGAGAAAGTTGTGATCGGCTCCATCCTGACGCTCATCACGCTGCTGACGATCGCGGGCAATTGCCTGGTGGTGATCTCCGTGTGCTTCGTCAAGAAGCTCCGCCAGCCCTCCAACTACCTGATAGTGTCCCTGGCGCTGGCCGACCTCTCGGTGGCTGTGGCGGTCATGCCCTTCGTCAGCGTCACCGATCTCATCGGGGGCCAGTGGATCTTTGGCCACTTCTTCTGCAACGTCTTCATCGCCATGGACGTCATGTGCTGCACGGCCTCGATCATGACCCTGTGCGTGATCAGCATAGACAGGTAAGGGCCAGGCTGCGCGCCGTCCCCGGGGTCTGGCCAGGGCTGTGCGGGGCGGCTCAGTCCCCATCCCCGCGCGCGCGCTCGCCCTTTCCTGGGAGGCTCCAGCTCGTAGCTGGGGTCTAGGGCTGCGTTTGGAACACAGCCCCGCACGTCCGCCCCGCACCGACCGTACAACTTTAATCCCGGCACGGCCTGTGTGCACCCTTGAAAAGAGAGACCCACACGTCCCTGGCTTGGTTTCCTGAGCGTTTTGTGAGACCAGACTTGGAGTATTACAATTGTAATTACAGAGTGTTACAGAGCGCTTCCACCAGGGGGTCTCTCGGCTTGGGTTTCCCCGGGAAGACTTTGGATGCTTTCTGACTTGACAGACCCAGCCTTGCTGTGAGACCCCCCTCTTAAAAGAGTCCGGGAGAAAAACCACGGTGCTTCCCCCAGCACTCCTGAAAGGGCCCTGGGTGGTCCCAGCTCCGGCAGTCTGTGGGAGTTGCTCGCGAATGCCTGGCTGCATTCTTGCGGGAAGCTGGTGTCGGTGTTTGGCAGCCCTGTCCTTACTGACTGGAGCCCAATTCCACATCTGTGCCCCCCCCCCCCCCAGTCTCCCCAAAGGTCGGTTCTAGCCTTTCCTCTGGCTCCCCGTGTGACACTTGCCCCTCATTGGAGTAAGTGAGGCAGAGGCTGCCGCCAGCCCGGGGTGCTGGGGGCAAACGCTCCTGCCTTGGGTGTCCTCCCCAGAGTTTGTGCAGAGCTGGTCCTTGGCGCTAGCATATCCTGTAACTTCCAGTATGGGCTCAGGGCTCCTTGGCTGCAAACTTAGCTCCGATGTGTTTGAAACTGAACTTTTAAACCTTAATATTTACACTCAGAACGCGGCTGGTGTTTGGTAGCCAGACAGGAGAGTATGTTGTTCAGTGACAGGGAGAATATGTCGCTGCTTTTCTTAGTGGACCTACAGGACATTTAGATGCATAGGTCTTTCAGCAGGGGAGGAATAATTGATGCCTCTGTTCGTGGAATGACAGTGCCTTCAGGGATGGTCTGGCATGTAACGGAGATCCTCCTCCCCTCCCCCCTGAAAACACTGCTCTCGGTGGTTTTGTGAGATTTAAAATGTTTTCTTACAGTTTGTCTAGGGCTTATAATTACTAAAGAAAAGGAATGAGAGGCCAGAAAAAGTTTTCAAAGGGGAAAAAAAAAATCATTGCAGCTGTATTTAGTTCATGATGTAGGTTCATTTTTCAAAGACTGGCCCTGCCATTTCCTATGTCATGACAGGTGCTACTGACAGCGAATGAGGGGTTGTTGGAGAACAGAGCATGACCTGCATAGGTGAGAGTAGGAGCACCAAGTTGGCTGCGGAAGTTCTGAGTTACCGCAGTTCAGAATGACAGACATGCGCGCTTGCAGTCTGGCAGTGGCAATGGCAGGTGGGAGACTGCGCTCAACACGCATAGCAAGCATATACACGAAGTGTAATTCATGAATCTGCTCGGCCAACCAAAACAAGGCTCCTCGCATAAATGCAGTCCTTTTAAATGGAACTTGCTGTCGTAAAATAATTTAGGCTGCAGGCAATGCTTTTATAAACTTTTCCTTTTTTTTTCATTCCATTATGGATAAGTGATAAATAAATAACACATGGTGCTCAACCATCTTCTAAGACAGCCTATGCTTCTGCTATTCGGGGCACCTTTAAGTTTGACACAGCTGGCCATGCGAAGCCTGAGCAGGGTTCAGGGCCTAATTTACTCCGTGCGTTTGTGTCTTAGCACCGGCAGAGGTTTCCAGAATACAGAGAAGAGTCATTCCTTTGGCAAAAGCTGTAATGTCTTAACTATAGCTTCCCAATTGTCACAAATTCTGGTAATATGGGCATAAAGACTCTTTTATTTTTCTATGAGAATTGATCAGTGGGTGAATTTCCTTGTTTTTGGTTGAGATTTATTATTTTTTTTTAAGATTTATATATTTTTTTATTGGAAAGGCAGAGAGGAGCGACAGAGAGGAAGATATTCTGCCTGCTGATTCATTCCCCAAGTGACCGCAATGGCCGGAACTGAGCCGGTCCAAAGCCAGGAGTCAAGAGCTTCTTCTGGGTATCCCACATGGGTGCAGGGTCCCAAGGCCTTGGTCCATCCTCAGCTGCTTTCCCCAGTCACAGGCAGGGAGCTGGAAGGGAAGTGAAACAGCCGAGACATGAATTGGCACCCACTTGGGATCCCAGCGCATGCAAGGCAAGGACTTTGGCCACTAGGCTACTGTGTCGGGTCCAAGCTTTAATTATTTTTATCAGAAAGGCAAAGTCACAGAGAGGAGAGACTTAGGGAAACATCTTCCATCAGCTGGTTTACTTCCCAAATGATTGCAACGACCAAAGCTGAACCAGCAAGGAGTCAGAAGCCTCTTCTGAGTCTCCCACGTGGATGCAGGGTCCCAGGGCATTGGGCCTTCCTCCACCGCTTTACCAAACCATAAGCAGAGAGCTGGATGAGAGGTGGAGCAGGTGGGACATGAACTAACACACACGGGATGCTAGCACTTACAGGTGGAGGATTAGCCAGCTGTGCCATCGATCTGACCCCTAGAATGATTTTTTTTAATGTTTACTTATATGAAATACACAGATAATTAATGTCCAATTTGACCTGTATAACTAATGTTACAGTTGAGATATAGAGCAATTTTTTCATTGTTGTGTTCTCTCTAGGATTATCTTTTAAAAATAAAAATAAAATTATCTTTTAAATATAATTTCTAAACATGCAGACTGGATTTATAATATATTGTTTAGAGAACTTACGTGAGGGTGGAAAGTGTGAAATAGTGTAGAGGAATGGTGAGCACTGAATTTGGGAGAGTGGTTGCCTCTTGGAGTTGGGGGATAAGGGAATGTGCTTATGAGTTATATTGGACATTTTTTACTTCTTCATTTTTGTTGGTATTAGGTACAGTGTTCCTATTTTTCTATAACCTTTTATATGTCTGATGTATATTTAAGTTTAAAAGCCACTTTTTTTGAGACGCACATGGAAAAGTACACACACGTGCCTATGAGGCTTGGTGAATTCCTTGAATATGTCCATATGAGCAGGCTATCAGGAAAGGGAGCATTGCCAACCCCCGGGTCCAGTCTCATCTCTCTTGGAAACCTCCAGAGATAACCATGGTCCAAGTCTGTTAGCATGGTCCAAGTCTGTGTGGCCAGTACTTCCCACTCCCAGAAGGGCATGCAATTTAGTCTTTTGACTTTGATTCCTTCTGGCAAGGCAGTGTCTGTGAGACTGATCCACCATTTTTAGCTGGTCAGAGGCCCACTCGTTTTTATTGCATCGCATGGGAATGCCACTGTTTATCTGTTCACTTGTAGGTGGTCATTTAAATCATTTCCCGTTTCTTATGATTAGTAATAGTGTTGTTCTGAGCATTGATTTGTATATACATGTGAATATAATGTTGGGAAATGTGGTACATGAGAGCATTTTAATTCTGTCTATCCAACACATCTTTTGTGATATCATCAAACCTTTTGTATCTGTTGATTTTAAAACACACTATATATTATTGCCTTTTTGGAAAAACCAGATATGCATTTTGAGCATTACAGATTATTTTTAGACTTACTTTATGCATTTGAAAGGCAGACTTACACAGAGACAGGGACAGATGGAGATGTTCATTCACTGGTTCATTCCCCAGATGGCCACAACAGTAAGGATTGGGCCAACCGGAAGCCAGGAGTTTCTTCTAGGTCTCCCACATGGATCTGGTGACCCAGCACTTGGGCCATTGTCCACTGCTTTCCATCGTCCTGCTGCAGTTAGCAGGGAGATGGGTCAGACATGGAGCAGCTTTATGGGATGCTGGTATAGCAGGAGATGGGAACTTGGTATACCAGAATGTCGTCCCCATTGTCTTTGTTTTAAACAGTTCATATTCATTATTTACTCATATGTTTGTCTTTTCTTTAGTTCCTTTTTATTTTTAAAAAATTTTTTATACACTATCATGTTCCCATTTAGAATCATTTTCTTCTGACCAATTCATATTCCATCACTATGTTCTAGTTTGTCTGTGAATGAATTTTTATTTTCACGGAGTATAGAATTCTGTTAAAGCAGATTTTATTGCTAGTTATTTAATACATTGTTCCATTGTCTTCAGAGTTCCATTGTTTCTGTTGAAAAATCAGTCATCAGCCAACATTGTTATTCTTCTGTTAAAGTAATATATTTTTCTCCACTAGCTACATTTAAGGTTTCCTAATTTTTTTCCTTTAATTTGATCATTTTTCTGTGACATTTCTAGTTCTGGTTGAACTATAGTTTTTCTTGTTTATCGATTGTTTAACACTGCTTGACCTTTTTGTGGTTTTTGTATTGGTTCCTTGCTAGCTTTCATGAATTTGCTATTCAAATACTTCTGTTGTTCCATTCTCTTTTTCTGGGTCTCAAACTACATATATGAGCATATATGGATTTCAAAGAATTTTTTTTTTTTTTTACCTAAGTTAAACTTACCTTTCTATTTCAGTTGCATGATCTTCTTGAGGTATTCTTGCATTTAAGACTTTCATCTGTATCACACATTTCCGTTGCATGCTTCTACATATTCCCCATTTCATTTTTTCTCTGTGCTTCAGTTTTGAAAAGTTTTTGACTTGCCTTCTGGTTTATTAGTTATTTCTTCTGCTATGTCTAATATGTTGCCCATCAATTGAATTTGTAATTTCAGTTATTATATTTTACAGCACTGGCAATTTCATTTTATTCTTTTCTGTTTAGGGGAAGAGAGGAAGGGAAAGGGACAGGGTGAGAGAGCAAGATTGAGCGTGCGCGTGCATGTGCATGCGTGCATGTAAGAGAGATGCAGCTTTTAAATGCTAATTCACTCTCTGAAAGCCTGGCACAGTAGAGCAGGGTAGGCTAAAGGCAGGTGCCTGGGACTCAATCCAGGTATACCATATCAAAGGCAGAGGCCCAAGTAGCTGAGCCCTCATCTGCTGCCTCTCAGGATACACATTAGCAGGAAAATGGATTAGAAGCAAAAAACCTGGAACTCAAACCAGGTATTCCAGGATGGGATATGTCAGGTGATTGTCTCCCTTTCCCTTTCCCTTTCCCTTTCCTTTCCTTTCCTTTCCTTTCCTTTCCTTTCCTTTCCTTTCCTTTCCTTTCCTTTCCTTTCCTTTCCTTTCCTTTCCTTTCCTTTCCTTTCCTTTCAACTCCTTTCAACTCCTTTCAACTCCTTTCCTTTCCTTTCAACTCCTTTCCTTTTCCCCTCCCTCCCTTCCTTCCTTCCTTTATTTATTTAATTATTTCTTAAGGATTTTAATTCCCTGGTGGGATTCTGTCACATTTTCATGTATGTTCTCTGTCTTGCTGTATTTTTCAGTATATTAGCCATGGTTACGCTTCTTTGCTCATTAAGCCCAGTGTCTACATTACAGTGATTTCTTCATGTGATTCTGTTTTCTTTCTAGATTTGTGTTTCATGTCTTGGCATGCCTGGCAAATTTTGGTTTTACATTCAACATTTAGTATGAAAAAATTATGTTGTGGGTAATGTTATTTTCCTTCAGAGAAAACAACCACTCGGCAGGCATCTTGGCAGACTGATTTCTCTGAATTGGGGACTGAGCTGTCGGCTTCATTTTTGTTTTGATAAAAACTCTGCTACAGGCAGATGCCTCTTATCAGCTTTCTTGGTGTTTCTGCTGGGAACATGGATTATCCTCCTTGACTTCTCCCCATGGTTAGCCCAGAACTCTGATTTTTGTGTTCTTCAGAACGGAAGCTTTCCAGACTCCTACTGAACGCTTTTTGGGAGCATTTTCCTTGCATTCTTAATCTCCTGCCTTATAGTTTTAACAATTTGTATGTGTGCTGAGGGAAACACCAGAAAAGTGCCAGGTTTAATTTTCTATTGTCTTCTTGCTGGCGTACGGATCTCTGATGCCTCTAACTTTTATTTCTCTTGCCACTGGAGCTTTCTCAAAGATCTTTTTGGCATTCTGCCTCTTTGCAACCCTTTCTGAAGGCTCTTACTTGAATTCTCAGCTCCTTAGTTCTTACTCAGTTTTGGCAAGTACTCCAAGGAAAAGATGTTCTGTGGGATTCTGGCTAACCTCTCTGAGGTTCATCCTTCTCCAGAATTTTGTTTCCCAAAGTACTGGTTTCTCAACAACTCCATGATGCTTTTGAGCCAGTAAGTATGTGAATGTGTGTAGGGGTGTGCTGGTACTTTATCTAGCCATTTTGGTTGTTTTTAGCAGAATTAATCTGAGACATCAAGCTAGAAGTGAACGTATGCCGGACATATTTTTAATCTGTGCAAATATAGAAATATGATTATGCGCATTTCATGCCTTCATTGACTTTTTATTTTACTTGGGATAAAATTCAGACTCTTTAGCAAATCTGCAAGGTCCTTGGTTTGTACCTGGTCACTCATCAAGCATCTTGAACCACATTCCATCTTGTTTTCCACATGCCAGTCTTAATGATCTTCTCCGGGTATGCCATTATACCAAATTCTCCCCTGCATCAGGCCCCTTTCATAAAATCTCACCAACTAGTACACGGCCATGTGATGCATTAACAGTGTTTCAGTCAGTGATGGAACAGGTAGATCATAGAGGTCCCATAAGATTTTTTCACCTACTGACAGCGTAGCTGTCTTAGTTCACATAGATTCTGTGATGTTTGCACAGAAACCAAATCATTGAACAGTGCATTTCTAGGACATACCTCCATCATTTACCAACAAATGCCTGTGTTTGAAAGCTTTAGAGTATTTGCTCTTTTTTAAAAATAGATTTATTTGTATCTGAGAGGCATATTTACAGAGAGAGAGAATAAGAGAGAGATGTTCCATCTACTAGTTCACTTCCCAAAGGACTGCAATTGCCAGAACTGAACCCATCTGAAGTTGGGAGTCAGGAGCTTCTTCCTGCCCTCCACATGGGTGCAAGACCCCAAGGCTTTGGGTCATCCTCTACTGGTTTTTTTTTATAGTCCATAGGCAGGGAAATGGATTGGAAGTGGAATAGCTGGGACTAGAACTGGCATCCATGGAATGCCAGTGATGCAGCTAAAGGATGGGCTTGCACCTGCCCTAGCTTCCAGTGTGCAAGCCTCTAGGTTGACGAGAATTGTAGTGCCTAAAAGAGACCAGGTATTGGCAGAGATGTGGAGTGAAGTAATTACTATTGGGACTGTTAATTGGTGAGCTACTTGAAAATTGTGTTTAATTGTGTAAATTTTTACAGATTCCCGTTCCTGTGATTTCATTTTACTATACCTTCCCTCCCACCCCTGGCCCCCACTTCCAGAACTTTTGATTCTATGAGTCTGGGGTGGTGTGCAAAAATTTGCATTTATGTTATGGAGATAAGAAGGGGGTTGGATAAGAGTATCCAAGTACAATGAAATGGAAGGAACAAATTGTGGAATTCTGTGGCACAGTTTGGTGCCAGCAGTTCACTATAGCCTATTACATAGTTTCTGAAGAGCTAGAAGAGAAGCTCTTGAAGACTTGGACACAAAATAATGACACAGATATGAAAATGTTAATTACCCTGTTTGATCAGGACACATTGTATACACATATTGCACATATTGAAGCCCAGAGATTCAAACAATTATTACATGTTAATTAAGATAATTTTAAAAAGATTATTTAAAGAGGAGAAAAGGATGCAGATTCTTATTTAAAGCTAGTGGATCCAGATATCCGGAGAGGGATCCTGGATAATTTTTAACACACTCTCCAGCTGAGTTTTAAACATAATTGAATTTTTAGAAAGCTTACTGTGTGCCAAATATTGTTTAGGTAACACCTTGTGAACTCTTTATCATTATCCACTTTATAGATTAGGACACTGACTTTGGATGACCACTGAACTTGGCCAAAGGGGGTGATAGAATAGGGCGGTAAGTACTTGTAACACAGCTTTAGAATTCATGCTTCCTAGCACCGCAGTGTCTGGCTCAGCTTATGCCCTTTATACTTTGAGAACCACTAACAAACTAATTATACCTAAAATGCAAAATCACCAAGTGATCCTAATACTTTGTGTCTTGGAATTGTGCATGGAAAGCTCTTGTTATATCACAGTGAAAAGACACAAATTCTAAAGAAATACAGCCAACAAACCAATTTCACAAAGTATTTTAAACAGTGTTTTGTTATAAAAATTTAGAGGCATGTTTAACAGTTGAGTAGAGTAAGCTTAGTATATCCATCTTACAGTTTGAACAGAAATCAATTTATAGGCATTTTACTGAGTATAGACTTTGGAGATTTTTCTCTTGTTGCCATTAGTCAGTTTAAAAAGTGATTTTTATTTATTGGAAAGGCAGGTATACACACATACACACAGAGAGAGTGTCAGCGAGTGCACTTCCATCCTGGTCATGCCCCCAGTTCCCCAGAGCAGTGGAGGCTGGGTCAAAGCCAGAGCTGGATCTTGGACCCTGTCTCCCACCTTGTGGCAGGGATCCAGCCATTTGCTGCCTCCCAGGGTATGCACTTTTTGGCAAGAAGCTGGAATCAGGAGAGGAACTAGGCCTTGAACCCAACTACTCCAGTATAGGATGGTAGTGTCCCAAGTAGTGTCTTAACAATTGTGCTAAATTCAGTGTGGGGGGAGGGCTTTTTGGAGGGGCTGAGGGAATCCCAGAGCCTATGAAATTGTGTCATAAAATGAAATTAAAAAAAAAAAAGAAAAAATACATAAACTGTGTCATGATTTTAAGTAAATTTCAGATGTTCTGTCATTTTGCTGATATCTACTTTGGAGGATCATAAATATAAGCAGAGCAGTAGAAGCAGAATATGAAATTGTAAGATATATCTGACCCATTCGTTTAAGGAAGGGTGGAGAAGCCTTTGTTACCTAGGGCCAGTGGATACTTATAGTGTCATTCATTGGCTATTCAAAATTACCAAGTTAAAAATTGTCTTGCAGGCCCAGTGCAATGGCTCAGTGGCTAAAATTCTCATTTTGTACGTGCCAGGATCCCATATAGGTGCCGGTTTGTGTCCTGGCTGTTCCACTTGCCATCCAGTTCATCTGGTTGTGGCCTGGGAAGGCAGTGGAGGATGGTCCAAGGCCTTGGGACCCTGCACCCATTTGGGAGACCTGGAGGAAACTCCTGATTCCTGGCTTTGGATCTGCTTGGCTCCTGTCATTGCGGCCATTTAGGTAGTGAACCAGCAGATGGAAGATCTTTCTATATCTTCTTCTGTTTGTAAATCTGCCTTTCCAAAACTAAATAAGTAAATAAGTAAACTCTTGAAAAATATTACTTTGCAAAAGATTTATTGGAGTTCAAGTCCTGTCTGTGGTTGGCTTGGCAGGTTTACACCAAAAGATTTTACTAGATGTATAGTGAAACATAGCCATTCTGCATCCCTAATGTAAAGTTTTTAAACAACCAGCATTGTGTTAGGATATACATAAGTGGTATTACTTATAAAGAAGAGGAAGGAGGTGTGTATTATGAGAATGAAGACATTTAATCCTTCTAGGTACGGAGGAGAATGATCAGAGAGGTATGCTTATGAGGTGATAGAGAAAGTTCTATTCTTGACTGGGATGGTAATTACACAGGATTCACTTTCTGAAATTATTGTTGAAGCATCTCTGTGTAATTTAGGCACTTCCTGGTCTATTTGTGTGTGTGTGTTTTAAGTGATATTAAGGACTAACATGTTCATTTGGTGACATCCTGTGTGAGGTGCATGAATACTTGGATTTATATCTGTTGTATGATTTATCTGTATAAATGCAATTATTGTTTTTATGTTCTCAGAAACCACTAATTTTCAGTTGCATGTATGAGGGCAGGAGCCATCTTTGGGTCACACACAGTTACAGGAACTCATCTGGCTTATTTGCAAGAGCCTGTACTATTTGGTTCTGACTGGCGTCTGGCTGAAGTCTTGCTTTCTCGCCAGGTACTGTGACTCATTCGCTTCAATGCTTTGAGTTTTGCTCTTGGCTTTAATTCTGCTGTGATCAGCAGTGCAGGGGGGGAATTCTGGATTCTCCAGATTGTCTCTCTCTTAGAAGGAAATCCTCCTTGCTCATCTCTTAAAGTTAATTGTCAGCTTGTTGGAACATTTGATGTATTGATATATTCTCTCTTGGTTCTGTTATGGAGAGATGAGAGGAAGGAGAAGAAATAGGTCTTATGGCTTATTTCTTTTTGGAAATAACTAACAGGAAGTAGCACCTCTGGGGAGAATGGCAGGGGTTAATGTTTAACGCTTTGCTGTTTGCAGACTATGTCCATTACAGAATCTTAACTTTGATCTTCCCTACAGCATCGTGGTGAGATGTGCATTGTTATCTCCACTCAATGTAGGAGTTTGAGGCTGGTGGGGTTGGAAGGGACTTGTGAAATGGAAGGAATCTGGGTCAAACCTCCTCAAACATAGTGAATTTAGGTATATGTAAGTATGTATATAATGATAGTAATAAAAGCTGAGACATAGGCTTTGAGGAAGATAATCCTGATGTGGGTCTTAAATGTAGAACTTGTTGATGAAAAAGCCAGGGAGTATCCCAGGCAAGGAGAGAGAAGATGCCAAGAGCATGGGGGCAGTGAATGCATATAAACTCAAAGAGGGAGCTAGGAAGCTTCATCAGGGAGTGACTGGCACAGGAAAAGCCCCAGTCAATAAGACTTCATCCCTTGTGGTAGATGGTGCTGGTTGTCAAGCCCTCCACTTCTTCCTTTCCTTCTTGTTTATGGGAGTTCCTGCTTCTGACCCAGGATGTGACTGCCCAGATAGACTACATCACCTAGCTTCCTTTGCAGTGCACTGTGGCCATGCTGCTAAATTTGGCCCAAGGAATCTTAGCAGAAGTGTTAATGTTTCAGCTTCCTGGAAGCTTGCTTCAAGACAGTTGCTTTCTTTCTCATTGTCCTTTCCTCTGTGTTGTTACAATATGAATATGGTGGACAGAGCTGTGACCTGTTGGTCAAGAGAATAGTAGGTACCGTGGATGGGGAAAGAAGAGCATGTGGCAGAAGGGTGTCCTGGATGCCAGAGGAAGGGTAGCTGGAGCCCAGACTTCTTACCAGCTGATAAATGGACACAGTTATGTCATTTATGAAATTGAGCTCTATCTCAACTGCTGTACATACATACCGGAGTCATTCCCTCCTCATTTTGCCTTCCCATAGATGATCATCAGTGTGAGGGTGTTACTGTGAAAATCCTCAGAAATCTTGCTCCCATGTTTGAGTGACTTTGGTGCTACCTGAGTTTCTAGATACTCCCTATGGGATATCCTATTGAATATTCACAGTATCTTTGTAAATGGTGTCTGTGCATTATGTCATTGAGCATCTGTACTGGACAAAGCTGATCAAGGATCACATGAAAACTTTCGGTCTTATCCTGCGGGTGAGAAAGCGGAGTAAACTCGATCATATTATTTGCGATGGGAACAGTCTGAATCAACACCATTAATGTTTCACTACATCATTGTGGCTGTTGCTGTTAGGAGAGGATGGTCTTAGTGTATCATTCAAGCTCCTTTCTGACTCTGTTCTGCTTTAATCTGATATGCTCCCCCATCAACACCTTTCTTTTCAGCACTACATTAGAATAAAACTATTGTTCTTCCCAGGCTCTCTTGCCGTAGATGGCATATATGTGCACCCAGTTGCTTTCAAGATATTTGAATGTCAGTGTTGAAACTTCACATTCAGGTCCCACAAACTGAATGCAAGTCCTGCCAATTTTCCCTCAAAATTTTACCACCTTGCCCTCAACTCAACCCAAGTTCCCATCATCTTTCATTCACACCACTGAAAATAGCCTGCCAGAATATCCCTGTCTCTATCCTTGACTTCTGTTCATTCAGGATGCAGAAGCCTGCTACACAATTTTGGCTGTACTTCTGATTCACCTGAGTAATAATAATAATAATAATAATAATAATAATAATAATAATAAAAATACCAGTGAGGCCAGTGCCGTAGAATAGCATGCTAATTTTTGGCCTGCGGTGTCAGCATCCCAAATGGACACTGGGTCTACTCTGGCTACTCTGCTTACAATCCAGCTAGCTCCCTGATAATGGTCTAGGAAAGCAGTAGATGATCACCCAAGTGCTTGGGCCCCTGCACCCGTGTGTGAGGCCTGGAAGGAGCTCTTGGCTCCCAGCTTTGAACTAGTCTAGCTCTGGTCATGGTAGCCATTTTGGGAGTGAACAAAAAGGTGGAATCTCTCTGTGTCTCCCATGTCTCTGTAATTCTAACTTTTAAGTAAGAATGAATAAATTTTTAAAAGTACCAGTGCTTGCCTCCCCTGTCTCACTTCAGGAGACCAAATTTAGTTAGTCTGAGAGGGCCTGGGCATCAGTGTGTTTCAAAATATCTCCTGGGGGCTGGTGGTGTGGTGCAGTAGATTAAACCATCACTTTTGGTGCTGGCATCCTATATCAGAGTGCTAATTATAGTCTTCTATTGAGCTGTTTGCTGATGTGCTTTGGGAAGCAGGAGGTGATTGCCCAGGTGCTTGGGTCCCTGCCACCCATGTATGAGACCAACATGGAGTCCTGACTACTGTCTTTGACTTTGACATGATCCAGTCCCAGCCTTGGAAGCCATTTGGAAGGTGAACCAGAGGACAGAAATTTGACAAGTCTCTTTCTCTGCCTTTCTGATCAATCAATCTCTAAAAAACATCCCTTTGGTTTTTTCATTGTGCACCCAGAGGGGCAATCCTTGAGACTGACTGATCTTTAAAACATGCAAATAAGTTTATATTCATGGTTCCCAAATTTGCTTTCACAGTAAGGTCATCTGATGATATGGTTTAGATGTAGTTTAGTGTATCTGCAAGGTTTCATGTGTTGAAAGTTAATCCCATTGTGAAAGTCACTTAAATCTGCTTATGCTGGGGGTAGCCCAGGCAGGTGAGGCAGTACCTGTTGGCATATGTGTGGGCTTGCTCATGGGTTGGGTCAGGCTGAGTTAAGCTGTAGCACTCAGGTTGGGTGCATAGGTGAGCAGGATGGGATGCAGGAAGGACTGGACTAATCTGCCACACATATTGGCAAGTGCAGGAACCAGGGCTCGGAGCCGGCCTGGTAGGGGTTATTGAGGGCCACCCCAACTAGGCTGCAGTTCACACTGGTGTGCATAAGGGCCAAGCTTATGGTGGGCTGGTTTGGATTAATCCATAGTACCCATGGGTTTTGCCTAAGACATGGGGCTTAGCATAGAACTGACAAGGCAACTGCAGTTACCCGAGTGTGCATAGGCTAATGTAGGTAATGGACTGAACCAAACCTCCCCCTAGCTGGTGTGCACTAGAATCAGGTCTGCGATCACCCTGGGCAGTTTCTTGGAGGACCCATCAACTGGACCACTGTACTCAAAACTGGCCACAGGGAAAATCAGAAGACTTGTAGTCCGACTTTGGAATGCATGCATTGGACTGGGCTTCCTCAATTTTTGATGTTTGTGCAGTGGACAGCATGCTGAAATGCACATGGGCAACATGGCAGCCAGCAAATTTAGGCCTGCAGAGGATGTCAAGTGCCATGTCAGAGGATGGAAAACTGAAGAGGTTGGACAACTGTCCTGGCCAAACTTTGGCAGCAAGTGTCTTGGCAAGTGGATGCACTAAAGTAGATTTTGTCAGCCAGTAGGCCTTGCAGACTCTGTCAGCCAATAGGCCTTGTGAAGATTTTCTCAACCTTGGGGAACATGCCTCGACCTTCCCTACCCTAGTCAGTGGTCCACATGGGCATACATTCTTCTGAACTATATAGACAACATCGAAATTAAAATACAGTAACTTAGGGGGCCAAAAAAAGGTTTACTTATTTTTGTGAAAGAACGAAAGAGAAAGAGAGAGGATTTTTCCACTTGCTTACCTTCCAAATGAGAGGATGGAGAGGAGGAGATGGAAAAAGAAGCAGACAGAGAGGGAGAAAAATCAGAAGAAAAATCTTTCATCCATTGTTTCAGTTCTCAAATACACACAGGGGGGCTGGGCCATCCTGAAACCAGGAGTCAGGAACCCCAGTGTTAGGCAGTGACTTGCTGTCTCAGTCATAGGATAGAAAGGTGGATTGGAAGCAGAGGCAACTGGCACTCTTGCAGTCTGGATATGGGATGCAGGTGTGGGTGTCCCAAATGGAAGCTTAACTTTTTGCACCACAGCACGTCCTATGGCTGGCTGGTTAGTTCTTAAAATTAGGTACTGTAACTCAAATGTTGCTGTCTCCTGGAAGCATTGCTGGAGTCTGCAGACTGACTTAAGTAGTTGTATAACAATCTGCAATTTTTCTTCTTGACAGACTCCTTAATTTGTAATGAACAGTTTATGAAAATGGGATAAATTAATAGCTTGTGCAGTAATACTTTCAATCCACATGACAGGACCTGGGTTCTGTATTACTGGAGACTGAATCTTCCAGCTCCAGCATGGTACTTGTGCGTAGTAGATGTTCACTTAATCCTCTTGGATTCACTGTGGAAAGACGAGAGTGGGAAAGGCAGGGAAGAAAAAAAGGAAAAAAACAAAACAAAAAACAAAATGATGCCTGATTCCTGAAACCAAGTGTGTGGCCTTGACTTCTTATTTTCTAGCTAGTTTAAGAAACCACATTAGGAAACCAAGTTAGAATCTGGGAGGAGCTTGTTGAACACGAAAGTAGGATCCAGTTGTGGGACAGTGCCATAGGGTAGTCCATTTAAGGTGCAGTGGGCTGATACATCACTTTGCATTTTCCTCTCAGTGGAAGTGACGTTTTTGAGACTGCTGTGACTCAAAAACCTTATTAACAGAGCCAGAAACTGGACCTTTGTTAGTATCAGTGCAGTGTCACAGAGCAGAGTGAAAATCCAGGATGAAAATCTCAACACTTTCTTTCTTTATTGAACAAACACATTTTTAGTAAAGTCAAGCATCGCAGAAGGAAAGATGCAGGTGCTGGACATGAGGGTAACACCCAGCCAGGGGGAGCATAAAAATCCTTACAAACAGGACTGTTTACTGTGTGTACTTTGTGCCAAACCCAGTGCTTGGGGTTTTCTAGGATTGGTCTCCCTTTAAGTTATGGGTCACTGTGTGGGCTGCTTGCATCCCCTAACTTCATCCCTGCTTAATGAGGTCTAGGAAATGGATAGAAACGAAGTAACTTGCTCAGGGGCATCTAGAAAGAAAGGAGTGAGGTCAGGTGTGATGGGGAAGGGTCTGACCAGGGTCTGACCAGGGTCTGAGGCCTAGGGAGACACTGGTGCAAGGCATGCAACATCTTCTCTAGCCTTTCAGAGTTGATGATAATAATGTTGATAATAATTATGATATTAGTATAAGCCTGCAGTCTCATATCTAAAGCCCCTGGGGCTAGATGTTTTTCAGAATTCACACATTTTTGGATATTAGAAATGTAATTCAGTGAGTTCATTTATACAGTACCCAATGATGGTTAATTTTAGGTGTTAATTAGCCTGGATTAAGGATACGCAGAGAACTGGGAAGGCATGTTTTCCTGGGTGTATGTCAGGCTGATTCTGGACTAGATTGGTGTCTAAATCAGTGCACTGAATAGGGGCTTCTTTCCTCAGCCAGTACTGAAAGGGCATTGTCAACTAGGCTGAGGAATGAGATAGAGCAAAAAGGAAGAGAATTCATTTCTTTCTCTTCTGAAGCTGGGACCTCCCCATCTATTTGCCCTTGGATATCAGAAATTCAGGTTCTCTGGCCTTTGGATTCTGTAACTTGTAGCAACAGACCCTCCTAGCTACTCAGGTTTGGATTTGGGTCAAGAATTATATCATCAGCTTTTCTGTTCCTCGGGCCTTGAGACTTACTCTGAGCCATACAACTTCAAGATTGTTCAGCTTTCATATGGCCTGGTGTGGGACTTCTCAGCCACAAAAATGGCATGAGCTAAACTCTTTGATACTCTTTCATGTATCTCATATATGCTCAAAAATATACACTATTGGATATATACTAGATATAGATATATGTGTATATCTGTATCTAAATATTTTATAAGATACCTGCACATATACAAACATATATCTATGTATTTACTATAAGGCATTCACATACATGTATATATAGCTGTCCCATCAGTGGACTTTAAAATAGATAATCTTGGATTATCTTGGTGCACCCACTGTAATCATGGGAATTTTTAAATGTATTACCCATATTTAATTCACATTAAGGGGAAGAGTCAGTGAGCGAGTTGTAGCGGTGGAAGCAGAGGTTGGGTTGGTGTGATCTGAGAGGGGCCCGACCCGCCGTTCTTGGATTTGGAGATGGAGGGAGCCATGAGCTAGGTAATGGGAGTGTACTCTCAAGGCTGGAGAAGGCAAGTAGGTTCTCCCCACAGTGACCATGAAGGGTCACAGGCAATCTGTACTTGGATTTTAGTCTCGGAGAGGCTGGCATTAGGCTCTGACCAGCACACCTGAAGGAGAACACACTTACATTGTTTTAACACAGCAGTAAAAGGAAACTAATATAGCCAGTTTAAGAAAAAGGTCTGATTTAAGAGTCCTTTTTTTTTTTCTTTCAGAAAAAGATTTATTTATATTTGAAAGGCAGATTTACAGAAATTTATACAGATTTATATATATATGTTTATATATATATATATATATATATAGAGAGAGAGAGAGAAAGATCTTCCCTTCACTGATTCACTCCCTAACTGACTGCAATGGCTGGAGCTAAGCCTATCTGGAGCCAGGAGATTTCTAGGTCTCCCATGTGGGTCTAAGGTCACCAGGATTTCTGCTATCCTCTGTTTCCTTCCCAGGCCATAGCAGAGAGCTGTTGGAGCAGCCGAGACATGAACCATCCATAGGAATACCAGCACTGAAGGTATAGGATTAGCTTGCTACACTACTGTGCTGGACCCTGTGTTGAGAGTTCTTTGAGCTTCAGATGCAGGATAAGGAATTGGGAACCTGAAATTGGTCTTAATGTGCATTAGGCACCGTGCTAAATTGGCTTAATTCTCACAACAGCTCTGAGTGAAGGTTCTTTTTTTATCCCCATTTTCCAAATGAGCAAACTGAGGCTTAGAAAGGTTAGCAAACATACCTTAGGTCATGGGGCTAGTTTGAGAACTGGCTGGTCTGGGAGCTGAACCCAGGTCTGTTTTTGTGCATGAGGATCTGTGCTGTTACTCTTAGACTGCTACTGAGCCATTATTGGCGCCCATATCGGAAACTGGAAGCTTTGACAAGTACTACTTAGTGCTGGAGATAAGGATGAACATGTTAACAGGGAATGTTGTCCGGATCCTGGAGTCAACAGACATTTATAGTTCTGTGACCATGGAGACATCTCTTGCTTTCTTTGAGACACAGGACATTCATCTATAAAATAGGTGATAATAAGGTTGTTCTCACAGATTGTGACAGTAAAGGAGATTGTGTAACATAGCCTTTTAACAGCATGCCTGGATCATATGGAGTGATGGTGAGTGTGAGTCCTCACAATGATTAGTGTTGTTGTTGTGTTAATGTTATGCTTCTCTGTTGAGTAAGGGCTATATTGCTGTAAATAGAGGAGGCAGGTCTGCATTGAAAAAATGTCAACAGTCCTCATAACATTGAAATTTATGGGATTAAAAGGGTAGGATCAACTCCATGCCTTTGTCACACAAAGTTCTTTTTGCTTTGGATGGACAGGGAACTTGTAACCTGGATTTTGTGCCTGTGTCTGAGTTAAGGGAGGCAGGAGGAAGCCCATCTCTTTGGTTCTGCTCCTTTCCAGTGTGAGTCCAGGATATCCTTCACTTTAGTGCATCGATTTGCTTTCGGTTAGGGTTAGGATGTGGGCATGAAAGAGTGTCAGATGCACTGCTTCACAAGTCTAAGATGGCTTTTGAGCAACAACCTTAGCAAAGGGACCAGTGTGTCATGAACGGGGAGTGGATGGAAGGTTAGAGGATAGAGAGGATGTATATGCAACAATGGGCTGGAGGAGATAGTTGTGGCAGGGTTTATTCAGTAAGCAAATTCTTTTTGCTTGCCCACTAGGTATTTAAGTACTGTGGGGGAATAGGAAGGTGAATAACATTGCAGCTTATCTTCAGGTCTTTGGGATATGAGCTCGCTGTGGGTAAATTAGGATTATGTTATTCATATATCAGAAAATTCGGAGCTTTTACAGAGTTCAGGTACAGATACTGCTTTACAGTTAATTCCTGTGTGCTGTGACCTTTCCTGAAGGAGTTATGAGTCATTTAGCTTCTGGTTACAAACAATTGGGTGGCTTTAGTGTTTCTATCAATAAAAGTCCAGGTACTCTGTGGTCTGTTTATCAGCAGCCTTTCGATGCCTCAAGACTTTTTGGTAAGGACTCTCAGGTCAGACTCTTTCTCTTCGGATGTGTGCTGAAGAAAAAGATGCAAGCGTCTGGGATCTGAGCACTGTGATCCTCTGGAAGAACACCTCTAGGCCATCCATTTGGGGTACTTTATTGTTGTCTATCTGGTTTGCGTGATCACTATCATTATGGCCTTTGTGCTGGTTCAAATTCTGGAGCATTCTATATTTCTGGGGATTCTAATAATATTGTCCAGTTTTTTTTTTAAGACATCTGGATAGTTTTCTTTCTTCCAAATGCTACTTTCATCTGGAGCATCAGACAGAACCATCTACATACAGGGGTCTATCAATATTTATAGACAACCAAGGGGAGACTAAGATGACATGCCCCAATCCAGCCATAATCAATCTGGTCCAGCTCCCTGAATATTTCAGAAATTTATTTGTAAAATGTGTATGTTTTGATTTGAAAGTCTCTACTATTCTCAGTAAAAGCCTTTGAAAATGCTTCCATGCTCATAAAGGAATTGTTTGGTGGTTTCAAACTTATTAGTTTTCTGGTGGCTGCAGGACCTGTGACTGATTTGTTTTCTGGTCACAAAGATGATAGTTCTTTATTAGTAATTCTTTAACATATTAAAATTAGCTTTCCTTACTTCTTACTGTGAGAGTTATAAGGAATTTGTCTAGACGTTTCTTCAACATGTGTGAATTGTCTACTATGTATCAGTTACTTTTCCATAACTCAAGCAAAGCAAATAGGTCTTTGTTTTCATATTTTACATTCTAGCAAGAAGGAATAAGTAGGCTACATAAACATACTCGAATTTAACAATAAAAAGACCATGCAGCAAGTTAAAACAGAGTAAATTTTAGAGAGGCTGATCGTGGAAGACCTTCTGATGGAGTGGTGTGTAAACTGGGATGTGACTGACATGAAGGTGACAGCTGTGTGAAGACCGGGAGGATCCTCCAGTAGAGGCATACTCTGACGCAAGGGCCCTGGTTCAGTATTAATGGGATAGAGGGAAGAGATGGATTGGAGAAGTAGTCATAGGTTACTACTGAGTCAGGCCAGGTAAAGGGTTTGAGTTTTATTCGAAGATCAGATCAATTGAAACATATGATGACATTCTCTCTCTCTTTTTAAAGATGTATTTATTTTTATTAGAAGGCAGATTGACAGAGAGAATGGATAGTCCATCTGCTGGTTCACTCCAAAAGTTGCTACAGCAGCTGGAGCTGAGCTAATCAAAAGGCAAAAGCCAGGAGCTTCTTCCAGGTCTCCCATGGGGGTGCAGGTCCCAAGGTTTTGGGCCACCCTCTGCTGTCTTCCAAGCCCATAGGCTGGGAACAGGTGAAGCGGCTTGGGTATGAACTGGCACCTATATGGGATCCTGGCAATTGTAAGGCAAGAATTTAGGCACTGAGCCATCACACTGGGCTCTGACATGCTCTCTCTTAATAGTTTATTGTGGTTAGTTACTTTATGGAGAATGAAATCAGAGAGAGAGAGAGAGAGAATGAAAACTTGGAGAGCAATTGGAAGGCTTCTGCAACCATCAAGGCAGGAGTTACTTGTTGCTTGGTTTGGATTCTGAGTACTGCAGGTATAGACAAGGGGAGGTATTCTCAATCTGCCTTGGTGGTGGATTGACAGGGCTTGATGGTGGGAGTTGAGGGAAAATCATAACAGATGCCTCTTTGGTTTTGGCTGAAGCAATTCAGTAGGTGGAGCAACTGCTTCCTGGGAAGAAAAAGAAGTCAAGTTGTGGTGAAAGTAAAAATTTCCTTGTGAATGGTAAGTTTGAGAGCAGTTAATGTTTGGATCCAAGAGTCAAGAATTACAGAGCAAAATCAGATCTAGAGATACAAAATTGAATGTATTGTGAAGCAATGGGATGGAAGCCCAGATAGAGTAAGGTGAACCAAGAATGAGAGGAAGAATTGGAGACAGGGACATCCAGGAAGTTTTACTGATAGGCACTCACTCAGGAGCCTGGGTGCCTTCACGTGCTGCATTGTGCCTACCACAAGGATAGGTGTTTATACCACTTAAGTTCCCTTAAAATGAGCAAAAACTGACATGCTTATTTGCTTCTACTTGCTATCACAAAGTTATTGGCACACAGTAGGTGCTTGCTCATTTTAGTTGAGTGCATGGATACTGAATATCCTATTAGAGAAGAAACTCTTTAGACCGAAGAACGTGTCTGCTTTGCTTCCTTCGGGCTCGTGCACACTAGTTGAGTACAAAAGTATTCTGTAAATGAGTAATTGGATGTGGGAAATTGGAGGGTTGAATGTGGGAGACTGGTTTTGTTTAGATCAAGCTTCCTATGTAACTGGAGAAGACCTGGGACTGGAATCCAAGAACACAGAACTTTGTTGAAGCCAGAGGCTAGGATACAGCCCCTTCTAGATGGATCTCTGACTTCCTCACTACAACCTTACAGAATCAGTATACCTTATCTCTAATCCTCATTCCTCGTAATGGTAGAAGTAAGAATATTTAGTGAGGTTATGTGTATAAGGAGTTAAGGCAGGGTCGTGATTTATATACACACCTACTATTTGTTGTTAATATTGTTCCATCCTGAATTGTGGATTCAGCCATTCAGTCACATCATCACTCTGTGATTGGAGACTTGTGTGAATGGGAGAGTTCATGTGCTGCCTTTTCTGACTGTCCTGATTTCATAATAAAAGAAATAAGTAAATCAAGTTCCTCTTTAGGAAGATACTACACAGAATCTTGATGAGGCTCCTGGGAATGCCACCCTGGTCCCCAAATCACCATGCTTGTTCACTGATACCTCAGAACTCAGGGCCAAAGTGTTTTCTGTGATCAAGCTCATGGAAACTCTAGGGCAAGTCAGGGGCTTGCATTCATTCGTGCTGGGCTGGGATCAGTGAAGGGGGATACACGCTTGGTGCCCCCTGTAATGTCTTAGTTCATGAGGAGGGTTAGCGTTGCGTCCTCACATCTGAGGTAGCATCTCAGTTATCTCGTGCTTGTCCCCTTTCCTTGTACAGCCTGTGTACTTTCTCACTTGCAGCCCAGTATAAGCTGTTTCTTCTGCCAGAATGCCCTTCCTTACTCCTGCTCGTCTCTTAAACATTCGTTGGGATTCCTCTGATGTGTCATGGTCTTTGGGAAGCTCTCCCTGGCCTGTGGTGTAGGGATGTGCCCCTCTAAAGCTCTCCTGGAGTACTCTAGCCTTCCCTCTTTGTTATCTTTATGCAGAATTATAGTTGTTTGTGTTGTTTTGTCTGGCACATGCCAAATGCCGAGGTCCTTGGGAACAGGATCATTTTATCCATTTCTGTTTGTTGCTCCTTTTTACTGGCATGTGAAGGAACTTAGTAAATATTGGATACTGAGTGAATGAAACAAGCTAACAGCGTAGCTGTTTAATTGGAACTCGAGTATGCAATAGGTAGGCAGGGGGAAGGAAGAGGGACATAGAAGTCATACCACTGATGACTCAGTTCTGTCTTAGTTTACCTTATTTCCTCAGCCCCTGATGAGACCGTATCACAGCTGTCAGGAACATTTGTCATTTGTCATGTGGTTTTGAAGGCACAGTTCTGCCACCTCTTGATGTATGAAACCAGTGCAAATTTAATTCCCAGGATTTTCTGTGATTAAATTTTCCCTATAAGGGCAATCGGTGCAGTAGGGCTTTAGCTGCGTAACTCATTACATCAGCATCTCCAACAGCCTTACTGGGCGGGCTTCAAAGCTCCACAGGTCTAACTGTAGTGTGCTGTGATCCATTGTGGCCACAAAAATTTCGAATAAAGTTGCACAAAATGGGAAGTCATAGGCTGCATTCTAACCTTAACTCTTGTACTTTTCCTAAACACATGCTGTTCATTGCCACATCTTGACTGAGTCAGAGTCATTTTTCTACTTCCAATGGCTTCTGGCTTTGATTCCTCTTCCATGGAATAGCTCCTACCGTGGAAAATTCCTAGGAGACTGTTATATTGTCCTCTGCTACCACTTGTATGAAGCTTTGCAATATGTGGTAAAAATCATTCAGATTCATCCCATTCCTATATACATCCCTGGTACAAGAGTGACTTTGCAGCCCTTCCCACAGACTGGCCCTGTGACTTATTTTGAGTAATGGGATCCTAACAAACATGTGCAAGGAGAGACAAAAAAAATGTACATTAGAATTGACCTTCTTTGCTAGCTTTTGGGGACCCTGGGACTGTGAGCCATCACATGAGAAGCCTGGGCTAGACTGTGGCCATTCAATGACCAAGACATCTTACTTTCTTGCCACTGGTTGCCATTCAGCGGAATGAGGTTCTTTATAAATGATTTGGACTGCAATAGAGTTATTAAAAATTATCCATCCTCTGACACCTAAGAAAACCCAGCTCAGACAAACCGAACTCCCTGGACCAGAACAGCTCAGGGATGCACAGAATAGCAAAATGACTAAAAGGCTGCTCTTGCAAGCAAGAAGCTTTTTGGAGTAGTTTGTTATACAGCGGCAGCTAACTGGTAATAAGCCTCTAGTGAATTTATCCCCTTTCTCCTGAGTTTATGTTCTGTATTGATTTTTTCATGTTATAGCATAATATCCATCATGTTCCCTGAAGGCTATTTATGAAACATCAGATACTCCAAGGGCAGGAGCAGTGTCTGAAGGACTTATAGGATCTGCACACCTAAGACACAACCCAGTACTGGAAACCAGGAATGCTCTGGGGGAAGTGAAGGTATTCTGACTAATGTGTGTTGCTCAAACTGCAATACCGTTGAATCCTGGCTGATATGTCAACAGTGGCTCATTTATTCCATCCCCATTTCCTCGCTTACTATCCCCAGCCTGATATATGCCATATTCCTTTTAAAATATTTTAAAAATTATTTTTTATGATTTATTTATTTTTTATGATTTTGATTAGGGTGCAAAGGGTCAAGGACTAGAGGAAAGTGGGTAAGATCACATTTTCTTTTTTCCTTCCTATATCTGGGGGAAGGGAGTAGATAAGGGGAGAAGCCACACCTAGTGTCCAAATCATCCAAGGGTTCCCGATGTGAGATATGCTCTGAGGGCTCTGCTCAAGTGGTTTTGATAGTTCAACAGTTCTGAGTTGCTGCTAATCTTGCCACTCCATGCACGATGACTCTCTCCAGAATCCACTGGCTAACCTAGTCCATCTTAGAAGTCTTCATTTACCCAGATTTTCACTGCCAACACTTGTTCTGTCCTCCATCCTCTGTTATGGTACCAGGTATCCTCTGCAGGTTGTAATGTACCACCATACCCTCCATGTGCAACTGTATATGCTGTCTACTGCTACAGCTAAGCCACTAATGAGGGCAGCTCTGACACATGCACTCCATGGTCAGACCATTGACCTGCAATTCTTTCCATGGTTGGAGTTCTGAGTCCAGCAGTTCAGTTGGGGGATCTCCAAAGAAACCTCATCTGAGATGATCCCAAACCTGATTCTTGTGTGTACTTGCCAATACAGAATCCAACAGTCTGTTGCCCAAATGAGCTTATGCATATGCTGGTGGTTGCAATTGCTGGATCAGTTCTGTCTCCAGCCCTGTCTTCTACTCAAACCAATGGGTGTTGGAGGCCAGCCCGATCCTGCCCACCACACACTTGGCCTTCACGCAAATCAGTGAGAGCTACAGCCTATTTGAGATGACTTGCAATAACTCCCACTAGACCCTTCCCCAGCCCTAATTCACATACTTGCCAAAATGCACAGCAGATTGGTCCAGTTTGTCTCACATCCAATTCAGGTCTCATATGTGCCATTGGGCATTGAAACCTAGTTCATCCCAACCAGCCCTACTCTCCAGTCCACACTGGTGCTGGCGGGTGTCATTCTCTGTCTAGCCATGCCTGCTGCTAGTCTTGATTCTTATGCTCACCAGTGGGAGTGGCAACCCAAGAGGGAGATGCCCACTGTTTTCCTGATGGGACCAGTCCCACCCTGGATCTTGCACTCTAAGGGTGTTTCTGCAGTCTGGCTTAACAGAATTAGCCTCCAGTACCAGCATCTGCCAGCTGATGCTGCGGCACCCAACCCATACCCACTTTGGCTTATGCATGCATCAATAGGAAGTCAAACCAGCCTGGCTTTCCCCCAATCCAGCTCACATGTAGGCCAATAGGTGTTGTAGCCCTGTCCAGCCTAATCTGCCCCCAGTCTCAGCTCTCACATTCGCCAGTGGGAGTAGTGCTTCAGCAGGGAACCCCATGCAGTCCCCTTCTGTGTTCACTCCCTATCCTTCTGGGTCTCATATTTGCTGGTTGGGCACTGTGGCCCAGTCTAGCACAGCCCGTCTCACCTTGGTATTTGCCAGTGGGTGTTGTAGCCTGGTCTAGTCCGGTCTACACCCCCAGTTCCAGCTCATGTTGGTGGTGGCTACAACCTAGCCAGCCCAGCCCAGGCAGCCCCCAATCCTGGCCCTAATGTAGACTGGCTGGTATTGCAGCCTGATCTGGCATGACCCACACACCATTGTGGTTCTTGGGTTTGCCAGCAGGTGATATGAACTGACCTAGCTTGTCTCGCCCCAGACCTGAACCAAATGTATGCCAGTGGGGACCATTATCTGGCCTATTATCTGGACCATTATCTGGGCTGCTCCCTTTCTTGGTTTTTGTGCTCACCTGCAGAGACTGTGTCCTGATAGAGGAGTTGCCAGGCTCCTCCATCAGAACCTCTCCCAGTGCCAGTCTCTTACAACACACCAGTGGGTCAATGGGCCAGCCCTACTTAGTCCACCTCCTGTCCTAGCTGGAACCGTGGCCTTTCCTGACCAGTCCTCATCCATTCCAGTTCTTACTGTTAGATGGTACAGTCTAACCAAGCCCAGTCAACACCCAGGCACAGCTCATGCATGACTCAGCAGTAACAGAGACATAGCCCAGCTCATCCTACATCCACCCTGGTTCTCATGAGCTCCAGTGGGTGCTGAAGTCTTTCCCAGTTTTGCCTGTCCCAGACCCAGCTCACACATGCCAAAGGAGACTGCAGCCATGTCCAGACAAGATCACAGTCCCCACTCTGGCCCTTGTGCTCACCAGTGGAAAACACATCATGGCCAGGGTGTCCCCATAGCTCCCCAACCATGCTAGTGGTTGCTCTGACTCAGCTTGACATAGCCCCTCCCTTGTCTTGGCTTTTGCCTTTGGATGCTACAGCCTGGCCTGACCCGGCCAGCCCCCAGTCCCATCTCTTGTTGGTGGGTGCTGCAACCCGGCCCTACTCGGTCTACTCCCATCCCTGGCTCATGCAAGCTAGTAGGTGTGGTAGCCTTGCCCATCTGACATGTACTCCAGCCTGGTTTTTGCATTTGCTTGCAGGCTAAGCTATGCTTGGCCCTGCCTTGTCTGCTCCCTTCTAAAACCAACCCACACATTTGTCAACAGATAAAGCTACCTTGCACAATGCCCAGATCTGGATCATGTGCTGACAAGCAGGAGCTATGACCCAATGGAGGAGTTTCCTAAGTTCCCCCACTTGGCCCACAAGATCTCACACATGTCATTGGGTGCTACACCCCAACCTAGCATAACCTACCCCCTCTGTCTTGGCCTTTGTATGAGCTGGCGAATGTTATGACCTGGCCCATTCCACTCCCTGTTTTAGGCTGCGTATGTGGGTGCTGCAGCCTGTGCCTGCCCAGCCTGTTTTCAGTCCCAGCACCCGTGAGTGTTGGTGGGTTCCATAGTCACTCCTAGCTCAGCCCATCACCACCCCAACTCTTAAGCTAACCAGTGGGTCTTGTATTTCCTTCCACAGGGTTAGGCCCACATATCCCCTACAGAACCTACCTCCAGACCTGGTTCTTTTGTGTATTGGTTGGTGTCATGCCCAGCCTAATGTGACCCATCTTATGTTCCAACACTCTCTGTCAGGTCCTAGGAAATAGCCCTGCTAGACAGGCCCCCAACCCTGGCTGGGGTGTGGTGGTCAGCAATGTTTCATGCCATCAAGCCCAGTTCATAACTCCCATGTGGCCTGATGCATTGGTCTGACCCATAAAGGTCTTCCAGTCTCTCTACTTCAACCACTAAGTCTCAGTTGTCTCGCTTACCTATAAGTACAGTGGACTTGTCGTTGGGAATCCTTCTGGAGTCATTCCTCGCCTATATGTATGGTGGTCTTTTACGAGGATGTCCCTCAGCAATAATTCCTCATATGGGCATGAATCCACAGGTCATCATTCACCCTCATCTGTGCGATCCCCTGGTCTTCCTGCAAATCCGCAGCCCCAAGTCCCCAGAGCACGTTGGTAGGCCCCTGGCCAGCCAGAAGGTTGCACCCAGTGCCTTTTGCACTTGGACCACCCAAGCAGTCACAGGACCGAGTTGGGGAAGTCAGCCCTCCCCCTACTTTCCATGTGGCTGGAGGCCTGCCCAAGCAGCCGCCCAACCAGGTCTATATGCCATATTCTTTTAAAAAATTATTTTTAAAGATTTATTTATTTTTATTGGAAAGGAAGATATATAGAGAGGAGGAGAGACAGGGAGGAAGATCTTCTGTCTGACAATTCACTCTCCAAGTGGCCGCAGCGACTGGTGCTGCGCTGATCCAAAGCGAGGAGCCAGGAACCTCCTCCAGGTCTCCCACACGGGTGCAGGGTCCCAAGGCCTTGGGCCATCCTTGACTGCCTTCCCAGGCCACAAGCAGGGAGCTGGATGAGAAGTGGAGATGCTGAGATCAGAATCAGCGCCCATATGGGATCCTAGCATGTTCAAGGCAAGGACTTAAGCCACTACGCCACGAGGCCGGGCCCATAAATGCCATATTCTTTATCATGCCTTTTGTGGTTTTTTAGTGTGTCTGCAGATGATCATAGGATCTGCCAAATTTCTTATGTAGGATTATGTATTCAAAAAAGTAACATGCCAAAATGAAGCTTTTTGACAAGCTTGTTTTTTCAAAATTACAGTTTTTTAATGGAGTTATATAATGATAGTTTATTTTATTTAGATTGGATCTTCTTTTCATGTGTAAGATTTATAATTTCAAAGTGAACAGTTTTTCCCCTGAAAGCTGTTAATTTCATCCTGTCTAGGGTGATAATTCTTCAAATTCATTTAATGTGTTGCTTCTGTAAATACTGTTGGTTGATTTGTGGCATTTTTGGAACCTGGGAAGTCATGTTACCGTTTGTTAGCCAAATCCTCTGCTACATGCTTCACAATTTTTTTTAAATTTTAGGATTCTGTTTAATGTGAGGCCCAGTGACAGACAGAGGGGGAGAAAACTATCTTCCATCTGCTGGTTTACTCTGTAAATGCCTCATAGCTGGAGCTGAAGCACGCCAAATCCAGGTGCCAGGAGCTTTATCTGGGTCTCCCACATGTCTGGCAGGGACCCAGTTACTTTGGCCATCACAATATAATGCCTAAAGGTGCATTAACAGGAAGTTGACTTGGAAGTGGAGGTGGGACTCAATCCCAGGCACTGGGGTGTGTGATATGCATATTCCAAGAGACAGCTTACTCCCCTGTGCCACAGTATGCTACATTGTTTGTATTTTTTAAGCAAATTTTTAAAAGATTTATTTATTTTTATTGAAAAGACAGATCTACAGAGAGGAGGGGAGAAGAAAGGAAGGTCTTCTGTCCGATGATTCACTCCCCAAGCGGTCACAATGGCTGGAGTTGAGCCAATCTGAAGCCAGAAGCCAGGGGCTCTTCCTGGTCCCCCATGTGGATGCAAAGCCTTGGGCCATCCTCCACTGCTTTCTCAGGCCGCAAGCAGGAAGCTGGATGGGAGGCAGGGCTGCCAGGATTAGAGCCAGCACCCATATGGGTTCCTGGGGTGTTCAAGGTGAGGACTTTAACCACTACGCTATCGCGCCAGGCCCAAAGCAAATTTTAAATTTCATTTTTCTTTGTACATTGAAAAAGAATATACTTCATTTATTTGAAACACACAGATGGACAGGCAAATAAAATCTCCCATCCTCTGATTTACTTCCAAAGTGTCTGTAACCATTAGGACTTGGCCAAACCAAAGCCAGGAGCCTGGAACTCATCCATGTCTCCCAGATGGATATGTGACAGGGACCCAAATATGTGGGCCATCACCAGAACCTCACAGGGTGCACGTAGCATCAGCTGGAATGGGAAGTGCAGCTGGGACTTCAACAAGGTATCCCAAACAGTGTCTTTGTTTTATACCAAATGCCTACCCCAAACGTTTTTTTATTTTTCACAAAAATCGCAGATGGTGGACTTTTTTTTTAAGATGTCCTTTTCTTGGAAAAGCAGATTTCCAAAGAGAAGGAGATACAAACATGAAAGATCTTGCTTCCATTGGTTCACTCCCAAGTGGCAGCAACAGTCGAACAGCCAAACAGCCGAACAGCTGGAGCTGAGCTGATTCAAAGCCAAAAGCTTTCTCAGAGTCTGCCACACAGATGCAGGGTCCCAAGGCGTTGGGCCATCCTCTACTGCCATCCCAGGCCATAGCAGAGAGCTGGATGGGAAGTGGAGCAGCTGAGATGTGGGACATCCATATGGGATCCCAGCATGTGCAAGGTGAGGATTTAGCTACCGGGCCTTCACCCCAGGCCCCAGCTGGCGGATCCTTTAATCCCCGTTTTATAAAAAATGAAAGGCTTAGAAGAGTCAAATACTTTAGGGTAAGAACCTCAAATCAGTCCCAGATGTGTCTGGTTTGAGAGCTGATGTCTTAACCCATAAGCTTGTCAGAGAAGGGATGGCAAATATTTCTGCAATCTCTTTGTGGAGAATCATGTCACTTCTTTTCCAGGTGAAAATTAGAACATTTAGACCCTGGAGGACCACCTTGGGATGTCATTTCCACACCTTGTGTCATTCTCTGTAGTGATAAGCTTACCTTGGTGTTTACAGGCATCCACACCTAGTATTGATTCCCTGGAACTTCCAAGCTTGACTTGCCTGAGGTAAAGTGAGGTTCCTACATCCACCAGAACAACAATCAGAGACACTTTTATGGAAAGAAACTAAGACTATTTCATGGCCCCATCTCTATCATCTGCCATGCCCCACTCTGGGAAACCGGCAGGCTGTCAGCCTTCTGGTTGAATCCAGCTAATGGAAAGCTCAAGAATGCATTTCATAGGAAGGGGGAAGGTAGGCCATGTTGCACCTGCTATGCCCCTTGACTGGAAGGGCTTCTGTCAAAGTGTTCCTCTTGCATGACTTGTTCCATGTGGGTCTCTTTTCCCCTGCCTTCCTCTTTCCCTCCTCGGTGGGGACCCACTGGTGACTGTCCTCCGTCTGCACTTTTCTCTGTAGGTTCTCTCTCCCTGAAGCCCATACCTTTGTAAATAGTCTGCTTGAGTTTTCCTAATGGGAATACGCAGTCCTTCTTTTTTTTCCTTTCCTTTGTTTTCTTTTACAAATTTTATTTATTTGAAAGGCAGAGTTATAGAGAGAAAGAGGGAGAGACAGAGAGATCTTCCATTATTGATTCACTACCCAAATAGTTACAATGGCTAGTGCTTGGCAAATCCAAACCCAGGAACCAGGAGCTTCTTCTGGGTCTCCCATGTGGGTGGCATAAGCCCAAAACACTTGGGCCAACATCTTTTACTCTTCCCAGGTGCATTAGCAGGGAGACAGATCAGAAGTAGAACAGCTGTTCTCAGACGTGTGTCTTATGGATGCCAACATTGAAGGCAAAGGATTTTTTGTTAGTTTGTTTTTGTTTTTAAAAAAGATTTATTTATTTTTATCGGAAAGGCAGTTATACAGAGAGAAGGAGAGATATAGAGAAAGATCTTCTCTCTGCCGGTTCACTCCCCAAGTGGCTGCAATTGCCAGAGCTGAGCTGATTTGAAGCCAGGAGCCAGGAGCTTCTTCCAGATCTCCCACGTGGGTGCAGGGTCCCAAAGCTTTGGTCTGTCCTCTACTGCTTTCCCAGACCACATGCAGGGAGCTGCTTGGGAAGTGGAACAGTTAGAATACTAACTGGTGCCCAAATGGGTCCTGATGCATGCAAGGTGAAGATTTAGCTACCAGGCTCTTGCCATGGGCCGTGAAAGCAGCAGATTTACCCTACTATGCGACACACCAGCTCCACAGTTTATCTGTAGCTGGGACCTGATTGATACAAAATTTCAGAGATTATTTAACCCATCCTAAGAAAGGAAAACTGAAACACTAAGCAAATTAAGTTCCTGGTAAGTGGTAGAGTCAGAACTTGGAAGATATATTATCCACTGACTTCCTGTTTATGGATCCTTCTCCATTTCTTGGTTGGAGAAGATCAGTGCGTGGCACAGCTTTAGTTGAGGTAGGTATTGATTTTTTTCCTTTTTGTGTATAGCACCTTCACTGGGCCACATTTCCCATAATGGCTTTTATTCAGGCCATAGGCTCAACCATATTTGGGCAGCTTCTGAGCTATGACTTTTTCTTACCTTGGCTGCTCCAGAATATAAAATACCGTGAATTTCTTCTGTGCTTATCTGTTACAAATTTAAAATCATTGTAGCCAGATGTGGGCAACTGTAATTAATGCCCTGCAAAGTAAATGGTTTTGTTCTGTTGGAAATGCAGGGTATTCATTAGTTTAAGGGCACCACAAATCAAAATGGCAGTTGATTATGGCCTTACCCTCAAGGGAAGAATATTGTCACACCATTACTGCTAACAATTTTTAGCAGTGCAAAAGGTAGCATTGCCAAGGTTGGCACAACATAGGTAGTTGGTAAATATTTGTTGAATGATTGAATGAATTCATGTGTCAGTGAGTGGAAAATGGTATTTTAAAGGGAGCCACAGAGCATAATCTATGGAACATGCTTAACTCTGGCTTCTGAAGTATTCTGTTATCTAGTGAAACCTCAGAAAATTAACCAAAATTTTGTTGTTGCCTTGATTTTTAAAATGTGTGTTTTCTCGTAGTGAATGTTTCTATCATATACCTGTGAGAAAACAAAGCATCCCGTTTGGAGTTGGAAGGCCCATAGTTCAGTTTTCTGAAGAGTCAGGTGTTACTGGTTGTTATTTTATTCCTTGTGGCCTTGAATTTTCACATTGTGAAGTTGAACTGACACTAAGTATGTCACAGATGTCCTCAGAAGTGACTCGTTTCGTGGGTTTGTTAGGCAGGACCCAGGTTGGTGTTTTGGTCTGTTCTGGTTCTTCTGCCTGTTCTGTTATTCCAATATTGGTGATGTTCCCTGATTGTTGTTACCAGCTTTAAGTAGACAAGCAAGTGTTGAGAAGAGCCGATTTCATTGGTGCTCAACAATTCTTCCTGCCAACACTTTTCCCTCAGCATTTCTTTCTGTGTTTCAGGTCCTTCCTTTTCCCTCTTGATTCCTTAACAGTAACAACAAAAACAGAAACACAAAGCCAGCAAGCACTCTGTTAACAGAAAAGGTCTTTATTTTCTCATTATTTATGATAGTTCTCTTCCCTTCAGCCGTCTCTCTTATCACCTCGCTTAGACTCTCTGCTTTCACATTCTAAGCCTGTGTCATCCCCAAACAAAGAGGAACACCTTCACTGCTGAGGTGAGTTCTGCACCTTCGCAGAATGCAGAGGCAACTCGGCAGGATGTTTTTAAATAGCACATTTTCCTTCCTGATACATGTAGACATGGTGATGATTAATGGAATGCAAATTTGCTTAAGAACATTTAAGCTATCATAGTAACTTTTTGTGTCGCTCCCTATTTTCTCTCAAACAAGACTGGAAGTATAATTACAATTAAGTGTGGGTTTAAAAATGTTTTGACATAAATGGGGTCCTCATTTTTTGAAAAAGATTGGGAATCCTCAGTTCTTCTAGCTTGTGAGAGGCTTCTTGAGCTCTGCTCCTCACCAGAGTTGGTGCCAAGTTGGATGGTGCCAGTTTGAATGAGGCCTGGGGTCTAGCATTGCTGGCATTTGAGGATTTTGTTTTCAGGTTATGCAGTGAGGAATGAAGCTGAACTAAAGCCAGGATCAGGATAAATATAGGCTTGGGTACTAAAAGAACAGTCAGGAGTGGATCATGTGTCAAGGTAAACACTCCTGGAGGCAATTTGGGGCTGTAGCATCAAGTTACCCGCAAGTCAGTGGATATTTAGGAGAAGTTAAGAGAGAATGGAATATCTGTGCTAACAAAAGGTGCAGCATCCAGCACCTTCCTATTACTTTGGATCTGTAGTCCTAGGCAGCTTTGCTTGCCCATAAAGATCAAGATAAAGATGTTTTGGGGAAGATGTAGAAAGGTTTCCACATTAAAGAAAGATTTAATTAATTTATTTGAAAGACAGAACGACAGAGATAGAAAGAGAAGCAGGGAGAGATGGAGGGAAGAAGGGAGAGAGAGAGTTTAAACTTCATTCTGAAGAACCTAAGTGTTTTCTGCTTTTGTGATTTCTGCCTTGCTTGCTTGGCTGCGGGCTGTGTGAACTTCAGGCTTGACAGCCTATGCAGGACACCTGGCAGGTCACATAGGCAAAACACTCCTCAGGAAGGAGACCCCTTGTGTTAGATAAGTCCCACTGCCATATTGCCCATCAGTTTGTACTTTTTGAAAGTTGCTTGCTTCAAACCCAGCAATAGAAACCTGCCAACGTGCCTTTTTAAAAAAAAAAGTTAGCAGTTAAACTGACTAATCATGACTGTCTAATTATATGGAATTGGCCTGAAATGTATAAGAACCCTGTGCTGTTCAACCTTACTTTTATTTTCTTCTGCTCCTTCCGTTTCTGCTGCAGCCTTAGCTGTAGCCGCCCCTTCCCCTCAGCCATGCTGGGTTGGGATGGTGGCGCTGGGATGGTGGCTGGGAGCCTAGGTTAACCTGAATAAACCGCCTTTATGCATTTACATTGACTTCAGACTCCTGATGATTTTCTGGGGATCACAAGATCTGGGTACAACAATTCCGCTGGGTCATCCCCCAATTGACTGTGATGACCAGACTTGGACCAGGTGGCTAAAACCATATCTGGTTCTTTCATGTGAGTGTCAGGGTCCCAAGTACTGGGCCATCATCTACTGCTTTCGCAGACCTATTAGCAGGGAACTAGATACATAAGTGGAGCAGCCAGGACTTTAACTGGTACTCATATGGGATGGCGATGTTGCAGGCAACAGCCTAAGTTGCTGAACCACAATGCTGTCCCTGCCTATTATCCTCCACATCTTTTATTGTTTTATTATTATAGAATTTATACACATAAATTCACCCCCTTACTAGTGTGTTATAAGTACATAGACCAACAATTCTGAGTGTGTTTATCTGTTTTGGGAATTTCTTCAATGTCTCTAAAAGTTCCTGGTCCATTTTATAGTTTTTTATAGTCAGTTATCCAACAGTCCCAGGCAACCACTCCTCTGTTTTCTCTATGAATGTGTCTTTTCTTCAAATTTTATATAAGTAGGATTATATAATATGTAGTCTTTTGTAAATGGCTTTCATGTGGCATAATATTTTGGGGCCAATTCATTATTATTTTGAGTATCTGTAGCCTATCACCCCACATTTCTGATGAATAGGTTCTATTGTGAAGATACATCATGGTGTGTTTATTCATTCAACAGATGAGAGACATTTGGATGGGTCTTAGGAGTAATCATGGACATTTGTATACAAGTCTTGCAGTGGGTGTTTGTTTTATTTCTCTTGGGAGATACTGAAGAGTAGAGTTGCTAATAAGTGTACATGAAGCTTTTTTAAAAACCACCAAACTGTTTCCCAAAGTGGTTGTGCATTCCTACTTACATCAAGGTATGTCGCATTCACACCATCACTTGTTATTATCAAATGACAGCGTCTGCAGTGGGTGCGTGGTAGAATTTCATTGCAATTTGAATTTACAATTTCCAGTAATGATGTTTATTAGCCAACTATGTATCTTCTTTTATATCTATTAAAAATTAGCCCCATCTAAAATTACATTGTTTGTGATTTTTATCATTAAGTGACAGGGTGATTTCTTTATGTTTTAGATATAAGCTCTCAACTAGGTAATCTTTGTATAATTTATCACAAGTCCTTGGAATGATTTGTAGGTACTTCCTTCCATCCATTATCTTTTAAAGTCACGCTCCAGGTCATGAAGGCCAGGGGTAATATTGAAAACACTTAATTGCTACTATGACCAGTCAGAACTAGTGTGTGCCTTAGGGCTGAATGAAGAAGAGAAGCCACCTCACTCCCCAAGAGGATCTTGAGGCTGTAGCTGTGTGCTAGCTAGTGTGGAAGTATTGTAATATTTTAACAACCGGGGCTGTCATACCAGTATATGTACCTGTTATGAAATCAGACTGACATCAAATATTGTCAAGCAGTTTGGAGAATAGGAGTTCTGTCAGGGGAGGATTCTAGAGGCACCGGTGTGAAAAAGCAAGAGACTGAGCCAAGCTCTCCCCAGTGGGTACTTGGAACTGTTAGGGATGTTAAGGGTGTGATCTGATGCAGACAGGTACAGAGGATCAGCACTGCTGAAAACTCAAGAGCTCGGGCGTCCTTAATACAGACTCCTCTGAAATCTCTTAAAACAATCCCCGTACCTGGGTGCCAGCTGAGACCAACTAGATCAGAAGGTTGGAGCTGCAGGTAGGGCTTAGGTAGGTAGAGATTTTAAAAGCCACCAAGTGATTCTATGGCAGAGAACTCCATATTGCTTTGACCGATTCTAGTGAGCTATGTAGGAATAAAGATTGTGTGTGTGTGTGTTTTGCTAGCATGACTTCTGCTGTTGAGCAGCAATGAAGAGAAAACAGCTCTGGGGCTGGCATTGTGGAATAGCAGGTTAAGCCTATGCCTATGACACTGACATACTGTATGGGTGCTGCTTTAAGTCTTGACTGCTTACTTGTGATCTGGCTTTCTGCCAATGGCCTGGGAAAAGAAGCAAAAGATGGTCTAAGTTTTAAGCCCCTGCACCCTCGTGGAAGACCTGGAAGAAACTCCTGGCTCCTGCTTTCAGCCTGGTGCAGTCCTGGCATTGGAGCCATTTGGGGAAATGAACCAGTGGATCTGTTTATGTGTGCGTTCGTGTGCGCGTGTGCATCTCTCTCTCTGTTTAATTCTACCTTTCAAATAAATAACAAAATATTTTCTTTTTCTTTTCTTTTTAGTAACTGAAAGCAATTTCCATCATTTGAATATTCTTTAGAACATGCGATTCATTTAATCTAGCCATCAATTATCTTCCTAGGTAGAGTTCATTTTTGT
The DNA here is from genome assembly GCF_017591425.1 of Ochotona curzoniae. Taxonomy (NCBI): domain Eukaryota; kingdom Metazoa; phylum Chordata; class Mammalia; order Lagomorpha; family Ochotonidae; genus Ochotona; species Ochotona curzoniae. Next base: position 10,510,434 of record NW_024467123.1, read on the forward strand.
CTTGAACATAGGACAATTGAGGCTGAGAGCCACAGACAGCTTACCCACGGCGTAGCCATGTCATAGTGAAGTGTTTCCAGTGTCTAGGGGTATACAGCTCAGGGTTTCTCATGCCAGAGGGTTGCCATTCTTCACATGGAGGTTCTAGAAACTTCTCATTTTCTATTGTAAACATCTTCCTAACATAAGAATGGAAAGTTGGCTTCCAAGTTATCACAATGCATGGCCATTGAGAACAGTAAAACGCTTAGAATAGTTGTTCATTTAGCTTATGGTTATTTTTGGTGCAATTCTAATAAGACTGCTTATCTGGTTCCCCAGTTGTCAGTTTAGAAGAAGAAAATTAGAAAAGGAAGATGAGTTGCTCACGGTAGACACTTAACATGGCAAGAAGTTGAAGGCAGTGGAGGACATAAAAGGTTGGCTGCTCTGTAAAATGACTGGGTTGAGCTGGTTGATCTCTGAGGTCCTGTTCTGATCTAAAATTCAGTATTTAGTGAAAAAAAAAAAGCTGTAACTATCTGCAGAAGAATACAGAATTTAAAAAAAAACCTAGAAATCTGGACCCACAGTGAGGAAATAATCCTAGAGAATTGAGCTGCGCCTATGGGCACAGCTGTATCATCATGTAATTCTTGACGCTTGTGATAATGACACTGAGTCATCATGGAAAAATTAAATTTTGCTTTGTAGACATTTCATTATGCAAGAAAACATACAAAAGACTTGAAAGATTTCACTCAGAAATGCCAAAAGTTGTGTTACCTATATATCTACTAATGGGAGTATTTCCTTCACAGGACAGATTGCCAGATATCTTCATTGTTTTATGGAACTTTTGTTCCTTAATTTAAAAAATTCAAATCATTGTGACTGTATGTTGCCATCTATAAAGGGTGCTTCAAAGAGTTTATAGTAAAATAGAGTTAGAAGATAAGCTTATTTTGTTGCAGAAATTTTTGGAATTTATGTATAATTTCTTTACAGTATGTGTTTCAGTGAGCTTATTGAAGACCTGTGTGCATGGATTTTGAAAGGCTTTTTTTTTTTTGCTATCAGAATTAAATTATCATTTAATTCCATTTTTACCAACTTAAAAACTTTTAAATTAATTTATTTAAAAATTTTTTAAAGTTAAAAAAAATTTTGTTATAACACAGTTATAAGATGTTTTGAAGTTCCTTCATATTGCAAATTTCCTTTGGGAAGGGAGTTTTGAGTGTGCATTGTAATCTTCCTCTTGCCGTTACTGATTCTTGTCTCGCTAGCTACGGTCTCCTTACTCCAAGTTCTTTTCTACACTTTTAAGATCTTTGACCATTATTACTTATTAGAGAGCTTCTAAATTTTTGTGGTTTTGTCATAAGATGATAGATGTGGTGGAGGGAGTTGATAATTTTTTTTCCTCATATAAAAGTAACTTTCAAAAGTATATTCATGTTAATGATATAGTTTTTAAAAGATTTTTATTTTTATTATTTTTTTATTGGAAAGGCAGATATACAGAGAGGAGAGACAGAGAGGAAGGTCTTCCGTCCGATGATTCACTCCCCAAGTGAGTGCAACGGCCGATACTATGCCAATCCGAAGCCAGGAGCCTCTTCCGGGTCTCCCACGCGGGTGCAGGGTCCCAAAGCTTTGGGCCGTCCTCAACTGCTTTCCCGGGCCACAGGCAGGGAGCTGGAAGGGAAGCAGGGCTGCCGGGATAGAACCGGTGCCCATATGGGATCCTGGGCGTGCAAGGCGAGGACCTTAACCACTTGCGCCACCGCGCCGGGCCCCTAAAGATATAGTTTTAAATCTTATTGTTTTTCACTTAGAGATAGGAACCCTTCTGTGTTGTTTGTGGGAATGTAATTTGGTATAGTATTTATGAAAAAAAAAACATTAAGGAGGTTTCTGAAAAGATTAAAAAAATTAAATGATCCAACAGTCTTACTTCTCAGTGTGTCTGCAAAGTAAGTGAAATCAGTGTGTCAAAAAGATATATGCATCGCCATGTTTACTGTAGCATTATGTAGTCACAATGTGGAAGCAACCTAAGTGTCCAATGACAGATAAAGATACAGAAGATGAATATGCAGACGATTTTTTGTTTTTTCTTTTTTATCTTTAAAAAAATTTTTTGACTATCTTTTGCAGATGATTCTTATCCTGATAAACTGGTCATAAGTTCAAAATCTCATAAGTCAGAAATAGATTTAATAGCAACCTAGCATACCGTGGAGTACTGGCCATTTTCCACAGTGGCATGTTTGATTGAGAGCTGCCACTCTGCCACATCCTGAGAATATTGTATTGCATTTTGCTAGAGAATCAAACTCCACAATTGAATAAACAGGTCCTACAGAATTCATGTTGTTTGTGCCATAATAAAGTTGAAAAACCCTAAGTCAAGCTGTCTTAAATTAGAAACTGTATACTTCCATATAGTAGATGATGATCTGGCCACTAAAAAAAGAAAGAACTCTGCCAGTATTGATTAAGACAATATGGTTGAACCTGGAAGGTATTGTAAGTCAGTCAGAGAAAGACAGACAGTATGTCATCTCACTTATATGTGAGACAAAAAAAAAGTGGACGTGATTACCGAGTACAATATTGATTGCCAGGGATTCATGGGGTGTGGATGGAAATAGGGAGACGATGGTTAAAGTAAACATACAGACAGTTATTAAATGAGTAAATTCTGGGCGTCTAATGTTCAGCATGGCAGCATGGTGACTATACTTATTGTATGCTTGAATAAGCTAGAATAGATATGAAATATTCTCAATATATGTATACATAGATGTTTGTGAAGTGATGCTCGTGTAACCAACTTGTGATAATTGAAGATGAACAAATGAATATGTGAAATAATCATTTGTATATATACATTTTTTTGTCACCTATACCTCAGTTAAATTGGAAAACGTGTGATAGGGTGTTTAACTTTTTAAAATCTCTTAAGGACACTGGACACTGAATTGCTTTTACCTCTCCACTATTGTAAATAATGCTTAAGTGAGTACAAGTGTGCAAATATCTCTTTAAGACTGTGAAACTTAACAGTGGAAAAATAAGAGGAGGAGGGAGAAAGGTATTGTTATGGTTTTAAAGTTGTATCTATGCATGAAATCTGTTCTCTTTATGTAAGTAAAAAATTGAAAGTTAACAGATATTTGAAAGGAAAAAAAAAAGAAGATACTGCCCTCAGTTATTCAGGACATAAACCCAGAAGTGAGACTGGTGAATCATATTTCAGATTTTTTTCATGGCTGTTGCACATTCTGCATTTACACTGATGGTACACAGTTTTATTTCTTCATATCCTTTACAACACATATAATCCTGTGTGTTTGGGTGGTAGGCATCCTAATGGGCGTAGATGATATTTCAATGTCGTTTTCATTTGCATTTCCCTAATGATTTATGAGATTGGATATCTTTCCTTATGCTTATTGGACGTTCGTATATCTGAAGAACTGTCCACTTAAGTCCTTTGCTCATTATTGATGTTTTGTTGTTTGAGATTTGTTTATTTTTATTGGAGAGGCAGACGAAGGAGAGACAGACAGAAAGATCTTCCGCCCGCTGGTTAACTTCCCAAAGGGCCGCAACAGTTGGAGCTGAGCTGATCTGAAGCCAGGAGCCAGGAGCTTACTCTGGGACTCCACATGAAGGTGCAGGGTCCCAAGACTTTCAACCATTCTCCACTGCCTTCCCAGGCCGCAAGTTAGAGCTGGATGGGAAGTGGAGCAGCTGGGACACAAACCAGTGCCCATATGGGATCCTGGCACATGTAAGGAGAGGATTCAGCCATTGGGCCATCCTGCCAGATCCAGGTCACTTTGGATAGTAGGAACATTTCAGCCATAGATAGGGTGTCTTTCCTTTCCTTTCATTTGTGTCTAATTTTGTTTTAGCAATGTTTTCTGTTTTTAAGTGTATATAAGTCTTTTGCCTCCTTGGGCTAAATTTATTCCTATTTGATTCTTTTTTAAAATACTATTATAAGTTGAACTATTTTCTTAACATTTTTTTAAGGATTATTTCTTTTTAATGAATGAAAATGCAGTTGATTTTTGCAGGATGATTTTTGTGTTCTGTAAACTGCTGAGACTTCATTTGTCTTGGTAGAATCTGTAGGGTTATCTACAGATCATGTCATCTGTAAGCAGAGGTGATAATCTTTTCTTTCCAGTTTTGATTGCTTTTCTTTTTCTTTCTTTGTTGGCTTTTCATTCTTTTTCTAGTCTGGTTGCTCTGGCGAAGACATCTAGTATTAGGTTAAATAGAAGTGACAAGATCAGGCGTTCTTACCTTGTACCTAATCTTAGAGGAAAAGCTGTCTTTCACCATCGAATGGGATGTTAATTGGAGGCTTTTCAAGTGTAGCTTTTGTTATGTTGAGGTTTCCTTTCATTTATAATTTGTTGAGGAGTGTTTTTTGTTTTTTAAACATGACAGTACTAAATTTTGTTAATCGGTTTTTTCTGCATCAAGTGAGATGGTCTTGGGGTCTTTGTCCTTCAGTGCGTTATTGTGGTATATTACAGCGATGGATTTTTGTGTGTTGAAGCATTCTGGTGTTCCGGGTATAAATCCCACATGGTCTGGTGTATAATTCTTTTTATGTGCTGTTGAATTTAATTTGGTAGTAATTTGTTGAGGATTTTTACATCAATATTCATGAGGGTTATGGTCTGCAATTTTTCGTTTTCTTAAAAAATTTTGGGTTTTGGAAAGGTATAAGGACTCTTCAGTGAGGATACCACTTTATCTTTCATTATTGTTTGTCCATTTACATTGTCTGCTTCTTTCGGGGCACATTTGTATTTTACAGATGAACTGAGTACACACTCTAGCTGAAATTAGTGTGGTCACTTATGTTTTCTTTTATTAGTGCTTTCCTGATGAAGCATTCGTCGTTCAACTTTTGTCACTTTTATGAATATGTTTATTTTAAGCTGCATTTTATTGAATGCTTTAAGAGATAATTCTTTGTTAGAAGGTAATTTATTTAAGTGATCTGAGGAACGTTCTGTATTTGGTTTTCTGATGGGTGGGTATTTTGATGGGATGCTGAGGTGGCTGCTGCTAGAATGGCAGCCAGGTATCGTTTTCAGTGGCTGTATCCTGTACAGCTCTGAACTGAACTTTCTGATTTTGAATTCCCTCCTTTCAGTCTGTTCAATTTGTTTCCACCTTGTTGATCTTCTCCAAAATACTATTCTGATCATTTATTTTCTTCTTTAAAATTCCTTAATCTCTCTATTGTCTTCAGCAATAGCGTAGGACATCCCACACGATATTGTGAGTTTTCTACTCATAGGTCCATCTTCTGTTGTCTGTCATGAATGCTTATGCAAAATAGTATTCCAGTTGAATTGTGTTTTGTATCTTTGTATCTTCCAATTTCTCAAGCCTTCCTTAGGTTTTTTTTTTTTTTTTTGCATGTGTTTAAACTTTGTCAAGCTTTTAGTCCTTTGTTCAAATTTGACTAGTTCCATTGCATTTCCCTCATTGTTGCAGCAAGAAGTAGGCATGTGAATGATACTGGGTTGGAAGTCAAGCGTTTTGAATAATGGAGTCATAGTTATGTTACTATTTCTGAGAGCTCTTTTGGTGAATTTCTATGATCACTTAAAAATTCTAGTGTTGTTTTAAACGGTAGGGTTTCATATTCTGTGTTATTTCATCCTTTTCAATAGAGTCTTCTGAGCTTTCTGGGTGAATACGTCTGAAAATTTGGAGTTTGTATTATTTTATAGTTTCTTCTCTTTTCAAATTGCTTTCATTTCATGATTTTTTTTTTGTACTGAAAGAAGATTTAGAAATTTCCCAGGTAAATATTTTTAAAAATCTGAGCAGTAACTGATTTCAGATTAGAGGAATCAAAAATCCTACCAGCCAGTGAAAAAATTATCATTTTTGGGAGAAATGTTTTTAGAAAGATCAGCAAATGGGAGGATTATCAAGGTTTATTCTGAAAATTATGTCTTAAATGAGTAAAAAAGACTATAGGAATGTCAGGTTAATTGGAAAAAACTCTTGTTTGGGATATCAGATATAGAATGAATATACTAGACTATTCTAAATGTATTTTGGGGTACTATAACATTTGAAATCAATTTAGTTTTTAGTATCTTATTGTACTAATGCCTTATTTATAAATCTATAAGATGGAAAGTATCCCTTCAATGAGGCATTGAGTGGGAGAGACACAAGACAGAAATAAAGACTTTCTTACTTACAGGTTCCAGGGGAAGGGGTCCATGGCAAATTTGGAGGTCAAATACATAGAGGTCAGAAAGCATGGGTAGGGAGACAGAAGGAGAGGAAAAGGCAACTGAGGGAGAGGCAAACAGAGAGAAATGTAGGGGCAGACGGAGAGGGAAAGAGGGAAATGGGTGGGCCAGTAACTTCCGTGGGCTCAGGACATTTTCCAAACAGGAGTTTGGGTTGGTGGGGTTAGAGCATGCACCAGTTTCAACAGCCATGCAATGACTGAGCTGCTTCCTGGTATGTGTCTGCTCTGCCCATGTGTGTGGAGAATTGGAGTCAGCACGTCAGTCAGCAGATTGTGTGCAGCTGTTCCACAGGAAATAAAGCCTAGGAAGCAGTTGTGTAAAGCAGATGATGAGTTGACCACATTGAGGAACTCATGGCAGAGGTAGAGGGTGGAAGCAGAAACTGTGTCAGAGCTGACTGAGACTTACATCTTGTAAGAGCAAATTCAACTTGTATTTGAAATGAATGCTGAAGCAACATAAAATGTCAGAATTCACATAGCTCTCTCTTCCTCTTTCTTCTTCAATATAAGTGAGCAAAAGGTTTCACCAGCAGGGCCACTTACCTTGCATGAACATTTTAAAAAATATTTATTTGAAAGGCAGTATTACAGAGAGAGAAAGAGGGAGGGAGAGAGGTCTTCCATTTGTTGATTCACTCCTCAAATGGCTGCAATGGTTTTAGCTGGCAGACTAAAGCTAGGAGCCTGGAACTTCTTCCAGCTTTCCCATGTGGATGCAGGGGCCCAAGCACTTGCATCATCCTCTGCTGCTTTCCCAGGCCATTAGCAGGGAACTGGATCAGTCTAGCATCCTTATAGGATGCTGCCATTTCAGGCAGTGGCTTTACCCTCTATGCCACAACACTGGCATTCTGGTGCCTTGATTTAGATATACATATATCTTTTCTCGACTTAAACCTTCTTGTGAATAGGAACTGGCCATATTTTTCTCTATGCCTCACCTAGGAACCCTAAACAGTTAATGGACCATGAAAATTGCTCATGAAGGAGAAGGACTTGGAACCACCTTTTATGAACCTTTATTTAAAATGAAATATTTTGGAGGAAGAATGAAAGTAGCAGGAAGAGATTATGGGGAGTGTTTTATTAGTATACATTTAGCAGTGCATATCTGTGCCATTGCATTCTTGTGGTCATCTGAAAGAACAGAGAATAATTTAATAAACTTCCAGTGCAGTTTGTGCTCAAAAAAGATAGTTGCAGTCCCATCAGCCTAGGCATCCAATTCAATTTACTCCTCTTACTGTGCCTCTCTCCCATCTTTATCTCTTGCCCTCTCTTTGCATAATATCAACAAAATCTAGATTCACACCAATGAATAACTGCAAATGGCAGTATATTTTAATTACTTGTTCTCTAATTGATACAGTAGCTCAACAGGATAGGAAGTGCTTGTTTGAAATTAAAATCACAGCAAGTAGAAAATGTAAGCAGTTATTAATTGTAAAGTGTTCAGTTTATAGAGTTGATTCATGGATTTTTCAGCCAATTTAATTTGTCACCATTTGGTAGAAAAATACCATGTGGATGTGTCTTGTCATTTAATTGAGTGGGACTCACAAATGTTACAGCGTTGTATTTGTTTATGTGGCTTTGTGTGAGTAGATGTGTGTGCAGGTCTGAATTGAAAGATAATGGAAGAAAAAATAAAACCCTACAGTCTTCTTAATCAGCGTCAGGGTTCCAAGAAATGCCAGTATTTCCACAGAAAAACTTCATCTTGAGGGCTCCAGCCAAAAAGCAGAGGTATCTAGGCAGCGTAAATTAAACCATTTGGAGTCTCTCTTGTGTTAAAATTTCACAGAGAATACAAATGAATGTGATGCTTTTCATTACTGTTTTATGAGTGATTAATATATTTTAACAGTGAAATTTGAGTGGGATGTTTGCAGAAGCCTGACGTGCAGTTTGAATACCCCATGAGGACGCTAGAAGGATGTCGGCGTGGGAAAGGTTCATCATGTCTGCGTCTTTCACTCTTCTGGAAGGGGGCTGCGGTGAGGAGTGTGAAAGCCTCTAGAATGGTATCTAATGTGTGTGTACTAAATATGTGCTTTCTTGAGATAGGCGGTCTTCAGAAAAGAGAAAAGACAGTAATTTTTAATATTTATTGAGTGGTTTCTATGAGGCAGACACTTTGCTATGTGATTATGCAAACCCAGGCTCGTATGATAAATAAGAAAGGAAACATAAAGAGATGAAATAACATGCTGAAGATCACCTTTTTAAAAAGTTTATTTATTAATTTTTAGATGAAAGGCAGATTTATAGAGAGAAGAGACAGAGGAAGATCTTCTATATGCTGGTTCACACTCCAAATGGCTTCCTCTTCCTCTGGGTCTCCCACATGGGTGCTGGGTTCCAAGGACTTGAACAATCCTCCACTGCTTTCCTAGGTCACAAGCAGGGAGCTGGATGGGAAGTGGAGCAGCCGGGACACGAATTGATGCCCATATGGTATGAAAATGCTGCAGGGAGAGGATTAGCCTGTTGTGCCATGATGCCAGCCCCTGAAGATCACCTGGTTCATATATTGCAGAGCACAGATTTGAATTCTGGTGTGGTGATCTTTCCAAGTCCAAATGTTTAACCACCACAGTACAGCAACCACATGTAATTAGCAGTATAGTGCTTTCCCTAGTGATTTGTTTTTTTGTTTAATTGTAGTTTGTTTTATGCAAAAGCATGATGGGCTGATATTTCTGCTTCAGTTGTCATTTTCATGGGAATACGGCAATTCTTTTTTTTTTTAAAGATTTATTTTTATTATTTTTTTTTATTGGAAAGGCGGATATACAGAGAGGAAGATCTTCCGTCCGATGGCCAATGCTATGCCGATCCGAAGCCAGGAGCCTCTTCTGGGTCTCCCACGCGGGTGCAGGGTCCCAAAGCTTTTGGGCCATCCTGGACTGCCTTCCCGGGCCACAGGCAGGGAGCTGGAAGGGAAGCGGGGCTGCCGGGATAGAACCGGTGCCCATATGGGATCCCAGGCGTGCAAGACGAGGACCTTAACCACTTGCGCCACCGCGCCGGGCCCGGAATACGGCAAATCTTAATTGCCTGTTAACTTTCATACATTTGCCAACAGCTTTTAAAGACAGATCCTATCTGTGCATTTAGATTTGTAAAGTGCTCCTGATGTTGCCACTGTGTACCTTTACACATTTTTTTTTTTTTGCAGTTCAGGCAGATGTGCTGATGTATGTGGACATAGTTTCATCATGGGTAAAAGAGAGGAAATTAACATTTAAAACCAAAGCTGCTGTTTATTTTTGTATTTTACATTTCAATGGCTGTTGATTTTGTGTCTCAGGAAGACTGATCTTGAAGATCATAGAAAACAAAATCACAAAAGGAAGAGTAAAAGCAAAGGCCTTGAGAATTGCTGAAGTCTTTATGCTACTTTAAAGAGATTTTTTGCTGTGTAACAATGCAGAGCATAGCTTAGGAAGAAGGAAATGCTGTTTGTTTCAAATGATCATCACTTCCTTGTGGTTCCAGTAGTCATTTAGCTGGCAGATGTGCTGAGAAACGAAAAGGAGGATCTTATGGTGACGGAGAGAAGAGCAAGGCATCGCCCAAGTGTAATAGGCTGCTCCATTGTATACTGGTGTAGGTGGGGTGCTGTAGCATCCCCACAGCCAGCAGCAGTGGGTGGAAGGACTTCATGGTGGAGTGGGAAGGACCAGCTGGGAAGGACTTCATGGTGGAGGTGCCACTTGAGCAAGGTCCTGGAGAGTGAACAAGAGTTTGCCAGCTTATGAAACGGGGACTGTGATGGTTGGACTCTGACTTCACTGCCCTGTTGCTGCATTTCTTTCATGTTTTGTGTTTTGCATTTACTTTGCTTTTGAAAGAGGACATGCACAATCTTTATTTTTTTTTACTTATATAAAGAGAACAATTTCATGTATTTTATATATACAATTTTAAGCCCATAGTAATATTTCCACCTTATCTCCTTCTTCCTTCCTTTATTGCCTTTTATTTCATGATAACATGCTTTAAATTTATTTTATAGTCATAGACTTAATCCTCCACTAAAGATGAATTCAGTAAGCAGAAATTGAAAAACTATAGTTTCGCAGGAGTCTAGACAAGGATAATAAACAATAATCACATCTCAATATGTCAATTTCCTTCTTATATGTTTTTGTATGGTATGTATCAGCTACCTCAGAGAAAACATGATATTTGTCTCTCTGGGCTGGCTTGTTTCATTTAGCGTAATGGTCTACATTTGCATCCATCTTGTAATAAAAGAAAGGATTTTACTTTTTTATGGTTGAGTATGTATACCACATTTCTTCGTCTAGTTGTAAGTTGATGAACATTTGTGTTGATAACATATCTTATGGTGAATTGAGCTGCTATAAACATGGGGATATGGATAACTCTTTTATATGCTGACTTTGCTTTCTTGGACATATTTCCAGAAATGGGATGACTAGATTATATATATACATATATATATTAAATATATAATATATTATATAATATATATTTCCACATATGTAGAAATTTTCAGATTTTTGAGGAATATTTGTGTTGCTTTTCTTAATGGTTGTACTAGTTTTCATTCTTGTCACCAATATACCATAAGTATTCCATTTATTTCTCTTCTTTTTTATTTACATCTGAAAGGGAAAAGTAACAGAAAATAACTCACTGAAATGAAGTACTCTTCAATATTTTTTTTGTTACTTCTGATAACATATCTTAAAATATGGCATCTTGTTTTGGTTTTATTTTCCTCTAAAGTGTAGATAAAGCCTTTAGTTAACCTTTTAAAAAAGATTTATTTATTTATTTATATTGGAAAGGCAGATTCACAAAGAGAAGGGAAGACAGAAAGACTTTCTGTCCACTGGTCATTCCCCAAGTGGCTGCCAACAGCTGGATCTGAGCCCATCCAAAGCCAAGAGCCAGGAGTTTTTTACGGATCTCCCACAGTGGGTGCAGGGTCCCAAGGCTTTGGACCATCCTCTATTGCTTTGCCAGGTCACAGCAGGGAACTGGGTGGGAAGTGGAGCAGCTGGTGCGTGCAAGACAAGGATTTAGCTGCTGGCCTGTCACACTAGGCCCAGCCTTTATTTTATCTTATACTAACAAACTGATATCATGATTAGCTAATATTTAGTTAAAGAACATGCCAAGCAAGTTGAGTTCAAATGCAAATAGACTTTAGGAGCAGTCTTTTTTTTTTTTTCTTAAAAAATTATTTTCATAGCCAGCCATTAATTTTTTTAAATATTTATTTTATTTTTATTGAAAGATTTGCAAGGATCTTTCATCTGCTGATTCACTGGAACTGAGCTGATCTGAAGCCAGGAGCTTCTCTTGGGAGCGTGTGGGTGCAGGGTCCCAAGGCTTTGTTCCCTCCTCTATTGCTTTCCCAGGCCACAAACAGGGAGCTGGATGGGAAGTGGAGTGGAGCAGCTGGGACACAAGCCGGTGCCTGATGCATGGAAGGTGAGGATTTAGCCATTAGGCTATCAGGCTGGACCCCAAAACCATTAATTTTTAAATGCTCATTACAGAGGTGAGGGGATGGGGATTGCAGATCTATGTGGGCCTCGGTAGGGTGATAGATTGAGAGGATCACTGGCAGTGAGAAAAGGAGGGGACGATGAGATGTGTCCAGCTGGGAAGTCGGGGGAGAGAATACTGTGCTCCTTATTGTCAGTCTGTTAGTGGTGGGATGGAGATGGTCTGTTGATGCCTTCTCAGGGGCCTTGGTCTGGGAGAGAAGGTTCTGGGAGTATTACTTGTCATTGTACGACAGGTGACATATTCCATCCGTCCTCTCAGGGGCGTCTCATTGTTCTCTCTGGATAAGATGCGAGACTTGTTGTCCATGTCAGCCTCCAAGTGTCTACAGACTTGAATGCCTTCTGTAGAAGTTGGCCTAAAGTGTTGTGCCATTTGCTTTTCCCAAGCTTTGAAGAGGTGTTCTTTAGATCAGAGAATCTGGTGTCTTGTTTTTCATGTTTATCTGGGTATATTCTGCATCCTTTCTCTGGAGTCAGAAATGGGGGTGACTTACTCCCACACCAGATGAGGAGCACTTTTTTCTTTCAGCTTTATTTCTGGACCCAATCTAATGTTTGGGCTCCGAATGGTTGGTTTTATTTGCCTTTACAAATTCATTCTCGTTGTTTGTAGATGTGTAAGAGGGTATGCAAAAAGTTCTGGAAAATTAGCTTTATGAACAAACAGTGCATGAATTTAAAAACTTTTTGCATAAAAAGAAGTATCTTTTATTGCATTTCCATGAATTTTAAAAGTGTTCACATATTTATTCATATGTCACTTATGAGGAGCCCAGGTTCAGTGACAATCAATGTTAGTTATTTCATCATTGTGTCAACATCACAGAGTGTTTTTACACAAACATAGAAGATGTAAATTACTCTATACCCAGGCTAGATGGTGTAGTGTCTGTGCAGTCTAGTCCCTTATTGAAATGTTGTTAGCACCTGTCTATATGTAGTTCTTTCCCACAAGAAAGAATTTGAGATCTCTTCTGTTGTGCTGTGATGATAATCTTGAATTGTCTGTTAAAGTGTTCTGTTTTGTTGATCCCTTAAAAACACCAAGGCTTGATGTGTTTTTGATTTGGAATATTACTCTATGTGAGGGGTCTAGCTTTGAGCACATAGACTATCACATCACCTGTCTGCAGAATGATGACAAAGCACCTGTGTGATTGAAGGTGTCCACCTGAGTCCAGGTAGCTGCCGTAACCGTTAGGTACCTTGACTGTGTTGTCAACCACTGCAGAGGTCTTCTTATTGTGCTAGGTTTGTCTCCACTAGATGGTGCTCATACCTGCTAGTGCTGCTGTAGCCCACGGTAGGGGTGATGTAGTAATAGAGGGAACTCATTTATTAAGTAAATATCATTGAGCATTCATGGATCAGACACTATGGGAATTGTGAGGTTGGAAAGATAACTAGGTAGACAACCTTGCCTTTGGGAAAGTACTCTTACTGTTATACACAACTAGCAAGGGAACAAAAGGAAGAGGCCATGAAAGACAGGCAAGTAATGAATCACACCAACACTGGGAGCTCAGGGCCTGGGTTTACATGCCAGCATTTCTACTTCCTAGTTCATTTACTAAATAAGTTATTTCATTTCTCTGAGCCTCTGTTTTCTCATCTGTAAAATATGAAATAACCAGTAGTACCTCTTTGATAGGACTTCTTAAAATTTTTTGCCTGAGTTAACTATGTACAGAGCACTTGGCACTGCAGCTCTGGTTAGGTGTTAACTGGTCACCTCCCACCCCAGCTGCCAGCATGTGAACCCAAGGATGACAGTGAGCTCTGTCTCAGATTTACTAATGTATTCCAGATGTGCCTGGCACTGAGGCATACTCTCCTCTTGAGAGATAGGTTGAGTGAGTAAGGGAGGGTTGGAAGATGTTATTGTGAGTCTAGCAGAGAGTAAAATATGGAAGTTCTAGGTTTGCTTCTTGTCTTCTAGATATCAGTCCTAGATGTTCATCCTAAAGCTGTGTCTTTCTCACTAAAGAGAACTGTTTCCATCAGAAGGCCTTGCTGAGAAAGTGCGATACAACTCGGAGCGTGATGGTCTCTGTATTCTGCAGGAGAGGAAGGCTGTTGCTGAGACCTTTCTCGCCCTGGGGACCGCCCAAAGGGCCTGGCCTCCCAGGGTTTCTTGTTGCCACTCTTGTCTGCTTCTCCGTGCTCTCTCTGTCTCTCTGCATTGAACAAAAATGTTGAAGGCAAATGTCAAGACCAGGAATAAGAAGAGCTTAATTTGTCACATTGGGTACAGCTGTGTGTGGAACTGCAATTTGCATTTTAATGTCCTGCTTATTCCAGAAAAGTGGCATTTTACAGATTTCCTGTATTATTCATGAATTTGAAGACTTTGTAGTTTAAAAATAAAAATTCAGGTAATAACCAAGAATAAGGAAAGTTAAACTCTTTCAGGTTTTCTCAACACTCTTGCCCAGTCTTTCCACTTTTCCATCTGTTTAAGCATTCCGTGTCCCGTTCCAATTTTATATACTTGGGTATCAGGAAAATGTACACAAGGAGATGTTAAGGCAGCACATCTGGTTTCTTCATTGGCTTCCAGATTCAAAAGAGAGCATGTTTGGTTGAAAATAAAAACCAACCCTGACCTGATAGAGAAACACGCCAAGTGAACACCTCAGGCATTTTGTTGCTGATGATGTGGGTGACGCTGCCTTGGCCATTTGGCATGTGCAGAGTATTCATACCCCCATGATGACTACCCCTGTTGCTGTGATGTTTCGAATGCTGAGTGAAGATCAAGTCTGAATCTCCCTGCTCTGTTAAGTTATCGTGTTTGTCCTAAGAATACAGGTTGGTGCAGGTCAGAGAGAAGCATCTGTGCAGAAGAATGTTGTCAGAAGGTCCTGGGATGGGCAGTATCGAAGATGGGAGCCAGGTGATGTGCAAGCACCTTGCAGAAAGGCCACATTGCCAGGGTCACAGGAATGTAGGCAAGATAGCTCACGGGGTGGGAGGGGCATTCTGGTGTCAGGTTGCTTAGCAGACTGCACAGTGACTGTTTTCCATCTGGCTTGAGCAGTTGTGCCAAGGGTTGCAGGATGTTAGTTTCTCTGCACTTGGACTCAGTGCTTTCCTCCTGGGGTTATGGTGCAATCTGAGGAGCAGAAAGATGTGTTTGGAAAAATCAACATGGTGTTATGGACCAACTGAAGAGTAACAATGAGCTGTGGTTAGGGCTGGGTCATTAGAAATCCAGTGCTGCTTCTGGGCTGAGATGGCTGTCAACCCAGACGGTGTGAGGGATGATGTGTGAGGGGGGGATGTATCAGTTCTGTTCGGTTGTTCAGATTGTGTTTACTTATGGCTATGGTATCCTGTACTAAGTCATGTGTTATGTGTTATAACAAGAAATGTGTGTTGAACAGTGTAAAGGCAAATGATGACCAAAGCAGGGACATTATGAACATGATAAAGGAATTTGTGTGTAAAATATTAAAAATTCCCTGGATTCCACTTGGCTTTCCCTGAGAAAACAAGGTGTATGTCTCCACCACTTCTTAATTAGATTATATCAAAGAGATATTTAGGTTGGTATGAGTGATCACCCATCTCTGATGTTTCCTGTAGCATCTGACTAAAAGCTACAGGGTAAGGAATTCTTTTGTCATATTCTCTGATGTTTTACTTATCAATTCACCTACTTGGTATTTATTTAAAGCCTACATCGTATCACTCATTCAGCAAGGATTTGGATTCAATACTGAACAATGGAAATATGGTTTGTAATGTATTGTCCTAAGGTATTTATTGACAATAAGTGGGAAGTTGGTGAAGCGATGTTGGAGAATTCTGGGTAGGGATTCACTGGGACTGGACAGTCTTGCTGGAAGAAGCGTCGTCCAAAGTCACATCCAAAGGAAGAGCAGATCAGAGCCCCAAAAGGGCTGTGAATGCTGCAGACAGAGGAGCCACCTGGTGGTGGAGTAATGGAACTTCCCAACTTTTCCAACGTGATCAACAGCATGAATGGTTGATGAGTGAACTGAGAGCATGTTGGTCAGCTTTCACAGGTTGTTCTGAATCAAGATGAAAATCGTCAAGTTGTCTTCTTACTGACTGTCCTAGAGAGTGATTGGCCCAGTAGAGGACTAAGTAAAAGAAGAGGGTCAGGTCAATGTGAATTAATCTCATTCTGTAAACAGATCTCTTGGCTTCCTGATACTCCAGTGATGTTAGCTTAATCAGGGATCATTTATTTTATGAATA
Organism: Ochotona curzoniae; assembly: GCF_017591425.1. Taxonomy (NCBI): domain Eukaryota; kingdom Metazoa; phylum Chordata; class Mammalia; order Lagomorpha; family Ochotonidae; genus Ochotona; species Ochotona curzoniae. The sequence goes on from NW_024467123.1 coordinate 10,526,511, forward strand.
CACATCTCCTTTGATAGTATTATTGGGCTAAGATTTATTTTTTAACTAGGTAGTCCTAGTGCTTCTGTCATGTACTGAGCAGATAGCCTGTGTGCCAGGCACTGGACTAAAGGTTTTATTGATGTACTTCTTTAGACCCCATGCAGCCCTGTAGAGGAAGAGCTGTATTCCTGTTGTGTAGATGAAGAGCAGAAGCCCAAGGCTGAGGCGCCTGCTCTTGGTCTGCCACCTAGGAAGGCTTAGAGCAAGGACTCGAACCAAATCTCTTTGTGTCAGAGGCTGGATATGGTGCTCCAGAGCTTGAACTTCAAGGGAAGACCAGTGTGCAAGTATTTTGAAGATGATGGAAAGTACCACTAAAGGGTTGTTTTAGAGTACTTTGTGATGAATTTTAAGAAAGCGAACAGATTTTAAAGGGGTACCTAGTTGTTCCTCCTGAGCTGGCTGATGTCATGAATAGAGGCTTTTCTTGTGGTGCATTTTATGGCAGATAACATTATAAAATGCTGAACTATTCCGTATCATCTATTTATTATGACTTATGGGGAGAATGTAATTTTTTAAAGTATAATCATATTGTTCCTATTAGGAACCAAATTTCTAGAAATCTTGCTGGAGGTCACAGAATAATAACAATACTTATACAGTAACCTTTCTCTGATGGGCAGATCTAGTTGGAAAAATTCATGATGACAAGCCAAATCTTAATGGCATTTCAGAGGAGAAAACTCCTGCAGAGGTGACTTGTCTTGAGTCACAGCAGCCTCCAAAGTAAAGAAGGGAATAGCCCAGCAATTGAAGCAGTTGATGGGGGAGGGAACTTAACCATTCAGATAATGGGGTAAAGATAAACACGGAGCCAATTTTAACATTAAGTTAAATCCAGGCTATTTCTGGTAGTGTTATGGATGGGTTGTGTCTTCTAAAAAGCCAAATTGATGCATAACATGAAAAAATACTAAAAAAAAAAAAATACAGTATCGTTTAACTGCATAGGTGAACTAACAAGAAAATAATGAGCAGGCTGTAGAGTCCTGAAATGAATACAAGGCAAGCAGCAAGCCAAGTAAGCTGGCATTGGAAGCTGGTGGCTCCTGTTAGGCACAGATGCTGATTCAGCTGACCTGAAGCCCTGGCTGTACAGGCTGCCTCCCCAGGACAGGACATCAGCACAGGCTCTTAAACTACAGCAGGTAGGGGTCTGGAGTGGAGGGTTAGGAAGGTGAGGCTGAAGCTGTCATCCAAATCCAGGGTCCTTGGGGTGGGGAAAAATAGCTATTTAAGCCAGACAAACATTTTATTGTATTTCTGAAGTCAGTCGATATTACTGGCATGAAATAGCACTAGGAATACACTAGAAGGCCTAAGGAGCAGGTAGACACTATGGTTCAAATATGGTAGCCATCACCCATCTTTGCATTTCTTTATATCCACAATGATTGGATCACAGGGACCCCACCTCCAACAGCATGAGCCAATCACTTCCAAGGGAAGCCTCCTTCAGGAGTTTCTTTCAGTTAACTTCTATTCCTTGTGCATTAACTTGAGACTCTGGGGATCAAACACATAAGCCTTTGAAGTTTTTCCAGCCCAAAATAGCCTCATCATGGCTTGCAAGTCCTTTGCAATGTATCATGCACATCTCTCTTTTGAGCTTGTTTCATGCTGGTCACACGGAGCCATTTCCTGTTTTTGGTCAAGGCTGTATGCTGCTCTTGAGGGCCTGTCCTTTCCTATGTGTCTTCACATGACTCCCTTAACCTCTGTATTGAAAACTATGCTCAGACAGGCCCCTTCTCAACTCACTATCTCATCTTATCCCCACTGCCTCTTCCTGTGCCTGTATCCTATATTCATTTTCAGAGCACTGAGAATTGCCTGAAATGAACATTAATGATGATTTATTTCCTTTCACCATACTCCGTTACATTGTTGGAATGTAGTAAGTCCTCTATATGCAAATGAATGAGTGGACATGACTTTGAGTCAACCAGAAAGGGGGAGAAAAGTTAGAAGGATATATGCTGAAGTTATTGATAAAACCTATTTCTGAGCAATAAGAGTATGGGAAATTTTACTTTTATTCTCTTTCTAGCAGCACTTATTCTTGTCTTCATTTAAAGAACCTGATTTGTACAAGCAACTTTTTTGCATGTATATGACTCTCAGCTATGAAGTTGCCCTTTTTCCTTTCTGATTGGTTAAAGAATGGGTACGTGTGATGTTTTTCTTGTCGTTGAGCTGAGTGGAGATATGCTTAAGAACAATGTTGTATGATCTATTTGAAATTTGCTATGAGAGTAGACCTTAGATGTTCTCAACACACACACACACACTGGTAACTGTGTGAGATGATAAATGTGTTGGCTAGCTTGATTATGATAATTATCTTACAATATATACATTTAAAAATAAGAAGGTAATAAGGTGGCAGCAGCCCCAAAGATAAAATTTAGAAAGCTTTGCAATATTTTCACGTAATAATTTAATTTTATGAAAGCAAATGTGATTTAAAAATTTAAGGAATTATAAGAAATACAAAAGAAGCAACAAAGCATTTAAACTCCCTATGCTGAAAAGTAAAATGAGAGTTAACTTTTGTTGAGTTTAGTTTATGCTCATGTCTGCCTAGAAGAGTAGCTGGTTTCTGGTTGGTTTATTTAACAGTTAGGTGGAAAGTTAATAGAAAGTTGATGAATTGTAAGAATGAAATCACACAATGCATGCTACTAATTCAAAAATAATAAAAAAATAAAGTAAAATAAAAAGAAGAACTTTGAGTAAGAGCTTTTAATTTTAATAGGCATTTGTGGGCCTGGCACAATGGCTTAATGGCTAAATTCTCACCTTGCAAATAAATGCCAGCATCACGTATGGGCACTGGTTCATGTTCTATTCCACTTCCTTTTTCAGCTTTCTGCTTGTGGCCTGGGAAAGCAGTATAGGATGACCCGAAGCCCTGGGACCCTGCACCCATATGGGAGAACTGGAGGGAGCTTCTGACTCCTGGATTCAGATAGCTCAGCTCTGTCTGTTGCAGCTACTTGAGGAGTGAAGCAGCGGATGGAAGATCTTTATGTATATCTCCTCCTCTCTGTATATCTGCCTTTCCAATACAAATAAAAATAGGAAAAGCACAAAGCAGATACACAGGCAATGAGCACATGAAAAGAAGTTCACATCATTAGGCATTTGAGAAATAAAAAAGACACGAGAACATTTTAAGTATCATTTGTAGTGCAGGTTTAGAATATGTGTATTCTTTGAGCTTTTCTTTACTGGATCTGATTGTCATTCCTCTGTAGGTCAATTGATTGTTTTGAAGAGCACATTTAAGGATCTTCTTGTGTTCAGTTGAAGAGAGCTTGATTATCATGTGTTGTAGTGAGGATCACTTTTGGTCTGCCCTGTTGGGAGCTCTGTGCCCCTCCTGTATTCTATCTCCCAATTCTTTTTCCAGATTAGGGAAGTTTTCCTTTACTATTTCATTGAATACATTTTTTTAAAAAGATTTATTTATTTTTATTGCAATGTCAGATATACAGAGAAACGGAGAAACAGAGTCTGATGATTCATGCCCCAAGTGGCCACAATGCCCGATGCTGCGCCAATCCAAGGCCATGAGCCAGGAGCCTCTTCCGGTTCTCACGCATAGGTGCAGGGTCTGTCCTCAACTGCTTTCCCAGGCCATAAGCAGGGAGCTGGAAGCAAGTGGGGCTGCCAGGATTAGAACCAGTGCCCATATGGGATCCTGGCACATTCAAGGCAAGGACTTTAACCACTAGGCCACCACGCTAGACCCTCATTGAATACATTTTTTTAAAAAAGATTTATTTTTATTATTTTTTTTTTATTGGAAAGGTGGATATACAGAGAGGAGAGACAGAGAAGAAGATCTTCCGTTCGATGATTCACTCCCCAAGTGAGTGCAACAGGCCGATGCTATGCCGATCTGAAGGCAGGAGCGGATACCTATTGTATAGCTGTAGAACTGTGCTTTATAGTTGTAGAACTGTACTTAACTCTTGTAGAATGGACTGGTTTCCTTTGGAACTATTACCAATAGTGCTACCATGAACATTTCCCTATATGTACAGTATTTTGGTTACTATCATCACATACTTAGAAGCATTGGTGAATCATGGAGTATATATTATTCAGCTTTAGTAGCTATTAAAAATAGTTTCCCAAAGTTACTGCATCAGTTTATACCTCCTTAGGTAGTATAATAAACTTCCAGTTGCTCCATATGTTTACAGAACACTTGTCTTTGTAGTTTTCATCACTGTCATCATCTAGAATTTTAACCATTCTTATGGCCAGGTTGTCTCATTGTGCTTTTAGCTAGTGTGTCCTCATGACTTATGATGTATGTTTACTGAAAGCCAGTGCTTTTTAGACTTTGGGCCATGATACAGATTATTTTGCGAAATCATTTTTGTGCAAGACCAGTAGCTGCAAAGATTGAAATAGAGTAACACAGATGAGAGCAAAAAATGGCTATGGTTTTATGAAACTTACATTTCTATGTTGATTTTGTAAATATATGAATAAACACATTCATTTTTGTGTATATATACATATTTATATAATTCTTTTGTGAACTGTAAGCCAAAAGGTTCGCAGAAGCTCATATTAGGTGCTTAAAAAAATGTGCTTCATCAAGATGAGAAAGCCATTCCTACCTTATTGAATAGAGTGCTATGAGACAGAACTAATAGCCGAGATAATGAAAACACGATTCATGATGATTTTGTCGTCCAGGAAAGCTGGAAGCAAAATCATTAAGATGAAGCATGTGAAATAAAACTAAAGCTCTTCATAACATAATTGCAAAGTCCTCGGAACTAAGTGAGAGAAGGCTGTTTTGACAGCAATGCACAGAGCAATCAATTCTATATTCTGGGTCCTAGATCTCCAAATCTTTTTGCAAGGAAGGGGTTCCTTGGAAATCTGCATGTTTCAGAAATTCCTTGGTGATGCCAGTAGTCTGGAATTTGAGGAACCACTAAATGAGATGGGAGATTCTACTGGATTGTGCCATAGTGTAAGGGAAGACGTCTTCTGGAAGAAGTTTTTCTGAGTGTGTGAAACTTTGTTAAGATGAATGGTGTGAAAGTCATTGTATTCCAGGATAATTTTACCTGGTTTCTTTGACTCCGTAAATTATTATTCTGCAGCACTGAAAAATTCAGTGAAAAGTGTTTAATGAAAGAACCATTCTCCACAACTTTTGTGTAGTCAGAGAGGAAAACAGGCAGCAGAGTTAATCTGGTTCTAATCCCTCTCTATGCAGATTATAACTCCTTAATCCTCTTTTTCTCTGGACTACTTCAATGGAACTACTTAAAGGGAACTCCTACTTCAGTGGAACCCCTAAGGAGGATTGCATAGGTTCCTCAATTGTATAATACTTTGGTGCCTTTGATGCTGAGACTTGGTATATTTTAACGTTTGTGTAGTTAAATTTTAAAGGCTTTATAACACTGTGTTTCCCAATGAATAATTGAGCAGAAAACGTTGTGGGATAAATATTAGCTGTGCATATTAAGGAATAGAATCAATCTAGGCTTGATTTTTTTCTCCTTTCTTTCCCTTGAAGGTAAGATTTATCCTAAATAAGGTTTGGAGGAATTTATGTATAATTTGGACAAACACTTCCTTGATTAACAATATTGCTTTCTATAGTAATTATAGGATTTTAAATGTCAATGAGTTCTTTCCTTTATGTGAGTTTATGAATGTAATAAAATACTTTTGTCAAGCTAATCAACTGAAACAATGTAAGATTTATCAGATTTTTTTTAAGCATTTGATGACCTAGATTTTCTCTATTGCCAGAACCATTTAATATAGAAACACAAAATTCTCTTACATGTCTTTATTTTGTTCTTAAAACTATTGTTGCTTTTTTTCTTTATTTTTTGGAAAGAAGCATTGTTTTATAGGTACACTGTTAAAAAAATGTCAAGAATAGAAAAATCCAGCAAACGTTTTAAGCCAATAAAATCCCTACAACTCAAATAAAACTTGTACTAATATTTTGGTGGCTATTCTTATAGATATATGAATACAATCATGCATATAAAGTCATATGCAAACTTTAACATAAAAAGATGAATCATTATGATAGTCTATTGTTTTTCTGTATTCTGTTTCCTTGTCATAAATACATATATGTATCATTTTAATGATCTCTTGATTGCACATATATACATTATAATATGTGTATATAAAAAAGCCCTCCATAATTTATCTGATCTCTTAGTGATGGGTACCTGGATTGCATCCTTTTTCTCTGATATGTAGTTAGTTAGCATTTCTGCAGATTGGTTATTTCACATTTGCACAAATTTCTAAGTGTGACTTTCTGAGCCCAAGGGTCAGTGCTAATGATTTTGGGAAGCTGCCTTTCAGAATTGTAATCCCAACTGACAGTCTCACTAGCAGAGTATTAGAATGTGTGTGTGTGTGTGTGTGTGTGTGTGTGTGTGTGTTCTTACAAATTTATCATATTGGCTTTTGTTTTAAAAATTGGCAGATGATCAAAATATATGTCATTTTTTAAAAGTTTTTATGTTTTTGATTATTAATGAAATTCTTACTTATTTGGAAGTGTTTATTGGCCAGGACAATAGCTTATTTTTTGCTTAATTGCTTCAGGCTTCTTTATTAGAATGACTTTTTCTTTTTGGAAGTTACCCTGTAAGCGACCTGTGAATATTGGCATACTGCCATTTTTGTTCCTGATCCATTTGATTTTAGCTCAGCACAGATGTTTAAATTCAACCAAATGCTATTTATCTAGTTTTTTTCTCAGTTTTTGTCACTAAAATTTATCAGTGTCACATCCTATACTTGTAAGTTTTTCTATCCTGGTTAAGAATGCCCTTTGTTATTAGGAACTTGCAGAAACACCTGTTCTCTTTCGTCCGTTTTGGGGGAGGCAGAAGAGTGGAGAGAGCGCCGGCAGTGACTTGGCTGGATAGGGCAGAAGCAGGGAGCCAGGATACCCAACTCCTCTTCCTGTCTGTGCTGCCTGCTGGAGCCGAGTCAGGAGCCAAGAATGGAGCCCCAGCACTCTCATGTGGGATGTGGGCATCTTCACCACCAGGTTCAACACGTGCCCTGGGTTGAAATTTTACATGATAGTCTTTAATTCATCTGGGATTTATGTTTTAGAAGGAAAAAGATAAGAAAGCAGTGTTCTTTTTTCACGGATGGGACCTATTGCATTATGGTGATCAGAATACTAGCTTTTTTTTTAAAAAACGGAGATGCCGTTTCTTGATCCATTTTTGCATTCTGACTTGATGGTTTTAAAATTATCTAATTAAATTAAAATTATTGCTAGGTTATTTAGTTGGCCTTGTTATAGATTGAGGGGAAAATTCGCACTAAGGTATGAATTTCCATATTGGAGAAAAAAAGGTGTTTTTTTTTTGTTTTGTTGGATTCAGATATTCTTTTATGCATATTGAAGAATTCCATGTTTTCTTTAAATGAATCCTTGTCATATATTTGAAATTTTAATATTGAGATTTTGGATCATTGTTAATAAGTTTTACTCTCCCAAATGTTCTCTAATTGTTCATTTTTAACACATAATTATTTATTTTTGTTTGTTTATCTTGTTTATCTTTATTCTGACCTCCTAGATTCTTACAGGGTGGTACCTAGGAAACTGAAGAATTACTTTACTAGAGAGTATAACTTGAAAATAATGGAGAATGTAGCCTTACATAGGACCATTTTTGCATTTACTACTATTATTATTATTTTCTGATATAGTTCCATAGGTTCAGGGATTTCCCTTACCCCTTGCCCAAATTCCCTTCCCTCCCCCACTGATTTCCTCTGTATTATTACAATACTACAGTTCTTCATAAACAGTGGTAAGTCCATCATTGTGGGCATAGGCAATGGCAGAGGATCCAGCATTGCATTGTCAAGATAACCTAACAGTTTCATTGGGAGTCACAGGACAAAATCTATAGGATATAATTTGAACATGTAGGGAAGACTGAATAGGCATCAATTCACATCACTTTATGAAGACTAGAATGAGTGAAGATACTGTTTCCATAAGGTTCACTAATATCTTAGAACTCTTCTTTGGTACTCCATTAATTAATTTCCCATGATTAATCTGTCAGTTCTGTATTATTTATGTACACAGTATAAGACTGCAGATACCCCTAATGGTGAAGGCTGAAGCTGGAAACTTAATCCAGGTCTCTCCCATGACTCAGGAACCCGTTTGCTGGAGTCATTACCACCGCCTCCCAGGGTCTGCAGTACTTGGAAGCAGTTGTCACACCCAGGCATTCTGATATGGCATGTGATCATCTTACTACTAAAGCAAAGACACCCCTGGGTTTTTCAGTAAGCCTGACAGTGTAGTGTCTCCTTCCAGAAAGGAAGATGCTGAGGGAATGGAAGGGAAAACTGAACTGACTTCAAGACTAGCCATTTGCCAGGCTGCGAGTCCAAAGATTGCTAATTTTTTTCTAATACCACACAAATAAAATATAACATCTTTTATTGGTGTAAGTAATCCCATTTCCTTCCTTGTCACAATCTTGTTCCAACCATCTGCCAACCCTTCCCATCCCATTAGGTATTTGTAAGGTGGCTGACAATGCCATCTGGTGGCCACCTGGGGAATTTGATGAACTAATCTGCATGTTGGACCTGGACTCTGGCAGGCCTGAGGCTTCAGCCTGACCTGGCTGGGGAACAGGCAGTTTATGTCTGGACTGCAGGCAAAGCTGGAAGGGAAACCAAAGGCCAAGTCTTGGGAAAGGATGCGTGGGGAAACTGGGAACAAGAGCAGGCACAGAGCAAGAAGAGAGACCTGCAAAGGACTTCCATAAGGAAACAGTACTCTTAAAGCCAAGCAAGGAAAGGGAAACTTTTTTCTTAAAAAAGGTTACCTTTAAGTATATTTTTCCATGAAAATTTCAAAAAAATTTATGAATTTGAAAGTCAAAGCAACAGAGAGGGAGAGACATACACACAGAGATCTTCTACTTGATGGTTCATTCCCCAAATGGCTGCAACGGCTAGGTTGAAACTGGGCCTCGGCCAAGAACCTAGAATTCCGTCTGGGTCTCCCATGTACCTGGGCTGTCATCTGCCACTTTCCCAGTTGCCTTGGCAGGGGCTGGATGGGAAGCCAAGAGGCTAGGACTAGAAGTGGCATTGGATGTGACATGCCAGCTTTGCAAGTGGTACCTTAACTTGTTGTGTTATAATGCTGGCTAAAAAGGGAGATCTGTTTAATAGGAAAAATAGTCTGAACTCTGCTGCAGGCCAAGGGCTGCCTCATTGTGGACAGGTCTGACATCTTCAGGGGTTTCCTCATTCCTCATCTCGTTTCTCTTAAGTTGTTTTTTTTTTTTTTTTAATTTTGTTTCCATAGCTTGAATCTCCCACAATTTCACATAAAGCAAACCTTATTTTATATTTCTTCTGTCTTTTCCCTCTCTTCCTCTCTCTGTCACCTGTATATACCTTACTCCGTCTCTCCTCCTCGTTAGTTCCTTCTCCTTGCTCTTTCAGTTTCTGCTCTTGCATTATCAGGAACGCCTTTGTCTTTTCCCTCCTTTAGACATCACCCTCATGGCTACTGATGAACCCCTGGAGAGTGAGTGCTTCTGGGTCCTCAGGGGCAGGCAAGGTCAGGGCAGGGAAGTGAAGAGCCAGGCGGTAAGCCCTTGAGCCCCTGGAAGGGATTAGAGCCTCCTTCTGCAGCATCCTGGTGTCAAACCCCTTCCTTCTGCAGGATTTCTGCATAGGTCTGCATTCAAGATGTTGGTTTCCTTACATCACTGCATGTCCCCAACATTTAGAACAGTGCCTGGCATGCAGAAACAACTTTATTTGTTAAAGGAATAAATGGATAGTCACGCTGAATAAGCAGATCCAATGAATCCAATGAAAAAAGATCGTTCCTTTTGTTGTATTTCAATCCTGCGTTGTTGTCAGTGTTCCACTAATGAAAGCATGATTTGGGACTTCTATGGTATAATTTACATGTCAATAGTATTTTCAGAAATAATTATTAGTTTTAATATTTTAACCTCCAAATAAACAGACTTTCAGAAAAATCAGCAGTCACTGAGCCAGGGTCTCTCTGACTCCCCTTTTTGTGTTTCAAGCTTGTGTCTTTTATAAACGTAAAGAGGGCAGCAACAACAGCACAGTAGCCAGCTTTTGCCCATTTTTGCTTTTCAAATGTTCTTCTTCAAAAGAGTAGTTAAGCATGGTGGAAAAAATAAGTGTTAAAAATGTTCAGCTTTTAGCGAAACATTTTACCATATTTGTTTTCTCTGTTGACTGTCTTTTGCATGACAAATTCTTGATAATACTGGAAAAGTGTTTATTTCCTATATAGAACTCCATGTGGAGAAAGTGTTAGATTTGCCTAATGCTTTTCAGCACGGTACCCTTAGAGATGATTCTCCAGCGTCCGGAGAGATGAGGTAGTGTGTTTCTCCCATGGTTTCTCTGACAGTGTTGTCATGGGAGAATTTTCTGGAGGTTTAAAAAAAAAAGTATCTTCCTATCTTCTGTTCTGAAACTCAAGAATGTTCAAAGTATCTCACCTATTTTTGTGATCTGTAAGAATTATTTTTTGGTTCAGTGCATTTTAAAGATAAAATGAATTAAGAATGAGCTTGAATTGAGGAGTCCACGGAGATCAGTGGGCGTATGTTATTTCGGTGTGAGATACTTGGGTTCATTGGTAAGGGTATGTCACAACATTCCACGTCAGGCTTGATGGCTTGCTCCTCATCGATCGTGGCAGCTGTGGTTACGGGGTGGGAGGGCAGCTGTTTAATCTCTTGTTCATTGACTACAGGGGTTGCGAGCTGCTAGTAGAAAGGGAAAAAGCATGGGACTAATATTAGAGTCAGAGGGTTTGGGGGCTGAGTCCTGGCAGTGTCTCTGACGGACAGTGCGGCCTGGAGCGAAAGAGTGAACACCTGCAAGCCTGAGCTCACCCATTCTGCAAAATGAGAACTTAAAAAAGTCCCCCTGAGAAGGCTGTGCCGAGGAGTAGCAGCAGTGCTGTGTGCGTTGGTAGTTCCTTCTTCACTGTCCCCTCTCCGTTTCTCTCCTAGGTATCTGGGCATCACGAGGCCCCTCACCTACCCCGTGAGGCAGAATGGGAAATGCATGGCCAAGATGATTCTGTCTGTGTGGCTCCTCTCGGCCTCCATCACCTTGCCCCCGCTCTTCGGCTGGGCTCAGAACGTCAACGACGACAAAGTGTGCTTGATCAGCCAGGATTTTGGCTACACGATTTACTCCACGGCAGTGGCGTTTTATATCCCCATGTCCGTCATGCTCTTCATGTACTACCGGATTTATAAGGCTGCCAGGAAGAGCGCTGCCAAGCACAAGTTCCCTGGCTTTCCCCGCGTGCCGCCAGACAGCATCCTCTCCCTGAATGGCATGGTGAAGCTGCAGAAGGAGGTGGAAGAGTGTGCAAACCTTTCAAGACTGCTCAAGCACGAGAGGAAAAACATCTCCATCTTTAAGAGGGAACAGAAAGCAGCCACCACCTTGGGGATCATTGTCGGGGCCTTCACCGTGTGCTGGCTGCCTTTTTTCCTCCTGTCGACCGCCAGGCCCTTCATCTGTGGCACTGCCTGTAGCTGCATCCCACTGTGGGTGGAGAGGACATGCCTGTGGCTTGGCTATGCAAACTCTCTCATTAACCCTTTTATATATGCCTTCTTCAACCGGGACCTGAGGACCACCTACCGCAGCCTGCTCCAGTGCCAGTACCGGAATATCAACCGGAAGCTGTCTGCCGCAGGCATGCACGAGGCCCTGAAGCTAGCTGAGAGGCCAGAAAGATCTGAGTTTGCACTGTAAGGTTACTTACAATTATTTATGCCTCTTCTTCCCTCAACCCTTTTGTGCAACTCCTTGATATGCGTCATAGCAAGTTTCCTGAAGCAGTAGCCAATTTTCTATAGACACATCAGATGTGAATGTAGTGTAGAATAGTCTCCTGTCCCTCACCCGGTCAAGTTTCAACAGCCAGAGATAAGTGCTTGGTTATGTTGGAAGAGGCAACTGATTCCCGGCTGATGAATTGGAGTTGATGTGGGTGAAACAACGAAGGTGATATTTCCCATCCATTGTCTTATAAGTGGTACACGAATTCTGTCCACATAGTCAAATTCCTGTAACGTCATCATTTTAGTTGTTGATATTCTTCTGTACAGCACAATTCTTGATGACCTCATCCTTCTTTGATACATTTTTCTTTTGTGACAGAAAGTAAAAACGATCTTTCTCGAATGAATTTATCTTCACACAGGCTAAACAGGAGGAGTCGTGTGTGAAGTTGGTTGCTCTGGATGGGAAGGTGCTTGGGATTGGGCAAGGTCTTTGAAGCCATCGGAGTATTTGATGGGGACTTCCCACATCATCTTGGGAATCAAGAACAGATCCAAAGTTGTTGAGTTTGTCTGAGTCTTGGGTGGTTTTCCAGGGAGCAATTGCAGTATAGAGTATTGGGATCTGAAAAAGGATAGTTAGTTACTAGCGGTGATAAGGAAATGGAAACTTCATAAATGATTCATATGTTAACAAATATGACATCATCAGGAATAATGGATATAGGATGGTCGTTAGAGCTGCCCACAGGTCAGAGGAAGACTTGGTTTTAAATTGAAGGTAGAAGAGCCATCATCACATTTGAAAGTCGAGGGAAAGAAAGATGGACAAGATGGAATGTACTGGTGTGAGAGAACAGCAATGGTGGAGGACATGAGAGAAGGCAGAGGCGTGTGCTTTTGCTGACCCCAGCAGGAAAGAACAGACCAGAGAAGCAGGGGACATCCTAGCTGAGAGAGTCCTCCCTGTCTCCTTGTTCAATCCCCCCATGTGACATCAACTATGGGAACTAGATAAACCACAGCTGATGTCGCCATTCATGTCAGCTGATACCTAATGTTGGACATTCTTAATGTAGCAGAATGCCTTTAACTTACAGTGCAAAAACTGTAAGATTCCAGCTATGCTTATTGTTGAGTGGGCTGTTTGTTTCACAGGTATTCATTTTTATTTCTAATATAACCACATATTTTACACAAGTGAAATTGTTTACAGTATAAAAATAGTATTCAAAAATAGGATTTTTGGTCTAGAATATATACTGTGAGCAACCACAGAAGTCTTTTTTATAATATTCTACCAGTATTTGCCTACTAGATTAGGGATGTCAGATTTCTATTTGGAGAATCTAGTATAGTGCCTGATCCTTAATGTGTGATAAATTAAGGTGATTGCTAACAATTATTGACTACCTACAACATGTTATATGCCATGCTACCTGCAAGTAGGTGATGCTAACATTCTCAGTTCTCAGAAGAATAACTGGAGACATAGACATGTAGAGTAGCTGATCTGAGATCACATAGCTCCTATGGTATTGATGACTCCACTGCCCCTACTGATATTGTTATCATTTTATTGCTTTTTGAAAGATCTTAGCTTGTAGGCATTGATGAACTGACGAATGTTTTTCAACTGGAAATTGAGGCCATCAGCTGTCCCGGAAGACAGCTAGGATGCCCTGTAAACTCTGAGTCAGATTAGTCTATAGATTTATCTGTGCTTTGAAAGTACCCCCCTGGACAGGAGGAGAATGGGAGGTCAGGCTATTGATGAGTATTATGGTACTTTTAAGTTGTGGCATTGATGAGGACTGGGCACAATTTAGGACATAATAGCTTTAGATCAACTCATAGAGTAAGTTGAGGACTTTGAATTAAGTATTAATGAGTAAGTTATTAGTATCGCTAAGTGAGTTATTTTAGTTGTTGGCGCAGGCTTAGCTTCTAGAAGTGACTACTTCCAGGAACAAGGAAGTAGGTTATTTTGCCTGGTTCAAGGGTTGTGTAGGGTAGACCAAGGTGAAAAACACTTTGGTTTCAGTTACCAGGAGTAATGTGTTGAGAAAGTCTCTGGCACTAGTTTGAAGGGCAGATGGAAGGGAAGTACAGGTGGCAATGAGTCCAGTCACGCAGACAATATATTAACTAGGAAAGGACAGATAAAGTCCAGTACCAGAAAACATTGGATTTGCATACATCATACACAGGATGCTGGAGAATAATTTCACTGATCATTTTAGCTAATATCTCATAAATAACGATCATTTTAAAAAATGTAACACAGTGAGGGCACAAAACGGTCATTTTAAAAAATGTAACACAGTCTTTCTAGTTTAAAATAATACTGTTTTTCCTGAGGGTTCACTGTCAGATTCCATGCTGTGAACTCCATGAAAATTACATTGCTTAATACCCAGTTCTTTCTGATTGGTTGGTTTCCTTTATCTCCATTCTGAAGATAAGAACACAGGCTTAGAGAGGTTGAATAATTTTCTTACAGATAAAGAAGGTTGGGGACTGTTTTGAACCTCAAGTCTATGTTCCAAAGTGATTTTCACTTGCATGCTGCTGTGCTTTTTTACAAAAATAATCAGTCAACACGAAGTCCAAGGACATTGCCTTTATGTCTTTTGCTAGTAGAGAGATTTGGGTGCTGTTTTCCTGCGAGTCTAACATGGAAGTCAGCAAGCTTACTGCGAAGAGCTGAATAGTCGTTATTTCAAGCTTTGATAATCATCTGTCAACCCTACTCCTCTCTGCCTGTGTCATTAATATTTGTTTTTTTTTTAAAGGATATGATTTTACAAAGAAAACTTTATTTACAAAAAGAGGAAGCCAGGTGGCTCTTGCACAAGGCTATAATCTGCTATTCTGTGATCTGAGAATGGTATTATTCCTTTCTTATACTTTGTCAACATTAACTTATAATAAAACAATGTCCAAATCCTTTAGGAAATTTCTGATGATGGAGTTATCCTATGAAATTGAAATCATTGCTGTTTTGCTGATTGTCTATCAGACATTTTTTTGCATCAGTACCAATACTGGAAGATTTATTTTCATTTCTTTTTGTAGAACTGCCATGCATTATTGAAGAAAGAAAAAGTACAAAGAGAGGTCCTCTCCTCAATCTGTTTGCTTACTTCCTGAATGGCTGCACTGGCTAGTGCTGGACCTAGAGAACCAGGAGCCAGAAGTTTCATCCGGATTTTCCATGTAGATAGCAGAGCCCAAGCATTTGGGCCATCTTCTGCTGCCTTGTCAGGAGCATTAACAAGGAGCTATTTATATAGGAAATGAAACAGCTGAGACATAAGCTAGCACTGGTATGGGTTGCCTGTATAGCCTGGCTTAACTCACTGTGTTACAATGCTGGCTTCCCCCTCTTCTAATTCTGTTGATCAACATAGGAAAGAGCTGCAGGAGTCCAACAGGCCCTTAAGAATTTTTCTTGGGTGCAACAGAGTAAGCAGAGGGGGAAAAAGCTGGTGGGGGGGAGGTGGTCTGCAGTGAAAGCACATTTTGCAGTGAATCACCCAAGACAAATCTGATGGACAAGTCCATTTATTGGATGCCAAGCACAAGCTTATATAGGGTGGGGCAGGGAAAACAAGCCCAGCCAATCAGCTTAAAGGTCACATATTCCTTGGAGGGTCACTATGTAATCTGCCCAGTTCCTGGAGTTGTTTCTCACAGAGCAGGAGTGGGAAGCTAGGGGAGGGAGGTGCACTGGAAGTTCTGGCCTTCCACCAACCGCTTAACAGGAGCTATGGTCCTTCACATAGCCAGGTAGGCCAAAACTCATCTGTGCACTGGCTTGCCCACAAATACTTTTGCACTGGTAATTCTAATCCGCTACTATAAATTTTAATCTTTCTTTCCTTTGATAAGAATCCAGACCCTGGTGATACAAAACCAAATGTGACAGAGTGATATAAGCAGAGTCTTTCTTTTCTTTGGAAATTGGTGACTTCACTTTTGGATTTGCTTCCAAGTGACATAAATGTTCTCTTTTTAGTATCTTTTTAAGTATCATGATAATTCTGAGTATTTGACACCATTTCTGAGACCTGTTAAAAAACAGATTTAAACACGTGTGAAAATGTTATGAAATGGTCTTCGACTATCTCTTGCTTCCCCCTTCTTCTTCCTCTCCTTTGTGATTGTATTATCCTTCTCTTCAAAGTGTCTTTGACAAGCAGCATGGATTGCAGTGGTTCTTAGCAATGACTTGTAGCAGAATAACCCTGGATTGCTGCCACCGATTCTGTCGATACGCAGCTCTGGGGTTTGTGCTGAACTTTTGGAATGCAGGGTGATTTTTACTCTTTTAAAATGGAAACCACTAAATTTTGCAGGAAAAAAAAAATGAAATGTGATTGATCTCATGGGAAGAAACACGAAGCTCCTGAAACCCAGACTGACTGTGGAAGGACATGTTGTTAAAGATAGAAGCAAATACACATTTGCCATTTCATTGATTCCCCTCAGCCCCCAGACACACAGAGTTATACTCCTCAATATTAGCCAGCTGGAACTCAATACTTTATTCTTATTCAACTGGTAATAGTAATAAATTATTTTCTTCTTGCTTTGCAATTGCATACACTTAAACTTGCAGTGTTTCTAAGATAGGAGATATAGATGATTGGCCTCTTTTGGTTTTTCTAATACACTATGTGTTTTCTTAGTAGATAATAACTATATAAGGCAGAATAAAAATAAGCAGTGCAGAGAAATGTACAAGAAATGTAAGATTTGGCAAGGGATATCAAAAGTGGAAATCATAAAAGAGGTGGCATGTGAAGTGTGTCATGAATAAAGAGTAGAATTCTAACACAAATGGATGGTAAGCATAGAGGTGGAGTTGGGGGCTGCTCACATTAGATGTGACAGAATGGATAGAGGAGCCATGGATGTGAATAGAGGTGGACCAGGAACCTGGGTAAGTCCTCAACATTAGTGAAAAGTTGCCACAATTGAAGGGAAGTTGGAGGGCCACATGGATGATGGTGGCGGGGAGAGAAAAGAGGCTTTCTAGGCAAGAGTGAGGCCAGAGTGTGTGTGCATTGTGTATGAAGGGTTTCTCACCAGGAGATAGGCTAGGTTAGGAGGTTAGCATAAGAGGGAGATTTGTGTCAGGAGGGCTTGAACTGAGACTAGGAAAAAGGTATCTGAGATGTTTGGAGAGTTGGAATCCCAACTGGCTGGGTGGACGATGGGTGGGGCAGAGAGAGGTGGTGCTATGGCTGAGGCCTGGGGTTCAGTCAAGCTGGGGTGGCCTTGCGGCCACAAGTCAGTGTTGGCAAAGCACTACCTGGATCAAGACTCCACTCCCTCATTCCCAGGAACTGCAGTGTTGGGTCTGAGCTTAAGAGTGACCTCAGGCGCCATTGTTAGGAGTCTGGAGGGGACGAAGTCAGAGACCGTGTCTTATGGAGACATAATTGCTTTCCCTAGGGAAGTCCATATGTTGAGTCAGCCAGGCAGGCCATCTTTAAAGAGGAGGAACAATAGGCAGGGGGCTGTGAAGGCTGAGCCTGGGAGCACGGGTCTAGGTCTGGGCCCTACTAGACATGTGTCTCAATCACACATGTAGTGTGTTAGGTAAGGTCTGTGTAGGTGCCAGTAAGGGGGCATGACTCACACCAGAAGAAGGGGTTGTCAGCCATTGGCCGACACTTCTTCCGTGACTCTCAGAGGCCAGAAGTGAGGAAAGAAGGATATCTGATTGCTGTTCACAGAGATTAGTGTCACACAGCCTCCTTGGTGATGAGGGGAACGTTTCTCGTTGGTAGGCATTCTTCTTTTCCAGTAGGATAAGTGCTATAGTATTTTGTGAGGATTTAGGAGAGCAAAGTCATTTTTGGCTTCAGCTATATTATGAAAGTGAATTGCTAAGTGGGTTATTTGGGGCTGATTTGCAAATATATTAAGTAAGGGCTTGGCAACTTGTAGGATTTAGGAAATTTATGAAATGAGCTACAGTGTTTTTTCTTTCCCTGTGGAGGTGCTCATAAACGTTTAGAAGCCACCAATGACTCAAATTACCCACTGCCATAAAAAATTCAGTCCACCCATCACAAAGTGAAAACTTGCATTTATGGTTCTGCTAAATCGTTTTCTCTCCTCCCTCCCTTCTCTCTCTCTCTCTTCTCTCTCTCTTTATAGACAAAACTCTGACTACTGTAGAAAAAAAGGTCATGATTCATGATCCAAGCAGAATCATGGAGATGAAATAAACAAAGCAGAACGGGTGGAAACAGAACGAAACCATTTGCCAAGACTGCAGAATGGAGAGCGGCTTCTGTCCTTTCTTGGGATGGTTAAGATGTGACACGCAGGGTGATGTGCTTGTACAGTCTTATGCGAAGGAGCTGGTGAGCTCTCCTTTTGTTGTGGATCAGTGCTCTTGTGTGCCAGTGCCAACAGTTTCCCATGTCAGGCAGCCAGTTCATCTCAGCGCTAAGCACACTCACAGAACTGAGTTCTGGTGCTTCTTTGCATTCTGTCCACATCCACGCCCGTGGGAGAGAGCTCCCAGGTGCACTTCCCGGGCTTCCGAGTCTAGGCGTGTGGCGAATATTCAGGAACCATTCACGAGACAGGAAGTATCATGTCGTCATATGACAAAAGTGTGTTCTTCCAAGCAAACCGCAGTCAGCATAGTGTTGAACATGTTGCATGTTCGTGTTAGAAAACAGAATGCAGCCATCAGCTAATACAAATGACTTTCCAGAGCAGTGTTTGTTTCAAGCTTCTGTCACATAGTTTGGCTTTCCTGCAGGGTCCCTGTGATCTCCCACCAACACACTTTCTCTGTTAACTGCTGAATCGTGAAGGTGTAACTCAGGAACAGATCTCAGGACGGAAAGAAGCGTAAAGCCGGAACAAAGCTTTTCCTGGGCTCACATTTCCGAAGGGTCCTGAGAGGTGAGGGAGGTTGCCTTCTATGAGGATGTTTTTTGCCCAGGTGAAGAGCGAGTACAACCTAACTGCATTATATATTAACATGACCATTGACATGTTCCTGACTCTCTTTTCATGCAAGGGTGCCTTGGGCCCACGGCTGGCCCACGGCTGGCCCACGGCTGGCCCACGGCCCTAGCTTATGCAGAAGAAGTGTGGTGGCCATTACGGGGTATCTGCCACTGGTTGAGGTGCTTCCGTTGGTGGAACGAGCCAATCCTCATTGGCAGGCCGGTACTAATGGGGGGAGAAGAGGGGATCTCTGGGGCCTCATAGGAAAAGCTCCAGAACCCATTTTGTTTCATCCAGATGATTTGTTTTTGTGCTCTCTGTATCTGATAGCTAATGTGTGCCTGGGTAATTCTGTGGCCTGACACCCCCTACCCCTTCGAAGAGTGGTTGACCTTAAGGGCAGGTCAGGAAACTGAAGTGATCTCTCTGTGGATAGTGTGTTTTCAGAGAATTTTCCTATGTGATACATGGGAGCTAAGGAGCCAGAAAGATGGGTCTGAAGAGTCCCTGTAACTGTATGGAGGAAATGAATGTTAATCTTCATTTGATAAAAGAGACCTGAAAGAGCATCTTATTTTCTTACGATAAAGGAAGCAGTCCTCTTGCGGGACACAGTGGAATTCCAGCATGGATTATGGATGTCTTCCAACTGTGATTGACCTTGCTTCATCCCAGATGCAGGAAGGAGTGGCCTTTTCCTGAGAGGGGAGGTGGGCCAGACACAGCTTACACAAATTCCTGAACCGCAGACTGGCTGAAGTGACTGTAAATACATATACTCATAATTTAAATGATGAATTATGGTCAGACACATGTTGTTAAACTTGAAAATGTTTTCCTACATTACATCAAATAAAGTTTATTTGTAGCTGTAATAAAGGAACTTAAGTAATGCTTTTTAATTAAAGGACTGATGTCAGACGTGTTACGATTCCCAGAACTGCACAAGGGTACACTTTGTGAGTTTGCTAAAATCCCAACAGGTAGCCGACAATTTGGTACTTAATGATACTTCACCGTGAGTATTCACCTATCTAGTAAGTTTATTTCTTATTTTGATTAATGGGCATTCGTTGGGTTCCTGCTACATTCAGCACTGTTAGGCATCAAGGAAACAAAGATAGTAGGATGGCATCTGTACTTTTCAGGAATTCACCATTAGGTCGAAGGCACACACAGCCCAGATGGTCACAGTGTAGTATAGCAAGTGCCAGGGCAGGTTGCAAGGAATGACTTTTGTATGTTGTCTGAGACAGGGCATAAAGACTAGTTGGATTTGTCTGAGTTTTCAGATGTGTTTAATCTTGTTTTGTTAGGACTTTAGTTATGCAAGTTGTTTTTTTTGTCTGTCTTGAATATTGAACTGTCTGCTTCTCCCTGGCTACAAATCCATGTGCGCGCTGTGCTTGCAGCCAAAGGTCCAAATCAAAAGGAAGTGAGAAAAATATGAATTCAATATTTAATAAGTTAACTGAATCTTAATGAAATGTTTTAAAAGAGTAAACAATACTCTTTTGCACACTTGGTCCTAGCCAAAAGGCTGAGAAGCAATAACAATGTTCTTTTTCATTTGATGTACTCTTTGTCAACAGTACAGTTTTTAACCAAGAGTTGAGAAAACCATTAAAATAAACATTGTATTTGTGTTTGTGTGTGTATATATGTGTATATATTTGACCAGGCAAAAATGACTATGATGACTAATCTCTCTTTTCACTTTAGGGTGTCACCTGTCATCCTCTGACAAGGCTGAGCACTGGGAAATGATGCTCGGAAAGTAAAGCGCTTGTGAGAGATCACTGAATCACTGTTGCCTGGTGTTTAGTGCTGTTCTGTAAATATGAAACAGAAGGCACTCATAGAATTCCTAGGTTTTCTGGAAGCTATTTCATCACTCTTGCAGCATTTACAATGTTGTGGGCTTACAATGCTTGTGTATGTTTGGTAATGATATTTTCATGCAGTTTTATTAGATTCACCAACTACAGGCATGAAACCAACAAGATGAATCAAAGTTGTTGGCACATTTCAGATAGTTTCTGCCACTGCAGTAATCCAGTCACCATCTGGAAATGGTGGGAATTTTTTTTCAGTGTGTTACTGGTTGACAAGGTCCTCAATTTAATGGATATAAATGTTTACAGATCCATGTTCCTCCTAATCTCAGGAGTTTTTATATACTTTCTGCCTCTGGGATGTTTTTTCTGCTCTCAATACCTACTATGTGTTCATCATTGTTAAGCAGCTCTGATTTCTTTATCAGTATGCCCATTTTCTAGCACCGTGCTGGGTGTTTGTGAGTAGCATTAGACACTTACGAATGGGAAGGAAAGAGGGCCCAGAGTTGACAGAGCTTCTCGTTAAATTTGCATAAGAGGAAATTGAGGAAACTTGACATGGTTAAAAATTGCAGGGAAAGGAATTGGAATTAGACTTCTGTGTGTAGCTCAGGGCACACCCCTAACTCCTTGGAGTTGCTGCTTTTGCATGAATTATATCAGGAGAGCGACCTTTTCTTAATTTTCTGCTCTAGTGGAGCAGAGTCATGTATGGGTGATGGCCCATATGTTGAAATTGTTTATCTACAGTGAACCAGATGGTCCTTAACAGTAAACAGTACCACACACACACACAAAACCATTGGAAACTTTCAGACAGTCAGAATATTTGGAAAACATCCCGAGAAATACATAATGTGATGATGTTACTTACCCTAAACTCACAGCAAGGAAAACCTTGTTAGATTCTATGGTAAAATGTGCAGAGTTTGAGAATCGAATCAGGACACCAAGTCCCTAGAGATGGAAGTTTATGTAGTTGGATGCCTTTAAAACTTGTTTTGTCTACAATTTTTCCGGAGAAGGAAAGTCATCTTTTTCACATAAAATACTTTGCTTTTTAAGTTCCTGCTGAGGTAAATAAAAAAGAAGTTGTTTGTACGGAAGTTAGCAGAGATATGATGTAATCATCACTAAAAATGTGAGGCCGAATATTTTTATGGTAAATGTGAAACGGAAAGTGAGAGAGGTTGACAAACAGCAGATGCAATTACATTGAACCTTTGGTACTTTATTAGTGGACGGGAGAAGTAGCAATCTAAAGTAGCAGGTAGTAAGAACTAACTGAAATTCATCTTTGAGGTGAATTCTATGGTGTTTATGTGACCAAATTACTGCATTGTCTTCTGATTAGGCTATTATTAAATACTCTTCGTTTTTTAAAACCTGCCCTGTCTCACAATTCAGAGCTGCAGTAAGAGGCAGCAAAAAAGCCAGCTGTATATGTAAAAATTTGTCATGGATAATTCACAAAGTCAACAGTCTGCTTGTAGGAAAATGAGATAAAATGATCCACAGAGAATTTTAGAGCTGGAGAGTCAAGTGGATGATGTAACATAGCACTCTGCTGTTCTGCAGGGGAGAAAAGACTGCAATCACTGAAACAGAGCTGTGCTATATTACAGAGCTGTTTAAAGGAGTGTGGAACATAGCAGTGCTCTGCGAATTATCGTTGGTGGAGAAATTATTTTTTAAAATATGTCACAGAGCTGTGCATCTGAAAAATATAATAGAGAACTATAACACAAATGAAAACATAAAAATGCCCATTTTAAAATTAGATTCAGGGAAAAATCATTTCAAGAAATATGATCAGAACAAATACAACATAAGAAAAAGAAACAGATATCACAAAAATTGACTGTTGTTCGTTGGAATGAGTGATTGCTCATAGGGAAAACCTAGCAGTTAGTTATCCAGCTGAGAAATGATCCAGGCATCCACATTGCACAGGAATTCCCGACATTTGCAAGGCCTTTCTGCAGCTTGTGGTGGGAAGCCTGTGTTGGGAGGGTGTCCTCAGAGGAGGGTGGGGGCTGCAGGGAATGGCTTGCCTCTGGGAACTGCACCTGGAGGGGTATTGATGGGAGAATCCCTACTTTAGCGTGTGCTCTGAACAACAGGGCCTTTAGAGGACTGCAACTTTTGCCTTCTGTTATTCTCCTTTAATTATCTACAGTTAACTATGATCTGTCATGGTGATGTGAAAGCACTGAAAGGTATTCAAATTTTCAATGATTATTCAGCCATAAAAAGAAGCTGTAATCCTGACATTTGCAACGAAATAAATACTATTGGAGATCATTCTGCTAAATGAATTAAGTCAGACCCGCCCCAGAAGACAAATATTTATGGTAGCTAATGTATATAAGTAGTGTACATATTTTTGAGTGATTAATTAACTTGTTCCTAGGGCAAAAAAAAAAAAAAAAAAGAGTGACAAGATGTCACCAAGAGAACTTGCACGCAAAAGATTGTGGTGTTAGAAGGTTACTGTGGAATAACAATAATATCTTATATCTTAAAAACCCAATTTCCAAATCTGTCTTGGAATAAAGGTTACCAAAGCAGCTTGTTAAGGTGGAAGACTTCTGATCCAAGCTTAAAGAGGTTCTAATTTCTTACATCTGTGTGGCAAGGCTGGGAATGCCGAGTACCCACTGGGTGATTCTGGGTTCTAGTGTTGAGAATGGTTGTTCCTAAACATGCGGAAAGTAGAATTATGTAGCCAGTTCTGTGTGCTGTGTGATCAGTGTGAAATACGATAAAAATCATTTGTATATGGCTAATAGAATCTTTGCCAAAGAAATATACAACTTGCTGACAAGTTGTCTTTTTTCATATCCTGACGGGGTGAGGGACATTTTTTCTTTTTTTTTTTTTGCTAAGGGCCATTTGGATATTTATAACATTATTCACAGGCCATACAAAATTTTCACCTTAATTATTAATCTGCTATAGATTTATTGAATTTCGTGTCCTACTTATTGTTGTCTTGGCAGGGCCGGGGCAATTGATTTTGCAGGCCTCATGTAGTTTATGGGCCTGCTGTTTCCCACCCATAGTACGAGTTAGTGCTTACAATTGGTAGCAAAAATCCAGCTTGCCAATAGAGGAATATAGACCACAGGTCACTTTAGGCAGTTGGTAAATATGATATTTAAAGACATGTAAGTTCAGTTGCTTATGTTATTGAGTCCTTTCTATAGATAGTGGTCATTATACAAGGAAGCCACTTTTTAGGAGACACCCGACCAGAGGAGAGTTAAAGTCAGGTGATTACGTCAAATGAGAAATAAAATGAAAGTGAAACCAAAATACTTGAAAGAAGAAATGTTTATTTCCAGGTTCCAGAGAATTTAATGGCATGGATGGAGACAGCGAGGAGCTCAATTAATGGGTTTAAGGAAAACATTTGAGAAGGGAGGAGGTTTATTTACATGATTTTAGTGTTGACCATTAGGTTTTATGGGGGTTGTGTTGAGTTTGGGGTCTGGAGATGAGGAACAAGTGGGCAGTACTGAAAACAACGACACAGGAGTGGGGAAGTTCTAGCTAGATCAAAAGTGGTGGGGTCTGACTGGGCCTTAAATAACACACAGGCCTATAAATGGATGCCAAGCAGCGACTGTAGTAGACAAATTTATCACAAGTGCAAATCTGGAAAATTTCCACATTATTGACTGACTTTTCACATTAGCTGATTAGGTTTGCTACCAGCACAGATCAGGTGAGAATCAGCACATCACATTTCTCTTCCTACAGCCAAGCAGCTGATCAAATCTTCAGTAAAACAAAGAGTACATCCTTATGAAACATGTACTGAATATAACTTACCAAGGGTGAGATGCTGACATTGGCCATGGTGCACATATACACATATATTACGGCACTGATATATAATAATATAAATTATTAACAGCAGCTTACACAGCTTACATTTATTCAGTATTTATTATGCATCAGTCATTCTGATAATCCCGATAGTAATACTAAAAGATTATTGTTGGGCAAAAGGAACTCAATGGCATTAATTTGAGGTAGAAAAATCGAGATCTCAAGATCTACATTTCATTACATCTTCCATTTCACAAAACAAATCTCAGTAGTGTCTGAGGTGTGGCGACTTGTGGGCCTAGAACTCTACATCTAAACTTTGAGGAATGTCTCTTGGGTCTCCAGATGGCTCCTGTCTTACACTGAGAACTAAAGGCTCCGGAAGTTCAAGGTTTCATTCCAGATATTGGTGAAGGGGAGGAAGGTTTTTGTTCCTGCTTTGTCATCTATTGTCTCTTGTTTCCAAGTTTCTGGTGTCCCCATGCTCTCTCCCAGCTGTGCTGGTGATGGTTAGTAGTGTGTATCAGCTTGACTGGATCATGAGACTAAGACACTGGTTTCAGTGTTCTTTTGGGTGTGTATGTGAGGGTGTTTGTGGGTAAGGTTAGCATTTGAACCAGTGCCCTGAATAAGGCAGATTATTCTCCACTGTGTGAGTGAGTCTTGTCTAATTCACTGAGTCTACCTTGCTACCAGAAACAACACAGTAAATGAAGGTGCAGTTTGTTCTCTCTGTGTGACTGCCCTGTTAGAAATGAGATATCAGCTGCCTTCTGCCCCCAGATGGGGACAGTCAGCCTGTGGTTCTCGGCTCTGGGCTCTTGCTACAAGCAAGGCACCAGTTCTCCTGGGTCTCCAGGTTGCACACAGCTGATCATGGGACTTGTAGACCACAATCATGTGAGCCAATCCCTCATGATAAATGTCAGTCTCAACATACATCTAGCTTTCCCTCTACCTGCCTATACACACGTGCATGCATCACAAAACTGGCCTGCAAAATGTTGTTGAAAATGCACATTAAAAAAACCTATACGCATGTTTTTAAAAAATTACACCAAAATAAATGTATCTTGATGTCATTTTCTTTATAAACTTACTGAAATGCCTGTGTGTATGCATGTGTGTGTATATCCTATTGCTTTTGTCTGAACAACTTTGTCTTCCCCTGACAGCTACAGTATATGCCTTTTTTTCTGTTTTACTCATTGAAGCTTCTCTATCATGATTCTGACTCTCATCTTCTGCCTCTTAGCTGTCAGCCAGTGAGTGGAATACAATTAACCACTCAGTGCACACAGCTGCATCAAGGCAAGCATCTTCTTGAATCAGTGACTAAACGCTTAAGAGATTTCAGACTGTGTGACAAGTTGGTGGTAAATGTACTGTGTGTACTTGCCTTTTCCAGGATGCTGCAAACCCAACAGTTGTTTAATTATTCTCTGACCCTCCCAATCTGCCCTCTGAAGCTGGAAGCAATGCTGTTTTCCACCACTCTGCACGATTGGGGTCAGATCTCTTTTCTGCCAAGCTTGGAGCAGAGAGCAGAGGGAATTCCCTAGCTTTTCAAGGCAAAAATGGAAGGAGAGCGATTAGGCAACAGCTGAGGGTTGTCAGGCAGATGTGACCAGTTGCCCAGTTCCTGATCTTTGTGGAAGTTGGCTTGTAGGAGAGAGTTTTGACTGTTCTGGCCCCAGGAAAGGATGTCTACAGTTGTCCTCATTATTCCATCAACATCCCCATTGATGGCTTTGTTTGACATTCAAGACTATGTTTTGGACATGGAGATAAAATTAGCACCTGCAACTATTTCTGGGTGCATGAATCAGAGACTACTCTTCATACTACCTATTCTTGTGTTGCTTAAAATCGCAGCAAACTGTTAAATGCTGGCTTTTAACTCATCTGCAAAAAGGTAGTAGATTTATATAGTTAAGTGAGTTAAGAGCAATGTCTTTTGATTCTCATTCATCCATTTGCATTGTACAAGGCACAGGCTTTGGATGGAAACCATTCTTAAGTACTGTAACAAGCATTCTAGTGGAGCGTGTAGTTTTACCAAGAAAACAGACTGATAAAGACAGTTGTTTTAATTTCCATTTCACCCCAGCAAATATGTGCATAAAGGATACCAATATGTTTAATTTACCATCGGAGAAAAATAAATCATAACCAAAATTTTATAGTGATCTTATTAGACAGAGTTGAATTTTTGAAAGAATAAAACAGCTTTTGAATTTATGTTTCAAATAAATGGGAAAGGATGAAGCGTCATAAATCCAACTCATCTGGTTTTTTTTTTTTTGCCATTTTGGCATATTTATTTCAAAGCTTTTTTAATAAGACAGAATAGATTTATAAGAGCCCTTTTGCGCCTTTGATTAGAGCTGTGTGACTTTGGCAAGTTCCCTGATGTCTGCCTCTGGGTTACTCCACCTGTGAAATGAGAATAGCACCATCTAGTCCTCGGGTGGGGGAGGTGTTGAGAAGATTCATGACTAACAGCGTCAAGAACGGAAGCCAGTGCCTGATGGACTGATGCCCTAATGATATCTGCTGCCATCCCTCTCCTTTCTTGTCCACAATCCATTCTCGCCACTCTGCCCGCCTCAAGACAAGCACTTTCCTGCTTGTATGTTTTTAATATATGAGACTAATATGTGTGTCTTTTAAACATTTACAGGACTGTACAGATTTTACGCATATTCTTCTGCTACCTACTTTTCAGTGCTAGATTTTTGAGATCTCTTTGTACTGAGGGATGCAGATCAAGTCCATTTGTTTCAGTTCCAGTGGAGTATTTGGTTAGTTGGATACAGTGTATTCAGTTATTCAGTTTTTACTCCAATGGGCACTGATTTCCATGTTTTATAAGTCTAGAAAATGCTGTTGTGAACTTGTATGCACCTTCTACCTGCATTAGTGACAACTGCTTGTGTAAGAAATATCCCAACCTTCCTTGGGTTACCCTGCCCGATCTCACCGTGTCTCCTAATCAGGGTTACCCTAAAGGCTCAAGAAGTTTATATATATATATATTGGTGGCACAACCATAGCTCCTCCCCCCCTTTTTTTTAAAGATTTATTTATTTTTATTACAAAGTCAGATATATAGAGAGGAGGAGAGATAGAGGGAAAGATCTTCCGTCCGATGATTCATTCCCCAAATGAGCTGTGCTGGTCCGAAGCCAGGATCCAGAAATCTCCTCCAGGTCTCCCACACGGGTGCAGGGTCCCAAAGCATTGGGCCATCCTCTACTGGTTTCCCAGGCCACAATCAGGGAGCTGGATGGGAACTGGAGCTGCCGGGATTAGAACCGGCATCCACATGGGATCTTGGCGTGTTCAAGGTGAGGACTTTAGCTGCTAGGCCACGCCACTGGGCCTGTTCCTTCCTCCTTTAATGCAAACGTGTTGGCAAGCTCTGCCCTGGGGCACTGTGTGTGCACTGAACTTGTCCCTACCTCCACATTCTCATGTGCACAGACATGCATCTGCGTACTGACCTACACACATGTACATGCAAACAGAGGGTCTCTTAGGAATGTCAAGTCCTAAAAGGGATGTGTCCGTGAGTCACTTGCAGTGGCTACTTCCTTACTTATGGTCGTTTTCTCCCATACTTAAAATAGAAAATTCTTTTTGGTTTACTGAAATTTGACTTTAACTAGGTGTAGGTGTGTCTGGGTGAGTTTGCTAAAGGTGGCAACCTTAGTGGAGTTAGAAATCTTTCTCACTCACTCTCTCTCTCTCACTCTTCGACTCTATGTAACTCTTTCAAGCACAACAAATCTTTTCTTAAAAGGAAAAAAAATCAGTACCAGAGACACTTGCCACAGGCAGAATCACAAACACCAGCTAAGTCAAATGATGACTTCATCTCTTTTCTCTCCTGCCTTTGTTTCCCTCCACATTCCCTTCTTTTCAACTAGGAAGTAAAGCTGCGGATGCCTGAAATGAGATTCCACTTTCAAGAAATTTCCCAAGTTACATACTAGGTAGGAATGATCTGGGAAAGAGAATACTACAACTAGCTTTGGAATGAAGTTTTCTCTCGATCACATTGGACTATTTAACATTTTAAAGTGAATACGAATCACTGAAAGAAATTCTCCTGCCCATTTGGATTCAGGTCTCCTCCTTGTCATTCAAGCTACTTCTAGGCTCATTTGTTGATTCTTACCTGCTTATTATGACTTACAAAGCTTAATGGTATCTGCAGTGAATCTAATTGCAAAATGTGAGCTTAACTCTTAATACGCTTTTCATATGCCTTGTACTGCTAATAGCCTCCTCCCTTTTCATTTTGTGGTTAATTTATAGTAAACCCTTTTTTCATTTTGCAGGGCACAGTTTTTGTCTCTGGATACAAAGCTAAGAAAAAAAAAAGCCTTGGTCTATTATGTCATTACAAGATACATTTCCAGAGTGGGTTTTTGGCCTAGTGGTTAAGACATCCATATCCTGTTATCAGTACTTGTTGAATTCCTGGATCTAGCTCCCAACTGCAGCTTCTTGTTACACAGACCCTGGAAAACAGCAAGTGATGACTCAAATTGTTGGTGCTTGGGACTCCTGGTAGATACCTGGGTTGAGTTCTTGTTCCCAGCCCTGGTTCTGCTCCAGCCCTGGTTATTACAGGATTATGGATGCTGAGCTAGCAGATGGGAGCTGTCTTCTGCCTGTGTTTCTGCAACTCTCAAAAAAAATTGATTTCCAGGAAAATACTGCAGTTTTACATTTAATGATCATAAAGTTTATGGTTAGCTCTTGAGGAATAGTAACTCAGTAGTAATTTTTTAGAAGAAATTTGTATTTAAATTGCTACTTAGAATTGATAATTTTTAAAGCAAGAAAAATGTTTTCATTTTGTCTTAAATTCATAAGAAATTTTTTGCTGTATTTCGTTATATATACATGTACATAACAGAATATATAGTGATCAGTAGAAGACATTCAGTGTAAAAATATGTAATATTAAGATAAACCTGCATGATAAAATCTAATGGAAATACATGTAAAAGGCACCAAAAAAGTGAAAATTTCCAAATGCGATAGAACTGCTTGTGTATGTTTAAAAATAATTGATTATTTTGATCTGATAGCATTTTTAAATACATTTAAGACCATGAGATTGCAGTTTTATTTTAAATGTCAGCAGAGTCAACCTCTGTATCTGAGCATTTCACATCAGTGTTTATTGAAAATACTTGGGGAAAATGTGTGTGTACTGACTATGTACTGGCTTGTTTCTTTCGTCACCATTACCCAAACAACACAGTACAATAACGTTTACCTAGCATTTCCATTGTATTAGGTATTATAACTATTCTGGTGATGATTTAAAGTAATGGGAAGATAGGGTAGGTTCTGTGCAAATATTATTTCAGGGATTTGAATGTCTTCAGATTTTAGTATCTGTTGAGGATCCTTGGAACCAGCCCCTAAACATGCCAATGATAATTGTATATATGTAAGGGTTGGAAAATTACATCATTTGCAAATATATAAAATTTAAGATTGAAAATTGGCACATCTGTTACAAGTGAGGCTGGGTATTGTGGTGCAATGGCGTCAGCTGCTGTTTGAGATGCCCCACTGGAGTGTTGATTTCAGGCCCAGCTGCTCTGCTTCTGTCCAGCTCATGGCTCATGTGTCTGCCGATCAGCAGCTGATGGTTCGAATACTTAGTTCTCTGCCACCAATGTGGAGCACCCAGATGGACCTAGCTTCTTTCTTCCTTTGCCCATTTCTCTGCCTTTCAAATAAATAAATACCAAATCTTCACACATTTGGAAGTGGATACGTAGCTTTTTGAAATTATTTTGTGGACTATGAATGAAAAATATCTAGACATCCAAAGTGGAATAGCTGTGTAGGAGAGTGTGTGTATTCTTAGCAGAACTTGCCAAGTTCCAAGTGACTGTCTCATTTTACACCCCACAAAGAGTGTTATGGTGTTATGAGAGTTCCCTTTTTTTTTGCATTTTCTCAGAACTTTAAGTTTTTGCCTGTCTGAGCGTATAAAATGCTATCACTTTGTGGTTTTCAGTGTGTGTTTTTCTGATTACTGGTGAGATTAAACATTTCATGGGTTTATTGGAAATTTAGATGTCCTATAAGTTTGTGATTAATATGCGCATTTTTTAATGTAAGGATTTAGTTTTATGGCATGTTGACTTTTGCAGCTTATTTTGGGGGGAATGTTCCTTTAAATCTCTTTACTGTTCTGTCAGCTTAGTCCTTAATTATCCAGAAATATTTTCCATGACAAAGCATTCTTGTCTTTGATTTGTCCCCAGAGGGTTTTCTCTGTAGGAATTAATTGCTGATTTTCCTTTGCATATAAGGCATCAACCATCTGTGAGTGCATGATGAGAAATTTATCTTTCTACCTCGCTAGATATAGAGGTGATTTGATATGGGTTAATGGGCAGTGTAAAAGCAACCTGTCAGCTGTTGAAAAACCTAGGGTCATGTTGGTTGAATTAATAAGATCTGATTCCTTTATACTTAACTTCGTGTAGAAACAGGGCCTCCATTGAGTCATTCAGTGATTATTTGAAGTGGCCAGGGCATTGGTCAGAGGCTGAGTTACTGAACTGGAACTGTTTGTGCAAGGGGCTGAACCTTACAGAGGTCCTTTCCTGGACCTTGGATACCAACTTGGGAATATCAAAAGTTTCTTTTCTTTTAGAGGTCAGGAGAATTTCTTTCAGTGACTAGTATTCACTTTAAAATGTTAAATAGTCCGATGTGATCGAGAGAAAACTTCATTCCAAAGCTAGTTGTAGTATTCTCTTTCCCAGATCATTCCTACCTAGTATGTAACTTGGGAAATTTCTTGAAAGTGGAATCTCATTTCAGGCATCTGCAGCTTTACTTCCTAGTTGAAAAGAAAGGAATGTGGAGGGAAACAAAGGCAGGAGAGAAAAGAGATGAAGTCATCATTTGACTTAGCTGGTGTTTGTGATTCTGCCTGTGGCAGGTGTCTCTGGTACTGATTGTTTGGAGTCTTTTAAGAGAGACTGAGAGAGAAAGATCTTCTATCACTGGTTCACTCCCAAAATGGCTGCAATGACCAGAGCTGGGCTGGTGTGAAGCTAGGAGCCAACAACTTCTTCCAGACCTCCCATGTGGATTCAGGGGCCAAGAGGTTTGGGCCATCCTCAGCTGCTTTCCCAGGTAATTAGCAGAGAGGTGGATTGGAAATGGAGCATCCTGGACATAAACTGGTACCTGTATGGGATGGAAACATTGCAGGCAGGGGTTTAGTTTGCTGTGTCACTTTGCCGGCCCTGAGTCTGAGCCTTCTTCTTCTTCTTTTTTTTATGTGTTTTCTGAGCTGTCCAGATAATATGTTCCATGAATTTCCCCAGTTCCTTTACCAGTGGCTACTCCACAGTCTCACTGCTGTGTCTTTTGGTTTTAGCAGGGAATCCTGAGTGTATGTCACCTCTAGCCAGCTCCAGCCAAGCTACTTCTATGACATGAGGGTTGTTCAGGGGCAATTGCATGTGTCTCATAATGCCAAACTTTAGGAGGCCAAGCAGCTCTCCTAATACTGACGTTAGAACTTTTTTCTCATCTTGCTGTGGAGGCCTGTTTCAGCCAGGCTCCTGCCTTCAGGATCTCTCAGGCCATGGCTTTTGAAAATGGCCAAGGGATCAGCAGCAACATGTGGAACTTTGTTGGAAATGAAGAACATCGTGTTGCAAATCCCAAGAAACTGAACTGGAACTTGCTATTAGCCTTAATCCCCAGGTGATACCCTTGGGAGGCATTTGAGTCCATTGTGATTGGAAGCTTTATCTCTGTGGTGGTAGTGTTGAAAAGGTCTGTGGAAGCCTTAAGAGGTGGCACTGGGGGTGCATGCTCAAGAGACAGTTCTCACCTAGGGTGGGATTGGGTAAACCCATCTTGCCATCATTCTCAATTCTTATTTTGATCCTCAGATAAAAATCCCACTTTTATTAATCAGAGAAAGTTATCTGGAGTTGATGGAAGGGGTAAAGCAAGAGGGTTGGGTGGAGAATCTATCCTCCCAAATTTGCACTGTAGCTTGTTCTAAGAAGATTTACAGCTTCGATGGACACTGTCTCAGGGACCACAAGCTTCTTAGGTGATGTGATTCAGAATCAGCTGGTAGTAAGGCTTCTGGAACTTACAGAGTTCCCTTATATTATTACAATAGATAGTTCTCCATAAACAGTCATAAGTGCATCATTGCAGGCATGGACAAGGGTAGAGAGTCCAGCATCCTAAATATCCATTTCTTTCAATCAGTGTTCTGTTTGTGATGTTCATCCATATTGCTGTGCATTGCATTTCCTTTTTCTCTTTCAAAATTCTGTATATTCTGTTTGGTAGCTATTCCACGATTTTTCCATTATTTTGTTGGCAGACGATTGGCTAGATCTACGTGGGGGCTGTAATGTTGCTATGACCATTCTTGTACACATCTTTCTGTAAACATAGATAATTGGTTCCTATGGAAGTATATCATGACGTGAAACTGTTGGACCATAGATCATATGTAGTTAGCTTTAGTAAGCCCTGCCAAATGGTTCTAGAAATTGGTTAGAACAATTTATGTTATGAATAGCAATGCATTAACATTCTCTAAAACCCTTTAATTTGCCTTCAAAATTAAGAACATCTGTTATTTTCAACTGGATGCTAATGTATTTATCCAAGGCCTTTGAATGACAAATGCTTGTAAAGGGAAAGTTTTCGTGGTGACTCGGCCATGGAGAGGCTGTCAGCTGCCCATGCAGACAGGAACAGAGCCTGGAGGTGAGCAGAGTTCCTGGATTCCCACCAGAAGTCCAAACTACTGTAGTGCCTGTGCCTCCTCCACCCTGACCTTCCCCAGTGGTACAGGGTGGTAAGGTACAGTTTTAAGTTCTAATTGATTTTCTGGCACAAATAACCAAGAGAGTCCTGCTTTTAGAGAGCCTGTGGCAGAAAGGAACATTACAAAGACTCTTTTAGTCTTCCTGTTTCTAACACCTCTACTTTCACATTGTTAAGAAAGAATGTTTTCTCCCGAAATGTATCACAGTGCAGTTTATATACCTGCCAATGATATACAGTATGCGCCTTTACTGTTGTGAATGTGGACAATTAAAATTCCTGGGAATATTTGCTCATAGTTGTTGTAGCGGGCATGTGGAACTTTGTAGACCTTCTTGATTTTAAGTGAGAGTCAAATAATATGAAGATAAGTCTACTTTCTATCTTCTTCAGAAAGTTTATTATTTCATTAACAAATGATAGCAAT
Organism: Ochotona curzoniae; assembly: GCF_017591425.1. Classification (NCBI taxonomy): domain Eukaryota; kingdom Metazoa; phylum Chordata; class Mammalia; order Lagomorpha; family Ochotonidae; genus Ochotona; species Ochotona curzoniae. The sequence goes on from NW_024467123.1 coordinate 10,560,371, forward strand.
AAACCCTCCAGATGGGATTTTTCCCAGATAATCCTTATATTGAATACATTATGTTTTTGTGTCTGAAATTTAAGGAATTGTTATACTGGAGGAGTTCATGTTATAGGAGAGTGGGCACTTTTGACAAAATTCAGCATCCATAAAAACTAGCTCTCATGTTGCATTAATGTAGGAGATTGTACAACTACCACAGTGCAAGAAGATGAACAGTAACTTTTGTTGTGGAGTCAAGGAAATTTTGCATGGAGAAGAAATTCTTATAATCTTGGTAGGAAGAGAGAAGACAATAGAGAGGGAAAAAGAGAGAAAGAGAGAGAGAGAGAGAGAGAGAGAGAGAGAGAGAGAGAGAGAGAGAGAGAGTGCTTCCATCTCTGTCTTCTCCAAATGGCTGAAAAGGCCAGAAACTGGGAACTCAATCCATGTGTTTCACGTGGGCAACAGGCATTCAAGGATTTGAGCCATCACTGCTGTATCCCAGGATCTGCATTCTATTTTTGAAATATTTTACATGTTATTCAAAGAATAGCATTTTTTATAGTAGTTTCCTACAACCAATCAAAGCTAGCACATTTTTTTTCTTAGAAGCTTTTAAAGGAATCAATGATTTATTTATCCAATGAAACCAAGACAATGTCTTCCCATCTGATTATATTTGAAAAGAATATGATTGGTTTTAATGCAATGCACATCTGGAATACCTGACACTGTTAAAAGTACAGATGACAATGTGATTTGGGAAGTTCTGGCTTACTCTCACCACTGAAATGCATAGATTGGCTAAGACTGGGTTCAAGAAATCAATTCACCTATATCTGGATGTCCGGGGCCTCACAGATTCCCTGTCTCTTTTGAAACCCTGAGTCACAATGGGCACAAGTGAGTTCTGTCTTTTATGATTATAACTGTTGTTGTTGAGATGGCTGCAAGAAATCATGTATGTCCTTACCCCATTCCTTTTGTTCCTTGTCACCTCAATCAACTCTTTCTATGTAGGTACCCTCTTCCCTCTGTAGGACAGTCCTTGCTGTCTGATAACCAGTTTCTCCTTGCTGCACTTCTGTTTCTACTACACAAGGGTAAGTTTGGGTCTTGCTGAACTCATAGATAAGGTCAGGCTGCACATGGCGCAGACATCACTGCAGATGTGTCTGTAGTGTAAGGGTCTCAGAACATGGAAAATATTGCGGGGATGTTTTCTCCAGGGTCCAGCCACCAAGTCCCTCTGTGATAGAAGCTTCCCAGTGCCTCTTCCTTAGCTCCCAGTCACTACCACCTGCCCACCGCGGGAAGCACTCACACAGGCCCTTTTCTGTTTATTCTGCTAACCTGTGAAGTGAGCTAGTTCTAAAGTTGCATTGAATCTATCCTAGGAAGCCCCTGGTTATAAGATGTGGCATTATTCTATGGTGTCTCTTTATCTGTGGTGATTTTTGCAAAGAAAAAAAAAAAAAGAAAAAAATAGTGTAGGGAACTTCAAAGCGAAAGGCAGGAACCAGAGGCTAGCATCTGAGGAGCTGGCCCTCACTGCCCTCCAGAAGAACCAGAAGGAATATTTTGCAAGCATCTGGTGGAGGGGTGGGCGGGCAGGGAATTGCAAGACCAGTGAAGCTCACTGGGAGAGAATGGGTTGGAGGTTGGGAGAGATGAATGTTCTACCCTCATTCTCCCCTCTGCCTACCATCTCCTGCCAGGCCTGTCCACTGGTCCAAGCCAACCTGAAGCTAAAGGTTACAGAAGCACATGCACTTCACAAGAAGAAGTGTGGCATGCAGGCCTGGAAGATCAAGGAGAAGAAGTCACTGGTAGAGCTACTACGAAGGAATAGTCCACTGATTCAACTGTGAGACGGTGCTCTCGTCACTTCGAATTGTAGTTAGCACTTACCGAAATAACTATTAAACAGAGAGACGTGAATCTTTATTTTTATATCATAAAGTACATTACTGTATTTAAAATGATACTTCAGTGCTGAATAATGGTGTAATCTTACAAAAGCCTTGCGTGGACGTCACCCCCATCCTCCACAGATGGTTGAGTAATAGCACTTGTTCCTCACATGTTTCTAGAATGTTACTCGTTTCCACGCTAGGAGGAGAAGGCTGATTTCTCCTCGCTTGGCTCTGACTTGCATGCAACTGAAGGATGCAGCACATGTGATGCTGACTGACTTGTGAAACTGCATCTGGAAAGATGATACGCCTTTCTCTCTGCTTGCTGGAACACCCTCCGTGCAACTCAGAGTCTGCATCTTCACAGCCTGACTACCCTGTGGCTGCCATAGTGTGTGGAAGGATAGGCCGGTCCAACTGAAGAAGGGGCACATGGTCATGCCTGGAGCTTTTATGAAGAAAGGTGCTTTGTTGGCCTCCAGCTGCTACGGCCTCTGCCTCTGCCATTGCTGTGGTACCTGCTCCTGGAGTGCTGTCTAGGAGACATCTAACCAGAACCACCCAGCCAAACCCTTCCTGAACACCTTGCTCACAGAAACTGTGAGACATAAAGTGGATGTTACAGTAAGCCACCAAGACTGGAGGTGAACAGTTATGTAGCCATAGTAATTAAAGCAAGTGTGTATTTGTATATTTGAATATGTCTGTTCCACAAGTGTAGTTCCAGTGATGTGTGTGATTAATCAAAGTGAAGACAACATGAATACCTATGGCCAAGATTGCACACACACAGGCAATGACAACTCTGTCATGTCTTGGTCAACAGTGTTTGTGAGATACGTCTGTTTTAAGATGCAACCTAATGAAAGGAAATGTGGTAAGAAAATGTGCCACTTATGACTGATAAACTTGGTAATATTAGTGTGAAGGTGTGGACAGACACAATGAAAAGCATCAGTGGACTTGTTGTTAAGCCTATTTATTTTGAAAAAGCTGAGTATTTTGTAGTTAAAATGTCTTATGTTCATTGGCAAGAGTTATGAAATGCAAAAAAATGAAAAGACAATATAAACCATTACAACAGTACTATCTAGATAAACGTTTTTGGACGCATATATAAATATTCATTCTACACTGCAGGCTGTTTTTCCTTACTCAAAACATGCTGAATCATGTATCTTCTTCAGTAGATAAAGAATAGCATCCGATTTTCTAAGGCTAGCAGAGAATCTCATTTGTTTAACCAGTTATATTATGGGCATTTTGTTTTGTCTTTCCAACTTTGCATTTGTCATTAGTGAAACAGAAAGCATATTTATGCATCTCTGCCTTCCCTGTTCTTTAAGTATCTGTGGAGAATTTGCAAATCTAACAGTATTGGGATTTAATGCAACTTATTTGCAATTGGTGATAAAAAATGACAACATTTATACTTGTGATATGGGTTGACAGAACTCCTCTTGGGAAGATTGTGTTCATTTATGCTCTCTGAACAATTTTTGACAATGTCAGTATTTTCCTCCTTTGCTGATATTTGGTTTTTGTCATTTATCTGATGCCAGTTTTATGCGTTTAAAGGATTTTTTTTTTATTGTTTTGATTTGTGTTTAGAAGTAGTGAAACTGCACATCTCTTTATATTTTGCCCATTTTAATTTCTTCTTTTGTGAGATGGTTGTTCCTAGTCTTTGGCCACTTTCTGAAGTTGACTTGTAAGAGCTATTTGTAAAAGTAGTACTGGCAATGGCAGTAGTAGTGATAATTCTTTATTGTGTATATATCATTACATCAGTTTTCTTGGGGTTTTCAGCTTCTATAATTATGGCATTTTTGTATTTTCTGCACAGAAATACTTACATTCTATGTCAATTCATTTTCTTCTGTGGTTTCTAGCTTTGGTGTTAAGAAAGATTTGCTTCACTCTAGTGTCATTAAAAAGCCTTTACTTATACTTTTGTTCTAAGTGTTACATTTATTATACATTTCAGTCTAACTGGAATTTTATTTATACAATTTAATTTTTTTTCCTAACACAGAAATTAGTGACCCCTAATTATTTAGCGAATAAGCAGTTTTTCTGTTATGATTTAAAATGCCACATTAGTATACACTAATTTTCATGATGCTTGAATTTGCGTTGAGATTCTCTTCTGTGTCCTCTGGCAATTTGTCTTTTTCTAGATGAATGCTGTCAGTCTGATTGCGGTTGTATTGATCTTCTTGTTCACTACAAGGTATTGATGTCTAATAGGCAAAGTCTGTGACCTTCATCCCACTCCTTTCATACTTCTAAATGATTTTTGCAGATGAATTAAAAGGGATTGTTATCAGATTCTGAGCTATTCCTAATAGAATTTTGATTGGAATTACATATAGTGTATGATCTCTTTTAGAGAAAGTTGACCTCTTTTTTAATGGGGGGGGGTAGGGGAGATAGAGAGCTCCCGAATATCCACCATGACCAAGGCTGGGCCACACTGACATTGGCTCCCACGTGGGGTGTGTGTGTGTGTGTGGCAGGGATTCAGTGGCTTGAACCCGAGCTGCCTCACTCCCAGAGTGTGTTTAGCAAGGAGCTGGGGTGAGCAGGTGGACTCAGCCCCTTTGATATGGGATAACTGGCAGCACTGACATGCATCCTGAGAACTGAGATCTTTACAACTCCAGACCTTGTTTCTCTTCAAAACCTAGATATGTATTTTCATTATTCAATAAGTGTTTCGTATTTCTGGGTAGAGTTTTATAGTTTTTATTGTTGCAAATTTATTTTCTCTTTTTCTGTTTGTTATTTTGCTATTTGTTGCTAATGGCAAAATTCAGATGCTTCCCTCCCCTAGTTATCTTTTGTAGTTTGTGAAGAGATCATTACATTTTCAAATATTCATGTTGGAACTATCTTATTGTTTTTCTCAATACTATTGAAAGTTTTCTGTTTCTTTTCCTGAGCTCTCAGGACATTATAAATTATATAAAGTGTTGTTAGCTGGCAATAATTTTACATCCTTCCTTCAAGTGTCTGTACCTCTTATTGCATTTTCTTAATGGCCTTGGTGGAATGTCGAGAGCAGTATTAAATAATTGTGATGACCTAAGACATTCTTATCTTTTTTCTCTCTCTAATGGAAATATCCCATTATTTCTCCACTAAGCAAATACTGATCTTAGATGTGCCTTATGTATTTTTAAATGAAATTCAAGAAATATCCATTGGATCCAATTGTGCAGTTCATTTTAAAATCAGGAATAGAGTTGTAATTAAATCAATGTTTTGGCAGTTAAATGAATATCTTATGTTAATTCACTTGCTAAGATAAGATTTTCCTTGTATTGTAGAGTGATTGATACTTATTCATGATCCAGTTGTCTTACTTAATTCTGATTACTAATACTTTGTTCTAGAAGCTTTAAACTACAGCTCAGTAGCTTTCTTTCTCTTTGGTATTACTTCACAATAGTGTCGCTTGTTTATGACATGTATTCGAAATGTTTCTTTTTATTGGTAAATTTTTGTACCCGGTATATGAAGTTTATTCATAGAACTGAATAATATGATGGCATCTATAATGGTTTGGTGCCCTGTGGAAGCCCAAAGAAGAATGGCTCCAATGAAAGTCAGATCTGAACTCAGTAGTGTGCAGAGGGCCGCCGTGATAATACAGCCACACGGCCCTTTCCCTCCTTTCCTCTTGCAAGTGAGGACATCACTGTCTTGGAAGCTTGTACTGCCTTGCATTTCTGCAGTGACGTCATGCATGATTCGGCTCACTGACTGATATTTCACATTAACACTTGGCTGCATAGCAAGTACCTTCTGTTCATTGTTACTTCCAATGAGAACACCTTTTTCTAAAGCTGAAATGGAATACTTAAGAAAGGATTTCACATTGATATTTAAGTGACTAAAATAAATGATTGGTATTACAATATTTTTTGAAAGTTTAGTTTATCTAAGAACATAGTTAGAAATAGGGTAAAGGTTGATGAACACATTGATTGATCTCAGCATTATCTGGTTCTTAAAAAAAGCCATAATTCAGTGTGATGGACTTCTGAGGGTACTCGAAAGACACTGGGAAAGCAGCAAAGGATGGCTCAGGTTCTTTGGTCTCTGAACCCATGTGGGAGACCTGGGGGAACTCGTGGCTGCTGGCTTTGGATCAGTGATCTCTGCATGGGAAGGTCTCTCCTTTCCTTTTCCACTTTCCCTCTCCCCCTCCTTCTGTTTGTGTGTGTGTCTCCTTGCCTCTGTAAAATATGTCTTCCAAATAAAAATAAGTCTTTTAGAAAAGAAAATATTAGTGTGGGTAATAATATGAAAGAAAAAACAATGGCACAATGTCCAAGGAAGAACTCCAGATGAGAAGTTGCGTGAATAGTCTACTCTCATTTTAGAAAATTGGTATGTATATGCATATGCATGTGTGTCCATCAATCTATTATAAGAGATTTAGTAGTGTGATTTGCAAGATATTATTGGTCTTTATTGTTTTCTACAATTTATCAAGACTCATAAACTGGGAAAAATATCAGCCAGTTCACAATATCTGTTGTCACAGAGAACTAAAAAACCATTTTAGAAGCAGCTTAGTAGCTTTTGCCTCCACTTATTCCATGGAACTGAACTTACTTCCTTGTAGTAACTTGCCAACTCAATGGTGATATTTTGTTGTTCTGTAGCATTTTCAAGGTTGTGTATCACTTCCACACCTGCACCATGTACTTGGACTTTTACAGCAGAATGAATTATTCTCTGAGCAGTTTGTGTGCTGTGTTTGCCTTTGCCTGTGCACTCTACTGAAAATGTCCCTTCAAAGTAGACGCCTAGGATTTCCTCAGGTGCTTTCTAAACAAGCAAGTTCAGATCCTTAAAATATGGAGATAAGATGATTAATAACACCAACAATTCTCAAAATTTTAAAGTAAATAACCCCAGCACTGCTCAAATTTTTAAAGTAAATTTCTTGTTGATACGGAATTCTATGGAGATATTAAAAAGCAATTTATCTTGTGTTTAAAGAAAATGACTTTGGCTTAATAAAATCAAGAGCTCTTGAAGGTTAATCCTAGGACATATGCCCCTTTGAGAGGGGCACGTGAAGTATTGGAGGTGATTATAATTTAGAGAATTTAAAATATTTCCATAAGCGAAGAGGTCTGAATTGATTAAACTTTAAGCTTATTCGATTAAAACACTTATTCTATTATGGCTGCAGTTACAGGAAAATACTTCAGTTGATTGGATAATTATGAGTAAACAGGGAAAGATATCACTTGGAAAATTTATTTTAATTAGTTAAGTGATTGCCATATGAAGGAAATTAAGAAGCTAAAATTGTCTTGACATTGTATCAAATTGACGGACAGAAACTTTAAAATATGAATAGTCTCACGATGTCTATGATGACATGAATTTAGAAATATGTCCTAATTTTTTTTGAGATATAATTTAAAGCTGAAAATTCAACTAATGAGAATTTTGGCCAGTTGCGTGTTCTTGGCAAAGTCTTTCTGGCTCATTTCCTCAACTGTTTGGAGAGAAGACTCCAGCAAAGCTGTTATTAGGTTTCCCAAATAGATCTTAGAAATGAAAAGGAAACTTGAGCTATGATCTCACTGGTTCATTTGATCTCAGACTTAAAATTCCCAGTGATAGGAAAGCAGTTAGTCCATATATTAGAATTTGGATGCAAGTAGAGAAAACAACTTCTTGACTGTGCAACACTGTGCTTGGTGTTTCGTGGGAGTTATTCAACCTTCACAAGAACTCTGTAAACACATTGTGTAGTGGAAGCCCACTTCACACAAAAGTTAAGTTTTAGTGAAAGCATATAAAATTGAAACCATTCTTAGTGTGCACTACTCTTAAGAATACTATTAAATTTCCCATAAAATAAACATGGCTTCCGATATTTAACTGTACCTCCTTTCATAATTTTGCATCTCAGAATAAATAGTTCATGCACAAACAGAAAAGTTAAGACTGAGAAAGAGGAAAGAGAGAAAGAGAGAACAAAGAGGAAAATTGCCTCTCCCGGCGTGTTATGCTCATTCAGCATAAAAGCAGCACAATTGAAGTTATTATGTCTGCTCTCTTACCCTCTCACATCTAAACAATGGATTTATTCTTGTAAAGACATGAGATGATTCCAGTGAATTCTCTTTTTTCCCTGAAGAAAGCAAAGGCTGTAAGTAGTTCTGTAAATTCTTAAGGCCATGTAAATTGGAAGTGGAGAAGCAAGTCAAAAGCTAAGAAATAAGCAAGTCAAATCTACTTCTTAGGTTCTAAAATCGAGCTTCTCCACAACTCTTGGTCATAATACTGCTACATCCGATTGAACCAGACCTTGATTAACACAAGGACTTTCCCCACCTTATCAAAATTTTAAAATTATATTATTCTGAATAGGGAAATTAAAGACAGATATTATGAAGAAGAAAGTGATTTCAATCCAAATTTTATATAAAGGGGAACTCTTAATTTTTTTTTTGAAATATTTATTTATTTTTACCAGAAAGGCAGATTTGCAGAGAAGGAGAGACTGAAAGATCTTCTGTCCATTACTTCACTTTCCAATTGGTTGCTGTGGTGATCAGAAGCCAAAAGCCAGGAGCTTCTTCCAGGCCTCCCACATGACTGCAGGGTCCCAAGATTTGAGCCATCCTCTGCTGCTTTCTCAGGACACAAACAAGGATATAGATTGAAAGTGGAGCAGTTGGGTCACATACTGGCACCCATATGAGATGCTGACACTTGAAGGTGGAGGATTAGCAAGTTGAGCTGTCATGCAAGGTCCAAGGAAACTCTTATTTTTTATCTTTAATGTTCTTTAGCTTTAGTGCAAGAGGGGCTCTCTGGTGATTACCCATATGGTTTTGTAGCTGCCAAAGCGGAATGGGGGCAGGGAAGACAATTCATGTCACGGTGATGGAAGGGAAGGTATGGGCTGGTAGAGTATCAATATCAATTTCGGGAGAACTTTTAAGGGTACAACACCATCATACCTTGGAATAAACATACAGCAGAAAGGGCATGGGTTTAGCCTAAGGGCCAAGGGTCAAGATACTCACATTCCATATTGGAGTACCCAAATTTGACACTCATTTCCAGTTCCTGTCATCTTTTTAAGCTTCATCTTTTGTCTCAGGTGCCAGACAGAAGCTCAGTTTGAAAACCCGATACTGTCAGGCATGGTTATACGTTGGTTCCTCAAAGTATTAAAAAAAAAAGACTTTAATTATATTATATTCTGGACTGCAAACATCTAAGATCAACTTTTTTTTTCCTTCTGTGGGGGAACAGAATTAGACTTTGTCTTCTTCTCTTCTCTCCTTCCAAATTTCACCTTATTCCATATTGTATTTGAGAACATTTTTATTAACCCTTCCTCATCCCCCAGGCTCCGCATAGGAAGCTCCATGCATGAAAGTAATTAGGAACACACAGAAGCTGCAGGTTTAGACACTGGCTACGACATGTCAGATCACATCTGCTTCCTATTTACATGCCAGAAACAAGGGATGTCTGCGTATCAGTGACACGCAAGTTTCAGAGTTGGCAAAGAAGATACAAATATCTTGTTCACTCTGGTGTTTTTATAAAGGGTGGGTACTACATACCACTGCCACAATTTAAAGGATATAACTGCAGAGAAGTGTTCTGTCTTTCCTTCTGGGGAAAAAAATGATGCTTTATTTTCTTATTTGGGTGTAAGTATGATTGCTGAATGATTTAGGTATGACACATTAGTCACTACTGCATTGCAATGTTATGCAAACACTTTCTGACCGGAGGAAATGGTTGAGGAAAATTTACAGGCAGTAAATGACATTTTTAATGCTCCTATATCTTTAATGTTTGAAATGTATTAATTTTTGTTTAAGCCTGGAAATAATTTATCAGTAAGCTGCTAATTTTTTCTATTATTTTCATTTGGGAGAACAAAAAAATTCCATAAGGGATAGAGGCAGGAATTACATTGATTTGAAACTCCAAGCTTGAAATCATTGAACTTCACCTGCACACACACTGTGAAGTATATAAAAAATGTATTAATGTTCTAGGGTTTGGCACAGCGGTTAAAGCAGCTCTTGGGACACCTGCATCTGATTATGAAATCCTGGTTGTTCTCCTTATCCCAGTTACCTGCTGGTGCACATGCCAACAGGCAGCACTTGATGACTCAAGTGCTTAGGTCCCTGCCACCACGTGGAGCGTTTGGATTGAATTCTTGGCTCCTACCTTTGGCCTAAGAGCCCAAGTTGTTGCAGGCATGTGGAGAGGGAACCAGCATACAAGACAACAGGAAAAAGAACAGTCCCTTCATATTCAAGGAAGCAATAAGCTCAGCTGTAGCTGGTAATTAGGAGGCATTCTTGTTCCAAACTGTATTCTCAAGTTGAAATGGAAGTAGTAAATCAGCAAAGGAGATAAGTTTTACTCAAACTTGCTGACACATCCTACAATTCTCAGGACTTCTAAGCTGACCATGTTGGGCAGGGGCCCAAGTCATGCAGTGAGGATTGTCCCGACATACAGAGGCCCCGGGCCGCGGTTCCCAATGGCAGACACTGTCTATTGGAGATCCCTCACTGACACTTGAATTATTTGCTGGGATCCCTCTGACACCGGGGAGCAGGGTGATAACAGGGAAGCAGTACTCCACTTTTTTTTTTTTAAGATTTATTTATTTTTATTGGAAAGTCAGATATACAGAGAGGAGGAGAGACAGAGAGGAGGAGAGACAGAGAGAAGGAGAGACAGAGAGGAAGATCTTCCATCTGCTGATTCACTACCCATAACAGCCACAACGGCTGGAGCTGTGCCCATCTGAAGCCAGGAGCCAGGAGCTTCTTCCAGGTCTCCCACATAGGTGCAAGAACCCAAGGCTTTGGGCCGTTCTCGACTGCTTTCCCAGGCCACAGGCAGGGAGCTGAATGGGAAGTGGCACCCATATGAGATCCCAGCACATGCAAGGTGAGGACTTTAGCTGCTAGGCTACTGTGCTGGGCCCAAGCTCAGTGACTTATAATGAGTTTAAGGAAGTGTTTCAAAGCTGTCAAATTTGAGTCAGAATTTACATTGCACAGCAGTAGATTGTCATTTTTCATTACACGGTGAGCATACATTGGCTTGGCCTGCAAAGGCAGGCGTTAGGTAGGCAGAGGGAATTTCTCACAGGCTGGAGATGGCTTTCATTAGAACATGGCTTCGAATTTCCTCAGAGAAAGGGTATTGTCTTTAAAAGGATGTTACTAAGCAACTGCAAAATTTCAGACCATGATTTTATCCTAGAAGGAGAAAAAAATAACCTATATCTAGAATCATTGACATTAAGACATATCTAGGAGCAGGGGGAAATCCCAGCCTATATGAAATTGTACCACATAATTCAAAAATTGAAAATAAAAATTTATTTTTTAAAAAAAGGCATTTCTAGGAGCTGGTACACTAGCCTGGTGGCTAAATCCTCTCCTTACATGTACCAGGATCCTATATGGGCAAGGTCGAGTCCCTGCTGTTCCATTTCACTTCTAGCAACCTGCTTGTGGCCTGAGAAACAATAGAAGACGTCCCAAAGCACTGGGACCCTGCGCAGCCACGGGGGATCTGGAAGATGCTCTGGGCTCCCGACTTTGGACTGGTTCAGCTCCGACTGTTGCGGCCACCTGGGGGAGTGAACTAGTGGGCATAAGTTCTTTGTCTCTTCTTCTCTCTGTAAATCTGACTTTCCAATAAAAATAAACACATCTTAAAAAGAAGATACATATCTAGGGTCAATTACTGAATTTTAAGATGAAAAATTCAACGGTAAGACAATGAGAACAGTAAACAGAGAAAAATAATTTGGCTTCAGCCTTCATAGACGATCTGCACAGAGCCTTCAGCCAGAGTGACTTCAGTGTTTGAGCAGCTTGAGAATTCAAGTGGGAAGTTAAAAAACACTCCTTCTATTCTTTTATTCAATGACTTACAGAGAGAAGAAGAGAATATCTTCCATTCACTGGTTCACTCCCCATATGGCTGCAACGGCCAGAGCTGAGTCCATCTGAAGCCAGGAGCCAGGAGCGTCTTCCGGGTCTCCCAGGTGAGTGCAGGGTCCCAAGGCTTTGGGCCATCATCTGCTGCTTTCCCAGGCCACAAGCAGGGAGCTGGAAGGGAAGTAGGAGAAGCTGGGACACAAACTGGTGCTCATATGGGATCCTGGTGTATGCAAGGTGAGTGTTTAACCATTGAGCCATCATACCATGCCGTCTGAGAGCCAATCTTGAAAAATCTACTTGAGTATAAAATTTAAGTGTTAGCCATGCCATGATTTGTGGAACAGTTTTGGAACCCACAGAAATAGAAATCAAAAAACAATGGGGCATTATAGGGTAGAACACTATAAACCACGGCAATGTAAAATAACTGTTTAATAAAATGTGGCACTTGGAGCAAAGGTGGAACGAAATATAAGTGCTAGTTTCTGCATCCTTCAAAGTAGGTTACTAAAATAATAAATAACCATAAAATAGGAACTAAAATATTTACAGTTTTTAAAAAAAATTATTTATTCGAAATGCAGATTCTGAGAAAGATAAGGAGAGACAAAGAGAGAACATCTTCCATCCACTGATTCACTCCCCAAATGGTCGTAATGACTGGAGCTGGGTCAGCCTGCAGTTTCCTCTTGGTCTCACATATGGGTGCAGGAACCCAAGGATCTGGGCCATCCTCCTTTGCTTTCCCAGGGCATAAGCAGGGAGCTGGATGGGAAGTGGAGCAGCCAGGACATGAACCAATGCCCACATGCGGTGCCAGCACCACAGTTAGAAGACTAGCTACTATACCACAGCACTGACCCCTAGTCACAGTTTTAAAAAATAACCCTTGTCTTTTTTTGTGTGTGGTGAACTTTTCACAAATGGAATCTCTTACAAATGAATATTGATCTGAGGTACAGCAATGACTCAATACCTTCTGGCCAACTGTGGGAAAATCCGCAGTGACAAATCTCTGCTTGCTCGTGACTGTGGCTTTACAGTATTCTAGTATGTGAATAATGCATCTAGCCGATCTCTTTGACAGTCTCGCAAGGAAGAAAATGGTGGGAAGGCTTCTCTGACATAGCAAACTTAACACAGCCACTGTAACTGCTTTGGAGGAGATCCTGTTTTCTTTTTCGTTTTTTAACTTTTTTTAAAGATTTATTTATTTTTTATTGGAAAGTCAGATTTTTCAGAGACAAGAAGAGACAGAGAGAAAGATCTTCCATCCACTGGTTCATTCCCCAAGTGGCTGTGACAGCTAGAGCGGAGCCAATCCAAAGCCAGGAGCTTGGAGCTTTCCCCAGGTATTCCATGTGAATGCAGGGTCCCACGGCTTTGGGCCGTCCTCTATTGCTTTCCCAAGCCACAAGCAGGGAGCAGTGGAACAGCATGGACATGAACTGCTGCTCTTTGGGATCTTGGCACAGGCAAGATGAACACTTTAACCACTAGGCCACAGCGCCAGGCCCGAGATCCTGTTTTATTACTTCAGAACTATATAAAGTATTAAGTTTATCATTGGAAACATATTATGCAAACATCCTCTTTTTAAATACCAAAGACCATATTCCGTGCAGTGTGTTGTTTGCACTACAAGAGGTACATTGTCATTGAAAGTGAACGAGGAACAACACGTGGAGATCTCACTCAGGCTTATTGCGTGAATGGACCATAAATAGAATTGTCTGCACTATAAAAGTATTAAGTTCTATTTCCCCTCTCTGTTTTTCTTTATCTTAACATGATGATTATATTATAGGGCTGCTGTCATGATCCCTGTGGCCTTTGTTTTGAGAAAGAGGCTTTTTAAAAATTGTTATTGGTAGCAAAGGAAGCAGGTGCCACATGGCTCAAATCCATGTCTCCAGTGGGGGTGACAGGGAAAACTTTACAAAGTGGATAGGAGAAAGCTGGTGGGTGGGAGTGTACAGCAAGACAGCGATCTTGCTTGGAGTAGCTTGGAATCAGGCCAGTGTGGTATGGATGGACTTCTAGTTCTCCATCTCCCTGTGCCAGGGACCTGTGCTTTGTTGTTGCTGCGGCTTCTTCCGTTCTGCCAGCTTCATTGTCTGCCTGCGGTGCATGCCGAGCATGGACATACCCAGTTATCTCTGTACACGAGCAGTCATGCCTCCAAAGCAAGGACTTAAACAAACAATATTTCCAGACCCAGATCCATTGTTCATACACAAAAGAGGAAGTTTTCAGGAAAACAGGGAAAAAAACATTCACAGGAATCACGACAGGAGGCTTTTATATTGGGAGCCATAATGAGAAACCGAGTAAAAGGACAGCCTCATGCCAATTGTAAATGTAAAAGTGGAATAATAAATAAATGTGATTCCACTGAGCTCTTTTAGGTAAGAGAGCACGCAGTGTCCGTTTATTTTGCAAAAACCTGTTTTTCTTTATTTCTTCTGTCGATCCATTCATATATACTTTTACACTTGTGGGGTATATATTTATATAAATGCGTATGTGTGTTTTTACACAGAAGTGTTGTATTTGTGTGTGCACATACATCTCATCTACAACTGTATCTATACCTAGGAGGGGATTTTTGCAAAGGAAAACACGTTATTAGAAAGAATCCATGAGTTAAAAAACATTTTACCCTCCAATAAAGTTGTCTTTTGACCGCATTTTTCTAAAACTGTTTGGGAATACCTTCATTTATCTATGTCCACATCTGCAGAAGAATTGATTGTTTTGTAAAGGATAATGATGTCAACAGAGTGTTAATGCTTATTTCCAGTAGGTAAAATTTGGTAGTTATTAAAAAGATTTATTCATTTTTATTGCAAAGTCAGATTTACAGAGAGAAGGAAAGACAGAGAGGAAGATCTTTCATCCTCTGGTTCACTCCCTACATGGTTGCAATGGCTGGAGCTGAGCCAATCTGAAGCCAGGAGCCAGGAGCCTCTTTCTGGGTCTCGCACACGGGTGCAGGGTCCCAAAGCCTTCGATGGTCCTCAACTGCTTTCCCAGGCCACAGGCAGGGAGCTGGATGGGAAGTGGAGCAGCTGGGGCATGAACCAGTGCTCATATGGGAACTTGGTACTTTCTAAAATCTGAAAGTTTTATAAAACTGAGTATTGCTAGAATTGTTCTGTGAGAGTGACTAATTTTATAAAAACATGCCGTTCTTTCCTACCCCTCAATCAGAGTAGATGCTATAACAGAAATTCCTAATCTCTCATGTTGTTGTGTCTACAGGCAGATCCGCACAAATGCTGCATTTTGTGGTTGGGCCATTGGGGAGCTGGCAAGAGCTGCTGAAGTGGTTCATGATCTCTCTTGCTCTGCACACAACCTCACCTCTCACACATCTCTGCTGCCTTTATGCCCAGCTGCTTGCCAGTGCTCTTGCCCTGCTGGCTGTGGTCCTGGAGGGACTCAGGCCTGTCAACGTCGGCTTCCAAGTCCTTCACGCTCCTTGTTTCTTTGTGGTCCACTGTTTAGGCTGCTTCTGCTTCTTCCTTGCTCTCCCGCCGCTTGTCTCTGCTCTGTCTGTGCTGCCTTGTACTCCAGGCTCTGCATTCTGTTTATTCCTTTTGCGCTTTTTTATAAAAACTCTTGTCATGTGTGGGATGAGGCCTTTGCTCTTTTAAAGTGGATCGCTATTGTAGATAAACACGTCCTTCTAGGAAATTCTGCTTGATTTTTAGAATGTATTTGAAAGGCAGAGAAGCAGTCTTCAATCTGCCAGTTCACTTTGCATGTGTTCACAACAGTTGAAGTGGGGCCAGGAGCTCCATCTAGGCCAACCAAAGAGAGGGGCAGGTGTGCACAGACATGGGGAATTACCTGTTGCTTTCCAGCATGTGCATTAGCGCAGCGCTGCAATCAGAAGCAGAGCTGAAACTTGAACCCAAGCCCTCTGACATGGGATGGGCATGTTCCAAAAGACCTCTTCACCCTATACTAACATCCTACTCACTCGTAATTAAAAAAAAAAACAAAACAGATTTTGGGCCTGGCATGGTGACCTAGCAGCTAAAGTTCTCGCCTTGAACACGCCGAGATCCCACATGGGTGCCAGTTCTAATCCCGGCTGCTCCACTTCCCATCCAGCGCCCTGCTTATGGCCTTGGAAAGCAGTCAAGGATATCCCAAAGCCTTGGGTTCCTGCACTCGTGTAGGAGACCTGGATGAAGTTCCTGGCTCCTGGCTTCTGGTCAGCTCAGTACTGGCCGTTGTGGTCACTCGGGGAGTGAATCATTGGGCAGAAGATCTTCCTCTCTGTCTCTCCTCCTCTCTGTATATCTGACTTTACAATAAAAATAAATAAATCTAAAAAAAGAGAGAGAGATTTATTTATTTGAAAGGCAGAGCTAGAGAGAGGGAAGTAGAGAGATAGAGGAAAAGAAAGATTTTTCTTATGCTGGTTCACTTCCTAAATGGCTGTCATGGCTGAAGATAGGAGCCTGGAACTCCATCTGGGTCTTCAACATGGTTGCAGGGCTCCAAACACTTGGTCATCTACTACTGCTTTCCCAGGAGCTTTTAGCAGGGAGCTAGATTGGAAGTGGGGCATCTAGAACTTGCACCGGCACCATATGGGATATCAGAGTCTCAGGTGGTAGCTTAGCCCACTGCTACATTACCAGCCTCTGTGATCTTAATTTTTAAGATTCATTTAAACTTTTCTTTTAATTCATTTTCCCAGGAAAAGCTGATAGAGTGTCTAGGCCACTGAAGTTGGTCTGTTGTGGAAAAACACTGTCTGGATTGACACCATGCCTCAACAGGCTAATCCTCCACCTTAAAGCATCAACGCAGGGTTGTCGGTTTGTATACCGGCTACTCCACTTCCACTCCAGCTCCCTGATTTGGCTTGGGAAAGCAGCAGAGGCTGGCTCAAAGCTTCTCTGCACCCAGAGAAAGCTCCTGGCTTTGGATCACTTGTGACCATTTGAGGAGTGAACCAGCGGATGGAAGCTCTTTCTCTGTCTCTTTTGTCTTTGTAAATCTTTCAAATAAAAATAAATAAATCTTCCCATACACACACACACACACACACACACACACACACACACACACACACACCCAAAACTAAGACAAAAACAACCTACTCTCTCCTGGTTTCTGGAGGGAATTGAAATCATCTTTGATAGAAACTATAGTGGGGCATTGGTTTAGAGAAGAATGGCTCTGAGTTAGACCAGGGACCAGTGATGACTCAGAATGTCATAAGAGAAATATCTTGTGGATACTTAATCTCATATATGCCCACTGCATGCAGGTACCGGGAGTCTTAACAATATTCATGGAAAATGTGCATTATTGTCAACTTTGATGTTTCCATGGATTTTTGAAGTACCCCTATACATTTGCAGGGTTACCACAGTTCACTGAATTCTTTTTCCATTCAAACAAGATCTGAGTCTGCTGTTGACAAAATCTTCTTTTCAGTATTCTTGCAGTTTCCCAGGAGTGTATTATCACATGTGTTCATAACCTCAGCCATCACCCATCCTTTGTTAGGGTTCCCTGCCCTTGATGCTTGCCACTCAAGAAGTCCCTTGAAGGCAAGGCTTCCCCAGGATTAGCTGCTGCTGTCAGTACCTTTGTGCAAATAGTAACGAGAAACAGATTTCCTGGAAGAGTGGCTAAACACCTACACTCCTGGTGCAGATGCAGGGTAAATGATGTGGTAGGGTAGGCAGCTAGCTCAAGGTCACAAGCTTGGAAGCCACTCCCCTCACCCCACACACCACCACTTAGGTGATCCCTCCTGCCCAAATGTGATGCTCCCCTGGGACCTGAGAGGGGGCAGTATTGCTTGTTGTGTAACCACTCCCCTTGCAAGCCCTCATAAAGGCCCACGGCAAGGAGGGGACCCTCTTTTGGCTGTGTGCTTCTGCCGCTCTGGCACTCTTTCCCAGGGAGACTCTGAGGACAGGTAGCACCAGAGCATGTCCTCTTTATGTATGTATTCCTCACCCTCTGTTCACTGGGGATGGAACAGTAAAGATAGCAATGTTAAGATGTTTTGTATTTCTAATTTGTGTACTTAAGAGTTCCAGTGAAGGTGGGGTCTATCAGTAATGGAATGTGGGCAGAGAAGCCAAGAAATGTGAATGTCTGCAGCTTTATAAATGTGCCCAGGTTGTTCACTGTATGTCTCTTATGGTGACTTATATTGCTGGGGAAGCTGGGACATAGGTCTTCAGATGGACTTTAGGGTGATGGCCATTTGTTCCTCTTGGGGTTTCAATTGACTGGATTGCCATAGGGACTTGTCATTTGCTATTTCTAGTGGGCCCTGTTATCACCAAGCTTGGTTTATAAAGACTCCTTAATAAACCTTAGATTGTCTGGCGTGATCTCGCTCACACCCAGCAAAAACAAAATCTGAGTTGAGACTGGTATTATACTGTGGGTCTATTTCCCAAGTCTTTCCACTTAGGCACTTATGCAGATACAACTCAGTCTCCTATAAAAGCAACAAGCAAACAGATCATTTTCATGCAAACACAGTTAATTCCATATGAACAGTTATGCCTCAGATCCCAGTTTTGGTTCTGAGTTTTTCAATGCAAAACCAGTCAAATACCTTATCTTAGACCCAAACTTTTAAAAAAAAAGACAAAATTTGAGTTTGAATAATTTGGAACATTATTCTACTTAAAAATAAAAAAAAATGTTTATTCTATTGAAAAGATATTCCAACTACTGATATACAATTGACCTAAACAACAAAAAGATGTGAATGGAAGGTATTAATCTATTTTAGTTATTTTTCTTCTCATCACTTTAAATCATTTACACATGTGACTGCAAGTGAGTGGAACATTCACAGTTTTTGTCTAGAAAGTTTTGGTTTAATCCTCATTACTGAGAAATAGTTTCTGGGGATTGCGGTCTAGCTAGACAGGTTTGGGCACTTTGAAGACGTTTTAGTCATCTGACCTTTATCATTGCTGCTGTGAAATGATGTTAATGTAGTTGCTTCTTTTCTACAGGTTAATTTGCCTTTCTTCTTGCTTTTTTTATTGTAGAAATTTATTCTTTTTTATTGGAAAGTCAGGTATACAGAGAGGAAGATCTTCCATCCCTTGATTCACTCACCAGATGGTGACAATGGCTGGTGCTGAGCCAATCTGAAGTCACAAGCAGGAGCTTCTCCTGGGTCTCTGGGTTTCCCACGTGAGTGCAGGGTCCCAAGGCTTTAGCGGCACTCAGTTGCTTCCCCAGGCCACAAGCAGGGAGCTGAATAATTGGTGGGGTGCTGGGATTAGAACAGGTACCCATATGGGATTCCAATGCATGCAAGGTGAGGGCTTCAGCCACTAGGCTACTACCCAGGCCCCGCTGACTGGTTTTAAGGGAGCTTCCTCTTTGGGATACTGTAGATTGTGCATGTGGTACAGGGTGTCTGTCATGCTGTTTGCTAGATTTCTCGAATCTGAGGATTGGTGTATTTCGTTTCCCTGGGAAATTCTTTTTTTTTTTTTAAGAGTTACTTATTTTTATTGCAAAGTCAAAGTCAGATATACAGAGAGGAGGAGAGACAGAGAGGAAGATCTTCTGTCCACTGATTCACTCCCCAAGTGACCACAACGGCCAGTGCTGCACCGATCC
Source organism: Ochotona curzoniae (assembly GCF_017591425.1). Taxonomy (NCBI): domain Eukaryota; kingdom Metazoa; phylum Chordata; class Mammalia; order Lagomorpha; family Ochotonidae; genus Ochotona; species Ochotona curzoniae. The sequence continues at coordinate 10,579,875 of NW_024467123.1, forward strand.
AAAGCCAGGAGCCAGGAACTTCTTCCAGGTTTCCTACATGGGTGCAGGATCCCAAGGCTTTGGGCCATCCTCCTCTGCTTTCCCAGGCCACAAGCAGGGCGCTGGATGGGAAGTGGAGGTGCCAGGATTAGAACTGGCGCCCATGTAAGATCCTGGCGCATTCAAGGCTAGGACTTGAGCTGTTAGGCCACTATGCCGGGCCCTCCCTGGGGAATTCTTAAACATTGTGCATGTAAAATATAATTTATCGTTTATCATTTCATTTTCCTCTGGCATGAATTCTAAACAGACACATTTTAGAAGTCTCAATGTCCTTCCTGATTCTTTGCTTTTTCATTTTGTTCTCTCTCTTTGCTTCCTCTGGCTAATTGTTTCACATCATTAATTCTTTCTGTTTTCTAATTTGTTATTTGGCCCAAATGATTTTTGAGTTGAGTATCTGTTTTAAAGTTTTAGCAGCATTTTTCCTTTTAAAAACTTTTTGTTCCCTTTCTTGACAGATACTAGTAAGAGAACAAAGAGATAAGTCATAGACTAGGAGGAAATATTTGCAGGCTATATATCTGAAAAAGCCCTGTATCCAAAATATACAAAGAATTCCTCAAACTCAACAGCAAAACACCCCATTCATTTCAATTGCAACCAACTACGCAAAAATTCACCGAAAGTATGAGAGTCATTGCTCAGAGCCTTTGGAAGCATTTGTGGCTAGGAAACTTTAAATGCCACAGAAGCCTTGATTTGCGTCTCATTTTCTACCACTAATTGGATGCTAGCAGGCACTACAGACTATTCAATAGTGGGATCCGTGGATGGTTTTGGAGCAATGTGGCGGGGATGTGACAGGTGATTTCAAGCTGACTTATTAAAGGAACAGCAGAGTGGTGTTGTGCGGGTGGAAAATGGGAACATTCAGACCTTGAGAAAAAAGACAAAATAAACTGAAACAGTGCAAACTGACATTATTCAGGAAAACAAGCTGCTAAATCTGTCTTCAGTGCAGAGGAGTAAGTCTACAGGACCGGGACATTTCGTTGTTTAATTCAACACAGAGCAAATAGTATTATGCATTACTGACTCACTTTTCATGTTCATGTTTAGATCTTAAAGACAATGCAACCTTAATTGATGCTAATGCAGCAGTTTCTGTATACCAAAAATGAACAGGAACATGTCATATAACTTAAAGAGGAGCAATAAGTAGAAAAAAAATTTGTGAAGGATAAGTAAATTCGATAATGGATATAGCAAAAATTACAGAAAAAAAACTTAAAAAATTCCTCTAAATGTTGAAAAATAAGCACTATAATTTATACACAAAACTCAGAAAAGGAACTAAATGATTAAAAATTGGCCTCTTCAGATACCTGCTTTAAGGGAAGAAAGTAGCAATATGCAGAGATCATTTGGCACAGAAGAATTGAAGAGCTGGAATATTGTGTATCTTACAATATACAATGCAATGATCTTATGCTATATTATGACAATATAGTAGTGAAACATATACATGTGAATAAACATTAAAATGATAGATATTTATGCCCTAATGTTAGTTAAAATAGGAATACTGAACTATTTATGTGGATATATATATATATATAAAGCTGTAGCTTATAGGTGATAATACATAAATTTTGTGTAAGCTAATTGCAATAAGGGTAATTTTTCTTTCAAAAAGTTCAAGCTGTGATTATATGAAAATCAGTTTTAAAAATTCATTCACATTCATACCTAAATTAAAAATAATATTACTCTAAATGTCAGCTCCCTCCAAGAATCCTTCTTGGACAGAGTGGACCACATATTAATTTTTCTTACTGTATAAAACATGTCAGAGGCCTAAAGTCCATTGTGTTCTTATATTGGTATGGGGTATATTGTTACCCCTAAGGAGTCTAGATTTTTTTTTTTAATCACCTGTATTTCTTCTCCATGGGATTGGATGAAATAATGCGTTTGGAAATTATTTAAAATTAAAGCTGCTATTGTTATCTCTATTATCCACGGTAGGGAGTTGTGAGTACAAAAGATACAAGTTCCATAAATGCTCGTTAGTGACAAATGAGCTTATAAGAATGAGTGGCATTATGTTCACTTCAAGGTACCCTTCTTGAGGTGTTTCTTCTCTTATTTGAGTAGCTCTGTAGCCCACTCTGTGAGTGGCCCCCTCACTCCCACATGAATGCATGTTTATTCTCTCATTGCTAAATAAGTTATGTTCCTATCAATAGAAAAAAAAGAATGAATGGTGTCAGTCAATCGCTGGCTTTTTATAACTGCTGAAAGCCTGGAGGACTTTAAGTGAAAATCCCTCTTACAAAGCTTCTGTAATGAGATTCGGGGCTTTCTTCAAGTCCAAATTTATGTCTGGCTCAAATCAATTTCCACGGAATCTCAAAATTGGCTCGTACCTTAAAACATGGCCCAAGAGATGGTGCAAAGGGTATTGTGGCTGCTATGGGGGTGGGTGAGCCGTTCTCCTTTAGGTCATGGACAGATAGGAGTGGTCAGTTAAAGGGAATGGGGGTTCATTTGAACCTCTCTTTAATTTTTTATTTAGCATTTCCTGGAAGATCAAGTTGCTTATCCATAGGCAATTTCATGAGGATTCCAGGACTGTCTTACACTGAGACCGTTTCCTGTTGCCCATCAAAGGTTGTCACCAAGGTCAACCTTTCAGCTCTTGACTGATGACAAGGGGCTTGAGTAAGCACCTAGGTGATCTACCTTGTGATGTTTTTGTTGTTTAGGATAATGAACCTTTCTGCCTTGATAGAATGTATTAAGTGATATGAAATGGTATGGAAACCATATCTGGTATGTGAAGCCAAGAAGTTGGCCTATTTGAAAAACATGTAGAGTTTAATGATGAAAGGAAATATCACTTAAGCCACAAGAGCAGGGTTTACATAGAATTCGTCATTTGTTACAGGAAGGATCCTTATCCAGGAGATGTGAAGTCATACTTCTCCTAGTAATGAAGCTTGCCTGGCTGTGACAATTCCCATGTGTCCCTCATTTTTTTGCATAAATATTTCTCAGATCCTCTGGGAGGTGGGCATTTGTTCCAGAAATCAGTTGTTGCTGTCTCATCGGTCTTGCTATGGCTCTGCTTTCTGCTTCCCCAGCATTCATTTTTAAAATTTATTTTTTAAAAAATTATTTATTTTTATTGGAAAAGCAAGATATACAGAGCGAAGAAGAGACAGAGAGAAAGATCTTCCATCTGCTGGTTCGCTCCTCGAGTAGCCACAATGGCCGGAGCTGAGCCGATCCGAAGTCAGGAGCCAGGAGCCAGGGGCTCCTTCCAAGTCTCCCATGTGAGTGCAAGGTCCTAAGGCTTTGGGCTGTCCTCGACTGCTTTCCCAGGCCACAAACAGGCAGGGAGCTGGACGGGAAGCAGAGCAGCCGGGATTAGAACCAGTGCCCATGTGGGATTCTGGTGTGTGCAAGGCGAGGACTTTAGCTGCTAGGCTACCGTGCTGGGCCCTTCCCCAGCATTCTTCGCCCTGTAGATGCATCTTGATCACTTTCCTCAAGGTAATGTGACCTCAAAAACCCTCACAGTGTTAAAAGACCCAAGGACTTAGGAAGGTTTGGGGATTTCAGAAAATTATCTGAAGAAAGGATTCCAGAAATGGTAGTTTTCAAAGTTCTTTAGCGAGGTCATCTACTGGGCGCACCTGCTTCTCCTTTTAACAAAGCCATGGATCCACTGCTTCACCACTCACAGTGGAAGCCATTGAATGTCTCTCCCTCTTACCTGGAACCTAGACCCACAAACCCTAGAGACCTTTATGCATCTGTGTTCCCCTGCACCCTTCCTTTAAAATTTTTTTTTTTATTTGAAGGGCAGAGTTACAGAGAAAAGCAGGGACACACACACACACACACGGGGGCAGGGAGAGAGAGAGAGAGAAATCTTCCATCTGCTGCTTTGCTTTGCAAATGTCTGCAATGGCTAGTAATAGGCTGGTGTGAAGCTAGGAGACAGAAGCCTCCTCTGGGTCTCCCACATGGGTATGGTGGCTCAATGCATTTGGCCATTCTCTACTGCTCTCCCAGGCATATTGACAGGGAGCTGGATCAGCAGGGAGCATCTGGGACTTGAACTAGGATCCACATGGGATGCTGATTCCAAAATGGCCCTAGCACCTTGCTGCTTACCTAGGATGAATGAGAATAATAGTATTCCCTAAAGGGAAAAAGTCAAAGGAATAAGGGTTTTCCTAAAGGGAAATTAACAAGACACCCTTTCTAATTCAACTTGTTCAATTTTGGATAACACCAGTGTGGAATAAAATAATGCAGGTCCAGGTTGGGCTGCCCCTGCCCTGGCCTGTTCCTTTCTTCATTCCCCTTGACTGTATAGGCAGAAGAGAGAATTGGATGTCACACTGCGATGCTTGCTCATCCACTTCATCTCTCCAGCTCTTGGACCACACACTGATACAGGAATGCATTACTCTGCCTCAAGCATTCCTGCCTAAGAATAGGACAATTACATTCTACACTCAAGGCAGAAACACTTTTCTATTGACTGCGAACTCTGCGGAAACACAGAGCTGCCAAGAAACCTGCCCAAGTCACACTTCTCAAAACCTCTTGGCTTGGGATAGAACAGATTGCTTCAGGATTGCATTTTGGTCTTCCCCAGAGCTGTGGGTAGGGATTACATAACCAGAAGGCATACTCAAGTGGCTTTCCACAGAACTGGGGTACAGTCATTCTTCAAAACAAACCGAAGTCTCTGCCATTGCAGAAGGTTTGCTTGCAATTTTTTTTTTTAGCTTGGAAATAGAGCATACTAAAGAATTCTGAGGAAAAAACAACCAACCCTGGCCAGTATTCAACAGCATAATAAAATTAAAGTAACTAAATCAGTTTGTAGCAGGTAGAAATAGAAAAGGCAAAGAAAACAGATTACCGAGGTTAGAAAGAGGCTTGCATACATTTTGGAATTTGACACGTAGGATAGTATTTGAAATCAGCCAAAATTGAGTTAGTAATAAATCATATTCAGACAAGTAAAAGTCTGGGGAGAACAAATAACTGGATCCTTATTATATGTCTTGCATCAAAGTAAATTCTAAACAAGTGAAACATCCGTTTATTACTTAAAGAATTAGCTCATAAATGTATTAGAAGAAAATAGCAATGATTAAAAAGTAATCTCAAAGTGGTAAGAGCTTGAGACCTGACAGAACAATCAGAAGTTATAGATCACAAGGCTGACAAACTGGGCTACATTAAAAAGATGCAAAATGTCAGTGTTATAACAATCCCGCACATAAAGTAAAAAAAGTAAGAGGAAGAATATGAATATGGTAGAGACAAAGGACTTATATACATATGTATTCTTACAAGTCAAGAATAAATGAGCGAAAGAAAAGTATGTGAATAGGTCCATCACAGAGTAAATGAGTTTCTGTTATGTGTCTGTATCTATAAATAGAGCATTATGAAACCATACTTAGGATGTGTAATGTGTGGGTATATTTCCAATCTTATTCATGATTAAAGAAAAATAAGTTACAACAGTTAAGAACAGTTTTCCCCCGTGAGTAGAGTGGGTATGGGAAATGCTGTGCTGCACGGCTTACTTATTATTACTTGCTTGTAAGAGACCTACCTTATTCATGTGCATCAACATTTACAGTGGGCTTACTTGCAAGCCAGGGCTTTCGCTTTTAAGATATGCTCGGAGAGGTTCACAGAAACACATGTGCAAGTTACCCCACTCGAGCATGGATTATAATGCCAAACAACTGAAAATCACCTTATGGTCCCTTATGAGAGGACGGATTAATCATGGTCTGCCTAAACAATATTTAGCTCTTAAAAAAAGATGAGTAAGACCTGAGTGTACTGATATAAAAAATATACACTGAGTTTAAAAAAGGCAAGTGACAAAACAGTATGCTTTGTGTGATTCTCATCTTAATGTTTTTGAAAGGCATTATATAAATAGATGCAACTGCATTTGTATAAATCATTGCTGCGTGGACTTAAAATAAGCTGTTCAGTGCAGTTACCCATGGCAAGAGCACATGGTAGGAATCAGGTGATGGGGAGAGAAAATTTTGCCTGTCATCATATACCTTTCTGCATAATCAAAGATGTAGCTCTTAGTATATAATAAACATATTTGATGTTTGAATGTTATGTTGGCTAGGACAGCGTAATATGTGCTGGAAGAGCAGGTTGTTGCATTTTTCTGAGATGAGTCAGGTGGGGTAAAAGAAGCATCTGCGATCACTCCGCGGTGCAGGAGCCCTTAGCTCCTTCCTTTCTAGCACCCTAAGGAGGATCGCACCAGCGAGCCCCTCTTCCGGCATCTCCCACTCTGTGTGAGGAGAGAGGGGGATGACTGCTCGGGAAATCATGTCTTCTCATGGCTTCTTGCTGCGTCTTCCGACATTTCTGATCTCCGCTCTTGTCTCTTCCTGCTGTGATCACAGAACTCTCCCTGCTCTTGAGGGCAGTGCTGGGTGTCCCTGCTCAGTTATCCCTCTCTGCAGCTCGGTGGGTGGCCAGCTCTGCCCTGGGTTTGGAATGCGTTTGTCAGTATGGCCCAGGACTTACCTTCACGTTTGGGAATTGTATGATTCTGTAGAATGGCTGCCACACCTCCTGAAAACTCATCCAAAGCTTTCTCCATTAGGCCTTGAACGTGGCAGTTCTGAAATGGCAAGGAACTTTCTGTCTGGTTACTAAGGTGCTCTTGTACATTAGAAAGCATCAACGTGGCTTCATGGTGACAGCTTCAGAATTGCTCAGGGAGTGTTAAGGAAAAACATGACATCTCTGACATGGTCTGCATTGTTAGCACCGGAGAGAGAGTCCTGATTGAAGAAATTGTGGAATTTGACAACTCTGGAGTACTTTCTTCTTTCTCTTTTTGTTTCTAGGAAGCCAGACATGATCCTTTAGGCCGAGTTTTCGTATCTGCCAGGGGAGATGGCTGTTGAATGCTCTTTCAAGTCTATTTCCTTTACTTCTATACCAAAAGCGGCATTTGGGCTTCAGACAGTGGTGCGGAATGATGGGATTCTCATGACAGGCTGGGAGGCTAAGTTTTGGCTGGGAAAGTTTTGTTACCGATAAATCACTGCCCTGAAAGAAAAGCTGAAAGTTCAGTGTGACTTTGCTACTGGTGGAGGGGCCTGCCTGAGTTCCACCAGACGGGGAGGGCAGCTGCCCTTGGCCTGCAGTCTTGGTCGGTTCAGGGTGTGTCCTAACACTCCTTCACAACTCATTCCCACCATTGTAGTAACCTTGAGGTGTGTGGATGTCAGTGAGTGGGAAAGTGCTAGTGTGTCTAAGAAGGCGTGTGTGTGTGTGTGTGTGTGTGTGTGTGTGTGTTAGAGAAATTTGGGAGTCAGAGAAATTGAGGTCAGTTGTATTATTTCTTCTATGAAAAATTAGATGGGCTGGGGAGGGGGCTTCTTGATTCAAGTGGCAGGGCTGGGAAGTATCTGATTTTACCCAATCCATCAGTTCCTCTCAGTATGATGCTATGAATACCTATATGTTCCTAGTATAGGATGACTATGGGTGAGTGTGGATGTATATGGGTGAGATGGGTATGAACGTGTATGTTAGAGAAAGGTACTTTAAGAAACAGAGAGGCTTGAGCTTCTTACAAAATAATTCATATATATGACTTTTGACCATATTATTTGTCAGGTATGAGTTTTTATGGGTGCTGTGCATTAATTAAGACATACACTAGTTTCTGATAAAGTTGTAGCTCATAGTTATTTTTGATATCCAAGAATATTCTTTAGAATATCTCATTATTATGGTGTTATTGGAGACAAAAGACTGGTAGAGCCAAGGAATTCTGCATGTGCCTCCCTGATAGGCCCACACTCCTGTCCTCCGTGGAGGATTCTATAGGAAGACATGCTTTATGGAACACACAGAGAAAACAAGGACAAAGTGACAGGCCTAACAGTTGGGTTTGGGCTTGAGATTTCAGTTCATAGAATTTTGATAAAGACAACTAGACTCAAAAAGAATTTTATTTTCTCCCAATCTATCGTATCAGCCAGATAGAAGGAAGTGAAACTACAGAAGGAAGGAAGGAGGGGCTGTGAGAAAGAATGTCGTGTTTCCACTCAATGCCAAGGACGACCTAACTCTGCAAGTCATCACCATTGCTTTCCTTTGTACCAGGACTCCACCCAGGAGGGAGAGTGTGGCACTGTGGAGTCTGACGATCAGACTCATTCCAGTACTCACCCCTGTTCCCATAGTGTGGAAGGAGAAGAAATAAAGAAGTCTGAGAAGTTGAGGACATAGCAAAAGACACTACAACTTTTCCTCTTCTCTCAAGGCTTCCAGGAGATATTAGGAATCATCTAATACAATTCACCCATTTTTGAAGATGAGAATATTTATCTCAATGAAATAAATTCTAACGGCACAGCCAGGACTACATTCTAGGTCTTTGGTCTAGAAATTCTTCCAGTTACCCTTTGCCACCACTTGTACACGTGAAAGCTGCCGAGGTAACTAAATTTCAGAGCATTGAGCTCTATTGGGAAGCTACATGCTACCTAGATTAATCTTCCTGTCTGGAAGATGTTTTAGGAACCCATCATAAAAATAAACATTCTACAAAGGGACAGGATAGCGGATAATCTCATTTTTGTGATATTCATTGTACAATCATGACGTGTTTCTGAAGGACTCGTTTTCTTTCCTGATCACATCATACAGTCATGGACTTTGCAGAGAATAATTGTTACTGGAGTAGGGACACTCATATTTTTACATTTGGACTAGATGTCCAGGCCCACTGATGTGTGTAAGACACCATACTGAATACTAAATATGATGGCTTAAAAAAATCTGTATGACTTTCCACAAATCTCTCTGCCCATTTAGCAAATCCATGGAGATGGGTATGACAGATTCCTAAGATAAACACTGTCCTGCAGAATAATTTCATAAACACAGACCTTGTGCAACCCAGTTATTTCCAATGTTGTCTGAAAAGCAAGTGAAGATCTGAAACTTGCCTTCAGGAGTCAGTCCCAGGGGGTGGAGCTGGCATTGCTATGGTTCCTTATTTTGTTTCTGATCATGAAGATCTATTTATAAGTGAGCTGGGAAAAGTTAGTGAGCGAGGAAGCCTACCACATGAAACAAATTGATCTGAAATTGGACCATGACATAAACAATAAAATAACTATAACTGGAAACACCACAGTTACAAACTGCGTTTAGAATCAGTTGCTCTCTAGAGCCATCTAGTTTATTCCTCAGTTGGCAGAGGATTTTGGGTGCATCTTCCTGTTGCTGCTATAAACAGAGAGCCTGTGAAATGGTCCTTCTGCATGGTGGTACCTGATGCTACTTCAGCCCTATGGGACTACATGTTCCAACTAAAGGGGGCAAGATTACCATCTGATAATCTGAAAACTAGGGAATATAAATTGCAGTGTGAAAAATCTTAAACCTTTGGTTTTAGTTTTTGGGTTTTAGTTCTGAATTCACTGCTTCTCTGGGGGCAAGTAATACCTTTTGTGCTACAGTCTTTCTAATTAGCATCTGCTGTAAACACCTCAGAGAGTGGGCGAGATGACTAAATAGGATGATATGGACATAAAAGTATTAGAAGTAAAAGTATTTTTTTCCTTTTTTTAAAATTTTATTGCATTTCATTTTATGACGCCATCTCATAGGCTCTGAGGTTCCCCCAACCCCTCTCCATGCCCTTCCCCCACAGTGGATTACTCCACATTGTTGCAGTAGTACTGTTCAAATCCAGTCTTGTTTCTTTCATTGCAAGCATGTACCATAGAGTACAAGCATAGAGTCCAGCATCTTATTGTCCAGCTCAATTCAACAGTTTCTTGGGGAGACCAACTCTGGTCTAAAGGCAGAGCTGGCAGAATATTGTTCTGACTAATTAGAAGTCATAACATAACATCAACAACAGTTTCCAACATTATGGAGTTAATTGACATTGTATTGAATGACTAATATGCAGAAAATGCAGGTTCTTAACCATGTCCTGTGACTACTTCATTAACATTTCAATTTTAGTTTATATACATCCAGCTTCTATCCGCCTTAAAATGGCTATAGGGTACTATTCAGCTGTCTCGTGTCTATTTTCATTTTTGTATTTAATAGTTTATAGTATTGAAACATAATTTTTACTGAACTTAGCAGATTTCAGGATAGTCCAAACTGGCTTATAACTTTAACAAGGCATATGTCAACAGTTGAGGCACAGAACACTGTTGGGAGGGGGTGTGCAGAGAAATCCTCAATACCCTAATTAGGAGTAACTTATTCTTGTGTCCTACCTAGTAAGGTGTATGTGAGTCCCCACTGACCGTTTCCTGTCTGATTCTAAGCTTTCCTTGTTGTTCTCTGTCTATTCTAATTTTTTGTTGTTGTTTGTTTTGTTTTGTTTTGTTTTGTTGTTTGTTTTGTTTTGTTTTGTTTTTGGGGGGAGTGGCTCTGGGGAGACCCTGATAGTCATTGCAGGAGAGGGTGGGGAGCCAAAGTTGGAACTAAGTAAGGACCAGAGAAAGCTCCTCTCCCAGTCCTGAAGGGAGTTTATTGTTCTGTTTCTGCAGACTGCTCAGGGTTCCTGGCTGTTGTTCCGGTAAAAGTAAAAGTATTAACTACAGAACCTGGCTAGTGTGAAGTTCACTAAATGCTGGCAGTTAAATATTGTAGCCTTGGTGCATTATCTGCATTTATAACATTTGCTTTATTGATCTTCACTTCTGCCTCAAATCCAGCAATATTCCTCTCATGGAACTGGATTGCTGGTGAAAGCCATGATCATTTGAAAGAATGAAATGTTTCATAACCAACATGTGTCTTACATTTTCTAGCTCTTATCATCAAATAAATACGTGTGTGTGTGTGTATGTGTGACAAATTCAGACCCCCTAGTACAGGCACAACAGAATGGGACCAAGAGTCTGGGCGGTTCCTCCTTCAGTTGGTATTCAGAATAACAATTGAGATTGGTGTCTTGGGGTATGGAACAGTCAAAGACTGTTTTCACTAAAGTAACTTGGGAATACAGCTTGAGATTCATTTAAATGAGGACTCTGTGGCCTAAAAGTAAGTTAAGCATTTCTGGAAGCCACAGCAATTTTTTTTTTTTTTTTTTTTTTTACATTTAGTAAAATGTATTCTCACTGTGAGGGCAAAGCTTCCTAAAGTCATTGTGATGAGACACACTCATGCCAAGCCCCTTTGGCAAGTCGCTTAAGGATATCACGATTATTCTTTGAAAGGTTCAGTGACTTGAAGGGGCACAAATAGAATTTTTGGAGGAAAAATTGGTATTTGTCCAATGTGCATTTAATGATAAAAATGAGGATTTAAAATTTACATGGAGAATGAGTGTAGCTTGGAATGTGTGTTCTGCACATTCCCACTCCATGTTTTCCATCCACTTATTAAGGCAAATCTCACAGGCAAGGCAGTGTTCGTCCTTTTGAATAGATCACGTGATTTTACTCTTACAGTAACTCTGGTATGCTTTATTACTTTATTCTAATGGGAAAAGCTGAGGTTGTAAGAGGTTCAAGATTGAGTTCACAAGAACTAGACTTCAAATTCCAACTTTGGCCTGATTCCAAAGATCTTTATCACTATTACTATGCTGTACAAACCATGTGAGTTTGGAGCATGTAGTTTTCAGTAGATGACAACCTTTTTTTTTTTTTTTTTAAAGATTCATTTATTTTATTGCAAAGTCAGATATACAGAGAGGAGGAGAGTCAGAGAGGAAGCTCTTCCATCCACTGATTCACTTCCCAAGTGGCTGCAACAGTCAGAGCTAAGTTGATCCAAAGCCAGAAGCCTCTTCTGGGTCTCCCACACGGGTGTGGAGTCCCAAGGGTTTGGGCTGTCCTCAACTGCTTTCCCAGGCCACAAGCGGGGAGCTGGATGGGAAGCAGAGCTGCTGGGACAGAAACCAGCACCCACATGTAATCTGGTGCAGGCAAGGTGGGGACTTTAGCCACTAGGCCACCATCCCGGGCCCCTAGATGATGACCTTTACCTTCCAACTGTCACCAAAGGCTGATATTACAGTGGATCAGTAATGGAACGACTAAGATAAGCTTCAGTGTATAAATATGAATGAAGATTTACATTCTTGTTATGTTTTAGGTTGCAAATTCTCCACAAAGAGTTGTAGAATAAATTTGAATTAAAAAGTCTTACCTGGCTGCCATAAACTAAAATGGAACCAGACTGAGTGACTGCTTTTGTGCTGACACATTCATTCTCCAGGCGTACGTCTAGGTCTTTATGACATAAATAAGACAAAACAAGATAAAATTGCACATATGGGCAAGATAAGCCAATTCTCCTTGTAATCTTCTCCTTAGATCCTGACTGATATTCTAGGCCCCGGAAACGTTCATCCTGCATTCTCAAGGAGGAATGGAGTTTGCCAGTTTGAAACTGTGTGCTGGAGATGCTTCAATGATTTGATTACTTTTGTAACCTACAGTGAAATTTTCTCTTCGTTCCTTGAGTCCACATAGATGTCAGGAATACCGAGGAGGTTTTGGAACTGATACATTTGTACCAACAGATCTACACTGAGTGTAGTCGTCACCTCCATCTTGGAAAGCCAGAGAGATATGTCCAAAGAGCCTTTGCAGGATAAATATGGAAATGATGCTTTTATTTTTAAATGAGTGCATGTTTAAGTGATAGTATCAAAATCAATCAGTTCCTTTCTCCCTCTTGCTCAACAACAACAAGATCAATAGATTTGTGAAATATGTCACCAGAAGCCCACAAGCAAGGAATTGTTCCTTTACCTCTGGGGCCAGGAAGAGGAAGGCAGAATGACATTATTCATAGAGGACACTGTCGTATAGCAATTAAGCACAGGGGTTCTGCATGGCTAGATACAAATGTATGGCCCCGCCTTTAATTTGCAGTGTGACCTTGGTAAGTTACTTAAACTCTCTGTGCCTCAATTCTCTCATCTGTAAAAAAGAAGATGATAAGTCTAGTACCTACCTCATAGAGTTTCCCCATGAGGACAAATTGATTTAAGACGTATAAATCCGTCAGAAAAGTCCCTGGCACACTGTGAATGTTAAATCAAACTTGGATATTATTAATTACGCATTCATGGTGTTGTGAGGCTTCTGACGATCCTAAATTTTGTCTTAAATGCATCCTCCCAGAAAAACAGGTGGAGGTCCCTCCAGAGAACCAAGGGCCTGAGATTAGCGTGAACATTCTGATTTGGTTTCTTCCCTAACTCCCAAGCACATCGTCCAACAGGATATGGGAGGCGAGAGAAGTGATGTGCGTTGTTCCTGAGTTCCATCGTGACATGGACCGTTGTGTTGAAGGCTTAGGGGTATTGAACTCACAGGAAAAACAGCCTTGTTGTTTAGGGGAAGAATCTAGGCTCTGAGACAGAAGCAGAGGTATTTTCCTTCTTGTGTGTAGCGGGATGTGAGACCTTTTGTTACCTGGAAGCCGTCTAGGATTAAGCACAGCTGATTTGATTTGGGAAACCTTGGTCTCCGTAATGCAGTTTGGTAAGAGACTCAGAACTCACAAGACACCTGGGAAGGGAAGCAGCAGTAAGTGTGCTTAAAAGCTACTTCTCTTACTAAATTGTGCTTTTCCATGTTCTGGGGCAGAGCCCCACTGAAGGAATAATCTTTGTTAGGTTCAGTCTAGCTAGAAAGGCTCACCGGCTCACCGGCTGTAAGCCAGAACTCCTTACACAAGGATCGTTTGACGAACCCACACCACATAGTTCCTTGCTAAGTTTTTGATTTAGCAGATGATAGTTTCTGGAATGACTGTTTTGGAAAAACTCCAGGGTAAGACAACTGTCTTCTGGTTTTTCTCTTCCTAAAGCACCCAGAGAAAGTAGGGAAGCATTAGAGATAGCACAGCCCACTGGAGCAGACAGGAGTTCTTTTTGCTCACACTGAGGCTGTTTAGTTAGAACTGGCTTCAATTTCATTTTGTCAGCAGGAGGACACACCATGCATTATCATATACAAACTGCAAATAGCTTGGTGGAAAGGCCTCGCCTAAGGCAAGGATTTTTTTTTTCTTTTGAGAAAGTTAAATCTTTTCCTGAGCCAAAGTTGACTTAATGGAAACATTTTGGTCATAAAAATATTCTTTTTGCAAGAATATTACTTTTTGAGAAGGAAATATAATTTCTCTTTTACCCTTATAGGTTTGCAGTTGGATTGGAACCCTGTAGTAAAAGATGGATTCACCAGAGGAAAATCAAGTAAGTTTATTCAGGCACGTGGTGCACACAGAATGGGAGATATCTAAGTGATGGGTAACGGAAAGCTGTGGTCTAAAACTTAAACAGGAACATGGGCTACTGCACATTAGAGGAGTGGTAGGAAAAAGAAAAGCAGTTTGAGGCCTCCAGGGGAAGAAACTTGGAGGAGGGAAATATAAAGGGAGATGACTTGCAGGTCAAGGCCAGCGTGCAGATTCCTCTGGTGCCATTGTGTTGATAGCAGCTATCTTCACTCGAGCAGAATTTATGTTCTGTTTTGAGATGGAAAGACAGGGAGGATAAAATAACCCCTCCTCTGTTTACTACTTCTTTGTTGCTTTTAACTCAAACGTCATTATGTCAAGTAGGCGTACTTTGGGATAACACATTCTGGCTTCCTTAACCCTCTCATTGTCTCAAAGTTAAACTTACGCACTGTGTGAGTTTAGACCTGATCGCTTTGTGCCTTCATCCCCTACTATGTCATATGAGATGAGCGTGGCATGTGCCGCATGGGATTCTGTGAACATGAAGGGAATGACCATAGGTGAGGGCTTAGAATAGAGCTTGCTTGCTCATAGTAAGGAATGCAGAATAATTTTCTTTCACTGCTATGCTACGCTTAATAAATACAATTTTCCCTTGGTATCTGTGATATATTGGCTCCATAATCCCCTGAAGATATGGAAATACACAGATGTTCAGGTCCCTTAGACAAAACAGTGTAACATTTGCATATAATCTATGTACTTCCACTTACTTCCTCTAGAAATCATCTCTAGATTCTTTGTAGTAATGGATGCAGTATAAATTGATACGTAAATAATTCTACATAGAACTGTTATTTACAGAATGACAATACATTTTTAAAAATTCACGCTTTTCAGTACAGCTGCGGTACAGTCTCCACTGCAGCTAGCCTCTTCGGCTGTTGGAATTCATGAATGCAGTTAGAACCTGTGGATACAGACAGTGGACTATCCTACGGTTAATTCTAATGGTTCACCTGAAGGCAGCAATAACCAGCGGCTGTGGAAGAACACTTTATCTCAGTTCCTCACACCAAATGGAGAATTATTTTATCTGCTTGGCACACTGCCTTTGGGAGTGCAGCAATACGATTTTATTTTAAAATCTATTTCACTGTGGAGAACATCTCTCATGCATAATGAGAAGTTCTGACTGAATGATTCCTTTTAGTTATCTGTGTCTCTTATGCGCACGAAAATTTGGAGTGACATTAGCATGCCACATATATTGTTTGGGATCTTTGAGACAGATCCTAACTCTGGAAATTCAGTAGCCCAGAGAGGATCTATGAACATTGGGCCTCTCTCACCTAGTTAATAATTCTCTACTTATTTCTCTTCGAGAGACACACAGTTTTCATGGATCCTATCACATTTATCTTGAAATAATGGTTGGTAGACTAAAGTGATAAACTATAGCCAAAGAGCATTGCCAAGATGTCTTCTGGTGAAGTAAACCGCTGAACCATAGTTTGTTTAATGGCAATAGAAGGAAAAAGGCTGTGTTCTTTCGATATCAAGGGTTTATACAAAGTGATCAGACATCCTTGCTTTCTCCTCCCTGTCCCAATTGCTTTAAGGTTTGGGTTGCCGCTAAGAGCAGCAGAACACTCAGAGAGACAATTCTGTTTGACTCAGAGGTTAATGAAAGGGGAAAAAGCTGGTGAGTCAGCTAGGCAGCAGGCACTCATGGTCTGGGGAACACTTGGCACGGCTCATTCCCTCCTTCACCTGCTATTCTGGCTGTGCATAGATTAGCTCCTGCAGCACTGGCTCGCACAGTGTAGAACATAGCTCGCATTTGTTAGTATCCGTTGCTTACTCTATAACAGGCTGCGCTTTCTTTTTTCCTCCTCAAACTTTTGAAGTCCCTGGAGTTGATTGTCCTCCTGGCCAGCTGAGAAATCTCAGAACGCGAATGAAGAGCTTGTTGCCATGAAAAGGCCAGAAGCCTGCCAAGGACCCCACGATGGGGCAGTAGGAAAGATGACAACCAGGATTTGTTTATAAGGGAACAACTGTTCCTCCCGGAGATGCAGGGTTTGAAGGACAGATTCCCATTTAACACAGAATGAAACTGGTAGAGGTTCAGCTAGGTGGCTGGCCATGGAGGGAACCAGGTACAAGTGAGGAGTGATTGTTTATGGCTACGTGGCATCGGCGCAGGTACACGGCATAGAGGACTGGCCACAGCCCTGTGGTTCTCAGTCACAGAACGCAGAAAAGGTCTTGGAAGAATGTGTTCTCAGTTTTCCCAAGGATGACACGGAACATATTATATGAATAAGACAGATGTTACTTTATGACACACAATAGATACCTTGAGCATTATGTTAAAGGGTGTTTTTCTCAGGTTAAGAAAAGATTCCTGCTGTTGTTGGTATTTCTCACAGATGGGGATAGTAACATAGACAGCTCAAAGCCTGCCTGTTTGA
Source organism: Ochotona curzoniae (assembly GCF_017591425.1). NCBI lineage: Eukaryota > Metazoa > Chordata > Mammalia > Lagomorpha > Ochotonidae > Ochotona > Ochotona curzoniae. The sequence continues at coordinate 10,596,614 of NW_024467123.1, forward strand.
TCAAGGAGGAGGGAAAGCTTTTCTCATCCTGCCCAGGGTGGATATTGTTATTCAGATGATTGTGCATTACCATTCATTCATTCCAAAAATAGCTCCTAAAAAACTCTTGTCCTATTTTAGCAATTGCTTCTGGGGGAGGGCATGTACTGGTGAAACAGAAACGGCAACAGGCAAGTAAATGATGGTCAGCACTGTCAGGAAAAAAACAAAAAAACAAACAACCAACTCTCAAGTGCCAAAAGAGAAAGAAAAATTGTGGCTTTGAGAGTAAGGGTGATGAGGGTGTTGGGAACTCAGCATATTTCTAGAAGTATGACTCAGCATATACAAGCATTGTCTCTGCTCTGCAGATGCCCCTGTCGGGTGGGGATGGCCGTTTAGGCAATGCTTTTGCATTTACGCACAGAGGGAAAACGTTACCTGTCTGCTTCACAGTTGTAAAAACACAGCCGACTACCTCCGTGTTGAGCATCACTGTGTTACCAGTACACAGGGGATAACTTCAGACATAGCTGACATGCAACGGTGCCGGATATATCAATGAATAAATAAAACGAACTTTTAGGTCAATGGGATGCTCATTTGTGGCAGACATAGAATAAATTCATCCCACATTTTCTCTGCCTAAGGTAGAATGTTGGGCAATAATGAAACACTGATTTCCCCTTTACCGAAAACCAAAGCAATTACAAAGAATGTGAACTCCTGAAAACATTGTATTTATTTGTCCTATGAAAGGAAAAAAGCAACTCTCAAGGAAGAAGCAGTACACTCTGGCATGGTGTGTATGTGTATGTTGATTTTAGCTCTGTTATTTATAACTCCAATTATACGCTTTGTGGTGCTATAGTATTAGACCTCTGATTCGAGAATGCTTCCAAATCCTGGTTTATTCCTGTATTTTTATAGAAGGAACCTAAAGTATTCTAGGGTTTTCATTTCATTTTATTTTTTCAAAGTTTTATTCATTTTTATTGCTAAGTCAGATTTACAGAGAGAAGGCGAGAAAGAAAGATCTTCCAACTGCTAGTTCACACCACAAGTGGTCAAAATGGCCAGAGCTGAGCCAATCTGAAGCTGGGAGCCAGGAACCTCTTCTGGATCTTTCATGTGGGTGCAGGGTGCCAAGGCCAGGGGCTGTCCTCAACTGCTTTCCCAGGCCACAAATAGGGAGCTAGGAGAGAATGGAGTGCCAGGACATGAACCGGTGCTCATATGGGATCCTGGTGTATGCAAGCCATGACTTTATGCACTGAGCTACTTTGCTGGGCCCTCATTTTGTTTTTAAACAACTGTAAAACTTGCTTTCTCATCTAATTATTTTAAAAAGTTAATTTATTTACTTTGAAAGTTCAAGTTGCAGAGGAAGAGACATTGAGCGCGATTATTCATCTGCTGGTTTACTTCTCAGATTGCTCCCATAGCCAAGTCATGGCCAGCAGCTTCCTCTGGGACTCCCCTGGGGACTCCCCAGGGCATTAGCATGGAGCTGGACTGAAAGTGGAACAGCCAGGACATGGATCAGCATCCATTTGGGATGCTAGAGCTTCAGGCAAAGTTTTAACCTCAACACCATCTGCTCATTTATTTCTGAAAGATCTATGCTGCATGTATGAGGCAGATATCTTGAAATTTGTAGAAGAAAATGTACATTGATTAATCTAGCAGAATGCTGTGTGAACAATGTCTGGAAGATCAACCATTTGAGGCATCAATAGAACTTTATGGTATTTAAAGTTTGTATATTAATTTGGCTAGGCTATGATGGCCAATTGTATGAACAAGCACTAGCCCACATGTTGCTGTGAAGAGGTTTTTCAGATGTGACAAATACTTTATGGTTACAATTGACGTAAAGATGATACTTTGGAGGATCTCTCTGAGCAAAAATGGGAGATTTTTGGGAAAAGAAGTAACTCTGGTTTAACATTAGAATATGAAATATTTTTTTAAAAAAACTTTATTAAAATACACTACAGGCAGCATGGTGGCACAGCAAGCTAATCCTCTGCTTTGTGGTGCCGGTACACAAACTAGGCACTGGTTCTAGTCCCAGCTGCTCCATTTTCTATCCTGCTGTCTGCTTATGGCCTGGGAAAGCAGCGGATGGCCCAAGCATTTGGGGCCCTTCTACTTCCTCCATGTAGGGCCCCAGTGGAGTTGTTATTGTATTGCAGCTCATATGTCTCCCTTTAGATCTATTAACATTTGTCTCACAAATCCGTACCTTGGCACTGGGTGCATATGCATTTACCGTAGTCACATCTTGCTGGATAGATCCTTTAATCCTTACACAATGACTTCCTTTGGCTCTTTTATTAGTCTTTTTTTTCCCCCTTAAAGTCTATTTTCTCTGATTTGAGTGTAGCTATTTCTGGTTGTTCGTTGTTCCCACTTGCATGGCATATCTTTTACCATCCTTTCACTTTCACTCAGCCTGTGTCTTTACTGGTAAAGTATGTTTCTGGTAGGACGCATACAGATGAGTATTAAAAAAAAAAAATCGAGCCAGCCAGTGTGCATCTTTCAATTGGATATTTAGTCCATTTGTATTTCAAGCTATTATTGATAAGTAATAACTTGTTCCTGCCATCTTTCCAAGCATATTTTATGGTTTGTTTTGAATCTCCTTCCTTCTGTTACTGGGTTTCCTACTTTCACATCCTTTCGTCATCCTGGATGTCTGTCTTTGTGTTTGTATGAAGTATATCCTTAGCATCCCCTGTGCGGAAGGCCGAGTGGGGACAAACGCTTTCAGGTTTTCCTTGTCTTGGAAGGTCTGTATTTTTCCTTCCTTTGCAAATGAAAGCTTCACTGGGTTAAGTATTCCGTGTCGGTAGATCTTTTCTTTCAGTTGTTGGACACTTCTCTGGTATCTTCTGGGCCGTAGAGTTTCTGTTGAAAAGTGTGTGGCCATCTATTGGAGAGCCCCTGAAGGTGACCTGGCATTTCTCTCTTGCGTATTTTAAGATGTTCTCTTTATATTTTATTTTTGGAAGTTTGGTTATAATATGCTATGCTGAGGCACATGACTGCGCATGCCTTTCTGGGTTCTATATGCTTCCTGCGTTTGCATGTTCATGTTTTTCTCCAAATTTGGGAAATTCTCTGCTGTTATTTCACTGAGTAGCTTTTCTAATCAATTCTTTTCCTCAATACCTCCAGGAAATCCTGAAACTGCTCTATTTGGTTATTGGTGGTATCCCGTAGATCTTAAACACTATTTTCAGTATTTCAAAATTTTCTTTTTCCTTTCTCCTCCCTCTCCACATTCTTTTCTTCTCGCTTCATCCCTCCCCTACCTTCTCCCCTCTCCCCCTTCCTCTTCTCATTCTCTTTCACCTTTTTTTTTTTCTGTCTAAGATATTCCAAAAGACTTACACTGGGTCAGATATCATTTTTTTGGCCTCACCAACTCTGTTATGAAGGCTTTCCATTATATTTTTTATTCATTTTATTGACTTCATTTTTAATATTTCTGTTTGTTATTTCTTCAGCATCTGTATTTTTTCTTTTCTTTCTCTTTGCTTTAATCTGTGGAATTTCTCACGCATAACAGAAGGATTCTTCCTTGTTCACGTTCTAGTGTTTTTATGTTGAGTTTTACATATCTGGGGAACCATTTATTATGCATCTGACCACTTATGCTGGTGGATAGTGTTTTTCCTTGAAGACTTTTTGTCGAAATTGTGCTTCTTTGGCTTGGTGGTGTACCTGGGGCTTGTGCTGGAGTGTAAGACTGTGTGCTGGCTGGGTCCAGGGTCCCTGGCCACCACTTGTGCGTAGCTCCAGAGTCCAGAGTGATGCCCACATTGGGTGTAGTGTAGCACTTCTGGCTAGAGTTACCATGGAGAGGGGATCTGGGGCTGACTAGTATGCTCCCAGTCCAAGCCCTTCTCTGCGTCAGGGTGAGCCCACTGAGTCACAACCTAGAGTGAGTTCTTAGTGTCCTTGTACCTCGCTGGCCTTGGCACGTGCACCATGCAGAGCCCCAGTCCACCCTGTAATGTCTCCCTGTCGTCCCTCAGAATGTTTTCCCTGCCTAAGGAGGCTTGAGTTTCCCTAGTCAGACTGCAGGAGTGCACAGGGACCCCCATCCCAAGCTGCACCCTCTCAGCACTGAATTGTTCACAGTCACACATGGTAGGGGATCGGCTCACTGCCCTGGCAGCTGCCCCATCCCTTGCATGAACTGACTGTTCTGGGCTCAGGACAGAGATCAGCTGTAACTGCATTTCAATATGTTTAGTCTGGCGCCTCAGTGGGGAAAGGGGTGGTCTAAGCACTGTGGCCTCCTTGTACCCAGCAAAGTGTTTGTTCAGTCCTGAATCTGGACTGAAGCCCAGTGAGGACCATGGAATCCTCCCTCAGTCAAAGCTACCAGTGGCATTGCCGCAGAAGTTTCCCTTGACCTTGCTCTGATAAGAAGGCACATCAGTGCTGGGTGACAGCGGGGTAGAAGCAGGAGTTGTTGGAGACACGTGGCTGGTGGCTGTGCATCTGTTCTCTTTCATCACCTCACTGTTGAGTCTCTGTTTTGTTTGAATCTGTTGAATACTTCTCTGATTCAGTCTCCTGGGAGCATATTCCTTCTGTTATTTTTCTGGTGTTTTTCTGTGGCTGAGGTCAGTGCAGCTTCTTACTGTTCATCTCCCTGTAACATGAAATCTTGCCCTTCTGTGTGTGTGTGCGTGTTTCTTCTTCTTCTTCCTCTTCCTCCTCCTCTTCCTCCTCCTCTTCCTCCTCCTCGTCTTCCTCCTCCTCTTCTTCTTCTTTTTGTGGCATGCACAACAGATGTGCCACTCAAGGCTGCAACATCAACTCTTGCCTGAAAGGCAGAGCTACAGAGAGTAAGAAACACGCACAGAAACCTTCCATCTGTTGGCTTCTTCACAAAATGACCGCACTGGGCCTTCACATTGTGCCCGAGGCAGTGGGAGCCTGGCTTGTCTCCTGACGAGTAGGAAAGATGGTGCATGTCGACTGTTTCCAACAAACAACATTTTTTTTTAAAGAACCAGATTCACCCGCGTAAGTAATACTGTGATCTCGCACTGCAAAGAATCAGCGTGGGCTTGTAGCAGAGTCCAGGTGAGTGCTGTGCCTGGCTCAGAACAGACTAGCCTCATTGTTGTACAAGTCACTCAGATGACCTTCTCTTTGTAAAACACAACTTCATATTTGTCATTATACTTTTTGTGGATGTGTTGGTCATAGATGCTTAGGGTATTTTAAAAGATAGATGACCTGTGGGTCAATTTCATGGACTAATAGGTTCAGCCAGCACCTTGGCTGCTTTTCTCCCAACACTTGCCTAGGTACAAGGCAGCCTAGGCAGGTGTCTACAGCTGGGGCGCGTGGTGCAAACTTACACTGATTCACTCTTGCCTTCCAGGATGGCTGACATTAGCACAATCATTGTTGATATTTTGTTGTTCTAGAGTATAGGGCATTTGTTGTTTTTTTTTTTTTTTAAATCCTTGGGATAAACTACTTGTACTATTAGAACTGAAACACATGAATTAGCTTACCTGCTTTTTGGTAGTTTGTAGCAAAAAAAAAAATTATTTTATTCATAGGAAACCCCCTCACAATTGGAGAAACAGTTTTTCAGTGTGAATGAATTCAAACAGTAAGCAAGGGCATAGGAAGAGAAAATTCACCTTGCTCTGGAAGGAAAAGCATGTTGATAAATGGATATGTTTCTTAGTGTGATAACGTCTTTGAAAATGTGCTAAAAGAAAAGCATACTTGAGATGATTATTTTGGCTGTAATAGAAACTTGAAAGGCTAATGGAATGTCATTGCTGGTTTCCCAAGCTCAGCAGAACAAAGTCCTGAGAGTGAAAAGTGTGAAGTAGATGAAAATTGGTCTTCTTCACAACTGAATGAGGATGATTTTTCCGTAGTAGAAAACCTTGTTGAATTTTTGGTGTTAGAAGATGCAACATATAGCTTAATAAAAAGGAAACACAAACACCGTTTTGATGAATTGCATGAAATCATAGCTTGCTATTTTAATTAAAAATCTATTTCCTCTTAGAAACAGAATGTGTTCTTTTTGATTCAGAGAAATTTTTGTTTTAAATTGTGAGCAAACACTTCTGTAGCTTAGAAATACAAAACAAATTATAATAAAATTATTTCACAAATGTTAACATGGAAATGCAATTATGTTGTAGTTAGGTCTCATCTAAATGTCTGGAAGTCTTTGTAAATGATAAGAAAAAACTTAAAGCATTGTCCATAAAAAGAGAGTACTGAAAACAAGGATGAGTTTTTGTTGAGTAATAAGCCATCATTCATTGTTGTTTGCCTATTGGCCACCTAACTCCTTTCTCTCTTATTAAAAAAAAAGATGTATTTATTCATTTACTATCTATTTGAAAGACAGCATGATAGAGAGAAAGAGATTCAGAGAGTCTTACATCTGCTAACTCACTCTCCAAGTGGCTGTTAATCGACAGATCTGGGGCAGGCTGAATTCAGGAGCCAGGAGCTTCGTCCCTGTCTCCCCGTTGGCCCATCCTCTGCCTCCCCCAGACGCACCGGCAGGGAGCTGGCAGAGCAGAGGGCACTGGAACCAACACTGACATGGGATGCCACAGTTGTGAGTGATGACTCACTGTGCCACAAAATCAAGACCCTAAAATCTTTGGTTCCTTCCTTACCCTCCCTCTGATTCCTGCTCTGCTGGTTTCCACAAACATGGAAATTCTAATAAGGTGGACAAAGCAGAATTTCGGGCATAAGAAATAGTTTTGGTAATATAACTGTTTACTGGTTTTTAATATGAAAAATGAAGAGAACAAATGTATCTTTACAGTAAGATACTTGCTTATCATTTTGTAAGAAATGGGTCAAATGTAACTTCTCAATAGAGATTGGGAGTGTTGGTCAGTATTGTAGTGGGCAGTTGTACCCCAATAGCTGGGCTGGTCACCCCTTGAATGTGGGCTGCGGTCCTACCAGGGTCTATCTTGTCCTTAAACGAGCTCTTCCATGATCTCGGGAGGTGCCTAAGGATACTGTTAAGAGATTGAAGAGTAATTGTTAACTATTTTTACTAAACAGATTACTCTCGTGCATCTAGTTATGGGTTAAAGACTTTCCATGAAAAACTTTAAATTTTGTGACTTTCAAAGCTGTATCCAAAAAAGGCACAAAGAACAACTATGAGAAATTCAAGATGAATGATGAACTCGGCTCATTTCTTTAAAATGAGAAGGGTGATGACTGGGATGGGCACGTGACACAGCACTGAAGATGCCAGGTGGCATGCACAATTTGCATGCAGCATCACAGTGCCTGTGTTCGAGTCCCAGCTCCGCTCCTGGTTCCTACTAATGGATTACAGCAGGCCATGGTTCAGGTTAGGTCCCCACCACACATGTGCGAGACTCAGGCTTAGCTCCTGGCTTCTGGCTTTGGCCTCAGCCAGCATGGCCAGGACAGGGTTTGCAGGTGAACAAGCCTTTTTTTTTTCTCTCTCTGTCTCTCTCTCTTTCTATGTGTGTGTGTCTGCCTCTTAAACAAATACACACAATCTCAATAAAAAGAAAAATGTTTACAATGAAGTAATACTTTTTGATCAGTTCAAATTAAGAGCATTGTCATATCTCAAGACACAAACCCATGTGCTTCCACCTTTTGCTGTAATGTAAAAATTAATACATAAATTAATATGTAAAAATTGGGCTTAACAAAAAAAAGCCAGTGAGAATCCAATGGAAGAATGAAATGGTATTGCACCAGAACCAATAAAATATACCAAACAGAGATTTTATGCAAGAGTAACAATTCACCCTGTTTTTTTTTTCCCTTAAAGATTTATTTATTTATTTATTTATTGGAAAATCAGGTATACAGGGAGGAGGAACAACAGAGAAGATCTTTTATCTGCTGGTCCACTCCCCAAGTGGTTGCAATGACTGGAGCTGAGCTGATTTGAAGCCAGGAGCCAGGAGCCTCTTTCTGGGTCTCTCATGGGTGCAGGTTCCCAAGGCTTTGGGCTCTTCTCAACTGCTTCCCCAGGCCACAAGCAGGAAGCTGGATGGGAAGTGGAACAGCCAGGGTACGAATTGCTGTATATATGGGAACCTGGTGCATGCAACAAGAGAATTTAACCACTAGGCTGCTGTGCTGGATTAAAAAATTTACTTTGTGCATTAAAATATTTTAAACCCCAAATTTAGAACAAACAATAGCATATTAAATATGTTAACATTATTAAATTAAGAAGTCCTATGTCTATCTCTCTTTTTTACTTTTTAAAACATTAATTTATTTTTTATTGAAAAGGGGGCTATACAAAGAGGAGAAGAAGCAGAGTATCTTTCGTCAGATGGTTCACTCCCCAAGTGAGCGTGATGGCTGGAGTTGAGCCAATCCGAAGCCAGAAGCCAGGAGCTCTTCCAGTTCTCCCACACGGGTGCAGGGTCCCAAGGCTTTGGGCCGTCTTAAACTGTTTTTCCAGGCCACAAGCAGGGAGCTAGATGGGAAGCGGGGCTGCTGGGATTAGAACTGGCACCCATATGGGATCCTGGCGTGTGCAAGGCGAGGGCTTTAACCACTACGCCATCGCGCCAGGCCCTACTTTTTAAGTTTAAATGTGTGAGATGTCTAGGATCATTTAATCCAGCTGAATGATTTCTGTTTCTTTCCCTGATTTTATTAATTCAAGCATGGACTGTAACTCAGGAGTGTGCAGCTGAAAGAGTTCCATAGTTACGTTTTCACGAATGCCGTTGTCGATGAACGTGCGAGAAGGCGTGCTGCTTAAAGCAAAGGCTCTTTTCTCAATGACTCCTGATTCATATACATGTTGGGGTGGATTTAGAAGAAGTTTAGAGAAAATACACTTTTAGACGTCGTAACCACAAAAAGTTGTCAGACTTAGCAACAGCTTATGAAAGGAAACCAAACCTTTAGTGGGGCTCCCTGGTGGACAAACGTAATCCGACAGAACAACAGGCTATAGTTGGTCTGTCATTTTTTTCTCCGTAGCTAATACACCAGCTAGTCATTGGAGGGTGCTTTCAACAGCACATTTTTGAAAAATATCGCTCCGTTAAATAGGCCAGGAACACTGGAGGGAGTGCTTGGGAAGCGAGAAGGCTTTGGAATACTTGTTTCTTGTACTCTTCACCGGACTTTCTCTGCCTGGGGTGGGAGCTGGCAAGGATGGCCTTTCAGCGATTCCAGTTTGTACCTTGCTTTGTACAGTCCTTTGAAAATAAGTGAATCTTTTGAAAAAGGGTCTGATCATTAATATCAAAATCAACGCTTAGAATTATGTCTTATAGGTCCATATGCGTATGTATAAATGTGCATACACACGTATGTGTATTTTTGTCTGTTGCGTTTAGATCTGACATGGATCTTGTTCTCTCGATGCAGCTCTTTGCTAGATGACACCTAGAGTAGTGACTCCATTGCAGTTCTATTCCCCCCTTCCTTTCTTGCTGTTTTCCTTTATAATTTCATGACTTCCATGGGTGGTTTAATTTCTTTCTCTTGATACTGTGTGTATCCTCTATAGATTTTTCCTTTGTGATTACCAAGAAGCTTAATTGACTCTACAGTGACCCCAAAATCTAGATATTCAAGATAGAGAAGTACATATTTAAGCATGAAAAAGGCATGTGTAAGTCTTAAATATGCTTAAACACATATTTCTCTATTGTGAGTAGTAGAATTCTTGGTGATTATTTTAGAAAAATGAGATATGGCACCCTTTTAGTGCATTTTAATTTGCATCACTCAGTGCTTCTTCTGGGGAATTATTTTCTAGTGGTAGGAGCATATATCTGCAATAAGGTAGGGCTTCCTGCTTTTCTTTTTCACTATTTACATCCGTTTTTTTAGTCTTCATGAACTTGCTAAACCCTCCGTGATAATCACGAAGAAGGTTGCATAGTCTATTATATATTATTTTCATCAAATCATCCTATGACATCAGAGCGTTGAGCGTCTCTTCAGTATTTGTTGGCATGATATAAATATTTTGAGGATTCTCAGATTCCATTTCCCAACATTTACTTTTAGTTGGGTAGCTGTGTTCATGGGGAGAATCGGCCCCTTGTTCATTAAATAGGTGTTTCTCAAATGCCCAACCCATGTTATTTACTAGTGTGGGTAAGAATGTGCAATCAGATCTGTCCACATGGAACAGAGGGGCACATTTCCTTTTACCTCCTCTCCAAGATTTCCTTATTGATTTTCTGCCTGGAAGGCTTATCCAGTGTTAAATTCACCATCTGTTATTATAACGGTGTTTATTTACACTTCCTAATTTCTTGGTGTTCGCTTCAAATGTTAGGTACCCCAACATTTGACAAATCAGCAATTATAATTGTTATAATATTCTTTCTTTAAGCTTTTTAAACCTTTATTGGGAAATCAGGTTTACGGAGAGAAGGAGAGACAGACTAAGATTTTCCGTCTTTTGGCTTGCTCCCCAAGTGGCTGCAGTGGCTGGAGCTGAGCTGATCTGAAGCCAGGAGCTTCTTCCGGGTCTCCCACATGGGTCCAGGGTCCTGAAGCTTTGGGCCGTCCTTGACTTCTTTTCTAGGCCACAAGCTGGATGGGAAGAGGAACAGAAAGAACTGGTGCCCATCTGGGATCCTGGTGTGTCCTGGGAGAGGATTACAGCCACTAGGCTACTTGCTGGGCCCTGTTATAACATTTTTAATGCATTAACTCCTCTATATCATTGTGTAATGGCCTTCTTGTCTATTATGTGGTTTTTTTTCTCTCAGGAAATTTTCTTTTATTTGGTAATCTTTATATGGTTGATTAGGGCACAAAGGGTCAAGGGCTACAGGAAAGTGGGTAAGACCATTGTTTCCACATTATTATTATTATTATTATTATTATTATTATTATTCTGTATCCGGTGTAAGGGAAGAGATGAAGGGAAAAGCCCCACCCAGCCTTCCACCCATCCCAGGTCCCAACGTGGGGCATGCTTCAAGGGTCCTGCTCATGCAGTTTTGATGGTTCAATAGGTCTGAATTGCTGCCAATCTTGCTGCTCCAAGCACGTTGAAATCTCTGTGGAATCCACTGGCTGACATAGTCTCTTCATGGTTGGGTTCTGAGATCAGCGGTTCAGATGCAGGGATCTCCAGAGAAACTTCATCTGAGGTGATCCCAGACCTGATTCTTGTGTGTGCTTGCCAGTACAGGGTCCGGCACAGTCCGTCTCCCCAATCAGCTTATGCACATGCTGGTTGTTGCAATTGCTGCGTTATTTCGGTTTCCAGCCCTGTCTTCCACGCAAACCAGTGATTGTTGCAGTCAAGCCTGATCCTGCCCGCTTCGTACCAGTGGGAGCTGCAGCCTAGTTGAGACGACTCCCCATAACTCCTACCAGGCCTGCCCTCTACCCTGGTTCCCATGCTTGCCAGTATTTACCACAGACTTGTTCATTCTGTCCCACATCCCATTTAGCTCTCATATATGTCAATACGCATTGAAACCTAGTGCAACCCAACCAACCTTACTATCCAGCCCACCCACTTACTGGCGGGTGCTGTTTTGTCTAGCCACCCCTACCCCAATCCTGGTTTTCGCGCTCTCCAGTGGTGGTGGTAATCCAAGACGGAGGCGCCCATGTGTTCAAAAGTGGTAGCTGGGCTGCTCAATCTGGCTGTTTCCAGAACCTGACGGCAGAAAAGTCCAGAAGAGAGCGGGACTCCTCTCCACTAGCTGCAGACAGCAGTGATTACAAATCCCCAAGGCGGAACACAAGTGAGTCTGGAAGGCGGCTGACTCCAGACTCGCCTCTGGATGTCGCTGATTTGGGAAGTCTGTCCAAGAGGTTTTTCAGAGAACTCACCCGGACGCAAGAACCTAGCACAAAGAGATTTTTCTGGTCAAGAATAATATATAATATGAAAAGAGGATCCTGTCTGGGTTGTAGCTGGTCCCCTGACACACTGCTTAAAGACCATCATCACATTGTTTTGTGAGGAGGGACGGGCGATAGATGTCAGAACTCACACGGTCTCCTCTTTCACTGTGTATCAGCTTGCACCAAATCCAGGAAGCTTGTCTTTACTAATATCACCGTCTTCAGCAAAGCCTCATACAAATGAAGAAAGAGTTACACAAAACCTTATCACAGCTAGGAAAGCTATTTAAAGTTTCCAGTCAAGTTGCCGATGCCCAATGTCAGAGAATCTGCTAAGCTGTCACCTTGCTCTCTCAAGTGAAACAACTTAATGAGGCTGCCTTCTATCCCCTTAATGCCTGTCGCTGAACTTCCGCTGCCATAGGCGAAGCGTGCCTGTGGTTTTGTTTTGGGGAGTAGAGATAGCCCACATTTAACTGAACCACAGAGTGACTAAGGGATGTTCCCAAGTGTATTCCCTTACAGTTTGAATGAAAAAGTTCCCCGGAACAATATGGTCCATCAGAGTCTTTTATTTTCTTCCTCATATGGTGAAGACAGGCAGATCAAAGAGGCATTCATCTCAATTGCTTAGCCAGCTTGTGCTTAATGCAATGTTTCATAATGCTATCAGACCTGACTCCCAATGGCACCAAGCATTATATCACCTTCTTTTCACTACCCTGAAATGAAGTACCTATTGATATAATTGAACACCTTACTACAAACTTAGTTATAAGGGAGGAATAAAAAGAAAGTGATCACAAGTAAAATGATGTATATTTTAATATGTGAGTTTTCAAATATGGGCACAGTGGAAGACCTAGTGAATGTTCTAGCTGCTTGCATTTATATTCATATAATTAGTATCCATAAATGAGGAGCCACAAAGTCCAAACTTTCCAACCCTGTGGAAGCTAGTTAAGCTCTGATATTGCCCCAAATTGTGAAAAACTGCTGATAGTTGAAAAAAATTCTAGCTCTGGTCCCAGCGTGATGGCTCAGTGGCTAAATCTTTGCCTGGCATGTGCCGGGATCCCATATGGGTGCTGGCTCATGTCCTGGCTGCTCTACTTCTCATCCAACTCCCTTCCTAGTGGCCTGGGAAAGCAGTCTAGGACGACCCAAAGCCTTGAGACCCTGCACCCACATGGGAGACCTGGAAGAGGCTCCTGTCTCCTGTCTTTGGATTGGCTCAGCTCTGGCTGTTGCAACCACTTGGGGAGTGAATCAGTGACTGGAAGATTTTTCTCTCTGCCTCTTGTTCTCTCTGTAAATCACCTTTCCAATAAAAATAAATAAAATAAAAAATGAACAAAAATAATCTAGCTCTCTGAATTATAAATCAAATTATGAAAGTTAAAAAATGTGGGTGTTAAAGTATACTAATAATACAATAAAAAGACAACCCACAGAATTGAAGAAAATATCTATAAATCACGTATCTCAGAAAAGATTAATATTCAGAAATAGAGAATTCCAAAAACACAATGACAAGAATTGAACAATTTAATGAGGAGAGGACTCAAGTTGACATAACTGCAAAGAAGATATACAAATGGCCAAAACAGTACATGAAAAGAATATTCAACATCAATTATTGTTAGGGAAGTGCAAATTAAAATCTTCATTGAGATACTGCTCAGACCTATGAGGGTGGCTAGTACTTAAACAGTCATCTACAAAATATCAAGAACTGGCGGGACGGTAGGGGAAATTAGAACTCTTGTGCATTGTTGGTAGGAATGTAAAATATATATCTGACCCCGGAAAAATAGCATGGAAGTTTCTTTTAAAAATATATAATTACCATTTGAGCCTGCATTGCCACTTCTGGGCATATGCTCAAAAGAGTTGAAAGTAGGGTCCTGAACAGATATTTGTTCATTTTTTGTGGCAGCATTATTCACAAGAGCAAAAACAGAAGCCACTCAACTGTTCATCAATGGATGAGTGGAAAAGCAAAAATGTGGTATTCATAAACCATGCACTATCATTAAGGCTTAAACAGCATAAGGAACTCTGATGTATGCTATAGAAAGACTAGCGTGTTGTGATATGACTCGTGCAAAGTTTCAAAATCACATAGAGTAATCCAAGTGACAAAGACTGGCGTTATCCAACAGCGGGCAGGTGAGAGAGTGTGCTTAATTGGTGCAGGGTTAATTTTTCATAATGTAAAATGAATGTTCTTAAAATAAGAATATTAGGAGATGAGTCCCTGCCTCTCTCCTGCATACCCTGTTTGTTTTAATTTTCTTTAAAATTTATTTATTTGAAAGGTGGCATATTGACAGAGTAAGAGAAAGAGAAAGAGAGAAAGAGAGAGGTCTTCCATCTACTGGTTCATTTCCGAAATAGGTGCAAGGATCGGGACTGGGCCAGAAGCTTATTGAGGGTCTTCCATGTAGTTGGCAGAGGCCCAACCACTTGGGTCATCTCCCATTGCTTTCTCAAGCACATTAGCCAGGAGTTGGATCTGAACGGGAGTGGCCAGGAATTGAATCAGCACCCATATAGGAAGCCAGGGTTGCAGAGGATGGGTTAACCTGCTATATCACAGTGCCAGCTGTGTGAAATGAGCTCTTGAAATGGAAAGTAACAATGGTTTTACAGCACTATGAATGGCCTTACTGCCACTGAATTAAGTTCCTGAAAGTAACAAAGAGACTGTACTTTATATTGTATGTGTTTGATAGCAATGCATTATTCAGGTGAAGAAAAGGGATGCAAGATTATTGTATATTGAATGACATTGTCCCAACCACCATGGGGGCATTTAGCATTCCTAATGTCTACATCTTATAAAAAGTTTTGGTTGGACACATTCTGTGTTTCATGGATTGGCATTTACATCTGTGTAATTCAACTTATGACCCATGCTACTGTTGTTTAGGTGATGGTGTGGTTTTACCTCTGTGCAATGGAGATTTGCATGCCGCTGAGTGTTGGCCTGCATTGCATTTAGAGGCCTCAATCCTAGCTTATTCTAAAGGTTCATCTCCATCCTCCCACTACCCTGCCAGCCCGTGTGTGCCACTTTCCTGTCCTTACTAACTTGACTGATTAACAGGGATGCACACAGGCCCACAGCCAGGCCAGACCCTGAGAACTGAGCTCTTCTGATTAATTCTGTCCATTGTAAGCAAATGCCTTCTGAATAAGGAGATTGAGTTCTTTTGCTCTGATCATGATTTTTTTTTTTTTTTTACTAGAAAGTGCCTATTAACCATCAATTGATTAAGCCCAATTTGCATCAGCAGACAACTAGAAGCAAAAGTAGGTCAGATCCAGTGTGTTCCAGCTGTTTCCAGCAGGGGAGGAATGACGGACATTTTAATTTAAAGGGGATGAGATGCCTGTTAGCAGCTCTCCCTGCTGCTTTGCCCTACCAGATCCCCCTTTTTTATAAAAGGCTTTGAAGGGCTGGACTTTAAGAGAGATCCAGTGCTTAGGTTAGATACTAGGTCCTTTGTGATCTCATCCCTTGTTTTTCACTTTCTTGTCACTCATTTTTTCCCCCGTTTTTAATTCCCTGACACTTGTAAACAGCTTAGTAATTTATAAATCTTGCCTAGGTATTCCTGTGTTAGCAACACAGCCTTCTTTTTTAAAAAATATGGAATGCTTCAAGAATTTCTGTGTCATCCTTGCACAGAGGCCATGCTAATCTTCTCTGTATCGTTCCAATTTTAGTATATGTGCTGCTGAAGTGAGCACAACCCAGCCTTCTTAACCTTCCAATTGTTTTCTTTCTTCACAAGTTCTTTTTAGTTTTACGTATTTGTGAGGAGAGAGAGAGAGAGAGAGAGAGAAAATGAGAGAGCGTGAGGGAAAGGAAGAGAGAGAAAAGAAAAAAATTTTCATTTACAGAGTCTCACTCTCCCAGTGCCCATAACGACTGGTACTATGCCAGGCCAAAACTGGGAGCCAGGAATTCGGTCTGAATATCCCACAATGGCAGTAGAGACACAATCATTTTAGCTATACCACCTGCTGTACCCAGGATGTAAGTCAGCAGGAAGCTATCAGAAGTAGAGCTGGGATCATCATTTATTGAAGGCAGACTCTACATAAATTATTTGGAGTTCTGCATGGGGTATTTGTCTCATATTGATTTTTCAATGTCTATACTCCACTGTATACTGAGTGCTTAGCACAGGACTGGATGAATAGTAGGTACTTACTAAATTTTAGCAGTTGTTGTTTTCTAAGTGCCCATCATACTTTTCTCTTAATATAGCATTAGAATACTAATAGCAACTTAAATAGGAAATTCTGTTTTAGAAGCGCTATTCCCGATGCTTTAACTCCATTAATCCTTATGTTAATATCCAAGTGATAACACTATTATTATTGAAGACAGTGTTCATTTTCAGGATTTATTTATTTTTATTGGAGAGGCAGATTTACAGAGAGGAGAGAGAGATCTTCCATATATTGGTTCATTCCCCAAGTAGCTGCAATCCCAAGTGGCCACAACTCCAAGTGGCCACAATAGCTGGAGCTGAGCTGATCCAAAGCCAGGATCCAGGAGCTTCTTCCAGGTCTTCTATGTGGGTGCAGGGTCCCAAGGCTTTGGCCATCCTAGACTACTTTCCCAGGCAACAAGCAGGGAGCTAGATGGGAAGTAGAGCAGCCAGGCCATGCACCTGCACCCATATGGGATCCTGGTGCTTGGAGATGGAGGATTAGCCAGTTGAACCAATACGCTGGCTATCTTTTCTAATAGAACTTGGAGAATGTTGTCATTTTAATTGAATTAATTTTTATTTTAATTCATTTTAAATTGAAATATTTGTGTGTTGGTAAGAATATAAAATGTTATATTCAACTCTGAAAACTGAAAGTAGATTTCTCTAGAAATTAACAATACAATTACCATGTGAGCCTGCGTTACCACTTTTGGGTATATGTTCAAAAGAGTTGAAAGCATGGTGTTATTTCTTATTGGAAAGGAAGATCATATTTATGAAGAGGAGAGGCAGAGAGAAAGATCTTCCATCTGCTGGTTCATTCCCTAAATGGTGGCGACAAGTGGAGCTGAGCTGATCTGAAGCCAGAAATTTCTTCTGGGTCTCCCACAGGGATGTAGGGGCCCAAGGCTTTGGGCCATTCTCTACTGCTTTCCTAGGTCACAAGCAGGGAGCTGGACAGGAAGTGGAGCAGCCTGAACAAAAATGGGTACCCATATGGGATCCTGGTGGGTGCAAGTCAAGGATTTAGCCACTGAACCATTGTGCTGGGTCCTGAAGAGGGTTTTTATCTTAACTGAGATGACCCTCTTAATAAGTGGTGAAGGTAAGATTTTGAGTCTATAATGCATCCAGAGCCTACATGGCCACAGCCCTGCAGCCTGTATGAACTTCTTTGGTCTTCTGTTTTAATTGCCTTGGCTTTTCTTTCCAGAATTGATTCCTAGTAAGACGAGTCTCAGTAAACACATTGTCCCCAGCTGGAAATTCTCTTGGCAGACTCTTCCCATTTGCACCAAATTCTTTAAATATCTGAGTCTTTCTAGATACACTGGAGCAGAAATTTTCAAGAAATTTTAAGAGACCGTCTCTTTTCTTTGAAACTCGGATCAAATTCTGCAAATGATGGAGTTTAACCCAGAACCCAGAGACAAGAGTATGGGAAAACTCATAAGCTATGCTCAGGAGGAATTGTGTGGCTCATGATTCTGGTTTTTCATCTTTTCTAACCTTGCATATTCTTAAATTAGGATATGTAGCTGTTCAAGGTTATAGAAACGTTGGGAGATGTAATGTAAATGTATGACTCTTGGAATTTCCAGGACAATATGATAGTTTGTTCATAATAGGCCGGGATATTTAACATAGGAACTGTGATAGGAAATCAGAGCTATATTCTCAGTACAGTAATCAGTTGTGAGTTGAGGGAAAATGTATTAATTGTAATCATCTTCCCTATTTTTAAATGATGCATGAAATCTGATTATTCTGGAATAATTCATTTGGATCTTGAATATCGTTCTGCAAGGCTGAATAAAATAGAGATTGAGGCATGGATTTTATACTTTGTTGCATATCTGTGTTCCCAAGTAAAATCAGTTCTTCTAAATGAGGAAAAGTAGAAACTAAAGATAGAGAGGAAGCTGAGATTTTCTGCAGCAGCCAGCTGCTGTTCTTTAGTAAGAAGAAATAATGGATCTCATAGAGTTTATCTTGGCATGGTTTGTTTATGTCCTAAGCAATAATAGCCCAAAATAGAATCCACTCTAAGCCCAGAGTTAAGGGAGATCTCCACAGTTTATTTTAAACTCCATTTGAAAACACAATAAATAATATCTCCATAAGCATGATCTTGCATTTTGATTATAGCCATAAGAAGTACAAGAATAAACCTCTTTGGTCATGAAGTTCCTTTTAACTAACAATTTTAAAGATTTCAAACCACACACGTAACCTTTTAGGTGCCCTTATGGTACAGGCTCATACCCCTGTCATGCAATAAATGTGCTGAGCTCCTATACATGCATGTACCTAGAATGAGCTCAGATGGAAACAATTTCCTGATGCAAAATTACTGTGAGTTTCAGCTCGCCCTTTAGAGATGCTTAACTGGGAAGCAATGATCAACAAGATACATATAGTGGTGACACACAACTAGTAGCTCTGTTATAATACTCTTCGAAGCTAGCATTGCTAAAAGAAAAAAAAAACTGAGGGAAGGATTTTTCCTTCTTTTTTTAAAAAAGATCTATTTATCTATATTGAAAAGTCAGATATGTAGAGAGGAGGAAAGATAAAGAGGAAGATCTTCCGGCCAATGATTCACTCCCCAAGTGACTGCAACAGCCGGAGCTGAGCTGATCCAAAACCAGGAGCTCTTCTGGGTCTCCCATGCGTGTACAGGGTCCCAAAACTTTGGGGCATCATCAATTACTTTCCCAGGCCACAAGCAGGGAGCTGGATGGGAAGCAGGGCTGCCAGGATTAGAACCAGCGCCAATATGGGATCCCGGTGTGTTCAAGATGAGGACTAGCCACTAGGCCACCATGCTGGGCCTGAGTTTTGCTTCTTTCTCACTGTTTCTCACTGAGGTTCATGCTCATTTTTTTGTCTATGTTTTCAGTATGAATTCAGGCCATTAGTAAGGAAACTTCACTTACTCCTTATATCAGGTTTAATAGCAGACCCTCCTCTGAGTACTTTGGATGTATTAACTCACTTCCTCCTGTTAACACGCCCATGTGTTAGAATCTTTCTACATATGAGAACATCGAGGCATATGGAACATACCCTTTAATGTGTTTGAAGAAAAATGACATTTTGAGATTTAAATATTGTTTATAGCTCTTGTCTAAACTCTTGAGGAACAGTGGGTTTTTTACTTACTACATGTTGAAATTCCTTAGTGTAAGTTTAAGCTTGTGAGTGTAAATTTCATGGAACATAGAAATTAAACATAAGAGTAGAAGGCTAAGAAGAGTGGGAGTGAGGGGCAGAGATGGTTAAGTAAGAAGTGCCCCTTCCTATGTTCTTAGCATTGTACATATGAAATATATGACACTTGCTCACTTTGTGTCAACAAAAAATAACAAGATAATCAGTGTGCCCAAGGTTGCACAGTGAATGGTAGAGCTGTCGTTTGAAATGGGTTATCTATTTTCAGAGTACATATTGTCAACAGGTACCTTGGTCAGGTAAGTTTGTAGTGATGCATAAAGTCATGAACAATTTGGGCATCTTGAAGTATTGTTCCATAGAGTAAATCTGGTCATCTCTGATTATTCCAATTCTTCAAGTTCTGTGGTTGAAGCTGCCTCTATTGGAAGACTGTGAAGTTCAACCCGGTGAGACAAAGAAGCTGCATATGAACGTAAGACCTTATTCAAGAGGATATGTCTACTGCAAAGTGATCAGACATTTGGAATAAGCTTAAAGGAAAAGGGTGGCTGTGGCAGTGTAATTGGAAAGGACAAAAGGAGGAACAGCTGCATGTTTTCTGTGCCTAGTTGAAAAATCAACTATTGCATTTAATTAGAAAGTATATCTATGTTATTAATCATGTACCTTGAAGTGCTTCCTTTTCTGTATGGCTGTTTCTGTGAAGACTCTGTTTTGCATTTTCTGTACGTAATTTATTATAGTCTACTGATGTCAACATTTGCCAGTGTGAGTAAAGTATGAAAAAGTCACTTACTTCCTTTTATTCTTCCTCCTATAGTTGACCTAAGTGTCCCCTTCACATAGGAGAAGTTAATGGAAATGGAATTAAAAATGTTTTGTGCAAAAAAATAATCTCCATGGATTAATAAAGAACTTTTGAAGTTCTTAATCAATTCAAAACCACATCAGAAAGTGACATAGTTTGTGTTTTGACCATTAAATGTAATTCAAAAAATTTTTAAAGATTTATTTTTATTAATTTTTTATTTGAAAGGCGGATATACAGAGAGGAGAGACAGAGAGGAAGATCTTCCATCCGATGATTCACTCCCCAAGTGAGCGCAACGGCCGATACTATGCCAGTCGAAGCCAGGAGCCTCTTCCGGATCTCCCACGCGGGTGCAGGGTCCCAAAGCTTTGGGCCGTCCTCGACTGCTTTCCCGGGCCACAGGCAGGGAGCTGGATGGGAAGCGGGGCTGCTGGGATAGAACCGGCGCCCATATGGGATCCCGGTGCGGGCAAGGTGAGGACCTTAACCACTGTGCCATCGCGCCGGGCCCAATTCAAAAAACTTAAGTTGATTGTATTTGCTTATATATGTATACATATGTACACACATGGATCTTTCTGTGTTCTTTCTTTTTTCTTAACATTTCAAGAGTTCTTCTTGTATCTTTTTTAAAAAAATGTTTGACTAAAAATTATCTTTTGGCTCTTCTTGTTTAATAAGTTTCTTGGTGACCAATTTTTTTTTTTTTAGTTATCTCCCATCTGAGAATAACTTCCTCTTTGTCCTTGAAGAGTAATTTGATTGGTCATAAAACTCTAGATTGACAGTCCTTGTCTTTGAAAGCCTGAGAAGTTGTGTCCCTTGTCTCCGGCCCTCATAGGTTCTGATGAGAAGTCTGCTGTATTCAGATTGCGTTTCCCCCTCAGGTAGAACACTGTTTCTCTCTGTTTTCACGCTGTTTCTTTATCTTTAATTTCCATAAGCTTAGCTATGATGTGCCCTGAAGCGCTCTTTTGGTTTAATTCTGTTTGGGTTTCTCTTAGCTTCTATTATGTATAGATGATATCTTTTGATAAATTTGGAAACTTTTCAGCTATAATTTTATACATCATACATTTTTTTTTTCCTTTGTCCTCTCCATTCTGCTGTCAAAGCCCTCCACTGAGTTTTAATATTGTATTGGTAATGTGTTTTTGTTCTAAATTTTCTATTTGGTCTTTTATATCTTTGGTTTCTTTCCTGTGACTTTCATCTTTTTTCATTTGATTCAGATAGGTTCATAGTTTTGGTGAGTGCTTTAAAAGTTTTTTGTGATTGTCGATTTTCTTTTCTAATTTGGTTTGAAATCTTCTCTTTTCCTTGGATAAAGGATTTTAAATTGAAACCTGGAGTTGTGGGATTTTATTGTGAGAAGCTAGATATTACTGAAATCTCTTACTTAGGGTTCCTCACAGGAAGAAACAAAAGCTCTAAGTCCTCTTCATGCCTCTAAACTCACATCATTGTTTGTATATCACTTGTGCCACATTCTTTTGGCACGTCAAGTTATTGTGTGAGCCCAGAGTCAAGGGGAAGGACATGAAGCCCTAACCTGTGATGTGGAGAGTGACAACATACGTTGTAAATAAGCATGCCTCATTTGAGTTCCAGCATTATGGAATCATGGGTTGCTCTGGAGACATAAGTTGTTTTTTCTGTTTACCTTGCTTTTATTTGAAGACTGTGCTTTCCTTGTTATCAAAAATAGTGTCAAAGAAGCTTAGAAACAGTCATGTAAATGACAAATTCTACACTATTAGGTGCTTGGCATACAGCATTTAACAAACGCGACCTTTATCTGTTACAAATATAAAATGATTAAGGATGCGGGCTAAGATGTTTTAAATATTTGGACACGATGCTGTATGTACGTCTTCTGATGTGATCATTTACATTACGACCTGGGCAGATCCTTGTCACGAATCCTCCCTCTGTGTTTTCACGCTGTTTCAGGTAAGCAGAGGTCCTCCTGGCCTCCTTGCCCAGAGGGGCTGTCACGAGCTAAAAGGTACTGGCTTTCGCCTCAACTTCTCTCCTCCCATTTCACCATGTGTCTCATGCATTATTTAAATATTCATTTCTTGATATTCTATTTGAAAGGCAGAAAAACAGAGGAATGGCAGAGAATCAGAGATGAGAGAAAGAGAGAGAGAAATAGCTGTCATTTGCTGGTTCATCCCCCAAATGCCTGCAACTGCTAGGCCAAAGGCACCTGCTGCCTTATGGGTTGTGCATTAGCAGAAATCTGGACCAGAAGTGGAAAGTGGGGACCCAAACCAGGAACTCTGATATGGAATGTGGACATCTGAAGTGGTAACCTAAGTGTTATGCCAAATGCCCACCACCCTAAGTCTTACTTAGAGGAGGGGATGCATAGCTAGGTTTCTGTTTTAATATAACTGCCATATCCAAGAGAACAGAAATA
Source organism: Ochotona curzoniae (assembly GCF_017591425.1). Lineage (NCBI taxonomy): Eukaryota > Metazoa > Chordata > Mammalia > Lagomorpha > Ochotonidae > Ochotona > Ochotona curzoniae. Next base: position 10,619,118 of record NW_024467123.1, read on the forward strand.
ATTCCATTTTCCTGCTTGTACTACTAAGGAATTCGAGGAAATATACAAATAGATATTTTTGAGGTTCCTCTTATGAGTGAGTTAGGACCAAAATTTAGAACAGAAGATTTTTTTTTAAAGATTTATTTTTTATTATTTTTTATTGGAAAGGTGGATATACAGAGAGGAGAGACAGAGAGGAAGATCTTCTGTCCGATGATTCACTCCCCAAGTGAGCGCAATGGCAGATACTATGCCGGTCCGAAGCCAGGAGCCTCTTCCAGGTCTCCCACGCGGGTGCAGGGTCCCAAAGCTTTGGGCCATCCTCGACTGCTTTCCCGGGCCACAGGCAGGGAGCTGGAAGGGAAGTGGGGCTGCTGGGATTAGAACCGGCGCCCATATGGGATCTCGGGGGTGGAAGGCAAGGACCTTAACCACTGTGCCACCGCGCCGGGCCCAGAACAGAAGATTTTTACAGGAATGACAGTTGATTCTACACACAATGGTGTTAGAACTTATGCATGCTGAACTTGATTTTAAATATGATGGAGAGGTGAAGTCTCCAGAAATATTAATCTCCTTATTTTGAATCATTGTGGCACCTTATCCTACTGCAGCCCTGTAGAAGTTTTCAGAGTATTCCAATCTTACTTTTACTTTTGACATGACCTGCAGTGTCCTATGCGTAAGTGGGGATGATGTTGCTTACATGGTAGAAAGCTATCTGTGAGCTGTGAATATCTACAGTTTAGGTAGACACTAAGGGCTTTTCTTGAGAATTAACATAATGATAGTTGATGATGATGAAAAGAGCATTTTATATTTTCTGAAAGTATTCAAATGTTAATGATTATCATTCTTGTTCCCTTTAGGCATGATTTTGTGACATTTCATTTTATTTATTTTTTATTTGAAAATGAGAGTTGCTTCAAGTCACAGATGTTAAGCACTTTGCCAATTAGTGAAACAGTGGAATTTGGCTTCAACTCATATCTTCTGCTTCCTGGCTCAGCGATCTTAGTTCTTAATATCCCATTGTTCTTAGTATCCCAAATTGTTCTATGGCTTGGAAAGATTTCCCAGGATCACTTGATAATAATGAGCTCTCCTAGGTCTTGTCTTTCTCTGTGAAGTGTAGGAGCTAAAGCTGCTTGTTTCTTATCACAAGGACTACAACTTTTACCAGGGAGCAGCAAATGACAGCCTGTGGGATGAGTCAGGGAACACAATCACACTTCTCCATTTGAGCATTGTTTGTCTTTGCACACACCAGTGGCAGCATTGAATGGTTGTGATATTGTAGAAGACAACAAAGTATCAAATATTTGTTATCTAGTCCTTTTACAGAAAAAAGGCTTACTGAACTCTTTTCTTCTCATCCCAAGTTCTATAGAGCAAGAATATCACAGAATGCTGTTGTACGATTCATAAAGAAAGTCAACAGGTGCCCTTTCAGTTCCTCACTTCCAGGTAAGTCAAGATGGGGAAGAAGCGCCTTTTCAGTCAGCTCTGCTTTTTTCCTCCAGGAGATTCTTGGGTTCCTCAAATACTGAAAGCATTTCTTCTTAAGTGACCTTCTGACCTAACTTCCTTGAACATCCAAACTTGGGAACAGGGTTTTAGAAAATCTGCCTTTTAAGATGCTTGTCCAATGGATAAAAAAACTGAATCTTACAGAACGGAATCAACTCCCTCCAAGTTAGGCAGGGGTTTGTGGTCAGGCTAGAACCCAGGAATCCTGACGTCTTGTGGTTATTTTAAAGTGAAACTGAATTAGATTGAATTCTGTTTCTTCACTTATGGATTTAGGTTGTGGGTGTGAATTTTTATACAGCTGTGTTGTGCTGGGAAGGAAGAGGTCATGGAGAGGTTAAATGAATCATGAGTGGCTGATTAGCTCACTTGGTTAGAGTGTGGTGCTAATGAATGAATCATAAGGCATCCTCTAGAAAATGCACTTGAATCTGGGCTTTTGGGTTAAAATGTAAACACTAAGCAGCAGCCTCTTGCTTTTTTTTTTTTTTTTTTTTTTTGAGAAAAATTGCAAACAAAAGGATAGACTGCACTGTTCTTGGTCTGTTTGGCATGGTTTCTCTCTTCTTGTGTTTTAATCTTGGCTACATCCAGTGTTGATGGAGGTCTCAGAAGAGCAGGCCTGGACTAGGACAGCTGTTCCAATGCGTGAGTGAACTCACTGCGACAGGGAGTTCAAGGAGGGCGAGGCTGGGTTACTGTCGTGTTTTGTGTTGTCTCTGGGCGAAGGTCATAGTTCTAGCATTTATTAATTCATCGGTTATGTGGAGATTGTATGATTCTGTAAATGAGAAAAACCAAGTCTGATGGTCAAGGGCACCTAAGCCTATTCATTGTAAAATTGATGGTATCTTACAACCCAGTTCAGCTGCCTTAAGAGCTTTGCTCTTAGAGATAATTAAACTTGACCAGACTCTCAAAAAGAAGCCAGGGCTAGAATCACAAAGGACTCAACCAACAGGCAGGTAAGCAGGAAAGATGGATCAAGGATAAAACTATGGGGTAACACCATTGAATAGGCTTTTTCTTTTCTTTTTTTTTTTTTTGAAGATTCACATTTTAGAATTTTTAGAAGAATCAAACATTGCTGATAACTGTAGGAGTGGGTATGGGATTTGGGTTCTCTTTGTCCAACATTTGTTCTCTAGTTCTTGTGGCAGCATCTTCCAACTTTAGAGAGCTTCTTTCTTATTTTATGAATAACATTTTCAACCACAGGGCTTCTTCCCTCTGATCACAGATGTATGTGACCCAAGTTAAAGCTTGCCTTCTTGTTGGAATGCCAGTCCTAGATCATGGCCACCCCAATTTTCCTAGGGCCTACTCTCTCTCTGCATCTTTTTTGTCCCAGCTTTATTTCAGTTTAAAAAATTCTTTCAGTGTAAGTTAGTCATTTTCTATTTCTGTTGCTCACAGAATGTTCAGATGGTAACCAGAAGACATCTAAGATCTGGACCTAACATTTGTTATCTTACGTATTAACAAAAACATGACAAGGTATTTATTATTAGTTTTGTTGAAGGGATTGCAACCAAAGACAGTTGATAGGTTGCTGATGTTGATGTTGGCAACAAGGGAAAGATCGGAGACAGGAATCCAGAATTGTCATATATTGGATGCCTGAATGCAGGGTGTGGCTGAAGGAAGACGTTGGGAGCCTGGATCTTAGGGAGTACCTGGGAGAGCTCCAGGCACTCCAGTTGTTCAGAGAGGAACAGGAGCCCCAGATCAGTGGAGCTCCCTTTTGTTTCTGTATTTATTTGTCTTTGTTTTTCTTGAAAGGATTTGGATGCATGTCTCAAAGTCAAAAGCAATTTTACAGGCCAGGGAACTGAGCCTCAGAGATGTCAAACGGATGTTGACCCAGGGTAGGGCCCCATACTCTGTATTTATAAGACTGTGGGGGAGTAAGTGCCAGATCTTAGATGAGCTCACGTTTTAGAAGTTCAAAGAGCTTTGACTGCCTGGTTCTGTTCTGGAAACAGTGGCTTTTTATGCTTCTCCCAAAACATGACAGTGGATTTGCACCAGGTGCCCATTTAACATTTTTTGAATTCAAGCATTTAAACAGTTTGCTGTGGAAGGAGACAGCAGTAGAGATCGTAGAACTTTAGTACTGCAAGTGATTTAGTTTGTCAGTCTGGCGTAGGGGGTGAAGGGAAAATGAGAGGGGGAGGTGAGCAGGCCGGTCAACGAGTGGCTTCAGGCTTTGTTTCTCTCTCATGACGTGAACATCTCACCAGGAAAACTGGCCACGGGCTTTACATTCTGTCAAAATTCATTTATTATTCCACAAGAATCTTAAAACAGCGTATGTAGTTTCCCACTGACTTCTTTCCCTCTGTTCAGTATTGGAAGGAAAATGAACCCAAGAAGGTTTCTTGCAGGTGATGTGACAATCTATGAGTAAAGATATTTTCACCAATAATTTGGAGCTCCACTGTGTGTAGAGGATGAACTTTAGAATTTCAGTCCCATGTCAGCCACAGCTTTATGAGGTAGAATATAATGCTACTTCAGGACATGGCCTCTTGTGTCAGAAGGAGTCATATTCAGGCACCAGTTCCATGTGGTATCTGGACAACTCTTTATTTCCTTGGCTATAGGAAATGATTGATGTAAAATGTTTTTCTCAATCCGTTGTCTATCAATGGCTTAAATGTTATCTGTTAATACTTATATAGTTATTATAAAAGAACTATTAAAATAAAGCTCGATGTATATTAGCCAAATCTAGCAAGGAAATGAGCTGCCACTTCGGGCTCATGGTTCATGTGGTTTGTTTTGATCTTTATTTGTATTCATAATATGAGAAAATTTTGTCAAATCATCTTCAGGCCTCTGATGGTTACAATATGGACACCCCCCTCCAGATCTGTTTCAACAGTCCACTGCCTATTTGCATAGTACATGATCTGGAGTCTTAATAACCAACAAGTACACATGCATTTTGTTCACAAGGTAAGGGGTCATTTATGCAGTTAGCCTTGTGGGTTTATTCCGTGGCTGAGGTCGGCTGTGGGTTTGGAATCACATGTGTGCAGATCACTTGGTGGTAGGCTGGTGTAGCATGGTCTCAGCTGCTACAGCAGCACCTGCCTCCTGCAGGCTAGCGAAGGTTTGTACAATGGTGGCAGGGTTCTGCGGGAGGGAGAGAATGCACACAATTGGCACCAAATCATTTTAGCAAGTAGCCCAGTACTTAATTTTGTTCTGTTACATGGACTGGAAGGGTTGCATATATTGGGTCATCGTTGTCTTCTCCCCAGAATCTGGAGTTGGAAGGAGAGGAGGTGTCAGAACTCAAACCTGTGGGGATCCCTTCACGTTCCACAATGCCTTTGGGGTTATTTTTAGTATCAGTTTTCTTAACATTAGCTACATTGTGTCTGTCACTGGTTCTGATGTGTTTTGCAAAGAAATATTCCTCCCTGAAGAATATTCAGGTTCTCCAGCAGGTCAGTGGTGACTGATACACAGAAGCCACTACCTTTTCTCCCTTAGTCTCTTTCTCCTGCGAATGTTTGCTGAAACTGAAATAAAATTTTTAATAGTGAGAGTTCTGGGCCTATCCGAACTTAACCTGGAGAGAAGAACATTTATTTTAGCTTTGGAATAAAGTGTTTGCCTGTTATAGACTTTTCACAGAATTGTGACCATCTGGACATGGCCTAAATTTGCAAATGGATTTGTCAATTTGAATTACTCAAAAATGCAATTGCTGCCCAAAATAATGACAGAACACTCTTTTTCATGATGGTCAGAGGAGAGGAACATGGATGAATGTGTTGCAAAAATACCAATTTTGGTAACTATAGTGTCATTTTCCTTCTTTCCTTAGCCGTTACAGAGGTAGTTGTTGTGGTAGTGAGGGTGTAGTATGTGAAATATGTGTGAGCAAACAGAGTCGTTCATCTGGTTAGACGGCCACAAGGGCTGTGCAGTGTGGGCGTGGTGGCCCAAAATGAACTAATATTTCTTGAATTGCAAAAACTTGTTTCATGACATGAAACAGAAGTTTGCCGCTGAATAGCTCTGTAGATAGTGTTTCTAAAGATAATGCAGCATCAGGCCCGGCGCGGTGGCGCAAGTGGTTAAGGTCCTCGCCTTGCACGCCCGGGATCCCATATGGGCGCCAGTTCTATCCCGGCAGCCCCACTTCCCTTCCAGCTCCCTGCCTGTGGCCCAGGAAAGCAGTCGAGGACGGCCCAAAGCTTTGGGACCCTGCACCCGCGTGGGAGACCCGGAAGAGGCTCCTGGCTTCGGACCGGCATAGTATCTGCCATTGCGCTCACTTGGGGACTTATTTGTTTTTACTGTTACAAGTTAATAAATTTTAAAGTGAAGGAAAAGCTAACATGTATTAATATTTTTTCAGTTTACCTTTATAATCAACTAACCATAGGATCTTTTTATTTTGTGCCAATTTACATTTTTTACATAAATATTATATGTATTTAAGCTGTACTGATAGATGTTTTCATACAACTTGGAAAAAGATCACTACATTCCAGCTAATTAGCACATCTGTTACCTCTACCTAATGATCATTTTTGTACTCTCAAATGAGAAACTGCCAAAAAACCATGTAACATATAATATCCTATATTGCAATTTATTGCTAATCTTCAATTCTACAACCTCCCCATTTTTCCCAGTAAAGTGTAGGAAATATATTGAAACATAAATCAGGAAGAAAATTTGTAGGAATTGCTGGTAAGATGAACAATTACATAATGCCCAGCTCTATAAAGTGTGTTTGTGTGAACACACACATCAGTAATCCAAGCAGATCCCCTGTCTTCTTGCTCATCTTCAAGGCTTATATTTCTTTATGTATTCTCAGAGGGGCAGGTGTGCTGTATTGAAAATATATGTGGATTTTAACAATTCATATTTTTTAAAAAGGTAAAAATCAAAGTCCCTTTATGTAGAGGGTTTCTTACGATGTTAAAACTTTGGGAATAAATGGCCTAAAGGCCTTCTTGGTATGTTAAACAGTATTCATGGAAAAGGAAGATAAAATAGTAAGTTATTGCATTGTCTTCTGAGTAACAACTGCTGATGTAAAAAAAGCAGCCCTGTAATTGGGAGATTAGAAAAGAAGGCTTAAAAACCAGGCGTGTGACTTCTGAAGAGAAAATAACAATTGGGATAGGACTTTTTTTTTTTTTTTTTGGTGGAAGCTTAATGAAGAAGCAAGCCAAAACAGTTTAAGAAATAGTGCATCCTGAAACCAGAGTTTGAGGCCAGTACCATGGAGAGTGCCTGCGAGTAGTTTTTGGGGAAGACCTGAGCCGGATGCTGTGTTTTAGTTACAGGAACAGGTCCTGGAGATGGTTTACAGGAGTCACAATGTTTCCAAACATGATTTTAAACCAGAGTAATGTGTTTTCTATCATGGGAACAGATGGTATTTGCAAGGCATGGTACCTTGATCATGGATTCTTAGCTTGATGCTCAGGAACATTTTAGATGTCCATGGATAGACTAGCAAATGTACAGTCTTCTGAAATTATTTACAAAATATGTGCATGAGTTTTGCACATTCAACTATGTAGATATTCCCTATTTTACATAAGAGTCTCCCTGAATTCATGACCTTTGAAATGCTCAAACTGCTCACTCTAGGCTAAGAGGTAATCTGTATACTGCAAGAAAGGAACATAAGGGGGTGATTAAAGCTGGTCTGCCGCTTGGTTGAAGTTTGTTCCTTTTTTTTTCTTAAGATTTATTTATTTTTATTAGAAAGGCAGATATACAGAGAGGAGGAGTGACAGAGAGGAAGATCTTCTTCCCAAGTGTCTGCAATGGCTGGAGCTGAGCCAATCTGAAGCCAGGAGCTTCCTCTGGGTCTCCCACGCGGGTGCAGGGTCCCAAGGCTTTGGGCCGTCCTCAACTGCTTTCCCAGGCCACAAGCAGGGAGGTGGATGGGAAGCGGGGTGGCCGGGATTAGAATCGGCACCCATATGGGATCCCAGTGCGTTCAAGGTAGAGGACTTTAACTGCTATGCTATCGCGCTGGGCACTGAAGTTTATTCCTTTTTTAAAAAACAAATTTAAACAGCTTATTCTTTTTTTAAAAATAAATTCAATTCAAGCATTTATTTAACCATATGCCTGCAGTAGGCATTAGAATTGTAATGAAATTTTGCCAATTCAGTTCACTGAATCTGTAGAAGGCTGGTTATATACAAGTAAATGAGATTGCATAGAAATAAAATAAATAAGTTGTTAGAAGCAGAGGTCTTTGCTGTAATGTTATGAAGCTTTCTATGAAATGCCAGATGGGGATGGATGGTAGCATTGACATCACTTAAAAGTTTATAAGAAAAAATAGACTCTATGAGCCACTCCTAGTCCCAGACCAACTGAATCAGAATTTGTACTTTAATTCTTGGGTGTTTTGTACATACATTTGTGTTTGTGTGCACAAATGTGTGTGTGTCCATATATTAAAGTTCGAGAAGTAATTAATTAAGTTTTAGGTCTGCTAATCTGAAAGTTTTGTCTCTGTGCTTGTATCTCTCCCTCTTAATACTGATATTAAGGAGTTTTAATTAGGTGATAAAATTTTTATTAGGTATTGCTGGTTGTCTCAAGTTATACCAATTTATGTTTGATTATATTTTGAAAAACTGCATTATAGCTTAAATAAAATAATATGAAGCTAACACTCTTCAAGGAGCTGAATATTCATATTGAGATGTCATTAGTTTTAAGCATGAAACATACAAATGTGTATCTAAAACAGGGGCTTTGTAGTATTAGAACTGCGTTAATCTCAAGATACAGTTTGAGTTTTAAAACATGATAAAAATAGGAACAGTTTGGAATCCATAAACATGAATTCCAATTATTAGAACTGTGTTCACTTTTTTTTAAAATGTATTTTAAGTTTCACTTTATCCTCTTGGGCAAAGCTACATGAACTTTCAAAATGCATACTTCCATTGTGGAGCAGTCACTGTAGGGATCTTTTTATTTTTTTTTTAAATCAAGTTATGAGATAAAAATAGCACACCTGTCCTCGTAAGTGAGAAATCAGTGGTTGTCCTTTAATTGCCGGTTGAAGGGGAAAGCAGGAGCAGATGCTTTTCTTCCTGGCTGTGCCCCACCTCAGCTTTCCTGTAGTGTTTCATTTTCCTTTTTTGATATCCAGGCACATTCAAAAGTCTTTTTGTTTGTTTTTCTTCTTTTTCAAGGCGAGAACAGAAAATTTACAAATATGTCGCCATGTTTTTTGTTGCATATACTGTCAGTCAGAATGTGATTAATCCATTCAATTGTCATTCAAGAAGCTACAGATTGCGTGTCTCCTTGGATCCTCTCTGATGGCTCGCTTGTTTTAGTGAACAGCTAATATTAAGAGGACTGCCTTACCTACCCTCCAGATTGTATAATTTTCCCCATCTTCCTCGACCCATTTGAGGCTGCTTCTTACTAATATTCACTCCCTTTCTTTTCTGAACACTGGGAAGAACAGATTCCAGCATGAGGTTTGCTACCTAGTTGCTCACCAAGCTGCCCTGTGCCCCGGAGCAATGCTGGTCATGGCACTGACGTGCTCCAGAAGTTTCCAAGCAGAAGTAGTTCCCTCATCATGAGAGCAAGCCCCAAGAAGACACAGCTGAAAGAAATCACACACAGGAGCTGACAGTAGAGATCACATACCTTTCTAATCATTTACAATTTTTCTCTTAAAAATGTAACTATCAGTAATTGTAACAGATGAAATAATAGCCCCCTGAGATGCCCACATCCTAATTCTGGAAACTGTACATTGGTTACCTTACATGGCCAAAGAGAATTTAGGAATATCTTGAGTTAAGGAGCTTGAGATGGGGAAGAGTATCCCAGACTCCACTGGTGGATCCAATGTACTGATTAAGGTGCTTAAAAGAGTAGAGGCAGCTGTGTCGAAGCCAGCCGGCGAGAAGACGCAGACAAGACGGTTTGAGGGCGAGATCACGCCAGGAGGCCTGAAGGAGCAGACACGGCAGAGAAGTCCCAGGAGGAAGCATCCTGCCAATACCGTGACCATCCCCTGACCTGACTTTGGATTCCCGACCTTAAGATTGGTAAGAAAATTAATTTGTGCTGTTATAAGCCTCTGACTTTAATTAGTGATTTTCTAATAGCAAAGACAGGGAAGCTAATGTAGTTACAAATTTCATGATTGCATTTTTAGTAATAATAGGCTTCCCTGTGGATATGAGTCACCATTACAAATTGCTCTTTTGTTGTCACCATCCCCAACTCGGTGAATGTACGGAAGGAAATAATGAGGGCTGTGAGTAGCTGGTGATGTGGTCTGAGCTGACTGCATCTTGTCTACCTGGGACAGGTTTTGGCATTTGGCTGTTTGGCAGCAGCACTCGCGGTGAGCCGCTTGCTTTGGGACTCCGAAACACGTATATGCGAATCCTAGTTCTGCCATTCCCGAATTTGGAAATTTAAATGAATTTAACCTCACATTTCTTATATGAAATAGGGACCACAGGGGTTTCGTGAGAAATAAATGAAATGTGAAGTGCTTACAGCAGTTTGTTACACAGTAATTAATGTTGTCTTGCTAGTTTAAGATTCCAATAAATCTGACCACGACACAGGCACATTGAGGTTTGTTCATTATGGTTGCAACAGGGTCACATTTGGCACACTGTCATAGAGAAACTCCTATAATTTTCATACTAAAAATGTTCATCAGTCAATAAACTGAAAGGAATCCTCATAGAGAGGAAATATGAGGGTGCTTATTTCCATTGAACACCCTATATTCTCCCAGGGATGAAATGGTTGCCCAGCTCTGTTCTACCAGTGACTAGAGCCCTGTGTAACCTGCGGAGGTGTGCGTGGTGTGTGGAAAGTGATTCTGTGATTATGTTCATCTCGGAGCCAAAGATGGCATTCTACATGAGTTTGTCTTTGAAAATTGGTTAATTAAGTTTCCAATACAAAATCTATTATGTGACCACGGGAGATCGAATTACACCAATTGCCAACTGAGCAACTGAGGATCACTGCCCAATTTCGAAAGCATTTTTTATATTATCTCACGAAATACAGGCAAACCATTTACTAATGCTTTACAAGCTGTGCTTATGTAGGAAATGCAGGTATAAATGGGCACATAAATCCTGGAAGGATGAGGGTGATTTAAAAACGTTGCACTATGTGGATCTCTAGCAAATAAAACACAAGTCATTCTATTATTTTTCATGTTGCCTTAAATTCTAGTGGGAATAGCACTGATTCAGGATAAACAGCCCAGGGTTTTTGTGATTTTTTTTTTTTATCACATGCTTTGTCATTCAGTTACAATAGCAACAGTAATGATTATGCTGAACAATGAACATAATCACCACCTCCTTACATGAGAAGAAAATTAAACGGCAGAGAGGTTAAATAAATGCCCAAAGTCCCACAAGGTAATACGCAGCAAAGCGGAGATTCAAATTCAAGCTGTTGTCACCCGCAGGACCTGTGCTCCTATACCCCTTGGGTGTTGAATTCCGCCAAGCTTCTCAGACTGACCGAATTGATCCCAGTCACTGAGTGTGAGAGGAACCAGAACTGGAGGCATGGGAGGGCTCCAGGTGAGACTGCCCACGGTGGTAGAGCAGGCTGTAAGGTCCCAGCCACAGCAGGACGGGCATGCGCTGTTGGGGAGAAACAACGGTATTGAGACACATCAAAAGGGAGGGTTCTAGCAAGAGGTGAACATGCTGCGTAAGCCGCTGAGGCAGAGTGTTACCCCCGCCACTGACCCGGAGGACAGTTTAACAGAACCACACAGTCAGCAGCTGGACCGTATTTTCATCCCTGGCGCCAGTAACAAAGCCTGTGAGCATGTGTATTAGCCCAGGCAGGCGAGAAGCTGAGCAATCGCACTCATGAGCCTAACCTGCCTGCTGAAGGGCAGGCTGGTGTCAATCAGCGATTCTCGGCCCAGGCTGCACCACAGGATCACCTCGGGAGCTTTAAAAAAATTATAACTGCCCTGGCTCCACCCTCAGATGTTCTGATGTAATTGGAACTCAGGCATAAGCAGTTTTCTAAAGCTCCCCAGGTGATTCTAAAGGCACAGCCAAGTCTGAGACGCTCGGTGTGAAATCACTCCACGCGGTGCTTTCTGTGGTCTCTCCGGCAGGCCACGGTGGTCTCTCCGGCAGGCCACGGTGCTCCCCGGCAGCACTGCCTGAAAGTGGAAAGCTGAGACCCTGCTTGGCTGTGGGCTCAGCTGTTTCTATTCTGCGAGGTCGTACCCATGCAGCCCCAGCTCCCTTTGTCGTCTCTGGCTGAGACCAATGAGAGACTGCTAGTTAAGTGTTGTTATGTGTTTGCAGACTGAATGCCAGCGTAGGGCATATCTGTTTACTTGAGCTTCATATACTTAGTTTTGCCCTTTGAGAAAACCCCAAAAGTTGTCTTACAATTTTTCTTTTTGAACAGGTGTTGACTTTTGTAACTCAATGGCTGTTACCTCTCAACCATTTTCAAATGACAACAGAACTTAATTCCATGCATTTGATGTTTCTTCAGGTTCTATGGTGTATCACTGAGATAAATGTTTTGAGCGGTAGACGGTTAAGGCAGATCAAACCCCAAAGGTTTATTGTCTCACGGGGTGCAGGAGGAAAGGCTCTCAGAACTCAGATAACGGCTTTCCCAGTGACTGCCAGTAACCACGTTTATCTTCCAGCTTGGAGTGAGCTTAGCTGGCCAAAAACGGGGGCAATTTGAGGACCTTTGTTCTAGAGGGCAAGAGATGGTTGCAAGGCCCAGCCAGGGTGGGTGAAGGGCAGCCCAGGAGGAGGCTGGGAAGGGCGGCTGATAAGGCTGCACCTGCAGAGCGTACACCCCTCCTCTCCGGAACAGTGAATACAGATTCAGCAAGGTGGAAAGGAGCCTCTAGCACCATATAAGGTGAATTCCTTTGTCCCCCAAATCCCACCTTTACAGTTCCCTAATAAAAACGACACCTCGTGTTGACTTTCCTGGCCCGCTGTCTGGGCCAGACCAGTGAGCCGCATCCAGGAGCATGGGTGAGGAGAGACAGAGAGGAAAATTTTCCATCTGATGATTCATTCCCCAAGCGGCTGCAGCAGCTGGAACCACATCAATCTGAAGCCAGGAGCCTGGAGCCACTTCCTGGGCTCCCATGTGGATGCAGGGCCCCACAGCTTTGGGCTGTCCTTGACTGCTTTCCCAGGCCACAAGCAGGGAGCTGGATGGGAAGTGGGACTGCCGGAATTAGAACTGGCGCCCATATGGGATCCCGGTGCGTGCAAGGTTAGGACTTCAGCTGCTACGCTATTGTGCCAGGCCCTCAATAAATCTTGTTTTAAGCTGAGCTTTATTCTGTGTGGATTTCTGGTTCTGAACAGGAACTTGAGACTTACAATAGTAGAGAGGGAAGAGGAGTTCTCACACAGTGACTAGCAGTACAAATCTCAAGGATATTTTATTAAACGGTTGGGTTTGAAAAGCCAAGCTGCTGTAGGCCTAAGCAGTGTAGCAGCCAGCATTTCCTGCTCATGAGTTACTGGTGAGAAGTGATACTCTTTTGGTTCACAAAAGGTGGTACAGGCAGGTAGGAGTGCAGTAAATTGGTCATATTTGCTTGATCTGAGTCTCTCCAAGAACCAAGATGGTTATACCACGTATTTGAGTCACTAGGCAATGAATGCATGTACTCAAGAAAAATATGGCAAAAGGGGATGTCTTCATGTGAGGCTGACATCACGTTTTGTCAAAACTCGTAAGACTCAGAAGTTTTTCTAGTGTGGCACATACCTCTTGGTATCTTAAGCTCTGATGCCTTTAACGGATTATCACCTCACAGGACTCTAATGCCAATCGCTGCTTCTTTGAGTTACCTGACTCTGTACCCAGGGAAATTGCTAGGGCTCTCTCTCTTTTTTGTTTTTTTTTTTTCATTTTTTTCATTGCTTCATGGTCTGGTTATGATTATCGTCCATACCACTCCCACCATAGCAATATCTACAATGCATAGAGCCTGCTCTGTTCCAGGCACACTCGTCTCCTGAGCGTATTCTGTGTATTAAGTCGTTTGTTTAGCCAGCAACTCAGAGAAGCACTGTTGTTATTTCACAGATGATGACTGTGATGGTGAGGGAGCCTAGTAGTTTACCATGGGTAAAGAAACTGCTAATAAGTGGCAGAGCCCCACTTTCAAACCTGGAAGTCATAATCCCTGAGTGTTAGGGACTACATGAGCAAGAAAAACATCCAAAAATTATTAGAGAATTAAATGGCAGGTTAATTCGTGCTGTTATAAAAATTATGGTCATTGTATGTTTAAGAAGAAGGGACACAGGTGGCATATATTTTTAAGTGTTTAAGAATAAAGAGAAAGAATGCTGAAAAATCTTTGCACTTAGCCTGTGAGCCAGTTTTGAATTTTTGCTCACATTAGAAAAAAATGACAAAATCAACTGCATTGGTCTTGTGACTTTCTTATCTTTACTTTTCTTTAACAAACATTTGCATGGCTTGGGGAATAAATTTCTAATGTGCAACTTCAGACTGGAATTTTTGACACTCATGTACTCTTCTCTTCCCTCTGATTTTTCCTCTCACATACGCACTCTTAACACTTTCTCTGGAGGGAAATCACTTAGCTGGTGTTCCACTTTGTATACAACAAGTCTCGGCTCTGATCATGAAAATCATTTTGTTCTTGGAACAAAGTGGCCTGCAAAATTTCACATAGGGGCTGTCAGCTTCCACAATCACAGCAAGCGGTTACCCTGATAACAGCGTTTTGAAGGGACAAAGGCCCAGAGAACTTTTGTCAAGACCCTCTAAAAATGTACAGGGAGGCTTTGCCTCGATTGGCTGTCTGCTGATCACTCTACCAGCCCCTGCCTTGTGTAGTCGTAAAGGCTGCATGAAGCAGCAGGTGGCTAAATGGCTCTAGGACTGAACCAAGAACTGGGGCATATGTGAGTTGGAACAAATCTTAGGCTGGCTTGTTTAAGGATTCTCTTCCAGAAGTCTTGGAGAGTCAGGAGGCCACCGCTTAAAAACCAGTGGCTTACGTTTTGGTTGGATTTCATGATTAGAATTCTTAAGCTGCAGAGGTTCTCCCTCTGAAATGGCGATTCTGTGAGGTCAACTCCCTTTGTACCTTCTACTCCGGGATTTTTAGCTCTGGAGTTTGAGTAGCAGCACTTGCGCGGACTCTGGTCTACAGTGATCCAGCAGCTGCCTGCTGGCGTGGAGGACATGTTCTGCTGAGGTTGCTTTTACTTCTTGTTTCCCCTTTATTATCAGCAGTATTATTTACACATGACTTAGCACCTTTGGCACTCCTATATGGATATGTTTTTCAGATTTTTTTATGTAATTTGTGAAAAATGAAGGGTGTCTTACCTATGTGGTCTGTCCCACTCAGAGCATATATAGACTTTATCTCTTTAGGTTATATTACCCTGCATGCTGTCCAGGAGCTAAGTTTTTCATCAGTTTATAACAAAGTTTGCTCTACCAGAACTGAAGAATAAAATTTCTCACTCATACATGGTCAGTATTATAATTTCTACATCATTAGAAAGATGTGCACAGGTAGTTTTGAATAAAACATAAAAGCAGCAACGTCATTTTATTAGTTTATTCTAACTAGGATTCTTTGACATGTACACTATAGGGCCTGCTTAAAGACTAAAATATCTTAGCCTTGTTCTTATTAAAAATAGATGTTCCATTGTTGACTGCAGAAATCTATTTTCTGACTTACTGATAGCATGGCTTTATGCTGTCAATGAGGCAGCCACGCCAGGAGATGAGGCGAGCTGCACCTGATTTCTAATTTCAGGCTCAGTAGGGTTACTTTCCTTTAGAATCTCAAAGAATTAGGATAAAATTGAGGTGAGGCTTCCTTTTATCACCCAAATTGGAATGCAAGGAGGGAAAACAACCATTCTCTGGCTTCAGTTATATCCTAGTAAGATGGGAGATAGTATATTATATAGAAGGAGAACTTGATTAGAATTATATTCTAATATGTGCTTCACCTCCCCCAAGTAGAACAGTGATGATTGCATTATGTACTTCGTTTGAATTAATATGAGACAATACATGTAAAACACTTAGTTTGTGGCTGACTCATCGTTATTCAATAATAACTTTTTTTGAAGAATTTATCTGAGATAAGTCAAATGCCAATTGGATAATCAAATTTATTTTTGGAGAGCTTGATATTGATCCATGTATTACAAGTAAATATAACTTCAAACATATATTGGAGAGAGAAGGAAAGAATTGATTTTTTTAAATTACATTAAGCTTGCAACAAAGCAGAAGATAGTTTTGTGAAAGTATCAAAAATGGTAGAGGACAGTGTAAAGAATATTGTAAATAGTTTGTATGGGAAGGTTTTGGTTAAGATATATTTTCATTTTATTTGGAAGAGGCAGCTTGAGACAAACATCTCTGCTGATTTACTACCTAAATAGTAACAACCACAGCTGGGCCAGGCTAAAATCAAGGGTCAGGACCTCAATCCAAGTGTCTTACATGACTGACAGGTCCTCGGCTGTGTGGCCATTACCCACTGCCTCCCAGGGTGAGCATTAGCATGACACTACAGCAGGTGCAGAGATGGGACTCCATCCCAGATGCTGATGCATGACGTGGGTGCTCTGAAACACTGCTATTCCATAACGCCCACATCGGGAAGATGCGCTGTTTTACTTTATTCTTCTGATACTTTAAGTGTTAATGTAACATTAGTGCAAGGAAAGCAGATTCAATGAAGTTGATAAATAAAAATTCTAAGAATCTAATATTCCCCTTTCCTCTCACCATTCCCCCTCCACCCACCTTCTTTCCTTCTTACCTCCCTCCCTTTCTTCCTATTTTCCTAGTATCTTTCCTTCCTTCCTTCCTTTACTTTTTTAGCTTTTGAGAGAACATATTTTTAGTTAACATTATAGCTAAGGGATTAGTGCCTACTAAATAGATAAACAAGAAAAGGCAGGGAGACTCTCATTCAGTAATAAGGCAAGGACCATAAAAAATAGTCAAATGGAAATATGACCACTTCACTCATACAGAGCAAGTATTAAAATATTATAGATTATTAAAACTATAGTATGTTGATAACCCATGGTTTGACAAAGACATAAAACAGTTGGGCAAAAAATATATTTTCAGCAGTCTTGATAGTTTCTTTTTCCTTTTAAAATTTTACTCCAATAGTAAAAGAACGTAGAGTATTTGAGTATTTTTCTTTTTTTTTTTAAGATTTGTATATTTTATGTGAAAGGCAGAGTTACTGAGGGCGAGGCAGAAATAAGAAGATGGGGTAGAGACTGGAGAGCAAACAGAAG
Organism: Ochotona curzoniae; assembly: GCF_017591425.1. Taxonomy (NCBI): domain Eukaryota; kingdom Metazoa; phylum Chordata; class Mammalia; order Lagomorpha; family Ochotonidae; genus Ochotona; species Ochotona curzoniae. Next base: position 10,635,989 of record NW_024467123.1, read on the forward strand.
ACAGAAACAGATCTTTAATCCATGACTTCACTCCCCAAATGGCTGCAGCAGCAAGGTCTGGGCCAGACTGATACCATGAATTTCAGTTAGGTATCCTACATGGGTACAGGGGCCTAACCACCTGGGTCATCTTCTGTTATCCCAGCTGTGTCTGCAGTGAGCTCAGTTGAAATAGGAGCAGCCCTACCTAGCACTGATTGTTGGCAATATGGAATGCTGGTGTTGCAGGTGCTGCAAAACCTTCTATGCCACAGTACTGGTTCTGATATCTGTTTCACTCTGCATGATGACCTTTAGCTGTATCCATTTTGGTGAAAATGGAAGAATTTTTTAACAGCTGCATGATCTGCACCATTGTGTTTATACATTCATCTGATGAACACATTGGTTGATTCTATATTATGGCTATTGTGAGCAGTGTTGCTGTACACATGGTTATACAAATATCTCTGATGTGATGTGTTCATGTCTTTTGGATATGTACCCAGTAGTGGGATTGCTGAATCATGCCAAGTCTATTTCTAGTTTTTAAAGGCATATCCATACTGTTTTCGACCAGGTGGCACTAATTCGCATTGCCACCAACAGTGTATGGGAGTTCTCTTGCATAACAGCCGTTCTGACAGGGCTGTGGTGGTGTTTCCTGGTTTTTCTGCATTGTCATTTTCCTGATGGTAGTGATCATGAGCATTTTTTCCATCTATCTGTCGGCTATATGCACGTCCTCACTCAGGAACTGTTGAGCTCCTTTGCCCAGTTCCTGATTGGATTGCTTCCCGTTTGTTATTGATAAGTTTTGATTTTCTGAGATACATATATATTTCTCTCTATATATAGAATATTAATCCTCTGTCAGATAGTTAGCGCACACTTTGCCCCCATTCTGTTGGGTGTTTCTTCATTTCGATGATGATTTCCTTTGCTGTGTGGAAGCTTTTACATTTCATACAAGCCCAGTTTTTCTCTTGTTGCCTGTGTTTTTTTTGGGGGGTAGGGGCTTACACAGAGAAGCCATCAATGACCAGGGAAATGTCCCAACATTTTCTCATTCAGCCTGGATCCTGCTGAGGAAAGTTCTTCTACACACAGTTTTCTTAAGTTTTTTTTTTTTAAATTGTGGAAGGATGCTATATTTTATCAAATTCTTTATCAGCATCTGTTGAAATGATAATATTTTTTATTCTGCAGCTTGTTAATGTGTTGTATCACATTTATTGATTCACATATGTTGAAGCATGCCTGCATAGCAGGGATAAATCTCACTTGGTACGGATAATATTTCTAATGTGTTGTAAGATTCTATTGACCAGTATTGAGTATATTTGCTTCTGTTAATCAGTGATATTGATCTATAGTTTTATTTCTTTATTGTGCCTTTTTCTGGGCTTGAAATGGAAGTGATACTGGCCTTATTGAAGGACTTCATGAAGATTCCCTCTTTCAATTGTTTTGAATAGTTTGAGAATTGATTAGTTCTTTAAGGGTTTGTTAGAATTCATCAGTTAAAATCTTGTCTTTGACCTTTCTCTGTTGGCAGGTTCTTTATTATTGATTGAATCTCCATCTTGGTTATTGATATATTTAGATTTGCCATGTTATCCAGATGCTATTTTGGTTTATTACACATGTCCATAAATCTATCCATTTTTTCTAGTTTTTTCAATATGTTGACATATAAATGTAGTCACTCCTTATGATTCTATTTATTTCTGTGGTACCTGATGCAACATATTTTTCATTTCTGATTTTATTTTCCCTTTTCGGAATAAATTTTGTTTTTTTCAAAGCGTCCAGACATTCATTTTACTTAGTGAGTTTTGTTTCAATTTTGTTTCTTTAATTATTTTTTCCTCTTAAGTTTGGATTTTATTTTTTCTTTTTGGGGGCATCTTTGAGATGTATTATTAGCTCATTTGATGCCTTTCCAATTTCTTGTAGGTATGAATTATTGTAAACTTCCTCTTAACACTGTGTTTCGCTCTCTCAGGTTTTGATGTGTTGTCTTCATTTCTAAGAATGCTTTGTCTCCTGATTGCTTCTGCTCATTTAGGAGCACATTGTCAAGTCTTCATGTTTGCTTATTTTCCAGAGTTTAAGTTACTGATTCCATCCAAGATAGTTTTATGCCTTGCTTAAAAGAATATGTACATTGCAGCTGTCATATGAAATGTTCTTTAGATATTAGTTGTTTCCATTTGGTCAATAGCATAGATTGATTTTGTTCCTTTGATTTTTTTTTTTTTTTGTCTAATTAACTGTGCATTGATAAAAGTGGTGTGTTCATTGCCTGCTGTTATTGTTGGTGACTATGCTTTCCTTTGGCTCCAGTTTCATTTATTTTAAATAGCCAGATTCCCTGGAATTGGTTGTATATGCATTTACAATGGTCACATCTTCCTGTTAAATGATCCCTTGCCATTACAAATGTCACTCTTCTACTGAAAGAGTCACGGCATTCCCAGAAGCAGCTGCCTGATAGAGGTTGGTCTGTGTTCTGCCTCAGTCAGTCTGGGTGTTTTAATAGAGTGAGGCAGTGGAGGGCTTCGTGGGCCTAAATGAATACCCAGCCATCACCAACCCTCCAGGTCAGAATCAAAGTCAATGAAACAGAGTCCACAGACCGTAGATTTATCCCTCCTATGAAGTCCTTGGATCTTGTGTGTGCTGAAAGGTATTATTTCCTCCTTTTTGGATGCTTGGTGCCTAACTTCAAGAAGAGGCTATTGCCTCCAGGGGCAGGACTTCCTAGTGGTGTCCACTTGGTGCTGGGTGATTGAACAGCCCCTGTGGCTCTAAGGCACCTCTCTTCATTATGTAGAATTTTCAGCTGTCACCTGGGAACTTGGCTCCTGCTTCAGTATTCTGTTTTCTTCTTATGGTTAGGATAAGCATGTCTTTTCCATGTTTGGTCATCTTGGATGTGAGAAGCAAATGTATTTTTAAGGTGCTAAAATGTGCATGAGAGCAACACTGGATCACCTTCAAAGCATGCCCAGGTAGACTGACCAAATTCTCATCAGAAACCTGGATAGAAGGGAGAGACACAGTCCAGGTCCTAAAATAAACAACAACAAAACTCTTTATACCCAGAATGTACCCCTCAAAGCTCTTACTCATAAATGAAGATGAAATAAAAGGAACAAATTTCATGCATTTCATAATGATGCTTCCCACCCCACTTTCCCCCCCTCACTTCATCCTCCATTCTCTTTTAAATTTGACAATGATATATTTCCAATTTACTTTACATAATCAAAACTTAATACTCCACTAAATGAAGAATTCAACAAGTAGTTGGTAGAGATCACCTCTGAACAACTCTTCATTAAGCTAAGGTAACATGGTAGCAACTTAGATTTAGTAGATGACCAATAAATATTTCTCAATACATCAAAGATAAGGTCTGGAGACTCTTGGAATTACAGTTTGGAATTAATCTAAGAACATGCTCTTCTGGGTTATCAACTAATAACTAAAGATCATATTTTTAACTTGAAGACTTTATGACAGAGTACTTGAAGATTTGATAATTGAGTTTCCTAGGAATTCATGATGATCTTTTTACCAAGGAACTAGAAAAATCCTGGAAATTATGTCATGATGCTTCAAATTTCCATAGAGATGGCACCTTGAATATTTGGCTAAAAAAGTATTCATATTTTCCAAAACTACTCCAATGAAAAGAATGTACAGTAGTCATCATTTAATTTCTATGTGTTATCTATTAGGGCCTTATAATTCACATGGTTTCCAGATCTTTCAGTGAATATTAATTAATACTTGAAGCTACAGAATGAACAATTAAGCCATGCTAGCTGAAGGGCACCTCAAAAATTTCCATTATTCTGTGGCTCACTTTGCCAGTCACTGAGCCCTCCTTCGCAGAAACCTGCGGATGAATACTTTGCTTCCATTCTGAGCTCCATCTCAAAGCTTCCTAGTTGCAGTGATAGGACACTGCCAAGCAGCATTTTTGAGGGTGGGAGTTGTGGGATGCAGGCAACTGCAAAGACCTGGTAAGGAATGTAGTAGAGAGCGGGGGAAAGGGAGTGTTAGGAGTGTTTTTAAAGCAGAAAACTCGAAGCATTCTGAACAAAGAGGAAACTGAGATATAAAGATAAATTGTTTCATGGATAGCAATGGACAGAAAATAGAAATAATTCAGTTGAGACTCTTCCGTAAATACATTGACCTTCTCTCTCTGCCCTTTCACTTTTGTAGATCCAATCAAACATGCAAGAGGAGGGTTGTAGCTTGGTGACTTCATTTTTAAAACCTTGGCAGTAAAGAGACTGCTCAATTGTCCTTGACCTGAACTTCTAAATTGCTTAGAATTGTCTGTGTCTTGTTTTAAGTTGGGTCAAGGATTTAACCCCTGAGCAGTCAAGGAAGGTTGGAGATCTGGTTCAAGTAGTTAAACAACTCTTTGAAACTTGAGCAATTACAGAACCACAATTGGGTCTTAGCAAGAACTGGTCATCTCCCCCGAGAGGTGTCATTTCAGGTAGTGGATAGAGAGACTTCTATAGTGGAGAGTGTGAGGAAGGTGAGGGTATGATGAAGGCAGAACTGGCTAGAGGAACTGTTGCTGTTTGAGCTGCAGCTGTTATTTCCACTTTTTTTTTTTTTTTAATATAGAAACCTTTGGGATTTTCCAAGAGAGTTACAGGAAGGAAGCAACTGGAAATGGATGGTTAAAATGAAAAATCTGGGGTGGAGACCTGATGGCACTTTGATACACATTCATGTACTGGTTTGAATGATTTGTACACTGGTGTTTAAGTACTCCATGCACCTCCTTCCTGCGTTTCTTTCTTCCTTCCATCCTTCTGTCCTTCCTTTTATCTTGCTCTACCTTATGAATGCAGAAACATGCTTTAAGACTGTTTAGGTAGAATTAAAGCAAGGCCTTGAGTTACTAACCATTTCGTAAAGGACTCAAGCATGATCTTTATCTTGACCTTATTAAGAAACAGAGTCCAGCTATCTACATTAAACGAACACTGGGAGTTTCCTGGACCTCTTTAATTTCTTGGCCCTAAGATTTTTCTACATAAAACTTTACTTTCTCCTTTATCCTATGCCATTTGCTTGGGCTATTATCTCCAGAATTTAAGGCACATCAAAAGGTGTTTTAAAAATACGGGTATATTGCCTTCACATTCATTGTCATGTGAATAAAAAGAGCTTCAAAGACTGCAGCGGACATGGAGAATGGCTTTTCTTTGTTGCACCCAAGCAGGTGAGTCGCAATCAGAATGTTCTTTCTCATTTCTGAAGTGCCTTTCAAACAATTTTTGAATCTTAGTATTTCCCTTATATTCTTGTGTTTCACTTAGGTCCCTGTGGACGCCCCATATTGAATTTGGAGACACATCATTTCTGCCTTCTCTAGAGCATTCCTTTCTTCATACATAAGTTTCCCCAACAGTTTATTCCATTCCTTTATTGAGTGTTGGTCACTACTGGGATTTTCCTGTTTGACCTAAGGGAGTGAAGAAATAGAACGAGGAAAGAAGGCCTGGCGGCGTGGCCTAGTGGCTAAGGTTCTCGCCTTGAACGTACCAGGATCCCATATGGGCACCATTTCTAATCCTGGCAGCCCCACTTTCCATTCAGCTCCCTGCCTGTGGTCTGAGAAAGCAGTCCAGGACGGCCCAAGCCTTGGGATGCTGCAGCCATGTGGGAGACCTGGAGGAAGTTCGTGATTCCTGACTTTGGATCAGTGTGGCACCAGCCATTGGGGAGTGAATCATCAGATGGCAGATCTTCCTATTTTTCCTCTCTGTGTATCTGACTGTGAATAAAAATAAATCTTTAAGACAAAGAAATAGATTGAAAAAATAGATGACTATTACCATTTGTCGGCTGTTTGCAGGATGTGTAGTTTTGTAGTAGACCTCCCTCTAGGAATGAAGATCCAGATGCAGAGTCCATTTGCTCCTTCTGCTGTCATTTAGACTAGGCTTCCTTACCTCTTTTTGTAAGTGAAAGTGAATTTCTTCTAAGAATCGAACATTATACAAAAAATACATCAACTGCAATCAAGATCTTATCTGAAATTGTCTAGTGATTGTGCAGTCTGTTGAGAGGCTCATTCTTGCCAACCAAATAGGCTTTCTTGTCTCCAGTGTCAGGAAAAGGGGTGGTGGTGGTGGTGGTGGTGGTGGGGAATCTGAATTTAATTCTCTGCTGAGCAAGGTGCATGTGTCAGTGCCCGTGCTGTGGAGCTTGCCTGCAGAATTTTAGGGGTATGGTTTTATCATTTCTTTAAATTACAAAATTTTTGGTGCTAATCCCTGGCTACAAGTTCTGGGTTATGTAGGTCAGAAATGAAATTTTGGCAATATGCTTCAGCCTCACATGTGGGAAATGATGGAACAGAAACATGGACTGTCAAACTGGAGAGGCCCTCCAGTTGGGCAGGGAACCTCACAAAGCAGGAAGAGCTCTAGGAAGCAACAGAAGGCAGAAGTTCAGAAGAGGGAGATGCGAGGAAGCTTCAAGATGTGTTCAGTATCCTCTTTCCCAGGGATTCCTTGCTTACTTTCCTTCATTTTGGAATTGAGAGGTAGTCTGGTTTGTTCTGGGGCAAAGGAAAATGTAATTTTGCTTAGGCAAGCATACAAAAGAACTCTCTTGGGGCCAGTGCAGTGGTATGGCCGGCTAATCCTCTATCTGTAGCACCAGTGCTTCATGTGGTGCTAGTTCTAGTCCCAGCTGCTCCTCCTCCATTTCCTATCCAGCTCCATATTTAGGGCCTGGGAAAGTTGCAGAAAATATCCCAAAGCCTTAGAACCCTATACCCACATGGGAGACCCAGAAGAAGCTCCTGGGTTTGGATTGATTTAGCTCTGACCATTGTAGCTATTTGTGGTGTGAACCAGGGGATGGAAGATATTTTTATGTCTTTCATCCTCTGTGTAAATCAGTCTTCCCAATAAAAATGAATAAATCTTTAAAAATTAAGAAAACTTATGAGAAAGGAACTTACACACTTGACAGTCATATAATGAGAAATCCCCCTTTTATTCCTACTTTTACCCTCACTCCATGGAATTTGTCATTCAATAAAAACGTTTGAGTCATAGAACCAAAGGACTTCACATTTTTCACATTTTAAATCTTCTTTGGCTTTTTGTCCTTTTCTGATTTCTATGTTGCTATCACATGTGGTCTAAAGTTTTGACTTCTTTTTTTCCTCTAGCAAATAGCTTACTTCTATTGGTTTTTAAAACAAAAAGATTCATTTAATTTGAAAAGCAAAGTTAAGGAGAAAAGGGGAAGAGGGCAAGTCGGGGCAGGAGGGCTCCTGTGTGTTGGTTCACTGCCCAGTCTGGGCCAAGCCAGTCAGGAGTTTAATCCATGTGGGTGACAGGGGTGCAAATACTTGCACCATCTTCAGGTGCTTTCTCAGTTGTGTTATGAGGGAACTGGACGGGAAATAGAGCAGCCTGAGCTTGAACCAGTGACCCTTTGGAGTGCCAGCATTGTAGCTGGGGGCTTAACCCTCATGCTACAGCACTAACTCCTATTGATTTAGGTTTTTTTTTTTAATCTTATGGAATACAATTAAACAGTTTAATTAGGACAGATTGTTCAAAATTAGAGTTTAGTAGGTTACAACAGAAGCTGCTTTTCACATCAAAACAATTCCTTTCATAGCTGCTAACTGAAATGGAATAAGCTGCCTTGATCCTGACTGAGTGCTCTTACATTCACCTGTTATCCTTGTAGGAGACACTTAGCATCTGTGATCTCCCAACTGGAGCCCTGTCTCAAGTGGCCTTTCTGTACTCTGGCTTCCTCAGTAGGGAAATGTCAATAGAGAAGTGATATGTGTTGGTAAAAATTGGATCATTTGCCTGTAGGAGTGATTACTGGTTATCTGCCATAAATGTACTCAATCCAAAGAGGAGATGGAAGGAGACTGACTAACTGCATGGGAGAAGTGAGGGGGGCGGTGCTAGCAATTAATAGAATTTTAAAGGAATATTATGATTTTTGGTAGCTTATAAATGACATAAAACAGTGTATTCATCTGTAGATTCCCTGCAAAATCATCCAAGTTAAAATAATGACGCCTGCACTCCATGCTTGTGCCTTCTGATTTAGGGTCCTGGATTGGGGTGCTCTGTAGGCGAATCTAATGTTAGTGAAAACTGAAATATTGATCTAGGGCTAAAAATGTCTTCCGATTTTGGGAAGTGTTTTCAAGATGGACTGAAGTGGCTCTTTGGACCAGTGGGGGAATGAGTAGCACTCTGGCACTGTGCATATCGGGACTGTTAGTGGGGAAGGGGCCTAGAAAGTGACTTCATGTAAACCTCTTGAGTGATGCTAATTCAGATATGTCATGGAAAAAATATTGTGGAATGGAGAGAATATATTTCTTAATATTTCTTAAGGATCATTTTTTTAAAACAGTAAACATGATACTGTGTTTAAGTTAACAAAGCTTCTATGGGAAAATACCTGATGCTGATGTTGCGAGCAGTGGCTGGACCGGCTATGCTGTAATGCTCATCTCTAAACTTGCTTTTCTAATAAAGAACAAACCCTTTGATGTGACCTGTTACAGTCGCCTCTTACCTATCTTCCCAGCTTTAACACTTAGTCCTCCCTGCCTTGCCTTGCTGATCCTGCATTTTTTGGGTCTGATTTTTTTTTTCTCTCTCCAAGGGTTTGTATTCATTCTTTCAGTGCTTGGTTCAAAGGAGATGGGTGATATGAGCTGTCTGAAGAGCAAAAGCACGGGAGGTGTCTCAGGGCGGCCTGGGTACAGACAGGTTCAGGACCTTTGTGCCTTTCTCCCACTGCCAGCACTCCTTGTTGTGTCTTGCATTGTCCTTTATAATGCTGAGTGCCAAGCCAAGTGTCATTTCCACGGATATCCTTTCATTCCTCTTCCACCTGACCTTGAATCTTCCGGCAGTGTATGTGAACTCCTGTGAATACCTTCTAACTGTATAAGTATGCAGTTGGTGGGGTCTTCACCTGTTTTGTCTACTATAAATTTCTGTTGTAATTCAAGTGCTGACACCAAGTGCTCAATAAATGTTTGTGAGTAAATATGTGAAGCCATGATAGTGGTGGGCGTTTGGCCTGCCAGTAAGATGCTGATTAGGATGTCTGAATTTCACGCTAGAGCACCTATGTTGAATTCCTTGCTCTCGTTCCTGCAACAAGGCAACAGCAAGGCTGCACTGAATGATAATGCAATTGGGTTCTATTGCTGCAGAAGTGATCTGGATTGTAGTCCTAGCTCCAGGCCCAGACCCTGACTACCGTGGGCATTTAGTGTGAACTAGCAGATGGGAGCTTGACTGCTTGCTCTTTTGGTACCCCTATCTAAGTCTCTATTTTTCTACCTTTCTTAAGTTAAAATTTTAAAGTGTGGGCCTGGCATGATAGTCTAGTGGCTAAATCCTCCCCTTGCATGCAGCGGGATCCATGTACTGGCAGCTCTATTTCCCATCCAACTCCCTGCTTGTGGTTTAGGAAAACAGTAGAGGATAGCCCAAAGCCTTAGAACCCTGCATCAATGTGGGAGACCCAGAAGGTGCTGGTTCCTGGCTTCAGTTCAGCTTTGGCCATTGCAGCCACTTGAGGAGTGAACCAGAGAATGAACGATCTTTATCTCTCCCTCACCCTATCAATCTGACTTTTCAATAAAAATAAATCTTTAAAATAAAAAATTGAAAATGTACAATAAAATATGAATACCAAGGTAGTCTTTCCTATATCATCTTCTGTGCATTATTTTATTGAACTTGGAACTAATTTCAGCATGATGCACCTTAAAATCATCAGTTGCCTAGCGCATGCTTTAATATGTTGCTTAGAGTATGAACTATGATTAAAGACTGGTGATTGACTGTTTACAGAATGCTTTTTAAAATTTGATTCCCCTTGATCCTTTTCAAGATTTCAGGTAGAACTACTGCTGCCTTTGTTTCCTGGAGCTCTCCGGTGATTTGCACAGGATCAGATGAAGATGAGGGGTAAAAGGGAAAAGAGGCCGGATTGCAGGAATCCTCGTGAGTACCAGTTGGTTGTGGGAATTAGTACAGCTGCTGTTGCACTTGAAGCATTTGGGGGCTGTGCACAGGACTCCCTGTGTGACAGTGTGAGCACCTCTTTAACAGAGCTGGAAGGAGGAGCTGAGCCACATGGAGTGTAAATGACCTGTTCTCCGTGCCGGGTGCAGAGACAGAAGCTAGGCCTTCAGGCACCAGCCCTCCATCCCTGCTTTCTGAGCCACCACTTCCACCAGATGCAGGATCTATCTTGAACCCAATAAGAGGAGTGTGTCTTTATTCTCTGCTGTTTGCTCATTCCCATTTTACAGTCCTCTTTCCTTTTGCTCTTCCACTCCATGCGTTTCCTTCTTCGTGGAATTCAGTATATTGGTTGTAGCAGCAGCAACAATAGCAACAAAAAATCAAACTCTAGGATCAGTGTGCCAGTTTTTCTTGTTGAGAATGTTATTTGTCTCTATCTTAATACTTACTGATGACTCACCAAGAATGATATTATTTCAAGTTCAAGCCATCTTAGCTGCTCAGGAAAGTTCATTGGCAAGCTTCAGAAGTGTTCTGAAATGCAGAAGACTTAGGCCCAGCTTTGTCACTTACTTGTGTGACATACAGCAAGTCACTTAACCTCTGAGAACCCCAGTCTCTTCATCCATAAAATAATAGCTTTGTCTCCTGAACAGGCATCTTGAATTGTGAAGAATCTATCTACCCCAGGGGAATTAGATTGTATTTTCTTTGAGGAAAAAAAAAAGACATGAAATAGAATATCTGCATTAGTACTCTCAAAACGGATGGTAAAGAGACAGACTCGGATCTATTGAAGGCACTAACGTTTCCTGACACCACTGTGCTAGGGAGCTCTGCATGGTTCAGGAATATGTTAGGGGTAGCAAGAAGGAAGGGAAATAATTTCTTTTGGCTTTGGGTTGAGTAGACAGGAGAGCTAGAATGAGCATCTTAGGAAATTTGCCATTCTCCTGTCTTAATAATCCTGAGGGAGAAATGAAATTGATTTTGATTTTATGTTTCAATTAATGTTTACTAATTGTGCCTGCTGCAAGAATCTGTAATGTTATTGACAGGCATCAGAGGGCAAGGTAGCCTCACTTACCATGCACTTCCTTCCCTAATGCTTGGTGATGGTTAATGTCCAAACAAAACCGTATACTGAAATCCTGGCTTGGTGCCCCTGTTGTCTGCCTATATTCTCACAACACAAAGTGCTGGGGTTTGAAAGCTGGCTTTTTCATGACAGGCAAAAGCAACAATCAGTTAATTCACAAAGTATATCTACCAGTTTATGTTAGGCATTATTTGTGAAACAAAGGCCAGTTCTCTTGAATTATTTCCATTCTTGATATTCAAGATGAGAAATTGGAGTGTTGAGAGCTTTTGAAAGTAACTTTTGAAGCAGGTGGTGTTGACCCCTTGGATCCTTGGTCCCCTTTGAGACATTCCTTTCTGGGATTAAAATTCTGACACCATCTTACAGTATATCTATCTCCATTCTTCCCTTCTTAAAGAAGAGTAGACTGCTGAGAGGGGCCAGCTAATATGTCTGAGTCAACTAGTGAGGGACTCATCAGCTTGAATGCCCTGCGTCCTCTTGCATGCACCTGTGATTATTTTCAGGGTTGGTTCACCCACATTTAGATGTTGCACATGAGGTTGTCAGATTCTGAAGCCAGCCAGCTTTTTTTTTTTACCCAATTTCATTTTATGACAGTTTCATAGGTGCTGGGATTCCCCCAACCCCTCCCCATGCCCTACCCCCGTGGTGGATACCTCCACATTGTTGCAGTATTACTGTTCAAATCCAGTCATGATTCCTTCATTGCAAGCATGTACCACGCACAGAGTCTAGCATCTTACTGTCCAGATCAATTCAACAGTTTCTTGGGGAGACCATCTCTGGTCTGAAAGCAGAGCTGGCAGAATATCATCCTGTCCAATGAAAAGCCACAGCATAATATCAACAACAATTTACAACATTATGGAGTTAACTGACATGGCATTGAGTGACCAATATGTTAGAAAATGCTGGTTCTCAACCACATCCTGTGACTCCCTCATTGACTTTTCAATTTTATTTTATACACAACCAGCTGCTATGCACCTTAGTATGTTTATAGGGCACTATTCAGCTGTCTCATGTCTATTTTCATTTTTATATTAAGCAGTTTATAGTATTGAAGCATAGTTTTTACTGAACTTGGTGAATTTTAGGATAGTCCAAACTGGTTTATAAATCTAACAAGGCATATGTTAACAATTGAGGTGCAGAACAGTTTTAGGAGGGGTGTGCAGAGAAATCTTCAGTACCTTAGTGAGGAGTAACTAATCTTTGTGTCCTACCTAGTAAGGCATATGTGAGTCCAAGCTGACCGTTTCTTGTCTGATTCTAGGTTTTCCTTATTGGTCTCTGTCTATCTGATCTAATTTCGTGGGGGAAGAGCTCCGTTGCGACCATGATGGTCATTACAAGAGAGGGTGGGAGCCAAAGTTGGAACTAAGTAAAGACCAGAGAAAGTTCCCCTCCTGAGTCCCGAAGAAGGTTTACTGTTTTTCTGTTTCTGAGGACCACTCAAGGCTCCTGGCTGTTGTTCCAATGATATTAGATCCTGTGAGGGAGAATCTGGGCTGCTTCCATCCTGTGTGGGAGATCCAATAGGGAATGACCTCAGAGGTCTTGGCCTACAAGGGCACTCCATTTCCCCGTGTCCTCCTTGGCTGTTGGGATATAGTCCTTGGTGCTGATACTGATAGTCCCTGGTGAGGATCTGGGAGTCTCCAGGGTTGGGATACAAGCCTCCTCCTGTCCACCTGCTCCACTATGGGGTCTCCCCCTGCTCTGCGCATATGACCTCCTGTTAAGAGATTGTCAGGATTGCTGTTGATTTCCCCTGTATGTCTTCATAGTTTTACTAATGTCTAATGCTCATTCAAGTGTGTTTTCTATAAGTTGCATGTTATATTCTTGATAGGTTATACTTGTTTTTTAAAAACATTGCAGAATTGCAGAGGCAGAAGGAGAGATGGAGAAATCTTCTGTCCACTGGTTCATTCCTCAAATGGCCCCAACACCAGACCTGTGTCAGCCCAAAGCTAGGAACCAGGAGCTTCTTTTAATCTCGCATGTGAATGCTAGAGCACAAGACTTGGTCCATCTTCTGCTGCTTTCCCAGGTCATAAGCAGGGAGCTGGACCAGAAGTGGAGCAGTCAGTACATGAGCTGGTGGCCAGATGGAATGCTGGTGCTACAGGAGGAAGCCTAACCTATTATGCCACAGCCCCAGCCTGTTGTCTTACAGCCCATTTAAGATGCTATCCTTATGCCAGAACTTTTCACAAAAACTTAGTGCATAGCTACGTAAGTGCCAAGCCTTATATCGGTGACCACTGAGGATACAGCAGTATACCAAAGACAGTGTCCCTGCTTTTGTGAAATTGTTATTTTTTCTAGGATAGGAGACAGTTACTGAAGATGATCACATCCAAAGCTGCTGAGGTGGAAACACTCAAAATGTGATCCCAGCATGGCAGGAAGGTCTTTTGGCTGGTTGAGTGGGTAAAGGGGAAAGAACAGAGAAATGAGATTGCGGTGGTATCTGGGAGAAATTGGCCGAAGACTCTTCTGAGTATGATGGAGGCTGTGGATTTTTAAGCTTGTCTGAAATCCACTGGAGGTTTTTAACCGAGCTGTGGTAAGCTCTGGCTTTGAGGCTGTGTCTGGCTGTCCTTTTGAAAACGGACTGTGGGATAGGAGATGTGAGAGGTATTCAAGCCAGTTAGGAGATTGCCATGGACCCAGTTAGACACAACCATGCTCATCCTGGGTAGCATGATTCTTTGCCTGTTGGTTCCCTGCTGGCAGGTGCAACTCTGAGGCTGTGTCTTCTGTTGTGTGCCACTACCTCCTATGTGTGAGAGACATCACTCACTGTCAGCACAGAGGCCTTGATTCAATAAAAATGTCTTTTTACATGGTAGAATGAAATACATGCTGAAATCCAGGTGCCACATGCTCAGAGAATTGAGGTCAGCCACAGGTTCCCGAGTCAGAAAACTGAAACTCGGGGTTGTGCGGGGAAATAGCAGGAATCCTTCCAGTTCTGTGTTCGTGCCCGTTGATGGTTTCCTGATTTCTCACCCTCGCCCTTTCTCCCTCTGTGGCTCTCGGCTCCCTTTATTTATTGTTCCATAAATGAGTAATCCTTCTTTTTCCGTCCAGAGGTGGGGGTGGAAGAAGCATGCATTTGTCTCTGTGACTCAGTCTGCATGTCCAATTAGCATAGCACCTCAGCATGTTCTTTTGTCTTGATGCTATAATCAGATCTTCGAATGAACTTTCCTTGTCTGTTGACCCATGAAAGCCAGTGTTGTGAGGGTGTCTGTCAAGGACTTTCTGATGAGACTGATCTTTGTAAAACCCCTTAACCCAGGAAGCGTGGGTGTTGGGGCCTGCAGAGGGCTCAGCTAACCTTGCTCTGTGGGCTGCCTTGGAAATTTCTGATGTGTACAGGAAGAGCCTTTGCAGTCATAGCTCAACTCACATTAGCTACCTTCCCTTGTGTCCTGCATTGCTCGCTTCACAGGGTTCATTGTTTTCCCAGGTCCGATCAAGCACTGCTTTCTAATATAGGGGAAATCAACATGGGCGCAGACTGGAGATGCCAGATGCTGTCAAGACTGGCGCTCACGTAGAGCTACCATAGATGAGCATCCACGCTTTGTGCCCAGTGTCAACATGCTACCTCATAATGGAGTGTCACCAGCTGACACAAAGGGCTCACATTTTTGAAAAAAAGAACTGTTTGGTTGGAGCTTCCTTGGAACATGTGTCTACTGAGTTTTGTGAGTTGTATACATTGCCTCGCCCTTGTTACTGGGCTACTGGGCTCTAGGCTCCTGTGGGAGAGATTAGGGAGTGCCAGTATGTCTTCCCTCCCTTTCCCCCACTCCCCGGATTGGAAGAGTGGTTAACATCACAACATCAAACTGAGCTTAGAGGTGAAATAGCTTAACTCTCAGTGTTTTGTTTTGTTTTGTTTTGTTTCGTTTTAGTAAAATAAAAAAAAATGTCATTAAGATTACTGGGAATATTACAAGGCATTACACACTTAATAGTGTTCCCTGTAATACTCGAAAATGGATCCTACCGTCCCTGTGGGTAATGCAGCATAACTGCAGGTGCTCAGTAAGTTTATATTGCGTGAATGTGAACTTTTGAAGGTGAGAGAGCGATGCAGCTAGCAGGTTCTGTGACTGACACGGAGGGGCAAGATAAACTCTGGCTGCCCTCACTGCATATTTGCTCATAATTGGTGAAAAAGTGGGATTGTGATTGAAAATAGGTTTCTCACATAAAGATGGTGCCGACTGCTCAGTAAGCAACTGGAAGGGAGGGGTGGGCTGTTTCCTGCCTTCATCAGCCACAACGCTAGCTTCACTTCCTGTGCACAGATTCCCAGAGTGAGATAGCTGTGGCCTAGGGGTGTGTGCGCACATTTTGAAGACTATTCCGCTTCCCATAGTGGCTGTATGAGTTTGCAGTTCCATCCACAGTGAAGTTCTTCTTTCTCTACATGCTCGTCAGATTTTGTTACTTCTTGACTTTTTGATAAGTCATTCTCATTGGGCTGAAAGAAAACCTCATGTGCTTTTCGCTTGTGTTTTTTGCTGATGGCCAGTGATAATGAGCCTTTTTTTCATGCATGTGCTGTCCGGTTTTCTTCAAAAAAAAAAATCTCTATTAGCCCATTTCTTAACTGTTGAGTGCCTTAAGCCCCTTATATATTCTGGATTTTTTTTTTTTTATTAAATGCATAGTTGACAAATAACATCTTTTTGACAATTGTTTCTGTGGTGGTGGCTTCCTTTGATAAACAGAAGCTTCTTAAAAACTTGATATTTTAAGCTACAGTGATCTCAATCACTTCCCGGTAGTCTCCTGATTTAATAGAATGTGAACTTGCACTTTCACAGGAAAATAATTTATTTCAAGATTCTTGAACCTGTTTGCATCTTTGATTACTCTTTGGTCACTAACTTCATTGCTGTTGTTACTGATGACAATAAAGTGTTGGTTTCAGATCAGGGACTTTCTGATCAGCTCAGACTTTCAGATCAGACACTCTCCTTTGATGAAGTATTTTGTATCCACCATTCTTTAGTAGTTACAGGTGCATGTAGAAGCATGTGAAAATGCATCATTGTTCACACTTTTTGAGTCTTTGTACATGTGAATCTATTTTGTCCTTTATACTATTTACCAGGAGAGGTCAAATATTTATTTCAGCTCACATTGTCATTGGTCTCATAATTTGGGAATTATTTTTAGACTTAGTTAACATGCTGTGAAAGAAAATCTATGCCATTTAAGAATGATTACTTCTATTACTGAGATTTCAAATATATGAGTAACATTTGCTAAATCAAAGATCTGTTGCCCAGCTCATTTATATTCAAGATCATATGCTTTAGAGAAGATGTGGGAAATTGAGATCCTTTGATTAAGGTTTTTCCATTTTTTACATATGGCATGCCTAATTAAAAATTGAAAACATTTTCATCCATTAAAACTCGCCCACTCTCTCCCATTTGGTGCAGTATCCTCAAAAGCGTTTCACATTCAGGTGAGGCTAGTCTGGTTTAGCTGGACACTGTGTAGATGCATCCTTGTTTATACAATAGCTTATGAGTTGCCCTCTGGGTCCTACTTTTGAATTTTTATCAACATTAGTGTTAGTTTTAATTTGGGTTTGGTAAAAGCCACACAATGGATTTTCTTAACTTCAGATCTTACACTTGTGAGAGGAACAAAAGTTTATTTTCTTTCATAATAAAGATGAGACAAACAGCTGTCCAGGATGTGTTCCAGTAAGGGCTACTGAGGCATTAGTAGGCTGTGAGCTCTCTTTTGGGTGGGTGTTGTGATGTAGTGGGGATAAGCTGGTGCCATATTTCTTATCAAGAGTATACAAATCTAGCCCTGGCTACCTGCATTCGGATCCCGTGCCCTGCTTATGCACCCAGGGAAGCCGTGGATGGCGATAGTTGGGTCCTTGCCACCCATGTGGAAGAGTAAGATGAAATTCCAGCATTTGGCTTTGTCCTGACCCAACCCCGACTGTGGTGACCAGCTGGGGATGGGGAGTGAATCAGTAGATTTTCTGTCTTTTTCCTCCTCCCTCTGTCTTTCTCCCATCTCTCTTCTCCCTCTTTGTCCCTTTGCCTTTCAAATAGAGACAAAACAGAGAATGTGCACTGCTATAAAGGTGCTTTATAGTCACAGTAATGTAAAGCCTGATGTCCCCCCCAAAGAGTCTGTGTGATCTTTCTGTGCTTCTGTTTGCTCATCTCTTTTCTGATTTATTTTGCCTTGAGGAACTCTACTGTGACTTTTTTGTTGTTGTTGTTGTTAATTACGTTGCATTATGTGACAGTTTTATAGGTACTGGGATTCCCCCCACTCCTCCCCAAACCACCTTCCCATGGTGGATTCCTCCACCTTGTTGCATAACCACAGTTCAAGTTTACATGAGATTGTTTCATTGCAAGCATATACCAAGCATAGAGTCCAATATCTTATTGTCCAGATAAGTTCAACCGCCTGTTGGGGAGACTGTCTCTGGTCTGAAGGTAGAGCCAGTAGAGTATCATCCCACTCAATTAAAAGCCCCAACGTAACATTAACAATTTATAACGTGGAATTAATTGACATAGTATTGAGTAACCAATATGTTAAAAAAAATGCAAGTTCTTAACCACATCCTGTGACTTCTTCATTGACATTTCAATTTTAGTTTATATACAACTAGATTCTATACACCTTAAAATGGCTATAGATTACTATTCAGCTGTCTCATGTGTTCATTATAGTATTTAGTATTTTATAGTGTTGCAGCATAATTTTGCTGAATCTGGCTTTTTTGGGTAGTCTAGACTGGCTTACAACTCCAAGACATATGTCAACAGTTGAGGTGCAGAACAGTTTGAGGAGGGGTATGTAGAGAAATCTTCAATACCTTAGTGAGGAGTAACTAATCTTTGTGTCCCACCTAGTAAGGTATCAGTGAATCCACGCTGACTGTTTCCTGTCTGATTCCAAGCCCTCTTTGTTGTTCTCTCTCTATTCTAGAGTTTTTGTTTGCTCGTTTGTTAGTTTGTTTTGAGGGGTGTCTGGAGCGATCCTGATGGTCATTACGAGAGAGGGTGGGGACCCAAAGCTGGAACCAAGCGAGGATCGGAGAAAGCGCCTCTCCCAAGTCCCGAAGGAAGTTTACTGTTCTGTTTCTGTGGACTGCTCAGGGCTCCTGGCTGTTGTTCTGATGTCCTTGGATCCTGTGAGGAAGGATTTGGACTTCTCTCATTCCAAGTGGTAGATCCAAGTGGGAGAGGATGATCTCAGAGTTCTCAGCCTCCAAAGGCACTCCAATTCCCTGTGGTCTCCTTGGCGGTTGGGTTGTAGTTCTAGGTGCTCACACTGATAGTCCTTGGTGAGAATTCCGGTAGACTTAAAGGTTGGGATACAAGCTTCCTCCTGTCCTCCTGCTCCGCTCTGATGTCCACCCCTGCTCTGTGCATATGACCTCCTGTTAAGAGGTTGTCAGGATCGTTCTTGATTTTCCCTATATGGTCTTTGTAGTTTATCGTCTAATGCTGATTTGAGTCTGTTGTCTATGAGTTACCAGTTATGATCCTGGTAGATTATATTTCACGTCTTTCTTACACATTCTAGGGAGATGGAAGGTTTCTCTGCTCTCCCGCCCTATTACAGAATAACATAGGGTATTAAAATTATATTAGGTTTTACAGTTATTTGTCTACTGTGACTTTATTCTGTTACTGGGTAAACTTTTTCCATCTTGGTTCCTTTTAAGTTTTTATCTCCAGTGCCTTGGGTGATGTGCTATTTCTGTATGATGAGTATACATGTAGATACTTTGTTTAGCACTTGTGGTGCTTACACATATTTTATTTAGAACTTATTTGAGCCACTGCCTCTTCTACATCCTCATTTCCTAATATTTCAAATAAATACAGTTTTGGATCTTTTCTCCATATATTTTAACCTTTCTTATGTCTCCAGTACTTTATCAGCCAGTGCTACATGTTGAATTATTCATACTGCTCTGTCTGCTAATTTTTCTATTGACCACATTGAATTCATTTTCCTAATTCATTGGATTATAAAATATCAAATTTCATTTTCAGGAGTTCTATTCTACCCCACTCCACTCCCTGCAGAATTTCTTTGTTTTCTCTATCCTGGGTTCCTTCTCTTTCATTTTTCTTGTACATCTTTAGGCATTTAACATATATTCTAAGTGTTTTCTGATTATTAGTCACATTTGTTATTTTTTGGCATTCTGTTAATCTTGTTGGCTTACTAATTACTTTCTGATACATCTTATAACATTTGGAAACTATGTATCATTTCTGCTTTGATTATTCTATATGAAAGTAGCTTAGGTCACTCTTTAAATTTTTTGCACATCAGTGATATCAGCTTGGATTCGTTTTTAACTTTTTAAAATTTATAGCAGATTTAAAGCGATTTGTAGAAGCAAATCTTAGAAAACATTTCTTACCTTCTTCTCTTTTCTCTTTCCCACTCCTCTTTTTGCTTTTTGGAATTCTTGAGACAACATGCTTTTAATTCACTTTTCAGTTAAAAAAAAAAAAGCTTAATGCTTCACAAAATGAGAAATTTGACAAGTAACAAAGCAAGAAGACGTAATTTGGATATATAGACAGTGACTGTAACTGACAACTGAATGGAAAAATGGCCATTTTCAAGTAAATTTTAAATGAATCAGACCATGAAGACTGTAGTGCAGCATTATTAACCATTGGTTTGACAATGGTATACAAAATTTTACAAATACTATATTTGCAGCAATACCAGTAAAAAGACATTTATTTTAAAAATTGAGTTTATTTTAAAAGTTGAGTCATTTTTGCTGCATATTGTGAAATTGCATTTGTTTTTACAGCTGAATACTTCTCTATTGTGTATTTTTTTAATCACATTTTCTTCATGTATTCATCTCATGATGGGTATCTTGGTAGATTCCAAATTTTGGCTATCAAAAACAGTGCTGCTTAGACATAGTGAAGGCATCTCTTTGATATATTGTGTTTAAGTTTTTGGTGTGATTATTTGGGAAGTCTATTTCTAGTCTTTGAAGAAATTTCCACACTATTTCCTGTGGTGGCAGCCCTAATTTGCATTCTCTCCAACAGTGTATAAGTGTTCACCTTTGTTCACTCGGAGCTAAGGTGATTCCTTAGTGTGCTTTTGATTCCCATTTCCCTGATGGTAAATCACGAGGGTTTTTAAAATACACTTGTGGCCATGTGTGTTTCTTCTCTTGAGGACTGTCCATTGGAGTCCTTAACCTATTTCTTAACTGTTTAAGTTGCTGATATCTCCTGGGTATTCATCCTTTGTCTGCCAGGTGCTTTGTAAATGTTGTTCCCATTCTGTATGTCTCTTCACTCTACTGATTGCATACTTTGCTTGTAGAAGCTTCTGAGTTTGTTCCGGTCCCATGTGTTCAGTTTTGCTTTTGCAGCCTATGGATTGTGGTTCTTATCCAAGAAGTCATCGCCTATACCTACGTTTTCTTCCAGAAAATTTAGTCTTGGGTGTTTGATCTTTGATCTTTTTGGGTTACAATTTTCGTTTTGTACGTGTGAAAGGTATGGATCTAATTTTATTTTTATATAGATATAAATCCAATTTTATCCCGCACCATTTGAAGAGACTTTCTGTATTTTGTTATATCGTCTGAATGCTTTTGTCAAAGACCAGTAGACTCTATATATCTAGATTGATTTCTGGGCTCTCTATTCTGTTCTATGTATCTATATTTATGTATCTTTTTGTTTTCTTAAATGCCAGTATGATTCAGCTTGGATTCTTATCACCTGAAAGTATTATAAATTAGACTCCTAACCTCAGATAATATTACCTTGGAATTCTTATTAAAGAATTTTTTTTTACTCGTTCAAAATTTAAAACTGAGACAATAATTTTGTCTCTTCCTTCAAAAAGCAGGAGAATGTTTTCTAGTTCCTTGTATTCTGAGGATTTAGTATTCACAGGGTCGTGGCTTTTCTCTGGGATTTATGTTATAATCCCTAAACACATATGGAGGAAACTTTTTCTCAGCAGACATTAAGATTCAAGCTCCTAGAGCAGAGTGAGGCCCGAGCCCACAGTCTCCAATGAGCACTCCTCCGGTGCCCGGAGACCTGAAGCTGCCCCCGAGTCGGAGGAGCCAGTCGGAGTTCAGGGAACAAAGGAAACAGAAACTCAAGGAACATTTGTTAAGAAGAAAAACCTTTTTTTCATTGAAGCAGGAAAATCGAATATTATCCAGTTGTGGAAACCAAACAGTGATGATATCTGAGGACCAGATCCAGAAAGGAACTAGAGCTCCGAATCTTAAGATGAAAATGGCTGATAAAGAAAATATCAATAGACCTATAAAGAACAAAAATAATGCAGCACAGAACAAGGATGGCATTCCTTTGAAGCCGTCTAATGAACTGAACAGTTCAGCTGCAGTAATTGGTGGGAAACCTTTACATGATGAAAATCAGGCTGTACAGCTACCAGTTAAGGATGATTGCCACAGTCAGCATATGACATTGAGCCAAGCATACCACCTTAAAAACAACAATAAGAAGCCAGTGACTGTGGAAAAGACAAAACAAGATTCTAACATGCCCAAAAAGCCTGTGCTTGGAGCTTACCGTGGCCAAATCGTCCAGTCTAAAGTTAATTCATTCTGGAAACCACACCCTGGCAAAGATGTGAGTTCGACAACAACAAAAACACTCATGAGTGCCATCTCCAAAGTCCCAAAGCCGCAGCCTGTAAACACTAGCAGTGCAACAGTGAAAAGTGAGCAGGTTTCACACAAGACAGCTCAGGGTACGCAGCTGGTACGACCTCCTATCAGAAGTCACCAGATCAAAACCCACCACACCAGGGAACCAGGCGTCGCTAGAAGCTCTGCCAGTGTTACCATCCGCAAAGGGCCTCAGGAGAAACAGTCATTACAGTCCAAAGCAGCCCTCCCCAGCATTAAAGCCAGCGCTTCTCAGGACATAAGACGAAACCAAGCACAGTCCCGTGGTGTGGTGCCCGCACTGGGGGCGAAGCCTGCTGCAGCTTCCACTACCAAGTTGGTGGAGAAGCCCAAGCCCACAGGCCAGCAGAGACCTGCTGCAAGCGCAAAAGCAGCTGTTAGCAGTAAGGCAGGTCAGCCCAAAGAAACTGCAGAACAGAGAAGATCTCGTCTGAGTGAGTGGAAAGCTGCTAAGGAAAGGGTGCTGAAAAGGCCTCCTAACCCAGGGGTCAAGCAGCCTGAGCCCAAAGAGCAGGAGGAAACCCCAGTCGGGTCCTTCTGGACAACCATGGTAGAAGAGGATGAACAAAGATTATTCACTGACAAAGTGAACAAGACCATTTCTGAGTGCCTCAAGCTCATCAGTGCGGGATGCCAAAAAGAAGAAATATTGGCCATATTGAATGACTTGATTAAAAATATTCCAGATGCCAAAAAACTCGTTAAATATTGGATTTGTATTGCAAAACTGGAGGCAGACACAAGCTCTGTCGAAGAGATTATTGGAATCTATGAGAAAGCCATTCTGGCAGGGGCTCAGCCCATGGAAGAGTTGCAGCATGTAATCGCAGACATTCTAACAACGAAAACTCAAGAGGCTAATCTTGGAGGAAAAACTGAAGAGGCTTGTGGAACCAAGGAAGAAACCCAAGAAGACGACACTGAAGAGAAAGGCCTTAAACAGACACCAGTAAAACAGGAGGCGGAGAGCAAACATCACAGCAGTGTGGCATTTGCAGATTGTGAAGAAGAACAAGATGACAAAACGAAAGATTCAGCCAGTGATGTCCTAACCCCCAGTACAGAAGCTGAATCAAGTAGCATAATTAAATACAGTGTATCTACCACACCATACTTGCGAAGTGCAAAAAAGAAGATGCAATTTGATGAAACAAATTCTGTGTTTAAAGAATTGAAGTTTCTGACACCAGTGAGACGTTCCCGACGTATTCAAGAGAAGACCTCAAAATTGCCAGACATGTTAAAAGACCACTATCCTTGTGTGTCTTCACTGGAACAGCTGTCAGAGTTGGGAAATGAAACTGATGCTTTTGTCTGCCGCCCCAATGCAGCGCTCTGGCCGATGTACTCGGAGACAAATGCAGAAGAAGAGGAATAAAAGAAGCATGGGTTTGTAGAGTTCCCGAGTATCGTGTGGCTTTGTATTTCCTTTGGTCTAGAGATGGCTAAGTTTTGAAGATCCGAAGTATTTGTGACAACTCCTTGACTAACATTTATACTGTAGCAGGCATTGCCTTTATACAGTGGAGACATGATCTTATACCTTGGCAGTCTCAACACTTTGTCTTTAAGATAAAGTCTTGTCAGCTGGTTTGCTGTGCTCTCTGAGCAAATAGAGATTTTATTGTGTTTGATTCTTTACTAAATCTAAATATGGTTGAAATTCATCAGAAAATAAAATGTTTTTGAAGAAAATTCTAGTTTTGCACTGACATCTTAGAAAGTTAAATAACCCTCTTTGGTTAGTATATACTGCATAAACCCAACTCCCTTCAAATATGCTGACACACAAGGTTGGGCTGTTATTCCACCCAGGTCAGTTCCCCATGCTGTCATGCTTGTTGTGTCTGCTGCCTGTGGTTCTTCACAGTCACACTTCATCAGGGCTGATCTGTATCTGTGGTCTCCTGGCCTCTTCTAAGATCACCAAAAAGGATAAATAACCTGTTCCTAAAAGAAGGTATTTTATAAGAAAAAAAGCCTCACTTAGGGGATCATTTGAAAGTTTAATCAGTTCTGTTTATAACCTTCCTATCTAAAACATTAACTTCCATAGCTACGTTTTATAATTTATAAGCTATTGGCAAGTATGTATGACTTAATAAATGTCAATCTTGTTGAGTTATCATTCCTAAAGTAATACTTATACCTGCTATACTTATATACTTATACCTGCTATACTTATATACTTCTCCTCCATGACATAACAATGTCACTGCTCAGCATGGCTCCGTTAACAAAAAAGTTACAGTAAAGTGTTTCTCCTCATGAATAAACCCGCCAATAGAACTGTCTCATATAAGCCTGGGATTGACCATTTCATGGCATCCATCCTCTCCTAACGCTAGAGTTTCAGATAAGTGAATTGTAAAGCTTAGTTTTAAAAACTCTGATATGGGTGTGGTTAAAGAGCACATACTTAAGTCTTATCTATGTTCTTTACATTTGTATTGTATAAATCTGTGTCATGTTCTGGAGTGTGGTATTTTTATTTTTTGACTGTACCTAATACGGATACAATAAAAAAGTTGTCTATGTGGTTTTGATGAAAAAAATAAAAAAAAAAAAAAGATTCAAGCTCCTAGCAATTAAGGAATTGGATTTGTCGGGTGCTCCACTTTTTGCACCTGCTCATACTAGTTCTGGCCATCAAAGTGTCAAGTTTTGTGTTTACCATCCCTTTAGTTTCAGATGCCTGAGGCGTTTGCAATTTCTAGCTGTCCTAGGAGAGATTTATTTTAGAATATTTTGTTTTATGCAGAGTTTCTAAGCATTTGCAGTGGAAGTAGGTAGTTATTAAGTCTATCACATTGATAAAACCAGTTGTGGTGCTATCTGGAAAATTACATAAGATTTTACATATGTGAAGTACAATACTGCCTGACCTAGGTTTTTAAATATATTTTGTTACTATACAACAGTTCATATAAAAACAAAATGAACTTGAAGCTACTGTTGAGAGTAAGATTGAAGGGAGTTTAAAACATATGTTCCAGGTTATTTTCACACAAAGTCCTTTGAGTAATTAGGAGCTTGGATACTGACAAGCATATGCATGGTTCCTACTGTTCTACTGGCAAAATCAGCTTGCTTTCTTACTTTCCATGTTGATATTGAATATTTCCAGTGGATTCTTTTCATTTTTGTGAACCTTCTTAAAATCATTCCACCAACTTTTGCATGAGTTTCTGGAGGACACAAATTCTTTGCCCACATAATGACTTGTGGTAGTAGGTATACTTTTACTAACGTGGTAGCAAAATTGGGATGATTTGAAAAGTTGCTGGGCGAGTGCTCCAATAAAATGAAGTCCAAGACTGTCTCAAGATAATGAGCAACTTAAAATAGGAACATTAATGTCCTTTGCTGAGTTCATGATCAGACACAGTGTCACAGATTATTGATGTTAAACACACATGATATTTTCTTCCACAGTTAGTAGAAGCATTTTGCAGTGTTATGAAACTACAAATGATGTGACTTAAATTCATAAGAAACTAGGGAATTGATTTAACACATTCTAATTTTCAGATCTTAGCAGAAAGTGTACTTAGATCTTGTAAATTGAAGTTTTTATAATGTATACATATCTATTAAAAAAGAATAATGCTCTAAATTGTGTAGTTTCAAAATGGAAGTAACCTGCAAACAAACATACGAATAGTTCAGTGTGCTTAGTCATTAAAATGGCGCTGATGCATTCAGGAGTGACAGCATAGCATCACCAGGCTAAATGCAGAATAAACTGCTTAGCTGAAGATTGCCTTGTTAAAAAGAAAGGGGGAAAAAATGAACACATATTCAATTATACTTCAGAAAAAAAAATCAGGCTTGGGGAAACAACAATTAAAAACAACAATGATAACAAGTAAAAAAGTATCATGCCACACATAGGATTCATGAGGTCAGTACGGGACCAGCGTGATAACCTGACAAGTAAAAGCTGCTGCTTTGTGGTGCCAGTAATCCATGTGGGTATTGGTTTATGTCTCCGCTTCTCTACTTCCAATCTAGCTCCCTGCTGAAAGCCTGGGAAAAGTGCAGGAAGATAACCCAGGGCTTAGGTCTGTGCCACCATGTGGGAGATCTGGAAGAAGCTGCTGGCTCCTGGCCTTCGTCTGGCCTGGCTCTTTCTCCTTCTCTCTTATTCTTGGTCTCTGTGTTTCAGTCCCTCCTTCTCTGTGACTCCCCTGATTTTTAAATAGTCTTCAAGTCAAAGCAGAGTTATTTCCCTTCTTTGCTTGAAACTTGTCAGAACAGCAAGGGAAAAAAAGAGGAAATCCCTAATCTACCATTTATAACAAGCCAAGAAGTAAAACACTATGAAACACTGACAAATCGTGATAATTTCTGAAAGTGCTCATGAAGGCCAAGAGACTCTCTCTCGATCATATTGGAGGCAGATTTCTTTTAAAGTAATAATGTAGTCCTTAGCAACCACTGACCTTGTGACTGCAGCCACAGGAATGGGACAGTCGTGAATGGTCCAAGGAGTCCCTGCAGAGACTCAGTTTAAACAAACACAGGAAGTAAAGCAATTGTACCTTGTTAGGCCATTTCCGTAGTCCATAACCTAACCTTAAGAAGGTGTTTGGAGTAAGGCAAAGTAACCCTGAAAGGAAGAGTGATTGTACTGTACAAAGACCCTCCCAGGCAGTAATAACCAATAAAATGTTAATCTTTATTGGACGAATAGCATGTGGAAAGAAGTGATCTTGGTTAAGTATTAACTCAGTTTTCAGAAAAACACTCAAAAGAGCTGTTATTTCCTCCTTGAAAAGATTTATTTATTTGAAAGGCAGATTAACACACATGGAGGGAGAGATGGGCTGAAACCAGGAACCTGGTCTGGGTTTTCCAGAAGTACTGGGCCAGCGTCTGCCTCGCGGATGCAGGGAAAGCTGGATCGGAAGTGTGGAATAACGAGGGCTCAAACTGGACACTCTGATAAAGGATGCAGGTGCCCCTTGCAGCAGGTTAATCTAGGGACCATAATGTGTGCACCCCATCATACTTCATCTAGAATTTGGGGGGTGAACTGTTAACAGATCAGTAAAAACCTTAAAATGAAATGAACAATATGCATTGTTAAATGAATTGCCCCCAAAGAAGCCTAGGAAAGATCCAATAATCTCCAACATTCTCATAAAAATGACAGACGATTCGACATTTCTAAAAATAAGCTCAGGATGAAGGCTGTATGATAACAGGGGAGTCTGAAAACAAGTTGGAAAATCTAAAAAAAAAAATACTAGTGAAACGAAACATTAACAAATAAAGGCCAAGTATAAAAAGCGATATTTTGGAAAAATTGGAGTAGATGATTTGGGAAAATCATGGAATGAATTAAAAATAAAAAAGATATAAAAGGGACTGATTTATGCATAGTTTTTTTTAAACATAAAAACAGAGGGTACAGACTCAAACATTCCCTGCACAGGAGGAGGGGTGCACTTAAATGTAGAGACTCATATCAAAAAATGTTAATGACAGAAGAGCAAAATTTGTTATTTAATGATATTTTAAAAATTTATTTATTTTCCTTAGAAAATCAGATATACAAAGAGGAGAGACAGAAAGATCTTCTACCCACTGATTCACTCCCTAAGTGGCCACAACAGCCAAAACTGAGCTGGTCCAAAGCCAGTAGCCAGGAGTCTCTTCCAGGTCTCCCGTGGAAGTACACGGTCCCAAGGCTTTGGGCCATCCTCTACCGCTTTCCCAGGCCACAAGCAGGGAGTAGGAAGGGAAGTGGAGAGGGGATTAGAAACAGTGCCCAAAAGGGATGTTGATATGTGCAAGGCGAGGACTTTATCCACGAGGCCATTGTGCCAGGCCCAAAAGCACTGTTTCCAAAAAGGTATTTTATAAAATGGAATACATATCTGATATAAAGCAGTAGAGTGGGCTTCAGCAATTTCGTGGGATATAGTAAGTCTGTATTTTTAAGAAAAATCAGTCTTTTTATCCATTTTTTTTAAATCATTTTATGACACAGTTCCATAGGCCCTGGGATTTCTCTTACTCCCTCTGCAACTCTCCTCCCCAACCCCCTGAGTTCCTCTATAATATAATAGTATTCTTCATAAACTGTCATACGTCCATCATTGCGGGCATGGACAATGGCAGAGTGTCCAACATCCTGTTGTCAAGATATATATAACCGTTTCACTGGGAGTCCATCTTTGATCTGGAAGTAGAGAGGCATACTGCACTGTATCCTCACATTTGGATATGATAGTCTCCATTACATAGTTACTGTACATCCCTTTAAATGAGAAGCCACAATACAAAATCAGCAACAGGAAGAACAGAAATTTCCAATGCCATGAAGTTCAACAATATGCTACTGGATATGATAAAAATCTATCCATCTTTTCATTAGGGAATTTAATATTTACATTTAGGGTTATTATAGGTAAGTTCTTACTGAGATTTTAAAAATGGTTTTCCAGTTGTCCTGTGTGTCCTTTCTTGGTTACTGTTGGTCTTGGCGGTGTAATTGTTTCTGGTGCTCAGGCTGCAGTCCTTTCCATTACTAGTTTTTGTTCTACCAGAGAGTTTTATCCTTTTAAATGTTTTCATATTGCTGTCAGGTTTGAACTCCCCAAAACACTTATTTTGTTTATCTTTTTTGTTAAAAGAGAGTTATTTATTTGAAAGCCAGAGTTGACAGAAATCTTCCACTCCCTGTTTTGCTCTCCAGATGACTGTCACGAGTCAGATGGGACAGGTCCGAGCCAGAGCATAGAGCTTCCTGTGAGTTTCCCACGTGGGCGCAGAAGCTCGGGTACTTGGGCCATCCCTTGCTATTCTTCCAACAGCGTTACTGGGGAGCAGGATCAGAAGTGGAGCAGCTGAATCTTGAACCCATGTGGGATTCTCTTCTCGGACGGTGGCTTTACCCACCATGCCAGAATGCCTCCCTCGTGTTTGTTTTTAAGGCCAGTCTAATGGTAATGAACTTGTTCCGTTTCTGCTTTGTTTGGAAAGGGCTATATGTTCCCTTCATTTCTGAATGCTAACGTTGATGGGTGAGTACTGTGTGACTGCTTCTTTCTTGCAATACCTTGAATGCGTCACTGATTTGCTGCTGATACCTAATGTTTGTTTCAGAAGCCCGCTTTTACGGAGATTTCCTTGTGTGCGACCTGATGCTTTTCTCTTGCTGTTTTTGTAATTCTTTCGTCATGGAATTTAGACAGTTTAACTACAATGTCTTGGAGAGAATATTTTTGAGTTGAATCCATTTGGAAATCTGAGTTTCCTGAGTATAGATACCGATTCTGAGCCTTCCCCAGCCTCTGGGAGATTTGCAGCTTTTATTAGAGAGGATTTCATTGGCTTTTCCCACCATCTCTTTTTCTGGAACTGCTATGTTCTACACATTCATTTGCTGAACCATATCCCAAAGTCTGGTTGAAGTTCTCAGGTTTACTTACTTTGTCTCATTCACTGAATTCTTTAGTCCCAAGATCTATTAGATTGTTTTAATGTTGAATTTCTCATACAGACTGTGGATTGTATCCTGATTCAGTTGGAATTTTCTCTGTATTATCCTGATTATTGCTGACATTTTTAAGCTTATTATTTGGTGTCTTTGTCATTCATTTCCAAAAGTTCTGTTTATGTGGGTCTATTGCCACAATATTATTATGGTATTACATTGGAGGTATTAGGTATAGTTTCTCGTTTTTTGATACATACACATGTGACACAAGGTTTGCCCCTTTCAATCTTGTGGACAACTTTTGAATGGAAAGATCTTATCTTTGGGAAAAACTGACTGATAAGTGTTCTTTGACTTTCTTTCTGATTTGGCTCCATAGAATAGCTTGTGGGTTGTCCACAGCTGTCATATCTGGTGCCTCAGTGTGCTGGACAGCACTTGTTCATTCAGGCAGTAGCAGGCCCCCCACTTCACCTTGGGGAAGATGGACCTCGCACAGCAGGGCCTCCGGTACTGGAGGTGGGGCCTGCCTGTGTTTCTGTTCTCTAGTTCTGAATGGCATCCCTGTGCTGATCCTCAGGACCCGAAGAAACATGGATGTCAATATTCTCAGCTTTAAGGTTGGACTCCAAGCATGCTGAATGAACAGCCTGTTCACTGTACCATTGAGTACCACGTGGTTGTGGTGGCTGGAGTCCTAGTTCAGGTAATGACATTGAAGCCTCTTGTGAGCATGGCAGAATGACAGTGGGACTTCAGAGATGGGGAGATTCAAGCCAGGATGTACTTGCCTCAAGCAGGATACACTTCAACAGTGCCTCAGTTCTCAGGATTTGGTCCCGGGAAGTGGGACAAATGGCAGAGAGTACAGTGTGAGTTCCTTTTCTGGAGGCCACATGGACTTCAGGCAGCTCTGTAAACAGGGCTTGGGTCATGTGTGGACTGTGAAACTGTCCTGTAGCTAGGTCTGCAGGTATACATGAAGCCACTAGGAGTTCAGAGGGCTTCTGCTTGCCTTTTCCTTTGAGTGGGAAGTTCCTTTATGTTTAAGCCCACCCTAGCTGAGGAGCAGGGTTGCAGGCCAGGTTCTTCTCTCATAGAGCTGCCACTGAAGCTTCTGTGCTTTGCACACTTCCTGTGTGTTTCTTGGTGAATCCTAGTGTTCTTTCTTAGACACTCCTCTCAAAATAGTTTATTTTTTGTTTTGTTTCTAAGAGGCAAAATGGTCATTAGGCACCTCTAGTTTTTTTGTATCTACATATTTTTTATGTTTTATAGTTTTCCTTGTAGAGATCTTCTTCCTCAGTTGAACTTACTACTTGTTATTGCTTTATTTATATTCATTATCAGTGTATATTTACCATAATGAGATGTGAATGCTGAAGGTATGTCCTGTAATTTCACTGAATTTCTCAGCTATGATAGTTTTGGATTGAATCTTTATAGTTTCCTATGTATGAGATAATGCCATTTGCAAACAGGGGCAGTTTGGCTTTCTCCTTTCCGGTATAGATTGCATTTCTTTGGACTGGTTGCTTCTAGTACAATGTTGAAGTAGTAGCAGTGACATTTTTGCCTTGTTCCAAATCCAAGAAACCTTTCATCTTTGTTTTTTCCATTCAGTATGTTAACTGTGGATTTGTCATATATGACATAGTTAATGATTTGTATTTTTTTTCTAACCTAATTTGTTGCAAGTATTTTTATCATTAAGGAGTTACCTATTTTGTTTTTTTGCCAATACTTGTTCTGTGTCTTAAATGATCACTTTTTTTTTTTTGCCTTGTGCATCAAATTTCACTTTTATACATTGAAACATCCTTGTGTCCCTTTAGGAAGTCCCATTTGATGAAGATGAGCGACCTTTTTAAATGTATTGTTCAGCTCAGGAATGTGAGTGGAAGAGAAAGGCGAGAGGAGGCGTTGTCGAGCACAATATTATAGTTAGGAATAACTTCTGCCATTCTGTTGCATACTGGGGTGATTCCAGTTGTGCAGGAATGTGAGGGTAAGAGGATGTGGCATCTGTCCCCTGTTGATTGTTACCTGTGACGGCTGAACTAGCTGCTGGGCAGGTGTCCCTTGGCTCTCTCCGCTCCATAGGCATCCTTCCTCAGGTTGTGTGCTCCACTAACAAGGAAGCCCTTCCCCACGAAAAGGACCAGTTGGTGTACGAATGCTGCACTCCCTTCTCCCACAAGGAATAGAAAATGTGTGAGGTGATGTCCACACTACTTACTTTGGTTGCTTCTTTTTGGGTTACTTACTTCTACACTACTTATATAACAAATGCATGCACCAAATCCTCACTCTGTACTCAATGAATAGGTTTAATAATCAGATTCCAGTTGAAAAACTGAAAAAATAAGCATTTCCAGTAAAACAGGATTGGAATGAAATCAGAAAAATGCACCAACAGGCTTGATGGTTCAAAGATTAGATTGACTCAATAAAATCAGGATAAGGACTCAGATTTTATTGTCACTTACATGTTCACATTGAATTGTTAGCAAATGCAATTGTACCTGAAAAATAATTACCTATACATTTTAGACAGGTGCTCGTGGAGTGCTATTGTGACTAAAATAATGCAAGTTAATAACTGAATGACCATGGCAACAGAAAGACAAAGGTTGGAAATGTAAGAAAACATTCTTCATCCTTGATATTAATGGAAAGTTTACAAATTAAGGCAATGAACAAGGAATTGTTTCTTGGTCTGTAAAACTAGAAGAAACTAGAAAGAGGATTTTTGAAATAGGTATTTTTCAATTTTATAAAATTACCCATTTGTTCCATTTCCCACAAGTTGTAGAAATAACTATAATTATAATAATGCTGCTGCAGTGTGACTCAGCAATTTATTTTTAAGTATTTCTCCTGAACAATGGGGCAGCAAATGTTCATTGTAAATGAAGATAAACCTTAAATTTTTAAAAAATTTTGTTGCTTTAATTTTAAGAAATACAGGTATCAGAGATGTTTGTAAATCATTGTTAGAGAAGGTTTTGTAAGATACAAGCTGCTCTTCTTAAAGTTAGGCATAATGAGCATAAAGAATGTTTATAACTCGGAGTAAAATGTTGAATTTCATTTTGTATTTTCTAATATTTCTGATCGTGTATTAATGTATAACGAATAATGGCCATAAGAAACTTCTAAACATGTTTTATAGATAAAGCAATTTTTACCACTGATCCCAGGTGCCAACTAAAATACTTATGTGAAATTCATTTAAATTATGAATGGTAGTCATCTCTGGAAAGTGGGATAATGAAACTTCTTTGTTCATACTTTACCTCGCTTTCTGTAATTTCTATAAAGTGATTTTCTTTTTGTAATAAAAATTTAAATACAAAAGCTGAGGAAGAATCATGAAGAAACTATACAGCCTTTATCCCATTCATAAAATTAAAAACATTTCATTATTGCAAAGATTTCTCAGTTTGCAGCTTCATATGTGATCCTAGCGGGGTTGTTCATTTGGATTATAAAATTTTCCCATCTTCATATTATGTTACTATCAGAAGTCTTGTTTTGAGCAAGCACATACATGAAGAATGCAAAGTAAGAAATGGAAGTAAAAAGAACTTTAACTTATAGGGCAAGATGTCCAATGATTTCACTTTCCTGATATTGCTATGAAGGGTATGGCAACCTCTGTCTATGGTCTTTCTTTATCGCTGTGAGGCTAAAGTGATTAAACTAGGAATAAAGGCATGAACCACTTGTCCTGAAATTAGGTTTGAAGGTAATCTACATTCTTCCTATATTTTCTACTGAAATTCTGATGTTACCCATTTATCTTACTGATTTATAAAAATGATGCATACTTACTATAAAAAATGAAAGTAATGAAAATTCATGAAGGAAATAAAAGGCACGTTAAATCCCTACACAGAAGTATCCATCATTAAGAACTGGTGAACATTTTTCAAAATCTTGCTCTCATTCTCTCTAGAGGTGTTCAGAAAACAAAGGAAAAGATTGGATAATTGTAGTTTTTTTAAAAAAAAATTTTAGCTAAATTCCATACTTAGTAACAAAGTGGCACTTCTCTATCAACTGTTTGAACCCTAAATTTATTTTGTTATAAATTAAATCAAAAGAAAAAAAGCAAAATACAAAGTTCCTAAATTTCAAAGTCAGATTTCCTTAGCAGAAGATATTAGAAGTCCTTAAAAGTTAAAAAAACAGATGAAGGAAGGCTTCCAAACATTAAAGACATAAACATTCTGTTGTAGCATTTATTTTATATATCAAAGTGCACTTTAAGGATCTGTAAATATTTTTTAGTTCTACAAAATTACACATTTAATTTGGAGTTGAAAGAGCCCCTACAGTATTAACCACTGGAGGCAAAGATTGACCCACATGGACAACGAAGAAAATGCAAGACTGTGAAGATGCATCTGTGAGCATCTACTTCCTTTGCTGGAGGCAACACGCCCGCATCTTTGGATCACAGGACCGCTTACCAGCTACTCAATGATCATGCTATGTGTGACAGTTTTCGGCTCAACTGACGGCATCGTAGGTTGGTTACATTTATTTGCACATAATACTCTCTAACAGAAAATTTAGAAGGAAAATGAATTAAAAGGATACATTAATTCTCTTTTATGATCTCAAGGATTACCTCTCAGTGTATTAATCCATCATGTTCTAGGAAGACCTAGATTTCCAAGCCATTCCAGTCTGGCACCACAGTTGATGGATGAAATCAAGTAGACTAGCAGAGAAGTCACGGGAGGCCTAGCCTGTGTGAAATCTGCTGAGGGAAGAACTGAAGAATTGCCGCTATAGTAGATTGTAATTATTAGACTGATGCTCCTTCATGAGCAAAACTTTCATTAGCACTAGCATACTTTATCGCTCAGTGCTAGAAATACTGGAATCCAGTGCTTCAAACCTATACCTTTCACTGAAGTCACCCTCAGTTTCAGAGAACTGTGTTGACAAAGATTATACGTGTTGCAGGAGCTGATGTGTAGTGAAGAAGAGCTGGAGGGAGGATGGAAAGGACCTACCCTGAGCCCCAGTGTGGTAAAACCCAGATGAAGCATTCAGGTCCAGAGGTTCATTTTTACAACAGCACTGCATACCAGTTTCACCCTCTATATGTCTGCCCTCCTTCATCTCACAATCTTCTTAAAGATTTCTTTATTAGAAAGGCAGAGTTACAGAGAAAGAGTGAGTGAGGGAGAGAATCTTCTGTCAGCTGGTTTGCTCCCCAAATGACTGTGACAGCTGGAGCTGGGCCTTTCAGAAGGCAGGATCCAGAAGCTTCTTTTGGGTCTCCCACATGGGTACAGGACCCAAGGAGTTGGACTGCCTGTTGCTGCCTTCCCAGGCAATTAGCATGGAGCTGGAGTTGAAGTGAAGCTGCTGGGACTTGGAGTGATGCCCATATGGGATGCTGGCACTGCAGGTGGAGGCTTAAGCTACTATGTATACTAGCCCTAACAACTGCTGGATTTCTTGAGCATTTCCTCAAATCCCCCTTCAGGAGACATGACAACTTTCTTAATGAAGGCAAAAGGTAGAAAATACCTGTAATATAGTAAGATTTTATTAGGCTATGATTTATTTAATTTTGGAGATTAACTTTTATTTCCTTTGTGTTTAAATGTCCACTTTAAAATATGGATTTTTTTCATGATGATAGATGGTAATTACAGTGCATGATCTTGGGTCCAGAATTTATTTCCAGGCAGCAAAACCAGCAGCAGAGAGAGCGAATGAAGTAAGAATTCCTAACTACACATGAACTTGTCCTGGGTGTTACCATGCTGAAGGGAGTACTTGGCAGCGCTGTGTCCCAGAAGGCGTTGGAGCAGTCTCAGGGTTTCCCTGTGGGTGAGCAGTTCATCTCTGTGTGACAGTAACTCTCTCTTCTCCATCCAGATGCTCTCCTTTCCAAAGCTCATTATGTCCTCAACACAAGGAAAGGGGCATCAGACCGTGTAACAACAAAGCTGCAGAGAAGCTGTGAAATATTCCACCTGACTTGGCTGTTCAGGTGGCTCTATTGGTTGAATCCTGAAGGCACTGCCAGCCTCTTCTAGGTCTTTGTTTTCCCTGGTGATTTTGGAATTCTTTACTGAAATAAACTTGATATGTTTTGTTTTCATTATCATAGCATGTAACCTATTCTTGAGCATAAAAAAACAAGACCAAAAATTTATAAAGTTTTGCAAAGTGTTTGCTTATTCTTCTCTGCAGAAAAATTAAGTGACAGAGAAGAAGGAAGCAAAGCCCTTTCATCTGGTTTACTTCCCAAATGGCTGCAATTGCCAGGCTGGACCAGGCCAGAGTCAGGAGCCTGGAACTCCACTAAGGTCACAGCTTTGGGTTTTTGAGTAATCATATGCTGTCTCCAAGCATACATTAGCAGCAAACTGAACTTGGATTGACACTGTCATAGGTATAAGGGCATCTCAGACAGCAGCTTAACCCACTACACTGAGATCCCTGCCTTCATACACTTCTCCAGGAATTCTTTCCAGGCTACCAAATATGCTATTGTTTGTGAGGCCACTGTCCTCCTGGTTCTACCAACTCTTCCAATTGTACCTCCTCTTTACTAGCCCAGGTGACCCTGAGGGAAATCTGTATTTCCCACTAGTTTCTCTGTCTACTGCTAAGCCCTCTTATGCCACAGTTATGCTTTGATTCTTAAAGTCCTGTTCTGAGAACAAAGTCCATCTTTTGCAATTGAAAGCTTTAGGCTGTTAGAAATATTGCTTCTTTATGAGTGAAACATTTTGGAAAGAAAAAGCCCTCTTTATTACTTTGCTTTTCTTGCTGTGAGTAATGTAAATCTCTGATAGCATTTTTTCTCGATTGTTATAGAGAACAAATTTCTTGCACCTCAGATACAGTTTTTTTAAAAGATTTATTTATTGGAAAGTCAGATATACAGAGAGAAGGAGAGACAGAGAGGAAGATCTGTCCGATGATTCACTCCCCAAGTGAACGCAACGGTCGATGCTATGCTGATCCAAAGCCAGGAACCAGGAACCTCTTCTGGGTCTCCCACACAGGTGCAGGGTCCCAAAGCTTTGGGCTGTCCTCAACTGCTTTCCCAGGTCACAAGCAGGGAGCTGGGTGGGAAGCAGGGCCGCCGGGATTAGAACCGGCACCCATATGGGATCCTGGTGTGTTCAAGGCAAGGACCTTAGCCACTAGGTCACGCTGCGGGGCCCTCCGATGCGGTTCTAAGAAGCTAGCCTTGTCTTCCTTCCTGCTTCTCTAGGTTCTCTTCATTTCCTTCCTCTATCTTTTTTCCTTCAATTTTTGCCAAAACAAAAATTTTGTCTATCCTAGTCTCAGGCTTAATGCACCACTAATCCTAA
This sequence comes from Ochotona curzoniae, assembly GCF_017591425.1. Classification (NCBI taxonomy): domain Eukaryota; kingdom Metazoa; phylum Chordata; class Mammalia; order Lagomorpha; family Ochotonidae; genus Ochotona; species Ochotona curzoniae. The sequence continues at coordinate 10,672,722 of NW_024467123.1, forward strand.
TACTCAACAAGTGCAAAGTATTAAAAGCCACAGTTCCACAGCAGTATCATCAACAAGGGCTAAGAATGGAAATAAAATCGCAAGATGTCCTCTTTGTTCCTATCTATTCTTTTGACATTCTATATTTACTACATCTAAAAGATACGATATTTGCTTTTCAGAGCTGGTTAATCTCACTAAGTGTAATGGCTTCCCATCGTATCCATTTTATTACCAAAGACAGTATTTCATTATTGTACCTGACCAGTGTGTGTAGACCACATCTTTTGTATCCAGTTAGCAATTCATGGATATAAAATGGGTTAATTGCTTATCTTAGTGATTGTAAATTGAGCTGCAATAAACATGTGAATAGAGGTTAGTCTTACATAATCTGATTTTATTTTGTTTAAATTGCCAGGAGTGTAATATCTAGACCACACACTAGATATGTTTTCAGAATTTTGAGAAATACCCGTGCTGTCTGTGACTGCTGGTTTACCTTCTCACCAAGTGTCCTAGGACTCCTTCTACATCTGCACCAGCATGTGAAATTCCTTGATTTTTGGATGACAGGCCATCCTAGCTGGGGTAAAAGGAAGCCTCCTTGTGGTTTTGATTGGTATTTCTCTGGTGGCTAAATCCTGAGCAATTTGCATGAGTCTCTTGGCAGTTTCAATTTCACCCTTCAAAAAATGCCAATGCATATCACTTGTCCATTCCTGAACTGATTTGATTTGTGTTGTTTCTTGAGGTCTTGATTGATCCTGGATAGTAATCCTATTGCAGTGGTATGGTTTGCAAATACTTTCTCTTGTTTTGTCAGTTACCTCTTCGCTTTGTTGGGTATTTCCTTTGCAGTGTAGAGTTTTCTGAGCTTGATATAATCCCATTTGTCTGCTTTTGCTTTTATTGCCACTGTTAAGATCTTTTTGTTTTTTTTAAATATTTATTTTATTTTTATTGGAAAGGCGGATTACAGAGAGGAGAGACAGAGAGGAAGATCTTCCGTCCGATGATGCACTCCCCAGGCTGCATCGGCTGGAGCTGAGCCAATCTGAAGCCAGGAGCCTCTTCCGGGTCTCCCACACGGGTGCAGGGTCCCAAAGCTTTGGGCCGTCCTCAACTGCTTTCCTGGGCCACAGGCAGGGAGCTGGATGGGAAGCAGGGCTGCCGGGACTAGAACTGGCGCCCATATGGGATCCCGGGCGCGCTCAAGGAGAGGACTTTAACCATTTGCGCCATTGTACTGGGCTCCACAGTTAGGGTCTAACCTAAGAAGTCTTTGCCTGTGTCAATGTCTTGATTTGTCCCATGTTTTATTCTAGTACTTTGATGATATCAGGTTATAGATTTAGATTCTAGATTCACTTTTCCACAAGGTATAAATCAGGGATCTTGTTTCGTATTTCTGCACATGTAGATCCAGTTTTTCCAACACTGTTGAAATTGTCCTTTTTCCCAAGTATTTTTTTCTGTTTTGAAGTTGGCTTAGTTTATTTTTAATTCTTTATTTTTCATGATAAAGTTCCTTAGGCTCAGGGAGTTCCAAAATATTGTTTTCGCTTGTTTGTCAAAGACTCATTTCTTAACTGTATTTGGATTAATTTCTGGGGTTTCTATTCTGTTCCATTGGTCCATATGTCTATTTTTGTGCTAGTAGCAAGGTGTTTTGATTTTTAACTGCGAATAGAAGATTTTTAGCTCTCCTTCTCACTGTAAATCTGATCTCCCTTTCCAATAAAATCCTGAATGTTTAAAAAAAGATAGATGTAGCTAATCAGGGTGTCTTGTGTTTCTCTATGAATTTTAGCATCCTTTTTTTCCCCTTAAATCTGAAAAGAATTTGGAAAGGATTTGAATTGCATTGAATCTGTAAATTGTATTGGGTAGTTTGGACTTTTGATGATATTAATTATACCATCCCATGCATACAGAAGATTCCTCAGTTTTTCTGTATTGCCTTTTCTTTTTAAATGTTTCATAACTTTGTAGAGCTTTCACCTCCTTGGTTAAATCTATTCCAAGCTACTTAGGTTTTTTTGTTGTTGTTGTTTGTTTGTAGCTCTTGTGAATAGTACTGACCTTACAAGATTGCTCTGAGTCAGGGTATTTTCTCTACATACAAAGGCTATTAATTTTTGTGTTTTGATTACATACCTGCAACTTTGTCAAACTCTATTATGAACGCCAATCTTCTATTAGTGTTTTAGTGGATTGTTTTCGTTTCCCCCAAACAGGATCATGTCGTCTGTGAACAGGGATAATTTGGCTTCTTCCTTTCCAGTTCTTATCCCTTTGATCTTTTTTTCTTGCCTGGTAGCTCTGGTTAAAACTTTCAGAATTCTATTGAACTGCAATTATGGAAGTGAAAATCCTTATCTGGTTCTCAATCTTAGTGGAAATGCTTCTACTTTGCCCCATCCAGTACGGTGCTGCCTATGTGTTATATCTTGATTTTATTGAGGAATGTTCCTTCTAGAGTCAGTTTGCTTAAGACTTTAAGCCATAAAGTGACATTTTATCAAATGCTTTCTCTGCATCTATTGATTCTCATAAGATTTTCATTTTATTAGTTTGTAAGTGTGGTGTGTCACATTCATTTGTTCACATATTTTGAATTATGCTAGTATGCGAGGACTAAATCCCACTTTATCTAGGTGAGAAATCTTCTAATGTGTTCTTGAATTCTATGAGCTGTTATTTTGTTGAGGATTTTATAAGAATTTTTATTTTATAAAAAAATAATCATTTTATTGGAAAGGCAGTTTTACAGAGAGACGAGGGGACAGAAAAAAAAAATCTTCATTCACTCTCCAGGTGGCCACAAGGGCCAGAGCTGAGCTGGTGTGAAGCCATGAGCCAGGAGTTTCCTTTGGGCCTTTGGTGAAGAAGTCACTTTAGATAATGTAGACATTTTACAGCATAAATTCTTCCAGTCCACAAATAGGGGGCAGCTTTTTGGTTTCCTCTTCCATTTCTTTTATCATTTTTTTTAAAGCCAACTTTCTGCTGATTTGTCTAGGATGTTGCTGATGAGGACCTGGGAACATAGATGCCTACCACTCCTGTGGGAAGCCCAGATGAAGTTCCTAGTTACTGCTTTGCAGCTGGCTTAACCTCACAGCTTGCAGCCATTTGAGCGAGTGGACAAGTGAATGAAACTCTCTCCCTCTTTTACTGTCATTTCACCTTTAAAAACTTTCATAAAAAAATGGAATAAAAATTTGAGCTTACTTCAATGAGAAGTATTTGTACACAGTTACTTAATGTTTCTCATGTAAGCTCATACTTTTAATTAAATCTCCATACATTTAAAAATTATCCTTATGTTTTCTGTGAACAAGGTAATTTGACTTCTTGTTTGTAAGGTCAGCATGATGACAACTAAATCACTTTCTTGCTTATTTGTATGCCTTTTGTTTATTTTTCTTACAGTTCTGGCAAATAGCCGCCAATTCAGTGATGAATAACAGTGATGAAAGAGGGCATTTATCATGTTCTAGATTTAGAGGACACATTTTCAGTTTTTTAAAAATTCAGTATTTCCTATAGGTTTGTCATGTATATATCATCTTTATTGTGCCGATGTACATTGCATCTGTACCTCATTTGTTGAGAATTATCATAAGAATTATTGAATTTTATCATCCTCTGCATCTATTGGGATTTGATAACGTTTTAAGATTTATTTATTTCTATTGGAAAGGCAAGTTTTTAGTGAGAAGGAGAGATAGAAAGATCCCCTATCTGCTGGTTCATTCCCCAAATGGCCTCAATGGCTGGAGCTGAGCCAATTTGATGCTAGGAGCTAGGAACTTCCCCTGGGTCTCCCACTTGGGCACAGGGTCCCAAGTACTTGGTCCATCCTCCACGGCTTTTCAAGGCTGCAAGCAGGCATCTAGATGGGAATTGGAACAGCCAGGACACAAACTGGCCCCATGTGGGATCCTGACACTTGGAAGTGAAGGATAAATCTGTTGAGCCAACATGCTGGGACCAGGATCTGATATTTCCTCACTTACCATTCTTTTAATGTGATGTATTATTTATTTATTTTTTAAAAATACTATTTTTTAAATAGGATGCATCCCACTTGCTTTTTGGTATACTATTGCTTATGGTTTAACTATTTTTTGTTTTTAAATGCGATCTTTTCTGTGAACAGAGATAATTTGGCTTCTTCCTTTTTTGCATGATGAACATGATGACCACTAAACTATTGAAATGTCATACTTTTCTCATTTCTGTGCCTTTTGATTATTTCTCTAACTGTTCTGTCAACTAGTTGTTAATTCAGTGATGAATCACAGTGCTGAGAGTGGACACTTAGATATGTCTTCAGTTTCTACTCTTCAGTGTTGGCCTAGAAGGTCACATTTATTACCCATTACTTTTGAGTGTGGTAATATTATATGATTTGGAAGGAAAGCTTGAACATAAATTCAGGGATTCATCTGTGCAATTCTTCCCCGTATTTTCTAGCAGTGGATCATCAAGCCCACAAGATTTATGGATTATTTTTTTCAGGATTATTATCCTCCCTAATTGAGCATATAGAGCATTTAAAAAATATTTACCGAAGATGCAGATGAAGCATTGTAACTAGCTATAGGAAGGCATATATAACCGAGTTGTTCTTTGTTTCTAATTAAGCCCTAATTAGAAGTCATAATTTAACTGAGCTGCATTAATACTCTCCATTGTGAAAAGCTTACTAGGTTTGTTTAAAACCTGTGAGATCTGAGGTAAGAAAATCATTTCACTTGAATTTGGGAGGCAAATATGGAAAAATCTCCTACATGTTGTTATAATTTCAATATGTTTAATAAAATGGGTTTTTCTTAAGTTACCAAGTCTCTTTTTCAGTCTGCTCATGGTTACCATTTAAAACCATAACCCAATGGTGGGCATTTGGCCTAGCACTTAAGACACCATACTTGGATGCCCACATTTCAAATTGGAGTGCCTGGGTTAGAGTCCTGGCTCTGCTTTCAATTCCATGTTCTATTTTTACTGTGCATCCTGGTGGGTAAGAGGTGATGACTCAAGTGCTTGAGTATCTGCCATTCATTTGGGAAATCCTGTTGAATTCCTGGCTCCTGGCTTCAAGCTGTCCAAGCCTCAGGTGCTGTGGGCATCTGGGGAGTGTGCCACACGTTTTCTTTCTTTCTCGCTCTTATGTAAATAATGACGCACAACCATGATTTTGTTTCTCATACATTTGCCTCTGCTCAAAGCTTGCAAGTTACTTTGACTACATAATTTAGCCCCATATTATGACCTAACACACGACATCCTTCTCCCCAGACGTCATCAGAGTATTCCTCTCTATCGATCTTACTTTTGGATCAAACACTTATCATGCGATGAACTTATGTGTGATGTCTTTCATAGTTTTATATGTACTATTTCCTATTTGGACTCTACTCTCCTATATTACAACCACTAGTGAGTTTTAAGATGACGTAGTGACAAAATGAGAGCTCTGGCTTATAGACAGCACTGGTTTGAATGCTGGCTTGTATTCTACTTTTTAACTGACTGTATCAGTGAAACTGTTCTCACCAACTCACCAAGAATCTGGTTTACAATATACTCAAATGAAAAATAAAAGTAAACAAAAGCAATGACTTAGGGTCATGATGAAAGAGGAAAATTAAGTAAAGATGGTAATCATTTATGATTATACTGTAGAGTAGCATTCTGTGTTTCAGCTTGCTGTAACTTTTTCCTTTCCACAAAATATCCATCATACAACTGTTTCAATGATGTGAGAAGTATGCTTTCGCTCTAACAGATCAGGCATGCCTGGCTTCCCTTGTACACAGGCATTGCAACTGCCGATACCCTCTGGTCACGTACCAACAGGGGACATATTAGTAGCTGAAGTGTTTGGATGTATTGCCAAGAGAAATATCACACTCAAGGAAATGTGGATGCTGTTAGTAAGAGAATGGTAAGAAAAACCTCAGATGAGATTTGTGTTAGGTTCAAAGTTTGAGGGAAAGGGGCTCTTAGTTTAGGCAAAGTATTTTATTATTGAGAGAAAAAGTCTGATGGACCACTCCCTTGTGGGGAGGGGCTCGGGACCACCACTTCTACGTGGAATGATTGCATGAAGAAAATAGCCACCTATGGTGTACAGCACTGGGGATTACATGCATGGGGGATGGAAGATAAGGTGGCAACTCCCCGGCATGCATGCAATGTGTTGTGCAGGGTATTCATCATGGCCAGTGTTGATTTTTTTTGCATTGAGACAAAGTCAAGGTGGTCCCAGCAGTGCATTCCAGATATTCATAGATGGGAGTGCCAGCTTGAGAAGGCATCGTGGTCATAGAGTCGTCATCGAGTCACTTCTGCTCATACTAGCCTTTTGTTGGGAGGATGCAGGAGGGCTTAAGAAAGTGGATGTTTGCTCTACATTGGAGCTCCAGAAAGTAGAGCAGTTCTATAACTGAGTAACTCAATCTTGCACCTGAAAAGGGCAGATTCAATCAAAAATAGTTGCCATTGGTAAGAAGCAGCTGATGTTCACTTTCATAATAGCCAGGAGAGGGGCATGTTCACTATTTCATGGGTTGTACAATGACCTTACGTTTTGCTTGCAGAAAATATAAAGTGGCCTTGTTTGGCTCAGTTTATTATGGACCAGGAGTGAGCGTATCTGATGTTGGTGTTTAAGTTCAACAGGAGAATGAGATACCAGACTCAAAGACCACAGAGGTCTAGCTACAAGTGGCAGAAGTTCCTGGATGTCAAGCCTACTTTTTTGTTTTTTTCTTTCTAGTGAGACAAAATAGGATTTCACTTGAAAATGATTTCTTTATGGCCTGTTGGAGTTCTGTTTAGGAATCATATAGCAATGTAGTCATTTTTCTAGAATCTTCTAAGATTCTGACTTGGCTTCAAAACCCTTGGGGAAGAGAGGGATGTGTAATGAGAATCCTTTGTTGATGTTGACATGCGGTTTACCAGTTCCCTGTGCGTTTCTCGGCAACCTGCCATTTCTGATCTTTAGATGTATAGGCCTCTAGGTAGACGTGCTTCTGTCCCTGCAGTACCACTTTCATTGTAATTATTTCTGCCATGTCTTGCTCATATCTTTAAACTATCAAATTTACCATGTTTAAGACTTGAAAGTCTAACAAAAAATATAATAGGTATTAACATAGCTATTATTCAACCCAAAACCAAAATGTTGACAACCCAATTTCCCTTCTATAATCTCCTGGCTACCCAACAGTAACCATGATCTTGATTTAGTGTTCTTTCTTATACATCTATTATACTTTATACATATGTATGCATCAGAAACCAATGTATCATCCTGCCTGACTAGTTTTTAAATTTCATGTGAAGGGCCTCAAATATATTATTCAACATACATATTTTGTTACTTTTTGAGATTCACCATTGGTGATGTGCATATTTTTTGTTTCTTTGGTATGTAAAAAAATATTTTTAAGAAAGTTTTATTTATTTTTATTAGAAAGGCAGATTAGATTTATGGAGAGGAGAGACAGAAAGATCTTCCATCCACTGGTTCACTCCCCAAGTGACCACAACTGCTGGAGCTGAGTGATCAGGAGCCAGGAGCTTCTTCAGGGTCTCCCATGTGGGTGCAGGGTTTCAAGGCTTTGGGCCATCCTCAGCTGCTTTCCCAGGCCACAAGATGAGGATTTAGCATTTGCGCCATTGTGCCAGGGCTAATATATAGAAACTCTTTCAATGAATATGCTCTAAATTATTACTGATTCTTCTTTTTGTCCATTAGCATTTTTAGAGATTTCTTTGAATTGTGTTTCAAAAAACTGCTATGAATAATTTTACATATTATTGAAATCTCTAGGATTTTTATGTAGGAATAGATTTTCTAAATTACAGTATGTATATCTGTAACTTTAATCCTCTAAACTGATACATCAATTTACCCAACAAACAGCAGTGCAAAATTAATTTCTCTATTATCCATATTCTGTTGATGTTTGATCCTGTTGAACTTTAAAATTTATATGTATGATGGGAAGAACTGGTGTCACTTTGATTCTCACTTATATTTTTGCTTGCTGGGGTAACTGGCATCTTTCCATAAGATATTTAGTATCCACATGGTATCGATGACCTGAATTGGCTACTCCTATTCCTTGTCTGTTGTTGCCTGTTCATTGATTGGCACAGTTTGATGCAGACACTGCATCCACTAGATTTATTGGGCATGTGATCGTAAAAACTATCTTGTGAACTATGGGTGTAGTTTCCTTCTTTGTGATACTCAGGCACAGAGGTTTTTAAATTTTGACATAGCCTGGTTGTGCCAGCTCTGAGACAACATCCTACGTTACCCCTCCTCTTCTTTCCCCTCTGTGGGTCGGTATTTGCGGAGTACTCTACTGGGTGTACTGGCTCAGGGTCCCACCTACACCGCAGGACGTGACAGTGGGGCTTCTGTCCTTTTGTGCTTCGTCTCGGAGCTTCCTCCATAATGCTTCCTTAGTGGTTTGTTCAGGCTTTGTCACAACAAGACAACATTAGGTAGTTGAACTACTTATGTGGGTGGGTCAAGGCTCCAATATGAGAATTTTAGAAAGCAAAGAAAAGCAATGGCCTTAAATGATCTAGCCTTGGCATTTTGTTAATTCTGCTGTGCTCTTTGATAAAATGTCACAGACATTCTCCTATTTTCTTTCCTTTTAAAAAGATACATTATTATTTTTTTATTGGAAAGTCAGACATACAGAGAGCATGATCTTCCATCTGCTGATTTACTGCCCAAGCAGCTGCAATAGTTGGAACTACACTGATCTGAAGCCAGGAGACTCTTCTAGATCCCTACGCAGGTACATGGTCCCAAGGCTTTGGGCCGACCTCGACTGCTTTCCCAGGCCACAAGCAGGGAGCTGGATGGGAAGTGTGGCTGCTGGGATTAGAACCGGCGCCCATATGGGATCCTGGTGCATGCAAGGTGAGGACTTTAGCTGCTAGGCTACCACACCAGGTCCAACAGTGGTGGTAGCCCTGGTGGTGGAACTTTCAAGTTTTGGTAACATATAGGAAATTTTGAAATAAGCTTTTTTACATGAGCCCTTTGAGGACCACTTGTTCGCATAAACTAAAGAAATTCAACATACCACATGTGTTTTTAGGTATCAATTACATCTTCATAGATTTATTAAGGAAAAATAAAAAAAAAAACAAAGTGGAAGCCAAGATGGAAAAACATGACCCACAGGTGAATTTTTACAAAGTTTATTTACTCGAAAGGCCAAGTGACAGAGACGTCGGTCTTCCATCTAGCTCAGTACCTAATTGCTCGTAGCAGCCAGGGCAGACTTGGTCCACAGAGTAAGTGAGCACAGGCCTCCCCTGTGTGTGGTGGTGCTTAGGTGCTTGAGCCGTCTTCCGCTGCCTCTCACCGTGTGTACTGGTAGGAAGCCAGATCAGTAGCAAAGCCCAAACTTGAATCCTGACGCTCCGAGATGTGATGTGTGTGCTGAGGTGACTTAACCTGTATCACCACAATGCTTTTCACTCCCTTCACAGCTCGTTTTTATGATTTTTCCTTTTAGATGGAGACAAGGTGTCTTGCGAAGCCTCTGCCAGCCAGAGGAAGCAGAGCATAGGCTCTTGCAAGAAGAGTACAGTCCTGGTCTTAGTGTTCATGTTAGCCTGGGATGATTCGTTTTTGAATTTCTGACCCTTAGAATTCCATGTGAATAAAGGTGTTGTTTGAAGCCACAAAGTTTGTAACAATTGTTATGGCAGGCAGTCATAAACTGAGAGTTTGTGATCACAAATCCCCTGGAAACATGTTTTTTTTTTTTTCTATAACCCAGCAGAAGCATGAGATAGACTCATGTTTTTGTCACATGCCTGTGTCTGATGCTAGTGCCTGCAGAAGTCTCCATCTTGGGAGGGTTTAAATATCTGGCTCCTGTCCCTATGCCAGATTGTCACGTTCTTCATGCCAGCTGGTGTTCCTATGTAGTCTGTGCTCACTTCTCTCTCAAATGTTTAGTTGTGTTTTACCCAGCATTACTAGGTGTTGTCACAGGAGAAAAGAACTAGATCAAAAATTACCCCTATTTAGCTTCCTTTAAAATCTACACAATAAGCGTGTGATAGTACCTGTACAATAGGATTATTAGCGTTTATAAACACTGTGGTTAGAATGATTGTCCACAACACATGGTTTCTCTAAACATGTTAAATTGCTTAATTCTTTGTTCTGGTAATATGTTGAATGTTTACATACACAACTATTTAGTGCTGATAATAACACCTGCTAATAGGAATTGCACTAAAGATGTAGTGTTTTAAAATTAGTCTGATGTCTTAGGGAACCACAGGCTTAATGGAAACCATTATTTGAAGTCTTTCCATTTCGGATCTCTGCCTTTAAAAAAATCCAAAACAAGTTTCTCCTTAACTTGAGACTTTAAAGCTACAAAAAGTAATGGATTGATTTATAAGGTTTGAACTTCATTTTAGAATTAACATTTGGTGAAAATCCATTTGTGACCTTCACCCTCAGACCAAATGCCTTAATGAAAGGGTGTTACATCAGAGGCATGGTGCAAGCAAGGAAAATAGATGTTGCAGAACCCTGGGAATCTGAAGCCTGAAAGATTAATTGGTGCTGCTTGGAAAACGACACCCACGTCTATGCTCAGGGGGTCATGGCCTGCTGATGAAAAATTTTATAGAACAGAGAAGGCCTGTTGTAATACTCTGTCATTCTCTCTGTAAACAAAATAAGCCCATTGTAGAAGATGGTTAAACACCTTTTACATTTGCGGGGAGAGCCTTGTTGTAATGACAAAGCAACAAGCATTTTGTTGGATGGACTAAGCCCACACAAGGTTCAGAATCTCATGTGTGTTCCCATCAGTTTGACCAGTCTACACTTGATATATTTTTGAACTATTAGCTGTGCAAATTGGATATTTAACCTACACATATGAGGAAAGCTATAGAGCTTCCCTCAATGTTCTACATTTACACAAGCAGTAAGTGCCAACCGTTGTAAACAAAATACACCATGGTTCTAAACTTTGATCCTGTAGGAGGGACCTGAAGTTGCACCTGTACTGAATGAAATTTTGTCTTTTCTGATGTGGCCAGTTTTCCTTTTTCCATGTTGTCATTCAAACTTGACTGTGTAAATCAGGGCTCACATGTGCGTCATGCCATATCATCTCAGATTCAAACAGTAAAAACTCGAAGCTAGATCAATTTTAAAAGAAATTATTTTAGAGCATGATGTTGGAAAGTCCATGGACACACAGATTTAGGACTTGCTGGATTGGGGGCTCACAGGCTGTCTAGCACTCTTTCCCTTCTACTCTCCCTTCACTTCATTCTTTCCATCCCCCTCTTCTCTCTACTCATTTTCTCTTTGCTATCTTGACTCTGCCTCAGCATGGGCTTCATTTCTAAGCACTTCCCTTTCCTTCCACTTACCCATTTGTGGCTGAAATGGTGGTGACCAGAACTCGTCCTAAAGGTGGTACTTACAAATCTTGATTCTACAGTCATTCCCATGTCAGATCTTGGAGATGGTCTGACTGGGCCCCAATGATCCAATCACTGTGGTCAGCTGTATGAAGAGTGCTTCCTGTCCACTGCAGGACTAATGACCATCATTGTAGACAGGGAATAGGTCAACTCTACTCAAATTATAAGGAAGATATTTCTTTTTTTTAAAGATTTATTTTTATTATTTTTTCATTGGAAAGGCGGATATACAGAGAGGAGAGACAGAGAGGAAGATCTTCCGTCCGATGATTCACTCCCCAAGTGAGCGCAACGGGCCGATACTATGCCGATCCGAAGCCAGGAGCCTCTTCTGGGTCTCCCACGCGGGTGCAGGTTCCCAAAGCTTTTTGGGCTGTCCTCGACTGCTTTCCCAGGCCACAGGCAGGGAGCTGGAAGGGAAGCGGGGCTGCCGGGATTAGAACCGGCGCCCATATGGGATCCCGGGCGTGCTAGGCGAGGACCTTTAACCACTTGCGCCACCACGCCGGGCCCGTAGGAAGATATTTCTTACAGCCAATTGGAGAATGTTTACAATAAGTAGACAAAAAGTCATGCTAGATTCAAAAGTAATAGCAAGAAATACATCATTATCTGTATCCCAGTCCTAGCACAATCCTTACCTTAGTGCCCTTTTTAAATATGCATGCGCTTTAGCATCTTGGTTCAAATTTTAAATATTCATTAACACTGTCCTCATTTGTTTCAATAATGTTAGCTCTATAAATACATCTTGACTGCATAGAATTTAAGGGCATTTCTCTTCTTATGTACTTTGGAGAACTGCTTGCTGATAATTGCTCTTCGTGACATCTCTCCAATTGTGGATTGTGTAGTTTCCTTGCTTCTGCCTGAGCTTCGGGATTCTCTGATTGATTTAATCCAAGTTGAGGGCTAGTGATCCCTTTGCCAACAACTGACTCAAGGTCAGTTGCCATCTTCCAGATCGCCTGAGTTAGGGTTTTTGCATGATCTGATTTAAATTTTTATGCCCTTGTCATGTCTCCATTTAGATATGTTTTCAATTAGCATTTGTCACAGTAATTACTGGCAATTCATTTTTTTTCAATTGATTTCTGTTGCTTATAAAGTGCCTCATTAAGTCCCACTATAGCCTAGTTTTCTATGTCTGAGCTGACATAATCAAGCATGTCCATGCTTGAGCCAGCCCATAGTGAGACCACTGTTAATTTCTGATGGGTTAGATGCATCCCCTATCGTTGAGTCCTAAACACTCAGAGGTTATACAGGTTAGTTTGTTTTCTTAAAGGTGAAATAATATTTAATTTTCATTTATCATTTATTTAATGCTTTGTGTAGTGACTTATTTTTAGTACATAACAAAGCGAGGAGTCAAAGCACAGTGGTTTCTTCTTTAATAGGACTGAAAAACGTGAGGAAAATACTATGTGAATCGATGGAAATGTATTCATTCTCAGTATTCTGCAGTTCAGAGTTGAGATAAATGGTCCAGGATGAGGTCATACTCCATCAATGTTACTGCCTTATCTATTGCTACCATGGCTTCAATGTTCAGCTACTCATTATGTATAAGAGCCAATATTCTTCAAAAGGAATAATTTTACAATGAGGTATCTTAGCTTAGCTGCCAATGACCTTACATATTTCATCATTGCTTACTTATGTCTTCCATGAGTTCAAAAAGTTTGTAATACTATTAATATTAGAGACTTATTTGTTGGAAAGAGAATTTCTTGCTTTTGTTTAGTGGTTTCAAACAGAGAAATATATTACAGAAAAATCATATATAAGCTTCAGCATTCTTTTCATTTAAAAAATATTTAGAAATTCAAGTTTTGAATGTAGAAAATGACAGGAGATGAACGAGAGAATAAATCTTCCATTTACTGCTTTACTCCCAATATAGCTATAGTGACCGGGGCTGGGCAAGCCCAAGCCAGAAGCCTAGAACTTCATCTGAATGTCCTACATGGGTAGTACTGAACTCAGTACCTCTATCATTGTCTGTTTCTATTCCAAGAGTATTAAAAGGGGAATGGATTGGAGGTGGAACAACAGATGCTCAAACAATCTGGAATGCCAATAACCCATTGTGCTATGACATCATATTGTAAACTTACTTTTAAATTCCGTTTTCCACCAAAATTTTTGAAGTGTCCTTGTATAGAATTTCTGATTGTATTAGCTAATATAATTCATATGCCATACAGGCAAACAAAGGAATTATGATTTCCTCTTTGGGTTATCAATAGGTAACCATAATTAATATTTTAAAAAGTGTTATAAGCAACATTTCCCTCTTGTCTACTTACTTTTTCATTATTTTATATAAATGAAATGATAGATGTTGATTTGTCATTATAATCTGAAAATGCTTTGCACACATTTGGTCAATTCATCAAGCTTCATATGATTAATTAAAATCATTTTTTTTAGCTTCAGAAAATTCTACTTTTCCTGTAACTAGATTTTAATTACTAATAGTTTCACTTTTAATGTTTTAACAATTGTCTTCTATATCTTTCTTCAGCTGTATTTTCCCGAGTAGTTCTTGCTTTGGATTGTTGTACATTCTTCTCCCTGGCTTGGTCCCATTATGTTGTGTAACTCACTGTGGCTAAGGGGAACATTGTCCGTCACACATTTGGTGTTTACCAAGCCTGGTGGTCTGGCTGTGCGCTGGGCTCTCTAGCAGAGCTTCTGCCCATCTGAAAGCTTCTGAAATGCATCCACTTTTCTTTTCTCATCAACTGCGATGACATGCATGCTCTCAGCTCTAGGAAAATATAGAACTCCACCCATGTTTTGATCCAGTTGCTCTGAAGGACAGCAGACTAAAATCCTCCAAAACATTTCACATTGGCTCGTTATCTTGGAGACCTCATATCTGGTAGGAGAGTTATTTCTAGAAAACTGTTGCTCATTGCCTCAGATCTCTCTCCCTGCTGTGTCTGCGCTTCATGTATACACAGCAGGAAGAAGTTCTACACAGGTCTTTTTGTCTGGATTCTGTGTTCAGTCTCCATACTCACTTTCCAACTTGAATTTTCTTTGGTAGCTACTGGAATTCTTGAAGTATCTAGACCACCTAGAATTCACCATAATTATAAGGAAACTGCTTTCTTACTGAATTTTTACAACACCTGTATGAGAAAACAGTATTATCCTCACTAACTTAGCTGTGTGCCAATATTTTCCTCTAGGAAAAACTTGAACGAAACTATTTATCATTCTATTTCAGACCATAGTAGATTTTTTTTAAAAAAAGAATTCTTTTCTGCTGAGTTTCCATAATGAATTGAAGCTATGCTCACAACTGCTTATTGCAGAAGTCTGGGCACAAGGTTTAAATTCTCCAGCAACCTTCACGTGCAGTCTTCAGCTCAACCATGTAGCTACTCAGTTTTGCAAGTGGTGAGGCTAGATCTGTATATCCCAGTTTGACTAGGAGGATCAAGGGGAAATCTGTATGTGAGATGTTTTTGGACACGGTAAGGACTTCTTTGACTTAAGAAGAACACATTTAGCCATTCCCTCCCTGGAGACTTTGTTCAGTCTTCCTGAGCTTTGCTATTTCTTTGTTACTCTTCATTTATTGCTCTGCATGGCAATTACATTTTATAGCTCTGTCTGCTCCCATAGGAGAAGAGTGTAAGGATTTTTTTTTTTGTGGGCTGAGACTCTATCTCATTGTTTTCTCAGGACCCACAATTATGCTTCATACAAAATAAACGAATGCGTGAGTGAAAACTATGCTACCACCTTGCCAAACCCTTCCACTAACCTGAAATGTGATTAGGGGGAAAATCCAATGGCTAGATCATCACGTACAAAGTTCCTCATGAACATGTTATGAATGCTTTTCCTAGCCTTATATGGCAAATTTATACTCCATATCTTTTTTTTTTTTTTTAAAAAAAAGTCACATTGACCAATTCACAAGAATATCCACTTTGTTCATTTGCAGGGAAGATGATGATTTTGAGCATTTTATATAACAACTTGAAAACTCAAAATTGCATCAGTGTTGTCAAGCCCTCTAACTCTACATGAGTCTCAAGGTGAGCCAGAAAAAACAAGTGCTCTATTAGGGATACATATGTGGGACCAGAATATTAGAAAGATATTCACTGTCTACTTTAGACCTGATATTCATTGTCTACCTTAAACTTTGGCTAATGACAAAACTGGCTTCTATAAACCACATATGCTTGTTTTCTTGCTTGCTCCAGCTCCTTACTACCAAGGAGAATGTAGGTCTTAGTCTTTACAAATGCCTGCCCATTGGATAGCTCAACATAATTAATGCTGTTATTGTTTCTCTTACTGGTGCTTGGCAGTTGGGTTGCAGGTCAACCTTTCGTTATGCTCAGATTAGCAGTCAGCTATAAAGTTTCACCTGACAGCCCAGGTTAAAACACAGGTCTTTCACAACCCTGGGAAGAAAGAGTGCTCTAACTTGAAAATAAGAATTCCTGACATTTCGTCCTTTTTCACATTGTGCCAATACCAGCTTAGATGATTGCATAGCTTTTCATGCCTGTGAGTTTAAAAGCCACTAACTGTGATCTGTTAGGGCTGTGCCCTTCTACTTGCAGTGATATCGGATAGTCCAACAGCCAGTGAACAAAGACTCCTGAGTTTCTAAGAGTCTGCCTCTGACTCATTTCGTGATAGAATCTATCAGTTTGCAACATTTTGCACATAAATCTTCTCTCTTGAATGATTCATGGCTCAACAAAATCAACTCCAAATAGTCATGTCATGAGCTTTGAAATGTGCTTGGTAATATGTCAAGCTTTAAGACCAAGAAAACACAACGTCACCCATGTCTTCCCTGAATAATTTAGTTTCTCATCTATAAAATAGATGATTTCAAAAGGCCTTTCCAACTAGTCATTTTCGAAGGATAATGTTTTCTCTCCCTTTTATTCTAAGCCGTGTGACACTAGGGAACAACATTCTGCCATGAGCTACTTCTTTAGGTCATTTCTTGCAACTGAATTGACTGAGATCACCTCAACACTTTGCATTTATTCTAACAATTCTAACAGACTCATCCTATCTGTATTTAACTGTAGGAGAGCTATAGGGCTCAGAAATCAATAATATAAAGCTTACCAGCAACTAATCTGTTTGAGTGGGAAACAGATGCCAGTTGGAGAATGTTTCTTTAATGCACAGCTGTTTCTTCACAGATGTCATTTTTTTCATGATTCAGTTGCTGTTTATCATGAGACCCTGGCCCTTGACTTTTGGAGATTTTCTGTCTTCTCTGTAGACATTTAAGTTCCGATCAGTCTCACACGTGCTGGGCTTCTGAAATGATTGGCCAAACCATTTTCAAAATCTCTAAGCACCCAACAATTTCTAAACTTTTTCTTTTCTGGGATCATTGAGGTGGCTTAGGTTTTGGTTCATTTTGATTTTGATTTCGCTTTTGATTGAAATGTGTTGGGAAAGAGGTGCAGAACAGAGGAACTGGGTGGTGAATTCACAGCCAGATCAGATTCATTAGAAATAAATCCAAAGAGGCTAGCCAACTGCTGGTATGCAGACTAGGGGAGCACATGACAGGGGCCCAGGTTCTCAGCAGGCCGGGCCTTTTACAGTTTGAGAATGTTAGGGTATTGAGAGGGGTGAGGGAGTTTGGAGAAATGGAGAAGGACTGGAGTATCTTATCCCAGGCATTTAAGCCTTGATAGACCTTGCTTCTTGGGGAAGATGTGATGGAAAGATTGGTTGGTAGAAGATGGGGTTAGGAACAACAGTCACCTACTAGACTGGTCTTTGGAAATGCAACAGCAAGGTGAGGGTGGGGATTCTGTGTTTACGATCCCTAGGGCAATCAGGCTCATGCTTGTGTCCTCGCACCCTCCAGATGTTGTAGCATAAGCTAGGTTGTTTTGCTGTGACAAAGACATGTGCTCCCTTGATCTGTTCTTGATCTTGAGGTACTAGCTGAATTTTCTTGAGTATTAAATTATAACTTTAAAGCCTAAGAGTTTAAAAAAGTAGCATCTGTCATATTCTGGCCATTCTCTATTGAGACTAACCATGGGTTCACATTCCTCCTCTCTTGCTCCTACATCTGCCTTTTGCCCTGAAACCTCATGCTTCATTTTATCACCTTGAATTTTACCTAACTTTGCATTTGTTTTGACTTTCAAATAGATGACCTCATTACCCCAATTAAACCAAGGTGATTACTCTCTTTAATTAAATTTTAATTATGATGTTTATAAGTCAGAAGATTGGGTATATAACATGCAAGAACTCTACATTTAAAGGAAGACCAATTGCTATTTGTGTTTTTACCCTAACATTTTTCTGTATTTTAGTTAGTTTATTCTAGATCTGTTTGCATGAATGCCGAAAGTGTTGACTTACGTGTGATTGACTAAGAGGCAATGGAATTCATGGCTAAAGCAGGAGATGTTGATGCCAATTGCTAAATCCTGGCTTTCCTGTGTTTGTTATCACTTTGGAAAATGTGTTGATCACTGTTAAGAATTTTTGTCATTAATCCAAGATGTCAGATGCAGTAATTCATAAAAGAGGTCTTTATTCCAGTGGGAGACGTGGCTGCAGGGAAGGGAAAGAAAGCAGAGCAGAGCAAGATGGCTGCAGGAAGGGAGAGAAGGCAGAGAGAGCAGGGAGGGAGGAGAGGGAGAGGGGTTTCCTGACATAGTGATGAGGGGGCTCCAAGGGAGAAAGACAAAGAGAGCCAAGAAAGGCAAGCAGGCGGAAGGATGCTTTTATGGCCATGGGGTGGGCATTGGGGACATGGGGCTGTGAGGGATTGGTGGATAGGACTGTGCCACAGAGGATTGGTGGATAGGGCCATCGAGTGCAGTGACATGAGGTTACAGTGGATTGGTGGGAACAGGGTTATCAGGTTATAGCAGATTGGTGGAGAGCAGGGTTGCAAGGGTGCAAATCTTAAGGAAATGGAAACCTAGGGAGAGCAGATATTTAAAATGGTGCCGAGTCTAAAATGGTAGGGGTCTTATGTTCAGGCCAATGTTCAAGTTCCTCCTTATGATCAATTTCCTCAGTTTCCTCATCTGTCATATGGAAATAATAGAACCGTTTTTATAGTAGCACTGTTCATAATAGCCAAACTGTGGATTTAACTAAGGTATCTCTCAACGCGTGAATGGATCAAGAATGTGTGTGTTTGTGTGTACATGTATATATTGTATGTGTGTATGCATATAAACACAAATGTATACACAATATACAATGGAGTATTCAGCTACATAAAAGAACCTATTTGGGTCAAAATGTTACAACTGGAGGGCATCATGTTGAGTGAAGTAAGTTAGACACAGAAAGACAACCATGACATCCTCTCCCTTAAAAATGAGAGCTGAAATTTCAAAAGAAAAAATAAGTCAAAAAAGAAATGCCTGAATGTATCAGTATTGTTCACAAATAATCTTGCCAAACTTTATGCCTTTGTGAAATAAGTGATTAAGAATAATATACTAGTATAGTTATGATATGTGATTATTTTAAAATTTATTCTGTATAAGTAAAATTGACATCTTCCATTTGATTACTGTCCATAGCTCTTGCCTATAACTTTGGTCTTTTGACTTTCTAAAAATTCTTTGTTTAGTGGAGCATTAAGCCTTTGATTGCAGTGTAAGTTAAAATTTGTTATCTGATGGGAGAGAATGGGGAAGGCATGGAGGAAAATGCCATTGTATTCTGAGAATTCTATGATCCACATCAAGCCTGTTGTTTGTGTAAATGAAAAGTAAAACTTGCAAGTTAAAAAGAACACTTACAGAACTGTCATAAGCAGTGAATGTATCTGTGTGTGGCTAGATATGTGTATACCTAGATGTGTGTGTATGGGCTGAATGTTTATATGCCTACAGAAATGCTCAGTATTCACAAGAGCCCAAGGCACTATAAAATGTAAGCACTATAAAAATGTTAGTTGAGGTTGTAATAATTGTTCCTATTATTATTTGTTCTTTATTGTGTTCATTGTTATAGACAAAATGAGAATAGATTAAGCAATTCAGAAAATCTGGTTTTTTTTTTTTTTTTAGTAGTTGGGTTAAGGTGACAGAGCGACTCAAAATCATATAGATGTCTGTAGAGAATACTTGCTCACATGTCAAGGCCATAGCCTCGACACTGTGAAGCTGGAATAAAATTCAGGGTACAAGCTAGCATATTCCTGAATTGAATTCAACCTTACATAGTCGTTCAGGCTCATGCACTGCTGGTTCTCTGTTTCCTGGGAGCAGCCCTGTATGACAGGTTTGGTGAGCTGGGAGGACGCTATCTCTTGCTTACATAGGAGTGGGACACCGCTATCTCTTGCTTAGAGTATGTCAAGAAAATCTATTTGTTTGCAAAAATGTCCAAAAATGTAGGTTGTCAGAAAGTGGGAATGTCTCTGCTCCAAGAAACTGCCCAAAGATCCAAAGCCCAGGTTAGAGAACAGTAAACTTTACAAACCAAGAGAAGACCATAAATGTCTAAGTCTTGGGAGGTTGCACAGTTCATCACAATTACCCATAAATAAATGTCAAGAAATATATGCAGCTGTCTTGTGGACCAAGACATAACCCGATAATGCTGTTAGTGCCATTTCTGCCATCACAACTAGCTCATGGACATGGGACAGGAAGAAGTAGGGGGCAGCAGCTTTTTAATATTTTTCTTAATTATTTTATTTTTATGGTACCATTCCAAAGGGTCTGTAAGAAGAATTAAGTTTACAAATAGCAAAACGCTAAACAGTTTAAGACACCTTCACACCTTTTTGTCTTCATTGTTTTGTCTTGGAGATCCTCTAGGAATAAACGAATAATGTAGGGATGTCGTTGTCAGTTATTCTTAATGTCAAAGAATGTTTTTAGCTAAAGTATGCTTGGGACTCATCTCAATTACTGCAGGATAGTTGTTAAAGAGATTTCTCTGAGGAATTAAACAGAAAAAAAAATGGACCAGTTTTTATTCTGTGGTTGCTCAACAATTGGTGTTTCACTGAAGATTCCATTTGGCCTTTGGTAATGGAAATGGATGTGGCATATGTGACTGTATATTCCTCAGGGCATGGGATGGTGGATTTCTAAATAGAGGTGACCTTGGATATTGGAATCAGGTGGTTCCTAAGTACAGTTTATGTCACACAGTCATTTAAGGAAGTTTTGAAAATGGAAATTCCCGGGATGTAACGTATCCCTTCTGAGCCAGAATTTTGGGATGGGGTCTGCAGGATGGAAATAAGCAGCAGGATTCGCAAATCAGTGGCTAACATTCCCGACACTGTTACCTGGCTTCTGCACATTCGTCTCTAGTGGTAGGAACTCATCAGCTTCTCAAGCAGCTTGTTCCATTTTCGGAGCATATTATTTCTGGATATTACTTCTCTACATGGAGAATTCGGTTCTACTCTCACCTAAAAATGATATACTCAGGATTTCTTGCAGCTAAAGGTCTGGATGGGACCTAAGCTTGACTGCCTAGATGTGTATGTGTGAGATCTGAAGGGACCAATGAAGAAGCAGCTGCCTGCCTGTGGCTCCAAGTCGTCAGTGAGAGCCAGTGAGGGTGTCATTTTCCAACAGGAAACTTTCACATTCATTTCTCAGTTTTGCAAAGTCAGTCATTGTTACCTCTTTTCAGCAGTGCAGCTCTTTGCAATAGCATTAGCTCTTTCAGTTTGCCACCACAAAACCAAGACACCAGATGCACCGAGTCATACAGCAGGTCTTTATTTGGAGCAGGTGTAGGCAGCCGCGTGAAAGAGAACAGAGAGGCAGAGAGGGAAGGACTAAGGGAGTGTGTCTTATGGGGCAACGGGTGGGCCTCATTAGAAGGGGCTACAGGGATTGGTGGATGCAATGGCCATAAGGAATTAGTGCACAGAGTTGTCAGGCATAACACCCTGGGTAGGGAGGGGTAGCAGGGCATTGGTGAACACAAAATTATAGGGTCACAGCACATTGGTGGGGAGCAATTTTGTTTTTACTATTTCACTGAACTTCATTATTTTGTTTAATAGGCACTGGGGAGCAAATTTTGAATATAAAGGGCATGAAACAAGGGGCACAATACAGTAAACCTACAATACAGCCAGGACTTGAGAAAGGTAAAATGATGGATCTGAGTCACTCCTCACAGTCATTGGTAGACATAATGGGATTTAGTAGCTTGACTTTTATGTCTGGATTGCCAATTCGGATGTGTGTTGCCAACTTTGGAATGTTGGAAGCTGCTTCCAAGGGAGAGTGTAGCTTCTCTCTGGTAACCAGAGAGGTGGCCTTAGAGACAGTATCTTTGCTAGGAGGCCACTTCTGTTGTATTCTGGAACATTCCAAGAGACTGGCCTACAGCCTGATTTATTGGCTATCCCCCATAACCTTCTATTACTTAATCTCCCCAGATGAATCTCTTCCATTTTTTGAGGAATCTAGTAGAGTCCAGGGAGAAAAACAATTTGTGCACAGACATAAAATTCTCTGGTGCAAATGATGTTGTAGATTCAAGAGTATGAAAAGGTGATGTTAACATAAGTGAAAAATTGATTCTGAAGGGATATTAAGAAACAAATCAGGAACACATAAAGCTACCAAGGACCTCCTGCATCATCTTCATCCTATCCCGTTACTCATCTCGGTCTTTTCAAAGTAAAGTTGATACACGAGGCTTCCATGTGGTCAAACAGTTGATAGAAAGACAATTTCAAATCCTTTAACCAAATAGTTACAGGAGATAATGTCTTCCAGATCTGTTAACAGATTCTTGGATGGAAAGAAACATCCTCAAGTAAGGCAGGAACATGGGTTAATGGAAGAAAGAAAAAGTCCCAAACATATTGAAAGGCAATGGTTCCATTTGCAGTTTTCACAAGCATTTGCTGAGTTTACTTGTTGGCTACGTGTAAGATACTGTAAACAAAGGTATTGATCAATGTCTTGCAGAAAGTGTAAGTTTCTGGTAATTATCCAGCATATCTGCTACCATAGGCAGGAAGAAAATTTGGCTGTGAAAAAAAATTGGTTCCACTTCCAGGTGGAGCCCATCAGGACTATTTTTCTAGAATACACACCTGTCTGTTCCGCTACTCAGTGTAGGATTTGGACTGAAATCAACAAAATATCAGTGAAAGATTTGCCAGAGAGCTGTTCTACTTTTGTCAGTTCACACAACCACATTCCATCCTGTGTGATTTTTAAATCCTCTAATTAATGTTGCTCTGGGTGTGGATCAATAATAGTAGTTTTTCTCAATACCTTGACTTGCTGCTCAACATGTATTAATAAAACAAGTAGTGAGTAAAGACTTTAGCATGGGCAGTGGGTAGAGTATGATGCTTACGCTCCGCGGTTTGCCGTACTAACTGAGAAGTAATTATTAATGAATGAAAATGTCTCACAGGATAACACGGGTGCTGTGGATGCCCACAGCAATGCTGACTCAGCTGCTCTCAAGCTGCTCTCTCATTATCTGTAGCCTTGCAAGTCCTCTTAGAATCACAAAGCCCACCCAGGTTAAACCCCGTGGAGTACAGCTGGAGCGTCTTTATAGTCCTAGTTTGCTTTACACTTCAGTAACTGTAAAGTGGTGTCCTCACTTGCAGGACTAGTTCTGCTTTATTTTGTGTCCTCAGACCTTTTCCTGTCCTTCATTCTTTAGTTGTTTTAGGCGTATATTTTTAAAATTCTTTATGACAACATTTTTGATCAAAAAAATGTACGGCATTACAGGTTAGGGAGTACAGGGCAGTATTTTGGTGTGAATACACAACGTAAATGGGTCAGTCCAGGCCATCAGCACTTCCATGATCTTTTGTGTGTGTGTGTGTGTGTGTGTGTGTGTGTGTGTGTGTGTTTGGTGTGTGTTTCTTTCATTAGAGGGTGTAGTCTCTTTGGCAAGGTGCTGCTCTAAGCCTTTCCTTTATACTCACAGATTCAGCAATTTTAAAAATAAACATTGATTTGTTTTGATTGGAAAGGCTGATTTACAGAGAGAAGGAAAGACAGAGAAAGATCTTCAATCTGCTGGTTCATTCCCCAAGTAGCCACAACAGACAGAGCTGAGGTGATCTGAAGCCAGGAGCCAGGAACCTCTTCCACATCTCCCATGCAGGTGCAGCATCCCAAGGCTTTGGGCCATCCACTACTGTTTTCTGAAGCCACAGGCAGAGAGCTGGATGGGGAGTAGAACAGCTGGGACATGAACTGGTGCCCTTATGGGATCCCAGAGCATGCAAGGCCACTAAACTATCACAATGGGCTCTCAACAAATATTTGAGTATCTGTTCTGTTGGGCCAGTTTTTGTTGTAGGAATCCATGCAGATGTAGTGGTGAACAAAAACCAAATCCTTGCCCTCCAAGAGTTAACATTTCATGAGAAGAAAAGACAAAAGCAAAGTAACATATAATAAGATGTGTGACATAATACATGGCAGCAAGTATGATGGAAATAAATTAGAAGTGTAAGTGGTGAGGGTTGGAATTTAAGAGAAGGAGAGAGATACAGAGAAAGGTTGACTGAATGCTCCACTGGCTTGCTGCCGTGGCTGAGAGCAGGATTAGGAAGCTGACTCCAGGACTCCCTTGTGGGTGGTAGGGATTCAGCTGCTTCAACTACTGCCTTCAGGATCCCCACAAATACGGGTTGGGGGTCAGGTACTAGAGCTGAGAACTAGACCCAAGTGTTCTATTGTTGGACTCATAATCCGTGCTTTAAGTACTAGGTTAAATACCCTGGGGATTGCAATGCTAAACAGAGGGCATTGATTAAGCAACATTTGAGAAGGGTGTGGACGATATGAAGTCTTTCATTTTTTCTTTACTCTTTCTTCTTTTAGACATAAAAAGTTACTTAGTATAAAAGTTTATCATTAAAAAATAATGGAAAAAAATACAAAGAAAATGACGCAAAACTCCTATGTTTCTGCCATGTGCCTTGGGATATGTCTGCATGTGTGCATGTGCATGTGTATAGTTACAAAAACAGCATTAATTTTGCTCCTTGAAAACATTTTTGCTTATGCCAGGAACATTTTCTATCTCCCTTGAATAATTATTAAATTAAAAAACCTTCTTGGCTGCTTGCAGCTTTGTAACTGAATATATTTATCATTAAATATTTTCTTAGAAAAATTCCTAGACAAGAACTGTTGAGACAAATATATAATGTATATTTACATAAATATTTTTAAAAACTCATAAATGGTTTTGAAATTGCTTCCTAGAGATGAAAGTGCCCCATGTAGGAGGAGAAACACAAACATCTGGATCTACATGTGGCAGTAGATGCGGGCTGTACCCTGAAGCGCAGATGGACCTCTGGGTGCAGATAGCTGGGGCATGAGAGCAGCACGTACATGGCCAAGGAAGCTCAAGCCAATGCCTAGAGTTAGCCAGTGACAAGTAGTCCCCTCGTCATCCCTGTGGTCAGGCTGTGTTTGCCTTCATGGGGGCACTTTCCAAGGTTATGGGGAATGGGAATCTTTGTGGCTCATTTACATGTTGATACCTACAGATGTGTATAGCTGGTAGACACATTGTTTAACACACTTCACTGGAGTTACATTACTTAAGTAAATATGTTTTCCAAATATACTTAACTTCACATCATTAAATGGGAGAGAGAAATTTCATTCTCTGGTTCATTCCTGAAGTGTGTTTGCAACACCCCTAGCCAAAGCCGAGGTGGGTGCTAAGAACTCCACCCAGGCCTCCCACATAGAAGCTGGGAACCCAACCTCTTGAACCTTCACTGCTCCAGGCCAGTGTCTGCATTATTAGAGAGTTGGGTCAGGAGGGGAACAGGATATGGGATGTCGGTGCACCAAAACCTCAATAAGTACCTTGACCCCAGACAAAAGCACCTCCCGCTGTGATTGTCTTTTATGTTTTAAAATGTATGTATTTGTTTGAAAAGCAGAATGACAGGGAGATGCAGCAAGGAAACACATTTTGCCAGCTGAGTCACTCCCCTAATGCCCTCAGGAGCCAACATGGGATCAGGTGGAAGCCAGGATCCAGGAACTCCATACTGATCTGCTCTATGGGTGGAGGGACTCAAATGCCCATCCTTCCGTGGTGGCTTTCCCGGCATTAGGAAGCTGGATCAGAAGCAGAGAGGACGAGACTGGAGATGATACCCCAGTGTAAGAGGTGGGCTTCCTAGGCAACATCATCTGCTGAGCCACACTGTCTTTCTTTCTGTGGGATCATTTTAAAGAACAGACTTTGCAATCCTTTAAGGTTCAAGAATG
Source organism: Ochotona curzoniae (assembly GCF_017591425.1). Lineage (NCBI taxonomy): Eukaryota > Metazoa > Chordata > Mammalia > Lagomorpha > Ochotonidae > Ochotona > Ochotona curzoniae. The sequence goes on from NW_024467123.1 coordinate 10,698,482, forward strand.
AGTTTCTTTAGGAAGTCTACAATTCTCAGTTTTTAAAAATACAAATCGTCCCTGCACCATAGACATGCACCAGGATCCCATATGGGCGCTGGTTCTAATCCTGGCAGCCCTGTTTCCCATCCAGCTCCCTGCCTGTGGCCTGGGAAAGTAGGAGAGGTTGGCACAAAGCCTTAGGACCCTGCACCAGTGTAGGAGACCTGGAAGAGCCTCTGTGTTTATGGCTTTGGATTGGCACAGCAACGGCCGTTGTGGATGCTTGGAAAGTGAATCAATGAATGGAAGATCTTTTTCTCTGTCTCTCCTCCTATCTGTAAATCTGACTTTGCAATAAAAATACAGTATGTCTTTAAAAAGATGCAAATGGAATCTACCTTGCAAGAATGCCTTGAGAGGAATGGTTCCATGTCTTCCAATTTTCGAGTGTCCATTGAACTGAAAAGTGCAGGGGCCCTTGGTGCAGACAAAAAAAATTTCTTGTCAGGATCATCACTGATGAATTTTCGTGCCTGAGGACTTCATAAACAGGAAACTGACAGACTGCAATGATGGCTGTAACAATGGTCTCTTGCAAGTGCTTATGAGATGAAAGTTGCCCTAAGCTTTACCTGGGGTGTGCATATGCGAAATTGCTTTCCATTAAAGTTTTTTTTGGATTCTACTCATGATGTCTTCCACCTCTCCCTCACTTCTCTTACCTGCTAAGCTTTCTGGACTTAAATGGCTTCTTGGGAAATTGATGTGAAAGTAGTGGCATTTATACTGATGTGGCCTCCAGGGTTTACGTGGCTTTGAATAGCCATGAATGTGACATAGTTCTGGAAGTGTGTTCTCTTGTAGTTTTTGTGTATAAAAACAAATCGAGATTTTGGTCAGAATAAAACTGGATTCCAATATTTTCACTTCCCTAAACTGGCAACATTATTTAATCACCATGAGCCATTAGCTTTCCCTCTAATATCTGGTAAGCTTGGATAGTGCTTGGCCATGCTGTTGGAAAAATGAAGAGAAGCAATTTTAAAAAGTCTCTGCTTATTGGCAGTCACTTCACTCTAACAATCTGATTCAGAATGTATCTACCCACAACAGTGTGAACATGTGCAGTCCCTTTGGTATCCCTACAGATTTTTTTTGTCCTAGAAAATTTTCCTGACATTTAGGATCTATTCTTTTATTAAAAAGATTTTATTTTTGTTGGAAAGTCAGATATACAGAGAGGAGAAGAGACAGAGAGGAAGATCTTGCATCTGCTGATTCACTCCCCAAATGGTTGCAATGGCCAGACCTGAGCTGAAACGAGACCAGGAGCCAAGAGCCTCTTGTGGGTCTTCCACACAGGGTGCAGGGTCCCAAGGCTTTGAGCCATCAACTGCTTTCCCAGGCCACAAGCAGGGAGCTGGATGGGAGGCAGGGCTGCTGGGACTAGAACCAGGGACCATATGGAATCCTGGCACATGCAAGACGAGGACGTTAACCACTAGGGTACCACACCCGGCCACAGGATCTATTTTTTTTAAGATTTATTTTTTTATTTTTATTGGAAAGGTGGATATACAGAGAGGAGAGACAGAGAGGAAAATCTTCCGTCTGATGATTCGCTCTCCAAGTGAGCGCAACCGCTGATGCTATGCTGGGCTGAAGACAGGAGCCTCTTCCGGGTCTCCCACGCGGGTGCAGGGTCCCAAGTCACAGCTTTGGGCTGTCCTCGACTGCTTTCCCGGGCCACAGGCAGGGAGCTGGATGGGAAGCGGGGCCACCGGGATTAGAACCGGTGCCCACATGCGATCCTGGGCATGCAAGGCGAGGACCTTTAACCACTGCGCCATCGCGCTGGGCCCCACAGGATCTATTCTTAATATATTTCCTCTATGCAACAGTGAATCTGTTTTAAGGCTTTTAATGTGTTAATTCTACTGATACAGCTTGATAATTATAAATGCTGAGATAATATTTACAGGCAAATTTTGAGGTAATATCAAATGACAGTGAAAACTTATTGATGCAAGGAAAATGTATTTGTTGCAAGCTAACATCATCTGCTTTTCTTGTGCTAATTAAAAAGATATTGTTTCTCAGGTTAAGTAAAATGATTTTACAAGAATTATGAGTGGGAGGGGAGGTGGATGTCCTGAGGGGAGCTAAATTTGAAAGTAGTAAAAAGGACACGTATCCCAGAGTGACTTGCAACTGATCATTTCTGTGCGAGTGTGAAGGTGTGAACACCTCCTTGTGTTTATGAACAAGATGGTGGTTAGGAGCCCAGTTACCAGGCCAGCTCTGTTTCTCAAATCCAGTTTTTACCTTTTAATGGTCCTGCACTCGGAGTGAAATTCCTTTTTAACTTCTGACTTGCAGTTCTTCCACCTGGGAGTTAGGGCTGTTGGTAAAATCTCACCTCAAAGGGGTCTGGTGATTACACACACTAATGCACAGGAAGTGCCCACCCTATAGGAAACAAGCAAAAAAACAGGGACTGAAATGGATACGGTCTTAGGTAGGCAGCTTGTTCAGGGTCAAGAGTTTGGAGGCCATATCTTCCCCAACGATGTTAATTCTTCTTGCTGCCTTGCCATGGTTACCCGTGACCTCAGAGGGTGTGGTGGCATGTGCCTAGCCACTCTGCTGCCAGGCTCCTTCAAGCCTGTGCTGAGGAGGGCCTGTGCTCTCGCTGTTTCAAGCTCCAGGTTGTGAGCTCCAGTGGTTCACACTTGAGCTCTCTTTGCCTCTGGCTCTTGGCCTCTCACACCTGCTTGCTCTCTGGATCATGCGGATGGACGGACTTGGAGGACAAAAGGATGGACTCCCCTACCCTTTTGCTTTCTGGCTCATTCTCCCTGAACGTGGTCCACATCTGTGTGTGGTGCTGTATTGGTGCCTGTACTTACAATGCTTTTAAAGTGAGAGGCAAGAGCCTAGGAAGTTAATATTAGGCCCAAATTTAGACCACAACAAAATGACCATTGTTAGAAAATTGTCATGTCAGTGTGAATACTCCAGTGTGGATGACCTGATTTCTAACTTTAGCATGGGCACAGATAATGCTAATGATCTCCTGACACATTACCTCACTTCATTTCTTCATAAGAAAATGCAACAGTCTATCAAGAGCTCACCAATCATATTCAAGCTTCAAGTGTTGCTTGTAACCTAAGTGCTGTCCTTCTAATGTAAGAAAGGTGCTATGTCCATTTACTTTGTTAGATAAATTAAATGTTCCTGAAATTTGGATTTCATGGATGTGTATTTCCCCCCCTCCTCTGTGTTACTTCTAAGGAACTACTGGTAACCCACCACAGAATATCAGTTTAAATTGTAAAAATGTTTCCTGGAGAATCTATCATTGAAAAATGTAGTAAGTTTTTTTTTTTAAAGATTTATTTTTATTATTTTTTTTATTGGAAAGGCAGATATACAGAGAGGAGAGACAGAGAGGAAGATCTTCCATCCGATGATTCACTCCCCAAGTGAGCGCAACGGCCAATGCTATGCCGATCCGAAGCCAGGAGCCTCTTCCGGGTCTCCCACGCGGGTGCAGGGTCCCAAAGATTTGGGCCGTCCTTGACTGCTTTCCCGGGCTACAGGCAGGGAGCTGGAAGGGAAGCGGGGCCACCGGGATAGAACCAGCACCCATATGGGATCCCGGGCGTGCAAGGCAAGGACCTTAACCATTGTGCCACCGTGCCAGGCCCAGAATGTAATAAGTTTTATTAAAAGAGTTAAAGGGGCAAGGGTTTTTGGATGCATGCAGGGATTTTTGATTGTAGAGAGAGAGAGATTCCATCTACTGGTTTACTCCACAAATGGCTAGAGCTAGCAGCTTCTTCCAGGTTGGCCTGTGGGTGCAGGGATGCAAGTACTTAGGCCATCGTCCACTGCTTTGCCAGGCAGGGAGTGGGTTGGAAGCAGAGCGGTGGGAACTTGAATTGGTGTCCACATGGGATGCTGACACACTGCAGGTAGAGTCTTAACTTACTTTGCTTTGGTCCCAGTTCTAATATTAATATTTTTGAGAGAAAGAAAGGTGCTAAATATGGAATACAAGGGAAACCTTCCATTTTCTGCTTCACTCCCCCAAATACTCAACAATGTAATGGTGGAGGGTAAATCAGTTGGGAGCTAGCCACACACTGCAGATCTCTCATGCGGGTGGCAGAGTTCTCGCTACTTCAGATATCATCTGCTTTCCAGGGTCTGAATCAGCAGGGTGTCTGAGTCAGGTTCTGTGTAAGGAGTTGCATTTTAGTACTCAAATATGGAGTTTAGGCATCTCACACAGTCTTGCAACCTCTGGCCTGAGTGCCTGACTCTCAGTCTATTAACTATTTAATGAGATCATGTGGGTCAAAAATCTTAGTAAGATGTTCATTTTATCTCATTCACTTTTGGCAAGACTTAAAGAGCTGCTTCTTAGAGCAGTTATTATAAATATATATTAGTATATTACAAATATGCCATAGCAAAATGGAACGTTCCTTCTTGCTTGATTTAGCTGTGTCTCATGCAACCATAGGGAGTTACTTGGTTTGCTCCCATTACCTTCTTTGGTATTTGGATTTATCTGTGTACCCTAATCAAAGTGTCTTGAAGGCAGAGTATTAACTCTCCAAAGACATCTGTGTCCTGATGCCCAGACCCATGCATAGTCTTAGCAGGCAAAAAAACCCGTCCTTTCAGATGAAGCTATATTAAGACCCTTGAAACGAGATTTTCTTGGATTATGTAGGTGGGCCCAACATAATCACAAAGGTCCAAAGAAAAAGAATGAAAGAATTTTGTAGGTTCTAACTTAGGTGTTCCCTGAAGACTCAAGTGCTTGCTCCCCATAGTCTTGCATTAATTACACTGAGAGGAAGGGAAATGAACACAGTTTTGAGAAGTGATTGACTGAGGTTATTGGGATGGGTCCCTAGAAGTAAATCATGGTGGCTTTCTAGGAAGAGAACTAGTTGGACATGTGTGCCCCCATCTCACTTTGTGAGGTTCTGTGTTGCTCTGGGTCTCAGCCAGCAAGATGCTGAACCCCTGGCACCAACCCCTGGCCTGGGGCTGTGAACTCCTTCCACCATCAGCTGGTGGTTAGGTGCTTCACTGTAGTAAGGAGGAGGACTGACCTAATGCTATGTTGATGGATTGGAAGACGGAAAAGAGACCGTGAACTAAGGCTAGAGAGTGGCCAAAATGGCCCCACAGAGCTGGACAAAGAATGGATTTGACTCTCTCATCATAAGGAGCACAGCCCTGCCACCCCTGATTTTAGGACTGTTAACTTGCAGAGCTGTAAGGTGATATAAGTATGATTTCCTTTTTTCTAAGATTTTTGAACTTTTTATTTGAAAAGCAGCTTTTCAAATAAAAACAGGAGGAAGATGGGATATAAGACAGGAAGTCTATCAGCTAAGTTGCTTCCTGAATGATGACACTGGCTGAACCAGGCCAGAGCCAGGAACTAACAGCTTCTTCCAGGTCTCTCCTGTGGATACAGGAGCACAAACCCGTGGGCAAAGCTCCACTGCCTTTCCAGGCACAACAGCAGAGAGCTGGATCAAAAGTGATGCAGGTGGGCCTTGAGCTGGTGCTTATATGGGAGGCCAGCTCTGCAGGCAGAATCATTACGCACTACACCACAGTGCCAGCACGATAGATGGCTTGTTAAGCCATGATTTGATTGTTACAGCAGCAACAGGAAGCTAATTCAATATAGTAGCACTGGCTCACTTGTATTGAACAGGTTCACCTGTACACAGAAGGACAACTTAGAGGTTGAATAAGTATCATGGAGAACCATGTGTTTTGGCCATTTCATGTGACATTTACTGTCTGAGAAGATTTTCTTAAAATTGTAACCTTTTCATTTTCTCTAGGACAATTTTATGAAGCTATTTTTTAGATGGCAGGACATGCTTAAATGTTTTTTTCCCCCAAGCATAAAATGGTCCCCAGTGTCCCTGTTTTATGAACATTTTGTGGTCTAACGTGGCACTGTTTCCCCATAATACTAAAGCAAGTTTTACAGTTCCTAGAAATAATATATTCTTACTGGTCTTCAGAGATGAACTCACTCCCTGGAGAATGCCCTGGCTTTGGAGAGGAACAGTCTCTGGTGACAAGTGGGAACTGCTTCCTTTTGGATCATTGCTTTGGGTCTCTACCCAGGCTTTGTGCTATCCTGGTTGCCTGATGGGAATCAATCAGCCACTTCGCTGGGAGGGCAGTACAGGGAATTACACTGAGGAACATCCTTGAATGATGGATTTTGCACTAGTGGTCCAATTAGCAGCTGCATCCAGCTCCCAGGACACCTAGACAGTTTAACTCAGTGCATGTTAGTCTCTATCTGCTTCTGACGAAACAGAGCTTTTATTTGATGAGTTGTTGACCAATTTCCTAACTAGTCATGACAAAGTCATATGCAAGCTAGTTTAACCTAAATTGAAAAACCATGTGTGTCTATCCCTAAATTCTTTTTTCTTTTAAAGAAAGATTGATTGGCAGGCTGGCATGGCAGTGTAACAGGCTAATATTCTGCCTGCTAGCACCAGCATCCCTTATGTGCGCTGGTTTGTGTCCTGGCTGTTGAACTTCCCATCCAGCTCTCTGCTCGGAGCCTGGGAGAGCAGCAGAGGATGCCTCAAGTTGTTGAGCTCCTGCACTCACATGGGAGACCCAAAAGAAACTCCCAACAACTCAGATCAGCTCAACTCTCACTGCTGGTTCACTCTAAATACCTGCAACAGCTGGGTGAAGCCAGACTGAAGTCAGTAGCTGAGACTTCCATCCAGGTCTCTTATCTGTGTGGTAAAAACCTAAGTACATGTGCCATTGTCTGCTGCCTTCCAGGAACATTAGCAGGAAGTTGGATTGGAAGCATAGATTAATAAAGAACAGAACTGTTCTGATATAGATACTGGTGTCCAAAGTGGGGGTTTCACCTGCCTGAGCACAACATCTGCCCCTGCTTCTACTTCTAATCGGATCATCTTTGTTTTTTTTTCACCTTTGTTCTCTTAACAACACCGAAAAGGAAGACGTCTTTGCAATCCCAGTCTATCAGGGCAATAAACTGAGATACTTTTTAAGGCCCCGTAGATAATACAGGAAAGTGTGCTTGGCAGCAAGTAGCTAGTGAGTGGTGATCTGGAGCCCATAGGCCATCTCAAGGAGTTAGCTATCCCCCGGCTTAGGTTGAAACATGAGCATAGTACTGCCAGATAATCTGATGTCTCAAGGAGAAGACAAACATCTGTCTTTTGGATATCTCATGATTTTTAAATTCTGCAGATCAGAGCTAATAGAATGACTTAGTTATAAACTTTTAAAATGATTAGCTAAGCATAATGTACAGTATTTGTATTTTATATTTACCTTAGGTGTATATATTTCTGTATTCTCAGTGCTTTGTACTAGGAACTCATTTATTCCTAAAGTCAGAATATTGCAGAAGTCCTTAGGAGTTCTACAAAGTCTTGAAGTCAAAGATGTTCAACTTGTCTGAAACTTAGTGTGGAAAAGCATAAAGAGATGAACTTGGCAAGGTAGGCAGGTATCCAAATGGGAAGAATGACTTGTCCTTTAATGAAATTCAGCATTTTAAATGCATGTTTGTTAAAGAGAACAGACTGTACACATCTCAAAAGGTACAGTTGTAAGAAGACAACCCCACTTCCTTCCCCTGCTGCCCTCAACTTCCCTCCCTCCCTTCCCTGTTCTGATCAGTGTTTGATGAGATGTAATTTTGACCCACTTCATATCTGTTTTAATTTGCTGCAAATTGTAACTTTGAACAAAAGTAACACCACAGTTCCTTAGGAGTATTAGTCAGTACTAAACGTGAGTCACAAATGCACAAATATATTTTCTCTGATATGTAGCAGTTAAGATAGAATTTAAAGAAATACAGGAATGAAATTTTCATTTTTGGATATGCTCTTCTTGGAATTCAGTTTCAACCTGAAGCATCAATAGGTCCATCTGGTTCTCTTCTAAGAGTTACTATTTGTCTCCAGTTCCAAACATTTGCATATGATTTATTACTTGTTTAAGACTGTCGATAATTTCACATTACCACTTTTTATGTAATTGTGAGCAAAGAGGGGCGTGTGGTGGGAGGCAGCTTGAGAAAACCTATTGTTAGCGCCAGCTGGAAATCCTCCTGAAACAGGGATTGCAGTCATTGGACTGAATTAAACTCAAGTTGTCCTGGAGGTCCTGTTGCCTGAAATGCAGAGTTGCTCTTCTTGAGAAAGAGAACTCATTTAGGTGTATTCGCTGTCATTTCCCAATGGTCCTTAACTGGCATAGGCTGTGGTTTTGGATTTGTGCTTGGCACAGTCCACAGAAAAGATACATAATACTCTATGTAATATATAATGTCTTAAATGCAGCATCAGAAGAGGAAGCAGGCACGTAAAAACAGTTCTGACCTATTTCCCAAGGCAGAGAAGCATTTTCAGTGGTCAGCTGGCTATGGGAGAAGAGGAGAAGGAGATGGTTGGAGAAATAGGTCACCCTATTAATACATTTTGCTTATTCTTATTAATTCAAGATATATACATTATATATAACAACATCCTAATTTCCTGGGTGGTATTCTAATAATTTCCCTAATCTGAAAGCGTGAGAAAAATGATGAGACCAAGAGACAAAGATAGTGCCTGAATCATAAGACAAGCTAGCTAGCTAGCTGTTCCTTTTCATAAGTGAGAGTTATTGGTTGCAAATTTTTTAGAAGTTAATGTTCTTTGCCATACTTTTATTTGCAATATGCAGGAAATAATATACCAGGCTCCATTGTGAGATACAAAATGATTTCATTAGCATAAGTGAAGCAAGCACTTCTTAAGTTTTTGCAATTTTTTTTTCTAATAGGGTAAATGTATGAAAATATATTAGACAACTGCCTTTGGATTTTCCTCATGCTGCGACCTGTTTGCCATCAAGCATCTTTAACGATGACATCCTGAAGCATACAGTCAATGGGATAATAAAGTAAGTTTACGAATTTGAGTCAAGGTAGATTTCCCTTGAGAATCACCCCGTTGAAAAATCAATCATTTTGTTGCTTAATTAGCAGGCTATAATTGGGATATTCTTTGAATATCATGAACCACACATTTGTGAATATCTACATATTTTCTATTGCTATATATAAACTGAATATGTCATATTCAACATGCTTGGTACCTGGAGTATTTTGTATTTTTTTCAGGTTTTGAAATCCTTGTACTATAGTCAGACTCTCATAATTACTAGGTACAATGGCAGGTTTGAGCTAACATCAGCCTGACATGCATGCCTTTGCTCTTAACCTCAGCGTTACAGCTTTCAATAAAAATCTCTTATTCTTTTGTCATCAATTAAGTTTTCACCTTTAAGCTCCACTAAAGTACTAATTTCATCAAGATGAATTTTATTCTAAAATCTATGCTAGTTACGTTTTTTGCTTTCCTGTGTTACAATGATGATGCATCTCAAACTTGTCATGTTGTAGTGACTTAGCAGTCTGGATTTATTGTGTCAACACCAGGGAATGTTCGTATGTTTAATTCCACCATAACAGAATGAAATATGATTTTTCACTTGTGAACGTGAATGTATACCTCCTATCCCAGCAAACCCAAACATAGATTTAAGAATCTATGGTGCCATTAATATTAAAAGCAAGCGCCTCGATATTTAAAACATACTGGAGAAAAAAGTGAACTTGAGCAATTCTGTAAGATTATTCTGATTTCTTTGAATTTGGACAAGCCTAATATATCCTAGAGCTCTATTTATCTAGTGTTGTGTGAGCATGGATTAGGAGTTCACCGGCATAGACTCTGTCACATGAGAATGGGTGTATGATTGAAACAGGTGGAAGTTTTTGTTGTTGCTTTTGGCATCAGCAAGATTTACTGTGATATTGAGGGCATGTGCAAACATTTTTCCCTCAGTGAGGCTGTCTTTGATTTACAGCATTACTTTTTCTTTGTAGCCAAAATTTATAGTCAAACGCACAAATCTTCAAGGTACAATTCTGGGAGTTTCTGTACATACATTTACAAGTGTAAACACTACCCTTATTCATGCTGTTTTAACAAAATGCTTGAATGTGTAATTTACATATAATGCAAGTTTATTTATCATAGTTTTAGAGATTTATTTATTTTTATTGAAAAGGCAGATCAGATTGATGGAGAGAAGGAGAGACAGAAAAATCTTCCATCTGCTGATTCATTGCCTAAGTGGTCACAATCACTGGAGCTGAGCCAGTCTGAAGCCAGGAGTTTCTTCCAGGTTTCTCGCATGATTGCAGGGCCCCAAGGATTTGTGTCATCCTCCTCTACTCTCTGGGGTCACAAGCAGGGACCTGGATGGGAAGTGTAACAGCTGGGACACAAACTAGCACTCGTATGGAATCCTGGTGCTTACAAGGGGGGGATTTAGCCATTAAGCCATCGTGAAAGGACTCTATCACAGTGTTTACAAATCAGGAAGCACAGGATTAAGGTGCTAACAGAATAGGTGTTTGGTAAAGGCAAAGATGCTGCCTTATAGATGCTGCCTCTTACTATGTCCTCATTCGCAGGAAAGGACCTGAGAGTTGTCAGATCTTTTCTAAGGACTCAGTGGCGCCCTCCTTAACCTATTCGCTTCTGATGCTCTTATATCTTAATGCAGTGGAAGTTAAGTTTCATTATCTTTTTAATGCATTACATTGAGAACTAAATTCCAGCATCTGAATTTGGGTGGGTTATACATCAACATTCAGACCTTACTACCCAATGAGATACAGAATGTTTTTGTCAGCCCAGGACATTTTGAAGTAGTGAGGATTAGAGCTTTTAATATGTATTTGGGAGGGATAAAATTTAAAAGTCAATACTTACGTCGGCTTTTAAATTATTCCTGTTTCAATTTACTTTTATTGGTTACTCTGGGGTTATAATATGCATCATCAATTCTTTCTAATCTATATAGAATTAACATTGGAGCATTTCTCTGTAGAGTTTGCAAACCTGCAGATAATGAAGTCTTTGATCCTCATACTTCAAAATGTTTCGCATTGACAGAAGTATTCTGCGTGTAATAGGTGCTATGGTTACATTATTATCAAAATATCCTTAAAAGGCATGTATGGGAACTTTTACAAACTCAAAGTATAATACCAGCCATCAGTTCTAAGGTAGTCTTTGTTGTGCTTGTTATTGTTTGTAACCCTGGTTTTGTTGAATGAAGATGATAATGTTGAATTGCTTCTCATGAGTTCATGGGTGTAAATTAAATTGCACTGGAAGAAAATGATTTTCTGGTTGTAGGCATTTAAACTCCCTGAGTCTCTGGTATTAGGCCTAACACTAAATGCATGTTCATGTTAGCAACGATTCCAAGTGGATTATAACGAATACATACGAAGAGAGATTCTAAAGCTGAATCTTGATAAATCAGAAAAGTGTAAGTTTAGCAAATAGTTTTATGTTCCATTAACTGTGGCATAAGCAAAAGTGCCATGCATTTCTTATTTTCAAATAGGCTTGTAACTGTTTTGCTGAGAGGCATGGTCCATGTCACACTGTCCAATTTTATTCTCTTGGCTCCAGGAATGAGCCACAATCAAGACCTACTCAGTGTTATCAGTGTTATTTGTTTATGTGAATGGGAAACTGTAACTTTAAACTTAACAAATTATATGAAGGTGACAACAATGTATTTTAATTCTTTGCATTCCAACATGGTTTATGAGTACATATAATGCTAAAAATTGGAAACTCACTGTTTATATTAAGGTGTTTACTTCTCTGCTGATGCCCTAATTTTACCCAAGAAGAGAATTACTGAAAATCCTTTAGCACAGGCTAAGCAAACGCTTAGAAATATCTAGTCTCCTGCACAGTGAACCCTAGGGCATTGCCAACATTTTTGTATCATAATGTTGCATTTAAATATGCTTATTAACTTTCCAATTATGCACTACCATAGGGGAATGCTCATAGAATACATTGCCTCTAGAGAAAAGATAAGATCTTCTTAATCTAAATTAAATCAAGATTTCTCAATGAATTTAAAATGATTTACTCGGTCTTAACACTTTCATCCTATGTATTCATTTCCCTATACCTTTGGGAGTATATCCAGTGTGGGAGTACCTCTCTCATAAGTGTGTGTCCTATAGATAGTTTGTTAGTAAAATCTTTTAGAGCATTAAAATGAAATTTTGCCATCCATCTTTGAAATATAACTTGAGAAAGCTTAAATTTATCTGAAATGAGGGAATTTGGAAATGCATTTTAACTCTCTTGCTGCTCCTATTTCTTCACTCATTGGTTTAACAAGGATTTGGAGGGACTTTGGGTGTCAAGTATCGTTCTGTATAATCGGGAAGGACTGAGGTGCTGAGATTCTGCAGTAGAGGCGCGTGGTTATCAACCAATGATTTCGATAGAGCGTGCTGCCTGCAGTAGGAAAGGCTTAGAGACAGTGTTGTGGGAAGATCTTAGGGAGATAATACAGTTGGTTCAGGTGTCAATCGGTTCATCTGAGACGCGGAAGCAATTCTAGCCTCACGGGAATCTTTATATCGAAGATTAAAATAATATAAGACCTTTATGCATGCATTTCACACTGCCTCTTTCTTATTGGTTCCATTCTAAGGAAAATCTTTTAAGCTCAGTATGGGTCCTAGCAGTTGTTGGGGTTGCACAGTTTTCATTCACATCCAGGTACGATTATTTACGTTGTGTGATAGCTAAGACATGTTCAGTGTTGAGTCTCCAGATATCTTACTGTTCCGACTTCCATGTCCGTCCTTAAATCATTCACAATGACCAAGGAAAACTGGTTATGAGCAAGGCATGGATAAAATTGGGATTATGTGTTAGGCAAACTATCCTGAACGGCTTGTCAGTTTGGGGCACTTCAATAAGAAGGGAAGAGATAGAGTGTATCAAGGAAGCAACTGTTCAAAGCCCACCAAAGTGTGCTCCAACAAACCCAGAGCTAACTTGATCAAAAGAAGTCTTGATTCCATAGGTCCCAAGACTCCTGCAAAAACTAACCTCAAATTAATGCTAAGGGCTAGAGACTTTCAGATGGAAGCCAATCTAACCAGTAAGTGAACCTGTGATTAGCTTTGGGTTTGTTCATCTATATATTGATTATTTAGTGGTTGTCTTAAAATTTATTTTCATTTTTATATTTTTTTAAGATTTATTTATTTTTGTCGGTAAGTCAGATAGAAGGAGAGATAGAGAGGAAGATCTGTCCAATGATTCACTTCTCAAGCAGCTGCAATGGCCACAGCTCAGCTGATCTGATGCCAGGAGCCAGGAGCTTCTTCCATGTCTCCCATGCGGGCACAGGGTCCCAGGGCCTTGCGCTGTCCTTGACTGCTTTCCCAGGCTACAAGTAGAGACTGGACGGAAGCAGGATTCCATGCCAGGATTAGAACTGGTGACCATATGGGATCCCGGTGCATACCAGGTGAGGACTTTAGCCACTAGGCTACAGTGCCAAGCCCTATTTTCGTTTTATTGGAGAGGTCGGCAGGAAGGAGGTAGGAAGGAAGGGGAGATAGATTGAGATTGTGTGTGTGTGTGTGCGTGTGTGTGTGTGTGTGTGTGTGTGTGTGTGTGCGCGCGCGTGCGTGCGCACGCTTGTATTTTATCTACTGAGTTCAGAAGCAGGGAATTCATCCAGGTAGCATACATAGGAGATAAAGGACCTAAGTACTTGAACTATCATGTGTTGCCTCCCAGGGTACCCATTAGTAGGAAATTGGGTTGGATAAAGGGAGCCAGGATTGAAGTAGGCACCTGAAGATGGGTTATAGCATCCGAAGCAGTGTGTTAACTACTGCATCAAACACTTGTCCCTAATTATTTTATTCTGCACTAAATCATACTATTTAATATTAGTTATTAGTTAGCAAGAACACACAGTCTAGTAGAGGTGACCTCAAGGTAGGTGCAAAATATGAACAGAATGCTTTGGTAGTAGTGCAAAGTGTTGGAAAGTATGTAGTTAGAGCCCTTGATGTTTTAAGGGCATCCAGTAAGCTTCTTAGAGGGGTTACAATCTGGCTTATGAATGAAGGCTAAATAGGCATTAGGTGGATGAAGTAGTGGGAAAACATAGTCTAGGAGGGAACAAGTGGATTTTTACTTGGTAGACTTCTGATTAAACATGTCAGATAATATTCACTCCCTGATGGTCAGTTTTATGCAAGACTAATACGCGCTCGCTATCAATATTCGCCTTCCCCAAGTGTCTCTTCAGGAGAAACTAAATAAAGCCCAAATACATAAAGAAACAAAAAAGGCAATGGAAGAAGTTTTCCAGAAAGAACTCCCTTGGGTAAAGCAAAGTCCAAAGTTAGTTTCAAAGCCAAAGCCAATTAAATAAAATTTTAATATTTCCTTATGAAATTAACTTGGTGGATCAAAATGTGTTACCAAAATACTTTCCTTTTTTTCTAAAGACTTTTTTTTAACTTCTTTTACTTCAATATTTATTAAAATTCAGATTTCTCTGGAGAACCTTGTTTATCTTGACAATGGAATTTCATTAAAAATGGTCAATTAGTGCTCTCAAATATTCAAATAAAATTTGCATTTCAATGCTTTGAGTCATAAGCATAAATGATCTCTGAAGTCCACTGAAGTCTTACCATTATGCTTAGTAGGCAGGTCTACTTTTTACTAATGAGGGGTTTAACTAAGGCATCAAAGGTTAAGTGATGGAGGGATAAGCCGGGATAATGAAGGTGGAGACTGACTGACTTAAAATTCCTAAACTGGTATTTGCCCTAAGTCAGTGTTTCCTTTGCATTGCAAATAGCACTCCACAGGTTTTGTCAGAACATATCAGAAGGATCCATTGAGTCAGAAGTCTTCCTTTGCCATAATTTATATAACAGAAACTTGGCCCCAGTTATTTAATGATTTTAAAAAATTATTTGTGTAGGGCTCATTGTAGCAGCCTAGTGACTGAAGTCCACACCTTGCATGTGCTGGGATCCCATATGAGTGCTGATTTATGTCCAGGCGGCCCTGCTTTCCATTCAGCTCCCTGCTTGGGGCCTGGGAAAGCAGTTGGGGATGGCCCAAAACCCTGGGACCCTGCCCCCATGTGGGAGACGCAGAAGAGACTCCTGGATCCTGGCTTTGGATCAGCTCAGCTCCAGTTGTTGTAGCCACTTGGGGATTGAATTGGCAGATGGAGGATCTTCCTCTTTATCTCTCTTTATCCCTCTTTATCTCTGTGTATATCTGTCTTTCCAATGAAAATATATAAATCTTAAAAAAATCATGTATGTAATCATAGTACTACCTTATAAGAGAACATCTTATTTATGAACCTGCTTTGTTAAAAGGGATATTTCTGGAGTATGGTTTATTTTCCTGGACATAATTATTCAGTTGGAATCAACTTTGAAAAGCTTTTTTTTCTTTGTGTAAGATTGGGAACAGAATTTGAAATTCATGGATGAGAGAGATGGGAAGAGTTATCTATAAATGACAGACCCCATATTCTACTTACTTGAGTGATATTATGCTTACTTGAGTGTTCCATTTTTTGATGAAACTGGTATTTTCCATTTCCTTATGGGGCGAAGCTATCTCCTGATTGTCCCATCCTTTGAAGACTAATACAGGTTCTCATTATAGAAGAAACCCTATCTGGCGTCTTGTTCAGACACCATTTGATCTTTAATTGGCTGTGGGTAGAAAGTAAAGTTGTGGAGACCAGAGGTGTTCCAGACACCTTCTCGTGTGTGGTTGTGGTGGTGACAGCCTTGATGACCACTGAAATCCCACTGCCACTGGGTATTGGTTATAAATAAGATATGATGGCAGATTTCACCTTGAAAAGATTATAGCCTTAACAGTGGCAGTTCTCCCATGGGCCAGTTTTTTATTAATTGGAGAATCATTCTTTCTTTTCCCATACATATACTGTTTGTAAAAATCATTTTATTTTTTTCATGATATCGTTTCATAGGCACAAGAATTCCTTGTTCTACCACCTTCCTGTATCTACATTATAGCTTTCTCCCATGTTACTACACTAATATAGGTGTTCACCAAGTCACAAGTGCAACATTCTGCTGTTTAAGTGTGTCATGGCATTGTAGGACAATGGCAGAAAGTCTAGTATCCTATTGTCAAGATATATTTAATAGTTCCATTGGGAGTCTTCCTCTTACTTGGAATTAAAGATGCATACTGGAGCATATCTTCACTTCCTGGTATGCTAGTCTCCGTTATACATGTCATCTATGAGAATATATGCATATACATGTTTACTAGTATATCTATTTAACTTGTACTTTGCATGAAGGCTCCCTTAAAATATATGATATTTGTTCTTTTTGGATTGGTTTATTTCACTGAGCATACTTGTTTATATTTGGGACCATTTTGCTGCAAATTGTAGAATTACATTCTTTTTAATGAGTGAGTATTATTCTATGAAGTAACATACCACAGTTCCTTTGCCCATTCCTCTTTGGACAAGTACCTGGCTTTTTTTCATGACATTAATTGGCTGTGCATCTGTGGGCTCACAGCTGAGCTTTCTATTCTGTTTCATTGATCTTCTTCTCTTTTTCCATACTAGCACCAGCCTGTTTTGATGACCACTGCCTTGTAATAAGTCTTGATGTCTGGAATTGTGATTGTTACAGCTTTATTTTTGTTCTTCAAAATAGTTATGGCTATTCCTGGTCTCTTGTGTTCTGAGATAAATTTTTATATCATTTTGTCCAGCTCTGTGAAGAGTTTTTGATTGGGATTTTTGATTGGGATCACATTCAGTCTACATATTTTTGATAATATGGACATATTGATGATGTTGATTCTATTGATCCAGAAACACTGTACATTTTCTTTATCTTTTAATGTCTTGTTTTTCCTTTTTTCAGTGTTACGTAGTTTTCAACAAAGAGGTCTTCCACATCTTCAAGTTTATTCTAAAGTATTTGAGATTCTCAGCTATTTTTAAAGGGATTGTACTTACAAGTTATTTTTCAGATGAAGTTTTTTTGAGTATGCCAGGTCAAATGATTTATGTTCATTGGTTTTGTACCCTGCTATACTGCTAAACTGTCTTATGAATTCAAATAGTCTCTTGATTACTTTTTTTTTTGGTTCTCCTACATATAGAATCATATCAACTGTTAACAGGAATGGTTTTAATTCCTTGTTTCTCATTTGAATTCCTTTAATTTCTTTCATTTGCCTAAAAGATCTAGTAAGGACTTTCAGTATTATGTTGAGCAGCAGTAGTGGAAGTACTTGCTGCCTTAAGGGCACGAGGCGCCTGAAGGTATAGGCTTGTGAGAGGAAAGGTGATGGCATTGGCAGGTGCGTGGGGAGACCTGGGGCTTCATGTCCAGGTAGGTGGAGTGATCCTGGGGGTCTCCCCATGTACGTGGTCTATGGATTGATCAGGGGGGGATGTAAGATGTGAGGGAGTACATTGCAGGTGAGGAATGACTTTTGAGGGATTCCCATTCACAAGATCACAGTACTTGCAGATAAACAAGGGGTCTTAGACAGATCAGATTGGAGAGGGGATGCTGTCGGACTTTTGTGGGTCAGACAGTAGTAGCAGCCCATGTGGGAGGCCTGAGCTGGAGTAATTATCATGGATTACAGCTGATGCCCACTCACAAACCTACAGTAAAACTAGGGCTAGGGGCCTGCCTGGCAGGGCTACATCACAGTACTAGCTAATGAGAGCTGGAACGGGGGACTGGTAATGTCAGACTGGGCCATGACACCAACCAGCATAAGAAAAACAAGCCTGGGGCAGATTCTGTGGGAGATGCATGAGCCCACCCCTGTGGAACTGTAATCTCTTCTGGTTAGTTTAAGAGCTGGGGGTAGTGATGGGCTGAGCTAGGCATGATCATGGAACTCTCTGACACTCATGGTTACTGGCGTTGGGAACAGGCTGGGTAGGTCCAGGCAGCAACCACCTGAAGGTACACCCAAGAACAGGGTATCGGGTGGGCCAGGCCACAGCATCTACCAGTTCATACGAAGGCTGGGATAGAGAGGGCAGACTATGCCAGGTAAGGGACTAGCACTCACTGGCACATGAGAGATATGGGTCTGGAAGTGGGCCTTAAGGGGGATCTTGGGAAACTCCTCTAAAGGGCTATAGTCCTGGCTGGAAAGCATGTGGTTAAGGACTGAGTGTTAGGCCAGGCAAGGTAGCTCCACTCATTAGCAAGTGTGTGAGGTGGTTTTATAAGGGGGGCAGACTGGACCAACCTTAGATTACTGGCATGTTCAGCAGCGAGGATGGAGTATAGATTATGCTGGGCTATTGAATAATGCCCACCAATTTGCATGAGGCAGGAATGGGAGCAGTGATCTGGGCTGGACATGACTGTAGTGTCCCTTGGCATGAGTGTGGACTTGGTCTGGGGTGTGTCTAACTAGGCACTAGACTCTAGTACCAACTGGTGTTTATGAGAACCAGAGTTAGTGTAGGACAAGCTGGTCTAGGTCTTTACCTCCTCTGAGCCATGTGAGAGCTGTGTCTGGGTATGAACCAGGTGTGGGTGGACTATAGCACCCAGAAGTAAGAACCAAAATGGGTGTAGGCTGACCAATTGAGCAAGGTCACTGTTTCTGCCAGTACAGAAGGTGGACTAAATTGGTCTGGCCAAGGACTCATTGGTGGGTGTGGAACCTGCAACTGGGACGAGACCTGGTAGAGGAGCTTGGGCAGCTCCTTTTTCAGGATGCAGTCCTTGTGTTAAGTGCAGGAACCAAGACTGGGAGCAGCCCAGACTAGGCCAGGTTACTCTACCTGCTGGGATACATGTGGGTGAGGTCTAGGACCAGGACAGTCTAGCATCTAAGAACCAGGACAGAATTCAGGATAGGCTGGGTTGGGCTACAACATCAGCCAGTTCACATTATGTCTGGGACTGGGGGCTGGCTGGGCTGGGCCTTGCTGCAGCACCTGCTGGCAAATTCTGACATAAGGCAGTCTATGCCAGACTGGGCCACAGTGCGCCCTGGCACATGTAACACACAGGTGAATGTATGAGTCCAGTAAGAGGGCAGTGTGGAGTCTCCCCTGCTGTGCCACTGGTGAGAGCTGGGATTGGGGCAAAACCAGACAAGGCAGAGCTGCAACCCGTGCTGGTCTGCATGTGATCTGCGTTAGGGGGAAAATAAGTCTAAACTAACTGACTGTGCCCACTGGTTTATGCATAAGCCAGAAAGGATACAGGCTAGCTGGGTTTTGCCACAGCATCAGCTGGCAAGTGCTGGGACTGGGGACACATCCTGTGAAGTTAGACTGCAGAACCACCTGGAAAGTGCAAGATTTGGGTCTGAGAGTGGTCCCAGTAGATAAACCATGGGTGCTTGTCTGATGGGCTGAAATTCCAGCTGGTGAGCATGAGAACCAGGGCTGAGGGCAGGCTGGCTAGACAGATAGTGGCACCCACTGGCATGAGTGTAGGCTGGATAATTTGATTGGTTGGGTTGAGTGAGGCTTCAGTGCCCATTGACATGTACAAAAGCTGAATGGGATGTGGGACAACCAGACCAGTGTGCTGCACATACTGGCAAGCATGGGAACCAGGGCTGGGTGCAGGCCTTGTGGGGGCTGATAGGAGTTACTCTGATTAGGCTATAGCTCCCATTGGTGTATATGAGGGCCAAGTGTGTGGTGCATAGGGTTGGTCTGGGCTGCAGCACCCATTGGTTTGCGTAGGAGATGGGACTGGAGACAGAACTGACACAGCAATTGCAACTACTATTGTGTGTACATAGACTGATGTGGGTAACAGAAGAGCCAGACCCCCTACTGGCAAACATGAGAGTCTGGTCTGGGATCACTTCAGACATGGATTTTTGGGGGATTCCCCCAACTGAACCACTGGACTCCAGAACTCCAACCATGGGGAGAATTGTAGGATCTGTGGTCAGAGAGTAGAGTACATGTGTCAGAGCTGGTTCTCCTCAGTGGCTTAGAGCAGTGGATGGCCTATCCAGTTGCATGTGGAGGATATGGCAATCCTGTGGACTCTGCAGAGGACATCTAGTTTAGTAATAGAGGAAGGAGGGCAGAACAAGTTGATCAACTACCCTAGCCAAGCTTTCGCAGCAAATATCCGGTTGAATGGAAACTCTAAGGTGGACTATGTCAGCCAATGGACCTTGAAAGGATTTCCTCATCCTTGGAGTGAAGAGATAAATAGCATTTTAGGACTATTGAAACTACCTAAGCAGAACCCTCGGAGCATGCTCCACAAAAAAAACAAACAAACAAACAAACAAAAAACAAAAAACAAAAACAAAAACAAAACCAGAAGAAAGTAGATATCTAGCTTGAGATCTTAGTGAAAAAGCTTCCTGTCCTTTCCCCTTTCAGTATGATGCTGGCATTTTTAAAAAATATTGCTTTGATTCCATTGTAGATATTCTTTGTATACTTCTATTATTTAGGGTTTTTATCATGAAGAGTTATTGGATTTCATCAAATGCCTTCTCTGCATCTATGGAGATGATCATAGGCTTTTATATTTCAATTTGTTGATGTGATATATCACATTTATGGATTTGCATATGTTAAACCATCCCTGGATGCCAAGAATAAATCCCACCTAGTCCAGATCTATTATCTCTCTGATGTACCGTTTGATTCTGGTTCATATTTTACTGAGAATTTTTGCATCTATGTTCATCAGAGATATCGATCTGTAGTTCTCTTTTTCTATTGCCTCTGTTTGGCTTTATTAACATGATGTTGGCTTCATAGAAAGAGTTGAGAAAGATTGCCTCCCTTTCTATTGCTTTGCATAGTTTGTGGAGGATTGGGATAAATTCTTCTTGAAACATTTGGTATAATTCAGCAATGAAATCTGGGCCAGGACTTCTCTTGGTTGCAAGGGATTTAACTACTGATTCAATCTCTGTCCTGCTTATAGGCCCATTCAGATTAATTGCCTCATAGATTTTGTCCAAAAATCTATTTCTTCTAGGTTTTCTGATTGGTTGGTGTATGGTTGCTTGTGATAGTCCTGATTATTCTGCAGATGTCTGAGGCATCCATTATTGCTCCTTCTCTTTTCTCAATTCTATTGATCACATCTTCTCTCTCTCTCTCTTTTTTTTTTCTTGATTACTTGTACTAGTCCGAAGTTAATTTTGTTGATTTTTCCTCAAAGAACCAGGTCTTTGATGCACAGATCTTATGTATTGTTCTTTTGGCCTCTGTTTGATTGGTCTCCTCCCTTATTTTTCTTGGGGTTTCCTGACCAGCAGGCCTCTGTGACCACCGTGGGGTGAGGTGATGACCGTGTTCTTCAGTAGCAAGAATCACCAGAGATAGTCTGGTCAAGCATTTCCGTTTATTGTCAAGCAAGCACAATCTTGTATAGACTAAGGAAGAGGAGGGTAGAAGGACCTCTCCTGACAATCCTCCCATCCACCAATGACACTATAATTTGCCTGAAGGCATCTCTCTTTCTTTGAACCCTCCACTCATGCTCAAGGTCATGTACACCATGTGTGGCTGGCAGGTAATGTGGGAATGCACTGACTTCTCAGTTTCTTAGCAAGGAAATCCCAGCACAGCTCATCCAAGGACAGAAAAGAGAACTGGAGTACAACTCACTGCTCTTGCCTGAATGGCCAGTAATCAAATCAAATCAGGTCGAGGTCTTGCTATGCCAGGACCATTGCTGGGGGCTCCCCCGGTGACATGGATTGCCATGTTCTTATCACCTCCCCCATAGAACAAGTAGGCAGAGATCCAGGAATGATTTCCCACATATTTTGATTATTTCTTTATTCCTACTAATCTTGGGATTATTTTACTGTTGTTGTTGTCGCTCTTTCAGATGTATGCTTAGCCCATTTACTTGCTGCCTTTCCAATTTTTTGACCTAAGCACTGACTGAAATAAACTTTCCTCTTAGAATTGTCTTGTGTCTCATAAATGTTGATACGTTGATGCCTTATTAGTTTAAGTGGTTTTTAAAATTTCCTCTTTATCTCCAATCCATTGTACATTTAGCAGCATATTGTTCAGAGTCCATGTTTGCATTTTTTGGGGGGCATTTTGACTTGTTGGTCTCCAGGTTCACTTCAAGATGGTCTGTGGAGATGCAAGGTATGATTATACTTTTTTTTTTAATTTGCTGAGGCTTTCTTTTTTATATCCTATAATATGATCAATCCTGGAGAAGGCTTCATGTGCTAATGAAAACAAAAATTGCCTTCTGTATCTGTAGGTTAGGTTTGGGGGTAATCTGGACCTATTTTGGATAGAATCCAAGTGGGATACCAAGTTGGTATTATTTTCCCAGATGAGCTAGTGCCATGCATTGGGATGCCAAGTTGGTATTATTTTACTGGTAGGTCCAGTGTAATGGATTGAGTTGGAAGTGAGTTCTCCCTTGCTTTAGTGCAGGTGGAGCTTGCTGCTGTTCCCTTTCCTCAGATCTTTCATCACAGGAGTCAAAATGGTGCCCAGTGGGGCTCTGGGGAGTGTCTGGGCCATGAAGTCCACCCTGTTCCCACAATCGTCCACTAGGGCTCTGCCACTCTGCTTCTGCTTGTGGTTGCATTTAAAAAAAAAATCATCAGGACCTACCAGTTCTATGGCTGGGGTCACCTCTTGAATTCCTGTTGATCTTTCCTTCCCACCTGGCTCCAATTACCACTGGGATATTTTCATTGTGGCACTGCTCTGCTAGCTTCTGCTGCTTTCCTGTGTCCATGGCTCTTCAGATGTCCTGCTGCCATCAGCCTGTCCTTTCCGATTTCCTGGGATCATGGGCACTCTGCTTCTGTCCATTTCACCCTATTCTTTTTACTTTTTCATGTACCTGTTGGCCTTTTGTATGCCTCCTGATAGCATTGAGAGAGAGAGAGAGAGAGAGAGAGAGAGAGATTTAAATTCATTTCTATAGACTCTGCTTATACTGAACAATCCTCTCTGCTGAAATCCTTAGCACAGTTTTTCAGGCCTCATCATAGACTGCTTGCAAGACCACCCAGAGAAAATCTACCATCCTCAGGCTACACTTGATGCTCAACATGTATTATAGGCCTGGAGAACTGCGGTGAAAAAACTCAGTTCCCCAAATCCCTCACGCTCTTGAACTTAACTACCGGGCTTACCCAAATGCCTTCATTTAGAAGATTCCTAATCTGTGCATTCACACTGGCGTCTCCATATGCTTGGACTCAGGCTTGAGTGTGGGACATGGAAAGTTGAAAGACACTTGTCTTCACTCTGTACTCCGTACTTTTCATAGCTCCTCCCTTCCCCTCTAACCTCCAACTCTAGGGTCCAAAGAACTTTAAGAGACTTGTATTTATGGCATCTTCAATAGTGAGATGGCTTCTTCACTGATCCATTAACCAGCATTGATGTGCCTTTCTGGAAAAAAAATAGAGCAGCAATGGGGAGTCCACATTTTGTCTGATTTTAGCCACTCATAATGCCCTAGCACATAGACTAAAGACTTGATCGTCACTGCCATTTTGGCCTATTGCTTTAATAAAGTCGTCTGTAGCACAGCTGAGTTTCTGACAGTGCTACTTTCGGTCACGTAATGATTTTGTGCAGGGCGCCTTTGTAAGATTATTTCCAATTTAAAATCACCAGTGTGCTTTCATTTTCCAGTGCTAAACCAGGTGTGTTACTGAAAAGTGGAGTTGCTTTGCTTAGTGGTCAAGCATATATTGCAGTCTGGAAAGATGATGATCTTTGTCATGCTGTGAAAATATTTAGTGAAAAAGATACTGCAAAATCTTGGGAGCAGGTGTGTACCTACATATGGGGCAGGAGTGCTGGAGAATAAATAAAAAAGCCAGATTGTTGGTGGGTAATAACTGTTACTTGCTCCTTAAAGAAAATATTAGAAAGGGATGAACAGACACGAGTACAAGCTTGCTTGAAAGCACAGATAAAAAGCCTGCAGCTCTGCTAAGCGAGGCTTTTCCTGTCTATAACCTGCAGTGTGCATTAATGGATAGTCCAGAATTGTGAAGCCTCACAGTTTGGAAAGGCTATTTGCTTTTGTACCTTGGACTACAAGTGATGAAATTGTGACCCCAGTCTTCTTAAAAATATCCCCCTTAAAATTTCGGTGGATCAAATAATGGGAGGCAACCGAACAGCAAGGTTGAAGGCGCTGTTCTTGGGTAGAAGCTTATTGTTTGAGATGCCCTTGCCCATGGCCAAGGTAGAAATCAGTGTCTGAGGCATGGGGGGTACTCAGTGCTGTTTATTATAACTTAGTTTTGGAAGGAGAAAATAGGGCACTGGTTTTTATTCAAGCTTCTTGAGCTTTAGTTAAAGGAAAGGTGAAAATTAGATCAATACTCATTTTTAACTGATTATATGTTATATTAGGGGCGGTGGGTGATAGATCTGTGATGCCATTTTCCAGTTAGCAACATTGTGGAAAACAAAGATTACCAAGCACTAATAATCAATGAAGTCTTTGTCTTTAGGCAACTCAGCAGTCTATCAAGACAGGCTGTTCCAACCTGCTACAGGTGGCCCGGGATAGAGTGTGAACACTATTAGAGAACCCCAGAAAGCATAAGGAAGGTGTATTTACCTGCTAGTGTCAGCAACAAGATTTCACAGACTTTGGGGCTTGAACAGCAAAAGTATATTTTGCACAATTCTGGAGATCAGGAGTCTGAGATCAAGATGTTGGCATGCTGGCTTGCTCCTCCAGTGTGTCTGGCTCACAAAGGGCTCCCCTCTAGTGTGTTGTCAGAGTCTCCTGTAACAAGCACATCCCTGTTGTCTCCTTTTCTTACAAGGATTAAGCATTGGATGAGAGTCCCACTCCTAGGCCCTTGCTTAACCTTAATTATCTCTTGTAGTCATGTTAGGAGTTAAGACTGCCATGTGGATTTGGAGGGAGCGTAATTAGTTCATACTGAGGTCAGGCAGAAAAATGATTGATCCTCTCTTGGGAGAAGATTTGCTAATGTTTTATAAAACTGGTGAAAATTGAACCAGGTCTTAAAGGGTTTAGTTTGCAAGTCACAAAAAGTGACAGAAAGGGATATTCCAGGCAGAAGAAACATGTTGATGTCCTGTGTGGTTGCATTCAGGAAATGGTAAGAAGTCTGAGCTGACTGATACAAAATTCCCTTGTAAAATGCTACACATTTTGGCGGACACATTTGCATACAAACTTAATAAGGTTTATATAAGTTCTTTTAGTAGCTAACCCTCTGTTGCTAGGAAAGTTGTGGATCAGTCAATAAAATGAATTTATCAGGGTTTGATCAGCAAAGCTAAATATTTTTAAACAAGGGCAAATAAAATCAGACATTTTTACTAAATAGATGCAAAGGGAATTTTCAAAATAATAATTTTTTTAAATACACATAGGAAAAGAGGAGAGAAAGTATTTTCATGTGGTTGTCTTTAGTGGTCATTTAACAAGAGAACTACATATTCTGTTTTAATCTAGATCTCATTTGAAAAACTTAAAAAAAAAGTTACCTTTGGTTTTACAGGAAGTAACTACAAACCAATGATTTTCTTTAGACTAAAGCAGTGGTTTACAATCAGGAATAAATTTATCTTCCAGGGAACATTTGACAATGGCTGGAAATTTTTCTGCTATCACAAATGGGTGTAAGAGCTTGTTGTTTGCCTCTGCTATGTAGAGTTCAAGGACACTCTTAGATGTGCTACAATGCACGTTCCAGTTCTTACAATAATGACTTTTCCAGACCAAACTGCTAATGGAATTGAGGTCAAAGCGAACACTAGGGCCATGTGAGTTTTTCAGTCTGTTTCTGTTCCTCTGCATTGCTTCTTCCTTTAAAAAGACTTGAGAATAAGGTATTTATAGGCTGTAGTGCACACTATGCTGTGACTTTATTGCTTGAGGTGGGGGAGGGGGTGGGGCTAGAAACAATAGACTAGGCAATAATGAATGCACCTAATGTTCAGTTGCTAGCGTCTATTCCATTTCCGAGGAAGCTTAAATGACTGCTGCTATGACTGGGGCAGAAACAAATACAAGGTGAGCCAGCAACTTCTTGTAGTGCCAGAAAATAAAAAAATTCTCAGAATATAAGAGACACATTTCACCAACAAAAATCGGCAGAAACTATATCGCATGGGTTTTGTTTTCTGTTAGTTTCATCTCTTCAAAAACACTTTCTTCTGATTAAATTCTTCAATGACTAAGATCATACAGTAGCATCATTTTCTGCAAGAAGGTTCTTGATTTTCATTTCTTCAGCTACACGTTAGTCATTAAGTAGCATGTTATTTAAATTCATGGGGTTGTTAATTTCTTTTTTCTCCCTGATGTTGATTATGTTTTGTGGCTTTTCATTTAAGGGGATGTATAGTAGCTGTGTAATGGAGACTGTCATATCTAGTAACGTGTCATTTAACTTCATGGCATTGTAAATTTCTATTTTTCTTTCTATTGTTGATTTTGTATTATGACTTTTCATTTAAGGGGATGTACAGTAGCTGTAAAATGGAGACTAACATATTCAGATGTGAGGATACAATGTAGTATGCATTTCTACTTCCAGACAAAGATGGGCTTCCAATGAAACCGTTCACTATATCTTGACAATAGGATGCTGGACTCTCTGCCATTGTCCATGCCTGCAATGATGGACATATGACTGTGGATGAAGAACTATATTTCAGTAAGGATATAGAGGAACTACATGGCACGGGAATTGGGACTGGGATAAGGGAAATACCAGGAGCCTATGGAACTGTATCATGAAATGATAATAGTAATAATAATAAAAAAAAGGATAAAATACTCAGAATAAAAGGCAGTAATGACGAGCATGTGTCAGAGATCCACGAACCAAACAATTTGAACAACACCATGAAGTGATGCTCATTTACAATTCACAATATCAAATACTTTTCCATGAGCCCCTATTAATATAATTAAATAATAGAATAAATACATAGACTGGAAAGAATAGACAAAGATCCTATGTAGAAATTCCAATAATGTTTCTAGGTACTTTATTCTTAAGGAGGTACATAACTTTGCACTCTTGAATAATGTTCTGGATGTAGTGACTTCTTCCCATAAAATTGTGTGTGTGTGTGTGTGTGTGTGTGTGTAAAGAGTCATTTTACAGAGGAGACACATAACACACACAGCAAACACTAAATTGTCAAGGTGTGATATATGGTAACCTCAGCAGTGAGAAATCACGTAGAAGGATTCATCTTTGATGCCATCTGATGAACATGGCATCCTGGCTTTGTGATTATTCTTTTCCAAATTCCAAATGCCAGTCTAATCCCTGGGTACAACCACCAGAAAATTGACAGTTGAGGTAAATTTTATGAAGTTCTTGACTGATATTCCTCAAAATTGTCAAGGTCATACAAAGTGTGAGGCACTGTTACAGGCAGGAAGAGCCTGAAGAAGTATGACCAGGGAATTGAATGTGAAATGCTCCATAGGCTACTAGAACAAGAAAGAATATTAAATAAAACTAAAGAAATCTGAAGCAAATAGCTGAATGTGGTGACTGAAAGTATGTTAATATTGGATCATGAAAATTTATACATGCATCATGTGAATATATTAAGATTCTGTATGCTGATGTTTGATTTTTGATGATATGCAAGCCAATAATACCAGAGGGTATTAAAGCTGGGGCTTTGGGAAGTGATTGAAAGTGGATTAGGTTGTAGTGTGGGACCTCCTTGGTTGAATTTGGGCAAAATAATAAGAAAGCTTAGGTGCTCTGTTCTCTGTGATTGCTAATCAGATCAAGTAAGCTCTTGCCTATACATTATAACCATAGATAAAACTGTAGCTCAACTTTGAGTGTCTCAAGCCTGTGGTAACTGCCTTGGGAAGCCTACTCTGTCCTTCTGAAAAAAATCCCATTATACAGGTAATAAGCATTTTCATAATTACTTGTTGCTTATGTGGTGTCATCAACCTTGGTATCCAAATCAAAATTTGGGGTGAAGATTCATCCCATTTCTTCAGAGCAGCCATTAACATTAGAAAACTTGGTGAAGAGTATATGAGAATTGCTTGCATTTTGGTGAAATATAAAGCTATTCTAAACTATGTTTTAAAAAGTGTGCATAGTAATTCAAGATGACACAGGTATAACATAATCACTTAGATTCCATGCCAACTTCCAGGTGAGGCTGTTCCTTGATGGTAACACTTAATTTTGACAGGACATGCATAAGGCAGGGTTACTTAAAGCTGAATTTCATTCAGGTAAATTGGGTTTTCTTGTTATTCACTTGTATTACGTACTTTTTTTTCTTTTTAACAAAGTACATAATTCCTTTCAATCCATCATAACAATGGCAGTTTCCCAGTAATAAGCACCCTTTATCTAATCAATACATGTTGATATTGAAGAGTAATAGTCTCATGATTAATACTCAGAAAAAGTCTTAAAAACATCTCAGTAAATACTTGCTCTGTGCTGCTTCAGTGCAGGACATTTGTTGCTCAGAGCTGTGGTCTAATCGAGCAGAATAAATTGCTTTCATGGCACATTGCATGTATTTCTATTAATACTTCCTCACACACTATATAATAATGCTTGCATACCGGCACCTGGAGATTATCTGAGCCCTTCCCATGCATTATTGCCTTCAATCCTCACAGCACCACGGGAGGGAAATACTCTGCTATGTAAATGAGAAAACTAAAGTCTGGGAGAAATTAAGTAACTTGCTTAATGTTTTCCAGCTAGAAAGTGATAAAACCGGATCCAGTGTGACCATAGACCTTCAGCTTTTCTCATTAGATCACTGCACTTGTTTTTCTACATGCCTGTGTCCCCCAACTAGCTTTGATTTCCTAGAGACTGATCATCATGTTTTACCCATTTTGGAATCCCTAAATGTAAATGCAGATGCCTACCTGCTGATGTTTACTACACTCACTCTCAATTTCCGCAAAATATAAATTTGACTGGCTCCTAAAGTCACATTTAAGAATTATGCTTCCAATTGCTTTTATAAATGAAGCCATTATTTTTATGGGGGAAATTTTACTGGTAGTCACATATTACATAATGTGATTTGAATGACCAAAAAGGAAGATGGATTCCTACTTGCAACTAGACAGTAACTGAATGTGCTAATGAAATACAAGTGAATGTGGATCTTGGATTACCATGTGGCATTCACATTTCTCCACCAGAGGAGAAACGTTTATAATCTGATTTTTTAAAACTCATGAGACAAAGGATGCCGTCTAAGAGCTCTCGTGGTGTAGACTGTGAAATTGTTACTGTCTGTCTATGGATTCTAGATGATCTTGCTGCCTAAAATCTCAAGGCTCATTCAAATTGGTTTTAGGTATGAGATAGCCCTCCATTCCAAAGGAGCAATGTGGTAACAGTTTTATGACTTGAACTACCTATTATAGAGAGAGCCATTAGGCTAATATAATGAGAATTGCATGTTACATTCTGTGGATTTCTTTGAACTCCCTCTTGAGAAAATGACTATGCCTTGATATACTATTCTGTCTTTAGCAGATACGCCATGGATTAGGTCTTGTTTTTCTGACCTAATCGGAAGATGGCTCTTTTTCTCTAGTTAGTAACATTATAAATAACATCGCACATCTTCAGATGAGTAAAGAACTTTGGCTCATGGTCTCTCTTTGGCTGCAGCTCTCTGAACATGCTGGCTTAGGTCTTTGTTGCCTTTGTAGACATTTTTGTACAATTACACTGTTCAATATTAAGGAGTCCTAATGAAGCCAGTGCTTGAGGCTTGAGTGGATATTAGGTGAACAGAATAGACATGAAGCCAACAATCCTGGGTTCTAGTCTTTATTTTTCTGCCACTTTACTTTGTGTCCTTGGGCAAGATGTTTTACTTCTTGGAGACTTGTATTCCTCATAAAGAAAATGATGGAGGCAGAATGAGCAGTGTCTGAAGTCAACATTCTATAGTTTTAGAATTGCCTTTTAACACAGGCAGAATGGCACACCATGCCTTGTCTGGGTTTTGTATTCTGATTTTTTTAATAATTTGAATTTCTGCACCTCTGAATTCAGAAGGGAGTACAACTGTCTTCCACTAATTCATGTACTTTGATTTGCAAGATTTACATCAATGCTGGTTTATAGCTCAATCATGTTTACCATTTTCTTAGAATTAAAGAGAAATTGATAACAACTTGATGATAAAAAACATGGAGATCTACTGGGCTTCTTTGCCTTCCATCAGTGTTTTCTGGCTCCATTAAAAAACAACGTGCTTCATTGGTTTTAATATCACAGAAGTTGTGTCACAGCTGCTGCTAGATTAATGCTTCAGAAATATCCAACTTTAGATCTACACCCTGGGTCTAGCTGTGACTGCATGTGACAAAGAAGCTCAGAGAACCTCAGACTATAAGATGGATGTGGGGGAATTATAGAGCTAAAGTAAGATGGAAGAGAGAAAGAGAGAGAGAGTGTGTGTATATGATCAGAAAGGATTTTAAAGATACTGATGGATTTTAAATGTGGCTTTTTAGAATCCAAGATAGGAGGAATATTGGAAAGGTATCAAACTTTTCATCTTTAGTTATATATTTGGGTAGGCAATAGTCTGGGCAAGTGAATCTAATTTGCAGGCTGTAGAATTCCAAAGCTTGATGGTAATTGTGTAAAACGAATAGTTATTGTGCCAATGATAGAGAACTAATGGCTTTCCTGTCATTTCCAAGACTTTAGAACATGCTTTCCTTCTGGAAGGTTGAAATACTGAATATAGATGTACATATTTAAAATGTAAATTCTGATACTGAGTACCTGTAACTGTGATAGGGACCTTTCATGTCCTCACTTCATTCATTTGTTTACTTATTAAATATTTATCCAAAATTTATGTTTCAGCCACAGTTCTGGCACTTGGAACATACAAATAAGTAGTATATTAAAATCCTTTTCTTCATGGACTTCATACTGCAATGGATAAGGGAGATGAGAGAGGTGAGGGATATTTGAGAAGTATACAAGAGGGCAGGCATTTAGCCAAGCACTTCAAATGCTTGCATTTCCTGTTAGAACATCTTGGCTTGATTTATGGTTCTGGCTCCTGGTTACAGCTTCCTGCCATTTTTTTTTTAGATTTATTTTTATTGGATAGTCAGATATATAGAGAGATAGATCTTCCGTCTGCTGATTCAATCCCCAGGTGGTCCCAATGGCCAGAGCTGTGCCAATCCAAAGCCGGGAGCCAAGAGTCTCTTCTTGGTCTCCCATGCAGGTGCAGGGTCCCAGGGCTTTGGTTCATCTTCCACTGCTTTCCCAGGCAGGAAGTGGAGCTGCCGGGATATGAACTGGTATCCATATGAGATCCTGGTGAGTTCAAGGTGGAGACTTTAGCTACTAGGCTATTGTGCTGGGCCCAGACCATTCCATTTTAATGGAAATAAATTAATGAAAACCAACAAATTAAAAAAAATTATAAAAGGATTTGAAAGCCACTGAAATTAATATGCTAACCCAGCAAATTTACAAATTGGGTTTTGCAAAAAATCAACTCATTCAGATAGTTCAATATGTCCTATTAAGAATAACAACAAAGAAAACTGTATCTATGATAAATTGCTGAAAGAGCAATTGAAAGTAGAAACAAGGCCACAGAAAAACAAAAATTAGATTCTCAAAATTAATAAATGCTAGCCGACTTTTTGAAGGTCAGGAAATAGATTCCGATAAGACAGTGAAATGGTATCTTTAAAGAACTGAAAGGAAGAATTAGTTAGGAATTCACATCCAGCAGAAACACATTTCAGAAATGAGATTAAATGAAGAAAATATTGCATAAATTGTTGATAATTATTTGTCTTTAGATATGTATTTTAAGCAAATACTTTGGAATATTACAAAGTGAAAGACAAAATCTTAAGTTTAAGGGCCATCACAAAAGATAGATACAACATAAAGTGGAAACTATTGCAGATTTGTATGTTTGTAGTTTTACATGTATGTAATAAATATAAATGCACACATACACAATTTAAAACTGACAATATTAAAAGCTTTAAAAATTATTGGCAGTTAAAAGCAAAGAATGTATTAGAAGTCAATAACGTGTCAGTAAAATATGTAAAACAAGAACAGAATGGAAATAAATGAAATCATATTGATATATAAATAGCATAATATTGCTTTAAAGATTTATTTTATTGGAAAGTCAGATGTACAGAGAAGAGGAGAGGCAAAGGCAAAGATCATCCATCTGCTGGTTCACTCCCTAAGTGGCCGCAATGGCCAGAGCTGAACTCATCTGAAGCCAGGAATAAGGAGCTGCTTCGAGCTCTCCCACACGGGTGCAGGGTCCCAAGGCTTTGGGCCACCCTCAACTGTTTTTTCCAGGCCACAAGCAGGGAGCTGGGTGGGAAGCGGAGCAGCTAGAATACAAACCTGAATCCATATGGGATCCCAGGGCATGCAAGGTGAGGACTTTAGCCATTAGGCTGCTATGCCAGGCCCATAAATGGCATAAAATTAAAGGGGAATAACTACATGGAAATTCATATTAAAACTAAACATCAAAAGTGATAAGCAATACATAGAAATACAAAACTTCTTTAGCAATTTTGGTTGAAAGAAAATTAAAATTAAAATTGAATTTTTGTGTAAAAAGACTGATTCCTAAATCTCCCAACACACAAGCATCAAAAACCAGGCAAATCAATTTTCAACTAAGAAACTTCTGCACAGTGAAGTAAACAATTAATAGAGTGAAAAGACATCCAGGATCAATATTCAAGATAGATTAGCAATTAAAATAGATCAACAACAATTAAAATACCCAATTTGGTTAAGAAAAACCTCAATAGACAATTCCCAAAAGAAGAAAAATGGCCAGGAAACTTATGAAAAATGTCTCAACATTCACTAGCCCTTAGGGAAATGCAAATCAAAACCGTTACGAAATCTCACCTGACCCCTGTGAGAAGTGCAAAGCTAAGAGCAAAGCACTGGTGACACAGCAAGGCAACACTTGTATGCTCTTGGTGGGAGTGCAAATCGGGGCAGCCTCAGTGGAAAACAGTAATGGAAATGTCTCTGAAAATTACAACTAGACTTGCCACATGATCTAGCAATCCTACCACTGGGTGTGTACTCAAAAGACATGATCACACTATTAAGAGTGTTTATAGCAATACTGTTTACAGTATCCAAAATATATTAGCCAAGGTGTACCTCAGATGAGCGAATAAAGGAAGTGCCAGATGTACTTAGATATCTATATATATTACACACATAGAGACATGATACAATATTAATCAGCTGCCAAAGGAATTAAATCCTACCTAGATCGCAGTGGCTGCAATTGGACGACATAATGCTGAGTGACATAAGCTAGGCACTGAAAGAAAAGTATAGTATTTTCTCAAGGGGGTGGGGCTAAAAGTAAAAAAAAAAAAAATCAGGATAACAAAAGTAAAAAAGAGGTATGAGTAAGTATCCATACTACTGGAAATACAGTTTTGTTAAAATTTGCTTTATGCCTTTGTCAAATTGGTGGTTAAGAACGCCATACTCCTATAATTTGAGTGCTCAGTGATTATTTTTAAAATTCATACTATGAGTGAAATAAATGCCTTTTAATTTGATTATTTTTATATCACTTGATGATATTGCTCAACTGTGGTCTTTTCACATTTTTTACTTAGTGGAGCAATAAACCTTTGACTCCAATTCAAATAAATTGCATTATCTGAAATATTAGGAAAAGAGGATCAAAAGAGGAAAATGTTCCTATATTAGAATTATATCTATGAACTATAATGGACCTATCATTTTTGTTTCAACACATTAAAAATGAGAAGTGATGAGGATTTTTTAGAGTAATTATGCATTTGCACTGACTGTGGGAATCTAAGGTATTGATTCCTTAGGAAAAAGGTATGTCATTTTTCAATAAAATACACTATCCATGGCCTTTTAAACTCTTCACAGACATGGATTTCAAATATTAGGGTACCACACTGAAATTTTCATTCCATATTTTTATGAACTTTTGGCAGTACCTGGCAGAGATTGAAAGTCAGTTTGTGGCACAGGATTAATTTTAAGATGCACATGAGCAATACTAGCTTTGAGAAGAAATGTGATTAGTGATCCCAGGGATTTCAAATAAGAATTTTGGATTTCTGCCAATAAATTTGATGGTCTTGATGTACTCAATAAATCCCTTAAACACAAAAAATCCAGATGTGAACACTTGCACATGCTGGTTTATTCCTCAAATGCCTCCAATAGCTGGGGTGGGTTGGGTTGGGTTGAAGTCAGGAGGCTACAATTCAAACTGGGTCTGCCGGGAGAGCATCAGGGCCCCGTGTGCTCGAGCCGCACACGATCTTCTGCTTCTGCAGGTGTCCTAAACTAACAGCATTACTGCTAGGTCACTGCCTTTGCTGTGTCTCAAAATGTGCATTGCTAGGAAGCTAGAATTGGAATTACAGGCAAAGGCTGAGCCAAGTACCTGGATATTAGATGCATGTGTCTCAAGCAGGGTCTTAACTGTGATGCTGACCACCTAGCCCTGTCCTTGTTCTGGCCATGCTTTTTAGCAGAATACAGAGTATGTGAAAATCATAAATTAGTTCTACTGAGATTAAAATAATCTTCTCTTGAAATGGAGTAGTTAAGAAAATTAAATGTCCCCAGCTACCTAGATTGCTTTGTACCTAGGCAAACATTAAACTTCTGGGAAAGAAAAGCAGACCATAGCTGGTGGGTATTCTGGACCTAGTTAGTGCCAAATTTGTGGTAAGTATAGCATGTCAGCAGAGTCTGTCTGTCTGTCTATCTATCTATCTATCTATCTATCTATCTATCTATCTATCTATCTATATCTATTTGTTTAAAAATAAGAGGCGGATGATGGGGAGCTCTGGGTTGGACATGCCACTCTAGCCCCCATGCTGGTGGGCTGCAGATTGTCCAGGGAAGAGGATCTAGGGGCATATTGTAGTGGGAGTGGCTGGGGGGGCGTGTCTGATGGGCAGATAGACAGGAGAGCTGAGACAGAGTGGTTTAGAAGGGGAAACCAAAGGGCATGCCTGCATCGAGCCAGGGTACCTGCCCATGTAGTAGTCCAGGGCTGGGCTAAATAGCATCATATGCCACCCACTGGCACATGCAAAAGCTGGGGCTGAGGGACATGCTTGTTGGGCTAGGCCATAGTATCTTTTCACAGGTGTCAGAGCAGGGGCTGGGCCACAGCATTCATTAACAGGAACATAAGAGAGCCAAATCAGGGCAGATTCTGCAGGGGACTTGTGGGCTTGCCTCTGTGGCACTGCAGCACCCACTGGTTTGGGCCAGAGAGATGGGTGTGGTGATGAACTGAGCCAGGCTGGATGACAGAACTCAATTGACAGGAACCCACTTAACACTCAGAGCTGGGGCTTGGAGGAGGCTGGGCAAAGTCAGGGCTCAGCACTTGCTGACACAGGCAAAGGCCAGGACTGAGGGTAGATCATGTGAAGCAGGGCTGTGGCATCTACTGGCACATGTGGGATCCAGGCTTGGAGTAGGCCTGTGAGGGGAATTTGGGAAACTCCCCTACTAGGAGCAGCTCCCACTGGGGAGGACAACAGTCGGGCTGGGGGCAGGTCAGGTCAGGCCACAGCATTTATGTGTGTTGGGCCTATGGACAGGTTGGGCTGGGCTAGGTTATAGCACCTGCTGGCATATACAAGGGCCAGGACAGGGTGTGAGCTAGACTGCAAGACTTATTAGCAAAAGCTGAGACTGTGTGTATGCCATACCAACCTGAGTTTAAGTACCTGCCTGCAAATGCAAAACTCCAGCCTGGAGATGGGCCTGGTAGTGGATCTTTGGGAACTTCCCTGCTAGGCTGCACCTCCCACTGGTGAGAGTTGGGTCTGTGTATGGAGGCTGAGCAAGACTGTAACACCCATCAGCATGTATATAGGCTAGATGCGGAGATAAGCCACATTGGGCTAGGCCCCAGCACCTGCTGGCACTTGGGAAGCAAGAATGGGTGTGGGACAGGCTGAGCTAGGCTGCAACACCCACGGGGTCACATGAGAGCAGGTTCAGGGGTGTGGGCCAACCGGGGCTAGGCAGTAGCGCCCATCAGTGAGAGCCAGAATTGGTGCAGGCCAGTCCGGCTAGACCATGGTACTGTCAGTAAATGCTAGGATGGGGGGCAGGCCACATCAGTCTGGGCAGCAGCATTCACCAGCACATGTGAGATCTGTTACTGGGAGCAGGTCTGGTAGGGGAAGTTGGGGAACTCCCTTGCTGGACTGTAGCTTCTGCTGGTATGAGAGTGAGGGCTGGGAGAGACCAGGTTGGACTGCAGAACCTATAGGCATACATGTGAACTGAATTTGGGGGCATCCTGGGCAGGGTCAGTCCACAGCCCACCCAGACACAAATGTGAGCTAGGACCTGGGTATAGGCCAGACAGGGTTGGACTGCAACACCACCAGTTCACATGAAGGCTGGGACTGGGGCTGGGTGTGGGCCAGGCTGGGCTAGGCTGCTGCACCTGTTGGAGAGAGCTGGGCTGGGAGCAGGTTGGGCTGAGCCAGTCTGCAATACCTGCTGGCGAATGCCAAGACTGGGAGTGGGCCATCTCAGACTTGACTGAAGAATCTGCTGACACATGAATGACCCAGGACTGGAGGTGGGTCTAGGAGAACAACTTCTGGGATTCCCCTACGGGTCTGCTGCTTCTAAGAGTAAGCATGAGAGCTGGGACTTTGGGCAGAACAGACTGAGCTAGGCGTGAGAACCAGACTGGGTGCAGCCCAGCTTGGCTAGGCCACAGCACCAGCTGCCAAGTGCCAGGACTGGGTGCAAATCATGTCAGGCTGGACTGTAAAATTCTTCCTGGCATACACAACAATCAGGGAGGGGAGCATGCCTGGCAGAACTGTGGGCACTGCCCTGCTAGGCTGGGCCTCTGCTGAAGAACATGAGAACCATGGCTGGGAGTGGCCCAGTAAAGGTGGCAGAACCTGTCAGCATGTGTGAGGGCCAGGTCTGGGGGCAGGTTGGGTTGAGATAAGCTGCATCGTCTGTGGATTTGCACAAGAGCTGGGTGGGAGGCAGGCTGGGTTAGGGTACAACACAGGCTGACATGCAAAACCTGGGGCTGGGTGTAGGTCTTGTGAATACTATTGGGGGTTGCCCTGACTAGGTCATGACACCCACTGGTATATGTGAGGACCAAGTCTGTGGTGGGCTGGGCTGGGCAGCAGTATCCATCAGTTCATGTGAGGTATGGGGCTGGGCCAGAACTGAACCGGCAGCTGCATCCATTGGTATGTGCATTTGACTGGTGTACATGGCAGAACATACTTGACCCTGCACTGGATGGTGCATACAGTACTCAAACCTGAGGTCTCCTCAGGAGAGATTTCTTGAGATTTCCCAACTAGACTGCTGGACTCAAACCCTGGCAACAGGGAGCTAGGCATGTTGTCTAACAGGACGTGTTGTTATTCATCAGGACTGGGCCTCCTCAGTTGCTGACGCTGGTGCAGTGGACAGTGTGCCCAGGTGCTCATGGGAAGCATGACATCAGCTCATTTAGGCCAGCAGAGGATGGTGAATGCCTCTTTAGAGGATAGAACGGGTTGGACAATTCTCCTGCCCAACTTAGCAGCATGTTCCTCGGGTCTGTGGTTGTACTAAAGTGGGCTTTGTCAACCAATAGACCAGGGAGAGAACCAGGGAGAGATTTTTGCAACTTTGTAGCCATAAAACCAACAACTTCTCAGAATGATCAGAATCACCCAAATAATACTCTCGGGGCTTTCTTCCCCACATCGGGATCTCTAGGGCATCGTTGAATGATTGTCCCCTGTCCTCGGGTGCTGATGTGGTTTGAGAGCAAGGAATGGCTCCCTTCTCCTCTTTCCCTGTGGACACAGGAGGAAAAAAAACTGAAACTCCCATGGGAGTGCATCCCTCTCAACTATGTAAACTATTGAAAATAGAGAATGAAAAAAAGAATAAAAGAATTATAAAGGAAATGGCAGATCACAAACTGGGAGAATATTTCTGCATTATCTTTACCTAACAAAAAGTTAGTATCTAGAAACAGTATCATTCAGAATAATACCAGGAAGAGAGTTACTGTCCATGATATGATTTTCTGAAATAGAGATCAATCATTGTAATGCTTTTAAAACCAGGGAGTAATTTTTTTTGCTTTGTTTTTGTTTTCATGGTAGTTGAATTTCTGCATATGTCAAAGTATAACCAAATTATGCAAGATATGTTTTGTGTTTATGTGAAAACAGTTATGTTCCTGGCTTTGCTTATTAACATTTTTCACCTGCAGAAAG
This sequence comes from Ochotona curzoniae, assembly GCF_017591425.1. Taxonomy (NCBI): domain Eukaryota; kingdom Metazoa; phylum Chordata; class Mammalia; order Lagomorpha; family Ochotonidae; genus Ochotona; species Ochotona curzoniae. The sequence continues at coordinate 10,736,799 of NW_024467123.1, forward strand.
CCCTATATAGTGAATTCAGAAGTTAACTGCAGGGACACAGCAGTGTGGTGTAGTGGGTTGAGCTGCTGCTTGTGACTCCCATGTCCCAAAGAGAAAAGAAAAGTCAGGGTTCTAGGGCTGGCTCCTCTGCTCCCAAGCCATCCCCTTCTTAATGGACCTGGGAAAACAGTGGGTTATGGCCCACGAACTTGTGCCGCTGTTATTCTGATTGGACCACAGAATGGAGTTAACCTTGGCCATTGCGCATTTGGGCAGTGAACACATGGCTCTCCTATCACACTACCTTTCACATAAATGAATACATATATTTTTAAATGTTTATTTTTATTGGAAAATCATATCTACAGAGAGAAGGAGAGACAGAAAGATCTTCTGTCTACTGACTCGATCCCCCAATGGCCACGGTGGCCAGGGCTGAGTCACTCCGAAGCCAAGGGCCAGGAGCATCCTCTGGGTCTCCCATGTGGGTTCAGGGTCCTAAGGCTTTGGGTCATCTTCGACTGCCCTTTCAGACCACAAGCAAGGAGCTGGATCGGAAGCAGGGCAGCCAGTACATGAACTGCACCCATATGGGATCCTGGTGTATGCAAGGTGAGGACCTAGCCTCTAGACTGTTGTGCCGGGCATGAATACATAAATCTTATGAAGTTCAGCAGCTACATACTTTGTGTGAATTTAATCCAACACATTAAAGTTTCCAACTAATGAAAATTGTTAGGGTTCCTTTATCACTATGACAATAAACAATTCCTGTGCAATTTTCAAAAATATCCCATTGGGGGTTCCTCTCTGGGAAAAAAAAAAAACACCATTTCATTAATGCAGGCAAGGAAAAGAAGACCAAAATTTTTTGGCTTGAAGAATATCCAGACAGTGAATTCTTTCTGTGTACCTGTTGTCTTACTTCTTGCTGGTGAAAAGATAAATAAAAGGCTACCATTTTCTATGTTTGAAAATATTTACCTATTTTAGAAATAAGTATGTTTCATTAGCAAAATGATGAGAGACCACCTTTGCTGAATGTGTTGCCTGGCACATATAAAATCACCAGCAGCTGCTTTCTTGGTTGGCTGCCCATAAAAGCTGACAAACTGAATATATTCAGCCTTGTCAGCAGATGAAGACATCTTGAGAGATGCCAGATAAAAAGCCTGACATTGGGGTCAGTGTTGTGGCATAGTGAAAGGCCTCTGCCTTAAGTGCCAGCATCCTTTGTGGACACTCAGAGTCCTGAATACTCCGCCTCTGATTCAGCTCCCTGCTTATGGCATGGGAAAGCAGTGGAGGATGATTCAAGTCCTTGGGCCTTTACACCCATAAGGGAGACCTGGAGCAGGCTCCTGGCTTCAGATGGGCATAGCTTTGGCTATTGTAGATGTTTGAGTTTGTGAACCAGCAGATAGAAGATCTCTCTTTCCCATTCTGTCTGTTTCTCATGTTCTCCAACTCCTTCTGATAAAAATACAAGTAAATAAATCTTAAAAATAGAGACTTTGGCATTGCCCATGACTTGGTACAGAAGGCAAGATCCCACAGTCTAGCCCAGCCAGTCCCATCTTCAGCTTCAAGTGAACCGCACCTGCACCTCTGCTATGGCTCCAGCTGTGAAAAATGTCTCTGCAGCTTCTATCCCTCATGGTGGCTTTAATCAGGATTCTTTTCAAGGAAGCTTCTTGAGCAGATTCCAGAAACAGGGTTTTCTATGTGTGTCTGTGGTTTTGTCATGGGCACAAATCTCTCCATTTTAGGTTCATTTGCTTGAATAAACCACTTACAAATTTCAGCACCTTTCCTGTTTTCAAGTTTTTGATAGGAGACACCAAGGCTCCAATCTCAGTGTTCTACAGCCTGTGCCTCTTTTGAAAGATAAGGGAAAGCAGACAGCTTGGGAAATACATGGTACATTTTTCTGATTTCAGCCACTGTTTTAAAATACCACTTAGGATTGGGACCTTCATCAACTGCCTGTCAGAAAAGGCGGTTCGTTCTGAGCCTGTGTTGTTGGAGTTGTGCAGATGTTAAAGTCTCCATAATATGTGTCCAACAGAGTCGAGTTAGCAACAGAACCATTCCAAATGATGGTACAAACTCTTTTTTATTTCTTTCCATCTGGAACCAGAGGAAAAGAAGAGGTGATTTGTAAATTCAGCTCAATGTGGCTTTCACTAATGAGAGCATCTTCATTCCCTTTACATTAAAAGCTTTTTCACACAAATATTGAAAATCAGAACAGGAAGAGCCCACGGGGTATCACTTACTGTTAACACCTAATGAAATACATAAATCTGTGCAATATACTGTAAAAGTGAAATCCAACTCTTTCATTCTGAAAAGCTGGGAGATTTATAAACACGGGAGATCTTTGGAGATGCTGATAGAGATAAACCCAGAGTATTTCCTCCCAAAGCCTATAATTGTTTTTCTCTGATATCAATGCCCCCAGTTCTTGATTTGATGTGGTTTCCAGACTCAGACTCCATTTAACCTTGCTTGGAACCAACTCTTAAAAACTGACTGACAGAGCTAAACATAGTTTCTTCCAGGTGTTTTGTGGTCAGTGGTTGATAGAATGGGTTTTCTTTATTTCTTTGATCAATATTTCTTTTAGCTTTTGTGGCAGTTCTTTACTAGGAATTGAAGCAAATTCAAGTTTGAAGGGAAGCTTACTACTGATTTCTGTCATTTTCATGCAACTGTTCTCTGCCAGGTATTTAAGGAGAGATTGACAGGAATGACTTTAACATAATACAAATGACTAATTTCAGCATTCAGCTCTCAGGCAGCCAGCCCTTGTGGACTAAGAAGTACGATACAGCACAAGAGTTTAAAAACGCTGTCAAATGTTAGGATAAAAAGTGTATCTGTCGTATCATCTCTTATTAGGTGATCATATTTGCATGAGATGGGTAGTCATTGTGCACCACCTTTGCTGAACTTATCCTAATGGTCTCATTCAATAAAGTTGGGTTATCAAATCTTCGCTTGTGTCATACCACAAAAACTGTAGCTAGATGAAAACATCCTTAAATCTTGAAGATGTGGAATTTTTTTTAAAAAAGTTTTTGTTCCATAGGTAAATCATACCAGCATAGGAGGAAATTTATATACTTAGATTTAGTTCCTATGTTCTGGTCTTTAACCTTGCATCGCCAATGTTTCTGTCACTGTATGTGCCAGCAGGCCTCAATACCAAGAGTTTCATGTGAATTTTTTTTCCTGCTTTTTACGTTACTGGATATCAGGCAGAGACTGTAGTTCCTCATCGTCTTCAGTATGTATCTCGTTACCTTAACTCACTTATATTTTCTTGAATATAGTCATGATCTGCATGATGTCTAGATGAATTATGGCCTGCATGTATGATGCTGGTTCCATATGATTCAAATACAAGTGAAAAATTTCTATCACCACGTGACAATGTTGCTGGCAGAATGCATCACTCATTTCTTAAGATGATATAAACAGATCTTCACTGTTGATTGTATAAAAACATAGCACATGCAATTACATCCAGTACCTAATAGTTGATAATGATAGGTGATTATCGTACTGGTTTGTGTGATTTGCCATGTACTTCTTTCATTTTAATATTCCTACTTAGAGAATTATTATTTTTTAATAGCAGCAACCTCATGTATCCTGTGCTTGCCATGTGTCCTGGTTGCATCAAAAAGTCCTGTGGAACAGCAAGCATACACATCTCAGTCTATGTGAGTACATTCTATGATGTTTGCACCAGGGCAAAAGTGCCTAGCAACACATTTCTCAAAATGTTTCCCTGTCATTAAGTGATGCACGAACGTGTGTTTGTGTATTTTACAATGGTAGATATATGTGTGTGTTATAATGGTATATAACTTTGATTTGTTTATAATTTACAGAAATAATATTTTACTGTAAATCCAACTTTAATGTACTCATGTTGGAAATGTTTCTAAAATCCCTTAGCACTGTTGTATGTGCATTTAGATTGTTTTTTAGAACTACACAGAATTCCATGGTATACAATTGCAATATTTAACAAATCCTTCATTCTAGGATAGATAATGAGAATCTTTTCTATTACTATAAGCAGTGTCACTGTGAACATTCTTGGATATATGCCCTTTTCAATCTTTGAGAGAACTTTCGAAGGATATAAATATTCAGAAATGTGGGATGAGTGAGTCATGCAGCACATGAAGGTTTGAGTTTCCTGAACACTGCCGTTCTGCTTTCCAGCCTGGCCGGATCAGTTCTTCATTGTTCCAGTTTACAGTACACCAGTGTTCAGATCCATAGCTCTTTAACATCAGATACTAATCATGTTCCTCGCTTTTAGCATCCTGATGGGTACACATTGATTTTATGTTCTCATTTTCATTAGCAATTGGTTAATAATTCAAATTGGAGCATCTTAACTTTTTAGTCAGAGGGGCTTCCTCTAAATTTCTAAATTACTTCTTGTCTTTTTTTTTGTCATCTATTTTAGTTTTAAATATCATCTAGACATGAGTTCCTAAGCAATTGTAAAGGTTGCAAACATCTTCCCAATCTTTCTATGTGCCCTTATTTTATTGTATCTTTTAGGAAATGCACTTCCATTTTTTTTTGTACCAAAGATTTTCCTTGAACTTGATTAAAAAATTCTGTCATGTTTTCTTATGTATGATTATGGTCTAATCCTTAAGTCTGGGTTTCTAACTAGTGTTCAGTTGGCATGTGATCAAAAAGAAAAATCTCAACTCCATTTTCCTTCATATGGTGAACTAGTTTTCATAGTATCAGCTAAACAATCCTGTGTTTCCTTATTGCTTTGTGGCACCATTCTTATTGTATATCAGATTTACATATGTTTAGGGGTCTGTTTTATCTCTGATGTTCCCTTAATCTGTTAGTTTAAATCTATTTTCTATTTTGTATCAATATCTTTCTATAATTAAAATTAGCCCATACATTGGTAATGTGTTAATATCTGGTGGCACTAGACTCCTTTTAGCAAAGTTGATTTATTTATGCTTCAATTTTCTTGCCTACATGTATAAATGTTAAAATAACTTTAATTCCACAGCTGTATGTTCTATTGTTCTTGTGTTTGAGAGAATTGACCTTTTCAATATTGACTATTTCATGCATAAACATGATGTATCAGTTTGCTCAAATTGTCTTTAAAGTCTTTATTGTCTAATGAATCAGATAAGTCAAAGGAATTTATAAATGGAAAATGCTCTAGAAAGAATAGATGCTGGATTATTATATTTGTAGAAGATGGAAGATTATGCATGGATGATTCTTCTGTAAAGATCAGTCATGTCACATTGCTGAATTATCTCTAATCACTCACTTTTTGTCTGATACTAGAGACTTGTTTCCAAATCTTGTTTTAATGAGAGAGGGATAGGACATGTAGCAAATAGAAGTGTTACTCTCTGCAGTCATGGCAGACAAACGGGACAGGTTCAGATTTAAGGTGCTTGACCTTGCCACACGTTTTTTTCATTGCTTTCTCATCTTGGTAAACAAATGCATGGGCAATTTGAAGCTTTTCTGTAAGCTCTGGTTTTTCCTCTGTGTCAGGGCTTTAATTCCCTTTAAGACCTTCACTCCTTTGCAACACTCAAATTTGGCTGAGATCCAATTCCTACATCAATCACCTCTTTTCTGCATTACAGAAACTGGTTTCCTGACTGAATGCCGACTAATATACCCACACTAACACTTTGGTTTGACTTTATAACAAATTCTTTGTTAGTAAAAACACAGCGATGATTGAAGAAATAGTTACTTTTCCAGTTTGGGAAATCTGTGGATATAATCTGTGTCCTATATTTGTTGGTACGAGCCAGCTAGCTAGTTTTTTCACAGTTACTGTTGTAATAGGGAAAGATATTATACTATTCTTGGGAGGTTTTTTGTTTTTTTTTACTCATTATAAAGCCACAAATAGAAATTTTTAAAATAAACAACAAGATTTTTACAGTTTTCAAGCCCCACCCCCCCCCAAGAACTAAAAGAATATTGCATTGTGGTTAATGACATTGTTGGCTCAATGGCATAATTCTTCACTCTTCCCCTGAACCCAGAAACCATTTGCTGTTTAATTGTACACTGCTTTTCATGAAGAGCGTATTTCCCTACTGTCTGGTTTCAGGATTTACCATGACTACGTTTTAGTCACTGAAAGTTTGGTAGGGATGATGCACGAGGGCTTGAATGAACTTACATGAAAAAGCTGTTTCTCGTTTCTTTGTCCTCATGATGCGAATGACATGCAAATATCAGGTCTAGAGAGGAGGGGTCACGGGCCAGGCACAATGCTCAGATGGCCTCACTTGCACATGCCAGGATTCCATATGGCTGCTGGTTTCATATCCTGGCTGCTTCACTTCTCCACTTCCATTCCAGCTCCCTGCTTGTGGCCTGGGAAAGCAGTCGAGGATGGCCCAAAAGCCTTGGGACCCAGCACTTGCATGGGAGACCCAGAAGAAGCTCCTGGCTCATGGCTTTAGATTGACTCAGCTTTAGCTGTTGTGGCCATTTGGTTGAGTGAATCAGCAGATGGTAAATCTTTCTCTTATTTCACCTTCTGTCTGTAAACCTTATCTGTCTTTCCAGTAAAAATAAATATTAAAAAAGAGAATGAGTCATGCAAAGCAAAGCCTATTGTTCAGTGCAGAGATTGGCAGCATGATAAAGCTGCCTAGCCCAGAGTAACTTAGTTGCCCTGGAGACATGGTCACAAGCTAAACTGCAGTTAACATAGCTGTTCCACAGCTTCTTCTGGTACATCAGCTAATTGACAATCCATGAATATAAATGTTACCATTTTAAGACATTGTAGCTTAAAGTAGTCTGTCACTGTAGCAGTGTTCTACAATAATGCTAATTGATAACATGCCTTGATAAATCTTGATTTGTAATAAGGTTGCCAATGTTACTTAGTTTTAGAAAATTCATTAGAATAGTTTATGAAGATAAATGTTCAAAATTCAGTATCCACTTATTAATTAACAAGAACACTTCCAAACTCTTGGCCAGTGAGAAATAGTAATAGGTTTCTTAACTGGAGCAGTGACATATACCAAGACCCCTACTTCTTAAAAACAAATAATTATTTAAAAGGTTTATTTTTATTTAAAAGGCAGGCTTAAGAACAAGACACATTTTCCATCTGATGGTTCACTCTTGAAATGGCTGCAACAGCTGCAGCTGAGCCAATCAGAAACCAGGAGCTTCTAATGCTTCCTGCATGTGGAGTCAGGGGCTAAAGGATTTAATCCATCCTCTGTTGTTTCCCAGTTTGTAATCAGGGAACTGGGTGGGAAGTGGACCATATGGGACCAGATTTGGAATCCATATAGGATACTGGTGCGGCAGGCTGAAGATTAGCCTGTTGAACCACAATGCTAGGCCCCAATATTCCCACTTTTTTTTTTTTTTGACAGGTGGGTTTTACTGACACTGGAAAGAGGGTTCAGTTCTTATTTATTTGCCCCACATTGCTTTTTAAGATTTATTGAAACACAAAAGACAGATTCACAGAGAAAAAGATACAGGGAGAAAGTTTTCCATCCTCTGGCTCACTTACTAAATGGTCACAGTAGTTGGAGCTGAACTGACCTGAAGCCAGGAACTTCTTTAAGGTCTCTCACTTGGGTGCAGGGTTCCAAGGCTTTGGGCCATCCTGTACTGCTTTCCCAGGTCACAAGCAGGGAGCTGGATGGGAAGTGGAGCAGCCAGGATGTGAACTGCTGCTCATATGAGATTTTGACACCACATGGTAAATTTTAGCATGTTGAGCCATGGCTCCAGTCCCAAGCCCCACATTTATAACAAGCTTCAGGAACATTTCTGTTGAATCGGGTGAGAGAGAAACTGCTTTGTATTTCACTGCTACCAGTAGTAGTGAGAAAAGGGAGAAAAAAAATGAGAACATGTAAAAGGGGGCGGGGGGAAGGTACTATTGTTCCTTGTAATTTGTATCATCCTATGCATAGAAAACCAAAGAAATTCTATGACGTTTTAGAATTAATAGGAAAGTTCTGAAGGCTGCTGGACATAGATTAATAATAAAAGTAAATTGGTTTTCTAAATGGCAGTAATAAAACTTAAATACAAAATGTGCTGCTCTCTGTCAATGTGTCCCAGGAAAACTAGCCCCAGAACTCCTGCAGATGCCCAAATCCATGGTTGCTTTTTCCCTGACATAAAATGCCATAGTGTTTGCACAGAACCTATACATAATCTCCTACATACTTTAACTCATCTCTGAGCCATGATATCGAATATAGTGCAAATGATAACAGTTGGTGTGCTATATCATTTAGTAATGATAAGAAAACAGTCCGTATGTCTTTGTTACTGAGGCATTTTCTAAATGTTCTCAATCTGAGGTTTGTTGAGTCTGAAGATGTGAAACCTACACATCAAGACTCTACAGATATGAACTGCTATTTATGTACCATGGCTACTAGCATAACACACGTGTGAGTGCATTATGAAATACAAAGTGTGAGCATAGAAAATGATTTATCAAGTTTTACAGAAATACAGTTATAAAGGCCTATGAGGTTTGAAGTTTGTTCTATTGGCGTGGACAATAAGATTTAATATTAAATAGTCACTTGCCCCAAGATTATTCTATATGTTCTTTATAAATCAGAAAGGAAGAAAAGGTATCTAACAAATGTTTGTAAACGTCATTTGAGAAGTGTTTGGAAGGAAAGTGGCAAGAGAGGTAAGACTATTAGCAAAACAGAAAATTGTTGGGGTTTAGAGAGGGATGACTTGTTAGAAAATTTTGGTAAATAGATAGTGTAGTTGAGGCAAGCAAGATTAAAAGAAAATAGGATTACTGACTTCACAGAGATCCAAAATACACATATGTGGAAGACGGACAAATGACATATTTCTTTTGGCCAAAAATCAGTCAGGATTGGATGAGTATCTTAACAAAGTACTCTAAGAACAAAGTTAGTGCAAGCAGGGTATGTGATTATAATTCAGAATAAGCTACACAAAACATTAATTCTAGATAATAAGATTAAGATGGAAAAAACCAGATTTGACAGAATTATAGCAATGTCAACATTGTTCTGTGGTGAAAACAAATTGACCAATGTCACTATACTTCACAGATACAAGATGATAAGTAGAGCAAATTGTAGGGGGTGGCTTGCATTATAATTTATCCAAAATTCCTGAATGTTCCAAAATAGCATGTAGCATTTAGGAATGCGTAGTCCCAGAGTAGGGGTGAAATAGTGCAGAGACATTCAGGGCAATGATAAATACCTACTCTGGGGTAAAGCTTACCAGCACTGAGGGAGCACACGTGGGCTTCAAGAATGCTGACCACGTGTTCTTGTCTGAGTAGGTGGTAGGTAATGAGTACTTCATTATTTAAAACACTTTTGTGATCTGAAGCACTTCATGATCAAGAATCCCAGTTTTGAAAAAAAAAAAAAAGTTTCTGGAATTAAACTCATAGTTCCATGTCCTGAAGTGGCCTCGTTGAGGGGACATTTTTAGATGCTTTTGCTTTTTTTTCCCATACCGTGGAAAGGCTGCTTGGGGAATGAATTAATTTCTGGTTTCCCCATAAGACTGCAAAGTCCTCCACTGTAAGAATCATACCTTATCTATTTTTGTATCTCTGTAACTCCTAATGCTGACAACATTAATCAATATTTTAAGATTGAATGAATGAATGAATCAGGTGGGCACGAGGCTTAGATATTCTGGATACAAAACATCAGATCTCCACATCAGCTATACTTGTTTTGATGAACAAGTATTGGCACTGTTTCCTTGTTTGTTCTCTTTAAAATTAATCTCACTTCCCCTCAGTAGCACATAGGACCTGTTGTTCCTGAATAATTATTATAATGTGTCCTGGGTTCCAAGGAATACCATTGCTCAGTCAAGTATTAACAACTGTACTTCAAAGGTTCTCATGGTCAAATAACTTTGGAAAACGTAGGATTTGAAATGTAAAGATGACCTACAAAATACCTACAACTAACAGAATATGTAATAGTGAAACATGGGATGCTTTTATTCTGGAAATGGGATTGAGACTATGCCTTATCAATCTTATTTAACATTATGCTGAAAATGTTAACTGGTAGTAATACAACTAAAGAAAATGCGAATGCATGTATTGGGAATTAGGAGTAAAATTCTCTTTGATTACAAATTGCATATTGCTTCTGTAGAAAGCAAAGAATTAGCAAAAATCTCATCGAAAATCTAAGAGCAGTGGTGTTGCAGGTTTTAAGCTTAATTTTCAAAACTCAATTGCTTTCCTACATACTAATGATGAACAGTTGGAAGGGAAATTTTAAAATGGTTTAAATAAAGGGGAGAAAGAACTGGGAACAACATCCAGGAGGGGCACAGAACTCTCAACAGGGTTAACCAAAAGTGATCTTCACCATGGCACATAATAATCAAATTCTCTTCAATTTAACATAAGGAAAACATGCTTAAATGTGCATGTAAATAAATCAATTGGTATACAAAGGAATGCTAGTTAAATTCACAGGAGACCTCTCACAGGAAACTCTACAGGACAGAAGAGAATGGAGCGATGTATTCCAGATTCTAAAAGCAAAATCTTGTTGACCCAGAATAACATACCCAGCAGTGCTTTCCTTTGTCTTTGAAAATGAAATAAAACTCTTCCACAGTAAAGAAAGTTAAAAGAATATGCCTCCTCCAAACCTGCCCTACAAATGATACTTAAAGATTTTCTCTTGACAGAGAAGAGGAATAGCACCCACCAAAACCAAAGGCAAAGGTGAAGAACATCCCAGTAAAATAACAGAAGACTAAATCAATGAACAACCCATTGCTAAAATGACAGAAGCAAATTACTACTCATTCCTATTAATCCTAAGGGTAAATGGATTAAACTCATCAATCAAACACTATAGATTATGAGACTAGATTTAAAAAGCAAAACCCATCTATTTGTTGCCTACAGGAGACACATTTCAGCAATAAAAATCAGCAGAAACTATATCTCGTGGATTTTGTTTTTTTTTGTGTGTGTGAATTTCATTTCTTCAAAAACAGTTTGTTCTGACCTAATTATTCAGTGACTCATGGATCATATAATAGTGACATTTTCTTCAATTACTTTCTTGATTTGCTTTTTCATTTCTTCAGCAACACATTAGTCATTCAGTAGCATGTTATTTAAATTCATGGGGTTGTTAATTTCTTTTTCTTCCTATTGTTGATTTTGTTTTATGGCTTTTCATTTAATAAGATGGATAGTAACTCTGTAATGGAGACTATAATATCCAGTAGCATGTTATTTAACTTCATGGCATTGTAAATTTCTATTTTTCTTCCTATTGTTGATTTTGTTTTATGGCTTTTCATTTGAGGGGCTGTACAGTAGCTGTGAAACAGAGACTAACACCCAGATGTGAGGATACAATGTAGTATGCATTTCTACTTCCAGACAAAAATGGACTTACAATGAAACTGTTTACTGCATCTTGACAATAGGATGCTGGACTCTGCCATTGTCCATGCCCACGGTGATGGACATATGACTGTTAATGAGGAACTATACTATAGTAATGATATAAGGGAACTCAGTGAGGGGGGAGGGAGAAAGGGAAATCCCAGGGCCTAAGGAACTGCATTATAAAATGATGATGATGATGATAATAAGAAGTAAAATTGAAAAAAAGATGAACTTGAATGTAATCCAACTGAAGTTGCTTATGAGCTCCAAGATCCCAGAGATGACTGACACACTATGGCTATAGAAATTAACTACAAATGCATGAAACAATCTCACTGAAGGTGGTGATAGACAAAGGACTGACCAAAGTAATTTTGAAAACAAAGGAATTAAGCACTGGATTTCGGTCGAAAGGGTCATTTCTTATGAGGTTGGAGATGAATGAAGACCCTCATAGTAAACAAAGACTCTCTCCTTCAGGAGAAATGTCTATCACACGTGTCTGTGCCCCCTTCTGAAGTGGGCCTCAACCTTGGTCTACAATGAAAAAGGCAATCTCAGCACAAGTGATTTTAGCCACTCTGCTGCATTAGGAGACTTAGAAAGTTGCTAGCGTGGTTTGTGAAACCTCAAGGCTATGTCCATGAGTGATGATTCTAGCTCTTTAAATTGTTTTCTGGGAAGGAGCAAAGCTTCAAAATAAGTTATCATTTATTCAATCCTACACTTTGAAGTGAAGATATTCGTCTTCCGTTCTCCAGGGAAGGAATTTACCAAATTGACAGATTAATCCCATTGACCAATCTCTGTTTCTGCCTTTTACAAATTTGTACTTCCTCAGTTCTAATGGAGTTTCTCCTCTCTCTCCCACTATGTCATTTTCACTTTAAAATACACAGTGGCTTCTCTCCAAGTCTTTTCACATTGGCTTTGCTTCCGTGTTGCAATAATTATTAGTGAATAAATTTATCATTTTTGCTTCAGCATCAGTCTTCGTTTTCAAAACATGATTGTTAGAACTGAATAAACAAATCTAACAATGGTTCAGTAATGGCCAACAACTACATAAGGTATTAATTTTTAGAACTTGTAAATGTTATGTTGCCTGGAACTCTTCGCAGATGTGATTAAGTTGAAATGAATGAGCTTATCCAGGGAAACCTAGCATCATCATTGTCATATCGTTAGAGGGGTAAATGGAGATGGGACTCAAAGCCAAGGAAGGCTGGCAGCTTCCGGAAACTAGAAAAGACAAGGAGCAAATTATTCCCTGGAGTTTCCAGAGTAAATACTGGAAAGCTGGAACCTTGATTCTGGACCAGGGAAATTGAATTAGATACTTGGTATCCAGGGTTTTGAAAGAGTTCATTTTAGCATAAGGACTAAGTTTGTTATAGTAACCATAAGAAACTAATATAGGTAGTGAATAATGACTGCCAGGTTTTTTATTGTTGGATTTTGCAGATCAGAAAGCTAAAATGATCTATGTGTTAATGGACTAGAATTGGAGACTTCAGTATGAAGTCTATTGTACATAGAATATTTAAAAGTTACTGTATACACATATACCTTCAAATAGTTCATAGAAATATGTATTGTGAAAAAAACCCTATGCATTAATTTCAAAACTTTTCCCAGGGATGCTTTGATGTTCTCTTATGTTTACTTGCTTGGTTAGGTTAGGTGAGGGGTCCTTGAAGCAATGACACTGTAGCAGCAAGAAGCATATCTAATGTGTGATGCGGTTTTGTTAACCAGAGGTACAGTGTTATTCAACTGCACTCTGGAAATCACTTGTCATGTAAAACAAACAGTTTATTTCTACTGAGGAGCAGTTTCTCATTTCTTCCTTTCCCCAGTCCCTGGCACTATCATTCTGTTTTCTGTCTTGAGTTTGACTCTTCTGGGTATTTTCCACAACTGGAATTACCCAGTATATGTCCTTCTGGGACTAGCTTGTTTGTACAGTTTTACCTATGTTCTCATTTGTGATAGGACTGTCTTCTTTGTTATCCAATCATTTATCAGTGGACACTTAAATTGTTTTCATGTCTCCGCTAATGTGAGTAATGCTGAAATAAATATGGAATTGTAGATCACCTAAATATTGCTTCTCTTGGACACATATACTCAAGAGGGCTTTGATATTGTATAGCATACTCTTTCTAATCTTTGCTGGAGCTTCTTGTTATTTTTTTATAGCATTTCCACCATTACACATTCTCACAAGTGTGCAAGAGTTCATAAGTTCTATACCCGCAGCAACACTTGGAGTCAGTGAACTGAAATTTATTTTATTTATTATTTATTTTATTGCAAAGTCATATACAGAGAGGACGAGAAACAAACAGGAAGATCTTCCCTAAGTGACCGCCATAGCCAGTGCTGTACCAATTTGAACCCAGGAGCCAGGAATTTCTTCCAGGTCTCCCACGTGGACGCAGGGTCCCAAGGCTTTGGACTGTCCTCCACTGCTTTTCCAGGCCACAAGCAGGGAACTGGATGGGAAGCAGGGCTGCCGGGGTTAGAACCGGCACCCATATGGGATTACGGTGCGTTCAAGGTGAGGACTTGACCTGTTAGGCCACTGTGTCTGAGCCTCATATTCAAATTTTTTGAAAATGATTTGAAATGGAGACAGGGAGGGAAGGAAGAAGAGGGAGTGGGAGGGAAGGAGGGAGGGAGGGAGAGAGAGAGAGAGAGAGAGAGAGAGAGAGAGAGAGAGAGAGAGAGTGTGAGTGAGTGTTGGTTTACTCTCCAAATGCCCACAACAGCCAGGGCTGGACCAGGCATGTTCCAGTAGACCAGAAATCAATTTGCATCTCCAATGCAGTTGGTAGGGACCCAAGTACATGAGTTACTACTTGCTGTGTCCTAGAGTGCTCATTTTTTTCTTTTGAAGATTTATTTATGTTAAAAGAGCAGATATGGAATGAGGGGTTGAGAGAAAGAGATCTTCCATCCACTGGTTAACTCCCCAGATGGCTGCAACAACCAGCACTGGGCCAGGCTGAAGCTAAGAGCTTCATCTTGGTTTTCAAAGTGGGTGCTAGGGGTCCAAACATTTGGACCATCTTTCTGCTGCTTTCCTCAGATCATTAGAAGGGAGCTAGATTGGAAGTGCAGCAGCCAGGACTAGATCTAGCACCCATATGGCGTGCTGGCACTGAAGTGGTAGTTTTACCCATCAGACATTCAGTGCATCCCAGCAGAGTGCTTATTTACAGGAAGCTGGTCTTGGAAGTGTGGCGGGCACTGGAACTTGAAATGTTCAATGTCGAAGTCCCAATCACAGTATTGATCACTGTGTGAAATGCCAACCTTGGGAATGGTCTTATTGAATTGACCCGATAGGACACATGAAGGTCAAGTGCCCAGGACAGGGGAAGAGGAATAGAAATATCTTGGTTAATAACAAGGATAGAGGACTCTGTCTCACTGACTTAGCAGAACACCTGACTGAGACCGGGTAATGCAGGCCAGACCAGAGCAGACCCTGAAGGTTAACTGAGAAGAGGACTTGGGGAAGTCTAAGGAGATGGTCTTTGCCATTACTATTGTAAGATGTCCAAACAGGGGGAAACTGGATGTGGGTGAATTGCAACTTTCTATATTATCTTCCTAATTATTCAGTGAAGCCCAAACTGTTTTTAGGTCTACTAAAGATTATAAAAAAAAGAAGTCAGATGGGTCTCTATTGCAGGTTTGCTCAGAGCTATCTCCATGCTAAGGCGGTGCTGTGTAGACGTCCCAAGGGAAGCAGGCTTCGGAAATGCACAGCTCTCTGCACTTTCTAGCTCCATTTAGGATTCTGTCAAAGTGAAGTCTGGAACATCTGTGTTCCCAAAGAGGAATGACCCATGCGGTGATAACGGGAGGCATAAAAAGGTATTTTTTTCCTTTATATTTATGTAGGGGGAAAAAAACACATCTCTTCTCAACCATTTCTCTTGTTCTGTTACTCTCTGCTTTCCATATAAAAAATGAAAAACCAAGTAACCAAAAATAAATAAAATGAGGCTAAAACAAGCATTTAAAATAAAGCTTTGCAAATCTGACTGGCATACTAAAGGAGGTGCTGCTTTGTGCGGACTTAAAATAGGGAAGAACAGCACATAGGTCTGCTAAAGTGAGCCCGAGGATCTCTGTAGGAGAGAATTCAGAAAATGAAGTTGTGCTGTGAAGAGGCCAGGAAAGGAAGCTGCTGTCCTCATTGGATGAGTATTGAGTCAAGGCAGGTGCTGTGGCTCCCACCCCATATCAGAGTGCCCAGGACTGAGTCCAGCCTCCACTTCTGATCCAGCTTCCTGTTCTTACATCTTGTCTGGATTGAGTTGTGAGCTCTTGGTTTCAACCTGACTTAATCCTGATATTTGTAGGTATTTAAGAGAGTGGATTGTGACATGGATGGAATCTCTCTCGCCCCCTCTCTCTCTCTCTCTCTCTGTCTCTGCCGACTTGTCAGTCAATATGTCTGCTTTTCAAACAGGTGTAAAGAGAAGTTGTCGTTCAACTCCCACTGTTCACCCTGCCTTTTTTCCCAGTGACATCGCTGATGTGTTGCTAACATCCCCTACCTCCAGAAGGAACACTGTAGCAGGTTCACATGCTTACTTCCAACTGGATCCTTGTTTTTTTGAAGTTCTAACATAGCTACTAAAGGAATCAATGACCAGGGAATTGGAAAAATGTTCCTCCGATGGGCGTGGAATCCCACTGGACTGAGCAGAGTGTACACACATTCTCATTTCTGTTTTTACCTCTGGTGTGGCTTGATCAGTATGACCTAAAGTGTTATTGTGTCAGATTTAAATGGTGTCACAGCCCAGAGAAAAGAGCAGAAAGGGCAAGTTTGTCCACTGATTCTGCTTTTATAGGTTACTTTTTTGTAGATAGTTTTTACTGAGGATTTACTGTGTTCCAAGCATGCTATGGAGTGCCTTGCACTTGTCATTTTATTATTCTGTAACTACAAGCTCAAATGGTTTCTGTATCTCATCATTGATCTAGGAATAAACTGATCCAAGTCACCGAACAAGGAAGGATCCAGACAGGGTTCTAATTCTGGCAGTTCAAGTCTCGAGCTACTCTTAGTTCTCTACGCAATGTGGGCCTCGACTTCCTCCTTTTCAAAAGAAGTCAGGGCTAAACAATTGCAATCTATTCCTTGTTATGAATTCTCCCCTGTATGAACAGGAGAATATAACCCAAAGGGATTTAAAAGTTTAGTTAGATGGAAGAAAAATCTATTTTTTGAGCATTCTACTTGATGTTATGGAAGAATTTCACTGATGCTGCTGCTGCTGGAGGAATGGGGGCATCTAATGAACTAAAATACAATCAGGCTTTCAAATGGGCCTTATATTGTGCCTTGCTAGAAATACTGAGAATTATGGCTTCCCCGAAAATTCAAAGAAAAATAGTCTCATTTTCAACAAATATCTGTGCTTCAGTTGATAGAATTACATCTAGCGAAGTAGGACTAAAGATAGAAAGATAACATTTTAGTGTTGATAAAATCATAATGAAGCAGCTTCTTATCATGGAACAGAAAATGAATTAGCAGGTAGAAAAGCACCAACTCTTGTAAGATAAACAACTTGAAGATTTGATTGCTATTAGTTGAAGCTTGAATTTTAGATAGAAAGAATGTGTGTCTATTTTTCAGTGGATTTATATACAGAGATGCTGGATGATAGGATGCTTTATTTTGCCAGGAGTGATGAGCAATCATTTACAGACTGGTGGTGGAAGAACAGTATGGCATAATGATTTTTAAAGAGCTTTTAATATATTTGAAAGGCAGAACAAAATACACAAACACACATAGGCGGAGAGAGTGAGCAAGCGCGCGAGAGAAAGTAGAAATATAAATAGAGAGGAAGATTCTCCAAATGGTTGCAATGGCTGTGGTTGGGCCAGGGCAAAGCCAGTAGGTTGTAATTCCACCTTGGTCTGCCACATAGGTGAGAGTGATCAGATGCTTGGGCTGCCTTCTGCTGTCTTCTCAAACACATGCGTCAGCTGGCAGGTGAGCTGGCACTGTGACGGGGAATGCTGCTGTCGTCAGTGATGGCTTAACCCACTGCACCACATGCTGGTCCCTGACAGTCATTTTGAAGCTTTGCTTTTCTTTTTTTAATCCTCAAACCACTTTATCAGCAACATTTGATGCAGTTGTTCCTTCACTCTGTCCTAAACGCGTTTCCCTCTTGGTTTCTGGGACACACAGCTCTGGGACCCTACCCTTGCTCCTTCCCAGTCTGCTCTACTGATTCTCCTTTGTCACCTTCACCCAGTCCAAATACAGCGTAAGAGCTGCCTGTAGGTCTCTTTTGTGAGAGCTTTAATCCCAGTCCTGAGGTTCTACCCTCACGACCTAATCATCTTCCAAAGGTTTTACCTCTTAATGCCATCACTTTGGAGATGGGGGTTTGTGAATTCAAGGTGTTTGTGGCATGGGCAACGTAGCAGCCTCCAGCAATTCTCCTGTAGTGTAGACCAGCTTCCTTTCTGCTTTTCCTAGCTCTTCAGTGCTACATGTTCCTAATACAAGGGCCAGAGTCAAACAGGATGCTTCTCGGCCCGGAAACACCCAGTGGCCTCTGGTTATTTAGCGTAACATGCAAAGTTGTGCCTGAAATTTACCACGGATTCTGTGCTATTGGGACCCTGTTTTAACTCTAGACAAGTCTTGGTCTCTACTGCCTGTTCAAAGGGCTTTGGGCTGAATGGGTTTCTTTCCTCTCTTATTGCACCAGCCATCTTCTCACTTCAAGGCCTCTACATTTATAATTGCTTTTGTCTGTAGTATTTCCCAAGATATCTGCAAGTCCTGTTTCTGTATCTCCGCTTGTGTCACCTTAATGGTAACTCTTAATAGAAACACTGCTATTCCCAAACCTCATTCTCTACTTCATTTTCTTCTTAGCTCTTATTTCTACCTAATCTGTTCCCTTATCTCTTTCCCACCTATCGTTGTCTGATCTAATTCACATTTACTTGTATGTTTGTTATTTGTCCATACTAAAACTTACACCATGTTAAGCTCCAATTTAACGACCATGTCATCTCTTCAGTTACAAAACTACACCCAAATCCAATTTTTTTCATTTATGGAATACCACAGGGCTACATAAGGTTGTTAAGAGGGTTGGTTGATGTACAATACACATACGGCACTTAGGATGGTTCCTGGAACATTGTAATTCAATACTTAACCTTGACTACAGGTCCCTTACACAACAGCACTTCAGCCTGGAGAGAGCCACAACAGGGCCTTGATTGTGTGACGTGCTTTGCACAGTAATGACTAATTCTGAGGGAAAAGCACCTGGAATTCCCTGTCCTCCTGGGGCCGCATCAGCAGGTTCCTTTCTATTTGAACTCATGGGTCTGTAGACTGATGAAGAATGAACTACCCCCACATCTGTATTAGCTCTGGGGCTAGAGCCAAAGTCTAAGCTGTGAAAACATGTGCTGCCAAACAGCCTACCACAGGCAGCTGGCTCAGGGAGCTCATTTTCTTTGCAGAAGAAAAATTACAATTTGAAGTCTGGCCTTCAGTGCCAGAGACTGTCATAGCCAACCTCTTTGATTGCTACCACTCTACATAAATTGTTTGATTAAATGAGTGCATTCAGGTGCAACTGGCCGGAGCCTGAGAAATTTGTACGGAAGTAGAATGGTGATGTATTTGTCTCTTTTTCATTATTTCAATGATATAATTACCTTTGTTGTGGTGAACTTTTTCTTTTTTCTGGTCTCCATTTTCCTACTTTCGTTTTAGTTGATTTAATCATTTGTTCAAGTTGCATTCCTAGAGGCGTGGAGCCCTTCTTTCTGTGCCCAACCTCTGAAACACACGTACCATCTTGACAAGTGAGACCTCAGTACTTCATCCACTCTCAGCTTGAGGCACTCGATGGTAGAATCAGCTGGCCTAAGGGACTTCCTGGCATTCTCTTTGAAGACAAATTGTTTGCATATCTGAACAGGGATGTTAGAATTGAACGGAGTTTGGGGTGCTGAGCTAGTCTACCTGGTGTAGCAGACACATCAGTATGTGTATCTTCAGATTTTCAATCTCTTTTTTTTCATTATTTGAATTTGATGTAGTTCTGTGCATCATTCAGAGCTCGATACTGCATTTCTTGATTCTCATATGATGAACTCCATTCCTTTCACTGAGTTTCATACACATTACGTCTGCCCCTCATTTCATCCTTGTAAGAGAGTGTAACTTTTCTGCCCTAGAGACCCCTTGAGGGGTAGCCTCATTTCTATTTCATCTTTATGCACAATTCCAGCTATGGGAATTTTAATTTATTTCTGTATTTATTTTGTTACTTGACACCCTGGTCTCATGAAGTATAAATAAGATAGGTTTTCTTTAAGTTAGACAAGCTGGATTCTCACCATTTTAGAACAGCCATTGTGTTTCCAGGTGACTTCTCCACTCGTCTTTGTTAATTTTGTTGCACCTGACTCAGTCGTCTTCCTAGAGTTCCAAGGACAGATGAAGAATCTTGGCTTAGAAGCCTGAGGATTTACTTTTTATTTTTTAAAACCTATCCTTCAGTTTTCTTATTGAGGAAACCTTCATCACAACTTCAGGTCAAATCTTTAAAGTCAACCATATGACAAGGAACCAACTTTGATGCTCTGTACTTAATTTATGCACCAAAGTTTCAACTGGGGCATGCAATAGTGCTGGAGTGAAGGTGCCCATTATGCCCAAACACTGTATTTCAATTTTTGGATTAGAATTTTGGCTTCACTATGGGTTATTTTTTCTATAGAATGGAAAGTGCTCAAATTGTACATTATCTTTCTTGAATGTTTCTGAATTTTTTTGATTCCCAAACAGTATTGTTCATGATGAATGTAAAAAATAACTCACTGTTGGCCAATAATTTCCAAACAATGTAATATAAAATACCACAAAAATTTACTGAGGAAGGGAGTGTTCCACTAGTTTAGTAGTTGTTACAATTTAACAGCTATTACACATTTTGGGCAATACAGAAAAACTCAAATGTTCTGCTTAAAGTCAAGCTACCCTCCCTGGTTTGGTCTTTGACATTATTCATTTGCAGTGATGCTATGTTCTGAAAAACTGGAGAAGAAACTTTGTCCCTGCTTTCTTTATAATTCTGAATGCTTTTTCCAGTATCAAAAATAAAGAAAAGATACTGCATTCTCTATGAAGTTTATCTGCTGTCACAAACCATGAAAGTGGTAAAGTAAAGGAATATTATATGTAATTATTTGGGGTCCTTCTTCAGACTAATAATCTCCTCCAAAAGCACAGCTTTTCCTGTGTGCTCTCCCAGTTCCTGTTTTGTCTTCATTCTTTGTGGACTTTTCTACCTTGTCCTCTTTTCTCTATCAAGACACAGTCATGACTCCTGTGCTCCCTTTCCTGTTTCCTTTAAAAGTTAAAAACCTGGGACAAATGTGATGGCTTATTGGCTAAATTTTCATCTTGCACACACTGGGATCCCATGTAGGCACTGGTTCTTGTCCTGGCTGCTCCGCTGTCCATCCAGCTCCCTGACTGTGGCCTGGGAAATCAGTAGAGGATGGGACACTGCACCCAGAGGAGGCTCCAGGCTCCTGGCTTCGTAATGGTTCAGCTCTGGCCATTTGCAGTGACTTGGGGAGTGAACCAACAGATTGAAGATCTGTCTCTCCTTCCCTGTAAATCTTTCTTTCCAGTTTAAAAAATACATTTGAAAAGATTAAGAAATTAAAGTTGAAATATCTTAATTTCTTTCTTATCCTGTAGGACAATTCCAACTTGGTGTAAGTTTCAGTATGCTTCGTTGTCATTAAATTCTACAGCATGGAACTCAGGGATGTTCAGTCCCGCTATGCCTTCATTGCAGGAGTGCACATTTCCACTTCCTTGAGATTCCTTTAACTCTCCAGCCTTCATTTTGCAGAGAAAAGCTTTGCACCTACACACATCTTTACCTTTCCCTGTCAAGTCCAAATCTATTTGCTTAACACTTGAATCCATTTGTCCTAATTTTGCTCTTAGAGTTACTTGAGACTGATAAAACCCCATACCCATACAACTTCAGATTTTTTTTTCCTTGTAAATATCTTCTATCTGTTGGATCACTTCCCTGGTGGCTGCTATGACCAGGATTCACCAGCCTGAAGCCAGGAGCTTTTCCCAGGTCTCCCACAAGGGTTAAGGAACCCAAGCACTTGGGTCATCCTCCACTGCTTTCCCAGGTGCATTAGCAGGGAGCTGGATCATAAGTACAGCAGCCAGGACTCTACTGGTGTCCATATGGGATGCTGGCACCACATGTCACTTTACATTAGTGGCCTCTTGCTCCATCAATTGTTACCTGAATGTTTTATAGGCATTTGATTCCTTCTGTGTCTATATTGTTTATCTTATTTTTGAGCTCTTTTATTTCGCAGTCACTCTTGCCAATATCCCTCTAAATGGCACCCAACATTCTAGCAATTATTTAATATGTGCAAAGCTCCATGAAATTTCCAATTTCCTTGATTTGCAATAAGATCCGGAAAATCCCTTTGGCTAAGATCGCATTCAATTTCTTCTCAGCTGTATCAAGTTTTAACTCATAGCAGATTTTGTGTTGATTAAAAATACGACATCTTTTTGTCTAAACCTGTTTTTGGTTATATATTTTCTTATGCCATTACATTTGGACAGTTAACTTTTAAAAGTATTTTTATATTTTTTTAAGCTCAGACTCTTCAGCCAGTGAAGACCATTTTGAAACCAACTGTCATCCAATAGTCACTTCTAGCTTTTTATTTTGAAATAGTTAACCAGAAAGCGCTTCCTTTCTAACTTCAACGCAATTTCTTAATTCTTCACCAAAAGTTTGAAGAGTTGAGAGTTTAGGGTAGTAGTTATGGTACATCATGGATTGTTTGCACCGCATATTGCAATGCCTGGTTTCTGTCACAGCTCCTCTGCTTCCAAGCCAGTCTCCTGCTCACGCACACCCTGTGAGGCAGCGGATCGTGACTCAATCACCTGACCCCTATGGGAGAGACCTGGCTGGAGTTCTGGAATCCTGCTTTGGCCTGGCCTTGGTGGGTGTTGGGAGAGTAAGCAGGCAGATGTGAGATCTCTTTCTCCCTGTCTTGGTGTCTCTCTGCTTTCCACTCAATAGAAAACAAATAAAAAACTTTAACAATGGAAAATGCAGATAAATGAGATTGTTATTTATTAATGTGAGATGGCAAATATTAGGTTCATTAGCAAAAGATTGCTGGTCTTTACGATTAGGAGTAGGGCCAGGGTATTAATTCTGCATTCTATCTGCCAAGTCCAGAAGACCTAATTTTATCCTCTTCTCCATTGCTCCAAGGCACATGACTGCTCCCTCCTCATCTCCTTCAAATTTCTCACTATTACATTATTTGGGGGTACCTTAACTTTGCCAGTGCTTAGGTAACCTTAACTTTCCTTAACTTTTCCGGTACTTAGGTAACTAGTCCTTTCATTAAATTCTCCTCCATTTTCTCCTTGATTAAGCCATATGTTTCCTGCTTGAACACTGACTGATAAGTAATTCATGAGTTATTAATTTTTCCATGCTGAACATAATTTACATGACATACAGCTACTGTGTATGTCAATTCTGTGTAATTTATATGGCTGTACCAACATGTGTCCTGGGGTGATTCAGTCCTCCCACTTTTTCTGTATTCAAACTGTTGGAAATTTGTCATCTACTAGCAAGATCCAACCCTATTTGACCTTTATTTGGTGCATACCTGATTGTTAATACTAATGCAAATATGAACACAGGGACCACTTAGCAGTGGTGAGGTAGCAGGTGCTTACCCTACGATCTTCATTATGTGTATTTATCAAAAGGAAAGAAACAGATGTGCATAGACTCTCAGGTTGTTGAGAAAAAGGCAATTGACTCTAGTGGTCTGGAGATGCCAGTTTGAGAAACACTGTTGCGAGCTCAGCTAATGTAGTTTGAAAACTCCTGTTACCATACCTCAGCATCATTGCTTCTGACAAAGTGACATCAGGTAACTTGCTTGATGCTTCTAAATTTCAGCCTCCTTACCTGTTACATAAGAGAATGTTGGTATCTTCACCATTGCTTGGTGAGTTAAATAAGATTTGAGTTCGAAATTCTCAGCAGCGTATTGTCTCAAAAGCACTCAACTGGTATTTATTAAACACACAAGGTATTTAGATAAGAAGAGGCCAACTACCCATTTACATGCCAAAAATAGACATACACCAGTAAGATGTTTGTTTGCTCACTAACAAAAAGAGGTAGAAGAGAACCAAGGTAGATCCGTGAGCTCAGCTACCAGATATTAAAAGAAATTAGCCATTTAGCTGAAACGCATAGCCCCATTACTTACCTAACCTATTTGCTCACACCAGTAGAGAAAGAAACTAGGAGTTACAATATTTGGAGAAAAGTCTACGATGAAAGAAAAAGTGGCTTGCAATTTTGAAAATGTTCTCTTCAAATTGATTTAGTTATGTAAGAATTGCAACATTTGAAAACCATAATCAAATTAGTACAGTATGAAATATGATGAGCTGACAATACAGTCCAACCTGTCAGTTCTAAACATTTAAAGTTTTGTACAGATTTCTCAGTAAGGTAGCACATTATCTGATCAAGAACTCAGTAAGTACATCTTACCATGCACAAATTTTTAATTTATAACTTTCTAATTCATATGCCAAAGTTAATTTAATTCATAAAATAAGTAAATAGGCTCGCTCATATTTCCAGAGTAAGGACTAGAATTTCCTGTTGGGTTGCTATCAAAAGGGATGGTTCTCTTGGTATGTTAGTGGGGGTGTGAATTAAGTTCTGGGAGCATTGTTCACAGGCCACTTCCCGTGCCAACACTGTCAATCTGCTTATGACATGTTGTCCTGCACTGTTTGTCCATCGTATTAAATTGCTATGGCTGCTCTAACGAAGTAGCATGATCTGAATTTAAAACAACAGAACTCTGTTGTCTCACAAGTTGGGGGACTGAAGTCCACAATCAAATCATCAGCAGGGTTGGTTTTCCGTAGGAAATGAGAAGTAGCATTTGGCCAAGACCTCTCTCTTGGCTTCTGATAGTTTGCCAATGATCTCTGGCATGTGGGTGTGGCACTGCAATCCCGATCCTTCTCCCTGCATCTCTTCACTGCACATTTGTGAGTTTATGCCTGTGTCCAAGCATCTTCTTTGCGTTGGAATGTTCACCACATTGGATTAATGTTTATCTTTATGATTTCTTAATGAGTTTCCCTCTGTAAAAAGCCTATTTGTAAGTGCTATCACATCCTGAGGTACTGGTAGTTAGGATTCCAACAATTGGTGGGGAATGCAGTTTAATCATTGTATCGCTCATCACCCTGCTTTTGGCTGAAAGAGGACCATGTTTTGGTTTTGTTGATTCTGCAATCCGACTTTGGATGCCTTCCTTGAGTTCTGGGAGAAATGCTTCTGTAAGTTGAAGTCTGATCTGTAAGGATTGGGATAGACTCTATTCTTCTAAGTAATGTCTATGTAGGCCTCATGCTCAGTACCTGTCCTTCAGAGAAGGTTGCCGTGTACAGAAAGTTTCCAAGGAGTTCCACAAAAAGATGATTTTCCACATGGGTATTTGGCTCACCGGTGGCCTCAGAATATATGAACCAAACCCCAAATGACTTGGGGGTCCTTTCCTGGCTGATTTGTGGGAGCTGCTGCCTCAAAGTCCATTGAAGTATTTGGCCTTTGCCTCTCCTGTGGCTGCCAGCCAATCATGGCTGTAGGCAGTGATACCAAAGCATTCACTTTCCCCAGGAGCACAGAGTTCTAGCTTTGCTTGTCTCCTCTGGTCTTGACAACCAGGACAGTTGAAAGTACTTCAATTTCCTTCCCTCTCTCCCTCACTTGGAGCCAGACTTGCTGTATGATTTGACATCTTCCTAGCTTCTCCCGGGCCCTTTTCAATTTCTCCTTTCCTGTTTGAGTCCTCTTGGCACCTTCTTCTATCCCTGAGGATTGGGCTTACCAACCACAATTAAAGGAAGCAGGATGTTTTCTTCTATTGACCATGTCTGAAGGCTTCCTTTCCTTGATTTACTTCCATCTAAATTCAAGAATATAGCACTTCACTGTCATGGTAGATGATTTTTAAAAAATGATTTATTAATGTTTGTTGGAAAGGCAGATTTACAGAGAGTAAGATCCTCCCTCTGCTGGCTCACTCCCCAAGTGGGCTGGAGCTGAGCTGATCTGAAGCCAGGAATGAGGAGCTTCACCCAGGCCTCCCAAGCAGGTGCAGGGTTCCAAGGCTTTGGGCAGCCCTAGAATGCTTTGCCAGGGAACAAGCAAGGAGATGGATGGAAAGTGGTGAAGCTGGGAATCGGGCAGAGATGGATATTGCAACAAGTGGTCAAACCATAAGGTTGATTTATTTTTGGCAGTATTAATATTTGAACACAGGCATACAGAATATATCACACTTTCTGTTGGCAATTTAGCAACTCTCACCTTCCCAATCCTCTCTGTATGTTAAGGACTGCAAGCCTGGGGGGAATACCACTCTATTCTCTCCAGAATTCCTGCAGTGAGGTAACATGCTGTATCCAGTTAGCAAGGGCATTTGCAAGAAGGAAAAAACTGCCATTGTTCCTGAAACAGGGGCACAGGCTGGTGGCGCACAAGAGTGAGGGAGGAGAGCTTTGAGGAGGGATTCATCCTGGGCTCCTGTGATCTGAAGAGACAGTTGCTTGATTCTTATTCTTCCTGATTTTTTGGAACATCATTTGTAGCTTCCCTGAAGCTTGCGTTATTAGTAATCCCAAAGGTGTCCTAACTCTTCAGTCTGTCTTCTCTTTTTATTTTTGAAATATTTTATGCCACCTTTGTTCCTTAACCAAGTGCTAACTCCCCTTTGTAGAGTTTCCAACAGTTTGCCCAAGGACTTAAAGTTCATTGCATTTGAGCCCAGATCTGTGCTGCTTTTGGATTCAAACTTTTTCTTTCTTTCTTATCTAGACTATTTACCTTGAACTTGTTCAGGCCTATCTGGAGAAGTCTAGAGTAAATTACAATATGATTGCAAAGGGACAAAACCAATTATTTAAAAAAATTTTTAGTTATCCTGTTTTTTTTCAAAGCCATAGGTTAAAGGAGGGAGGATTATAAGAGGGAAGCGAGAAATGAAAACAAGAAATATGTTTTAATTTGAAGTGAACATTTTTGAAATATTCAATTATAGTCATTGTTAATCTTTGTTAGACAATGTGACTACCTGCCAGAAGGATGGATTGGTGTAGAGCCCTTAATTTGACTCTGTAAGAACAAGTAACAAATAATAAATCATACTGTTGTTATTACCAATAGAAAGTTTTCATAACTGTATAAAAGCTAACAATTAAATTTAGAAACCTGCTTATTTGTGTATTTTATTGTTGACATCTTAGAAGCAGTGGATTTTATTTTCTTGGAATTTGCTAGTTATATAACAGTGTTTTGGTTTTCTGTTTATCACTATGGTTTAGAAATTTTCAGAAAAGTCAGGAGAGAAAATTGGGTTAACAGTGGAGCAATTGATTTAAATGTAAAATTAATGCCTAAGGTATTGCTTTTAAAATTCATGACCAGGCAAAAAATGAAGTATGAAAGAAGGAATCTAGAGGAGTACCTGTGTTGCCATGGGGACAGGATTTGCAGATGATCTTATTAAAAAAGGTGAATATATGTGAATGTTACTTTTCATACAGCCTCATCTCTCAGCTTGTATGTGCTTGACAAAAGATAGCAGGTTGAAAATGATTCTTCTAGTATATACAACATGGATCAGCTAATACATCAAAGAGGTGATTTTCTTAATACCTAGTTAGGCCTATATGTACACACACACACACACACACACACACACACACACACACACACACACACACACACACAGTATAGGGGTGTGAATGCACATGTTTCACTTTATGAAATTTGTTCAGATAAACTGCAAACCTCAGCTGCCTGAAGAGATGGTGCAGGATTTCAGGTTGGTTGCCTGTTCCCATTCTCAGCCCCTCTATCCATATGACAAACATGATGAGGAAAAATTGCTGGGATAAACTTACGATGATTAAAATTCACCAAAATGGTGATTAAAAAGCAAATAATTGCCTGGTTAAAATAAAAGGAATAGTGAAAACTCAGACAGGCAAAGTGATCATCAAAGTTACTTTTGCTAAAAGGGGTTTGTCCATGTACATATTGGTGCAAATGCTTCAAAGCTTAAAGTGAAACAGAAATCAAACTCTGAAGTTTGTGTATGGAGCTTTGGACTCTATATAGCAAATGGGGACCATCAAATAGCTACACACTCAGAATGATTGATCTGGAAGTAGACCTGGCTTCTGCACAACTCCAAGTTCAGAGGCTTCCTTGCAATTATAATAGAAGGGAAGCCAAAGACCTGGCAGGACTCATATTGCCTGGCTCATAAATCTCCAAACTATAAATGTGGTTTATTGTGGCTATGTGGAGATTTGCTAACTGTGGAGAGTTGCACCCTGAACCAGACCACCAAATGCCCAAGGGACCACAACTCCCAGACATCCTTCGCAGATTGAGAATTACGCAGGAAGGAAACTTCCTGCTGAGATCGTGGGATGCCTTGCTGGCTACGCGTGCCTGGAGTGGTGTGAGGTGCCTTCACTATCATTTCTTTTTTTTCGTGATTGTGGCCTAACCTTACCTGAGTACGAAGTTCTGTTAGATTCCTGTTCTGATTAGATCTGCTTGCTTACTGGCATTGGCTCCTGTAATGCTTGTTTACTATCCTGTTGCCTGAACTCTGGTGATTGTTTTCCAAATCCCTTGTGATCTATTGTTAGAGTAGCTTGTATGCACTTGTTTAGTTAACTAGTAGCTTTCATCTGCCTGCTTGCCCTGCAGAATTTATGGTATAAGTTGCCCGTATAACCCAGTAAGTGTGCACAGATTCATCTTTCTCCATTCGCTGTGTCCCGATTCTTCTCGGCATGGTGGTCACACCTTGACTTCCGGTCCCCATTAGAGGGACCCCAGATGGTTATACATTTGTTAATGGTTCCAGAGTTAGACTCACCTGCAAATTTCATCTGGAATAATGTAATTCCACTCTTGACTTCCAATTTTTGGTGTGGAAAAATGAAGTAAAAAATACTTCTGTTAATAACATTTAGCAACAGTGATCAAAGATAAATCAAGCAAAAAAGGAATAAGGCACCAGTAAATGCCCACGGAAAAACAAAAATGTACAAATCCACAAACATTCAAATATTTATTTTTATTGGGAAGTCAGACATGCAGAGAGGAAGAGAGACAGAGAGGAAGATCACTCATTCACTGATTCATTCCCCAAGTGGCTGCAACAGCCAGAGCTGAGGCAATCTAAAGCCAGGAGCCAGGGGCTTCTTCTGGGCTTCCCATGTGGGTGCAGGGTCCCAAGGCCTTCGGCCCTTCCAGACCACAAGCAGGGAGCTGGATGGGAAGTGCAGCAGTTGAGATTAGAACCGGCACCCATATGGGACCCTGGCATGTGCAAGGCAAGGACTTTAGCTACTATGTTACCGCACCAAGCCCTTACTGGACAACTTTTATAAAATACTTTTATTCCAATGCTCAAACAAAACTTTGAAATATGACTGCAGAGAAAGGAAAACAATACCAATTAATCAATGATGTTCAAATGGCCAACTGGGGCTTCCATAAACTAAAATTGTGTTAGTATGAAAACTCAAAGACTAGGGTTAGCAGTAAATTAGACACAATATAGAAAATATTGGTAAATTGGAAGATTAGTGAGAAGGCATCACCAGAAATAAAGCACACACAAAATGATAAAACTGAAAAAAAAAGTTAAGAACAACAGGACAGCAAAGTAAAATATCTGGAGTTCCAAAAGGCAATAAGAACATTTTGTTGAACGGCATTAGTGCATTGAAATTGTTAGTGTGCATATTTATAGTTCTTTTTTACTGTTGCTGAGAGGTGGTTGTGTAATCTGAGTCCTTCCAAAACACCATAGAAAAAATGTAATTATGATGTTTATTTTGGGTCAAACATTTTTTGAAATCCATATAATTTTGCATAATAGTTATTCTTAAACTTCTATTTTGAATAATAGTCATTCTTAAACTTTATGGTTTAAAATATTTCACATTACACAGGTAAGTGCAATGAGTCTAAGAACACAAATTTAGTAAGTTTTAACATTTTGTATCTATATATTGAAACTACACATGCATTCATACATACTGTTTTTGAAAGCAAAGGTAGTATCCTATAACAATTCATAACAAAGACAAAGTGACTAAAGAAGAAACTATAGGGTAAGGAATATAGTTCAGTCAAGGATATTTTATAAATATTTAAATGCAAAATAATATGGAATCTGTACTTTCTTACTATTTATATAAAATTATGGAAAATGTGGACTTCATCATTCTGTGTCTGGCTTATTTCACTTAATATAATGGTCTCCAATCCCATCCATCATTTTGTTAAAAAAAGTACTCATTTTCCATGACCTTTTAGAAGCAGTCTCATATATACAATGTTGCAATATTGTTCCTTTTTTTTATTTTTTAAGGTTTATTGATTTTATTTAAAAGGCAGCATTAGAGGACATAGAGAAAGAATATTCTTTTTGATATATGCATTGTAGTATACCACTACTATCTTTATATTTTTTGAACAAATTAATACTATGTCTAATGAATTTAATGTCGAAGGTATTGAATTATAATTAGGAACTTACTAAAACATAATACTCGATAAGCACCATGACTATTTCCCATGATGCCTTTATTCTTCCTATGAAAAGGGGAAAGCAATTACATGTTAATTTCCCTGGAATATATGAATGGCCTTTCCAATTTTTTGATCCACTGAATGACCACTTTCACATTACTTCTTTTCTAATAACACTACTAAGCACTTAAAGACAATGAAATCTCCTAAAATAATTAACTATAGATGTCTGAGACTACAACAATAACGGTGACTTTGCTTCCGATTAAGTACTACAGAAGGCGTGCTAATTTGACGTCAGTGTGATTGAGGACAGGCTCTAAGGCAGCAGGTGTTCTGAACAGTAATGGCTCAAGCGATGTTCCTTTCCTGATAGGCTCAGTGTTGGGGATGTGTCAGGCCACAGTCTCAGAGAACCTAGAATCTAAATCTGAGTTAGAAGGGGATGATGACATTCCAAAATAACTGGAAGGTTTTTATTCTTCTCTTGAACATTCTGCTGGGTAAATCGATGTGATAATTCCATGTCTTAGTGTTCCCCGAACCCCACTGACCCTCTGAATCTGTTTTTGCTCTTTGCTGTCTATAACACTCTTCATTGACATACAATGAATCCCACAGGTTAAAGTGTGCAATTCATGAATTTAAACAAAAGTAACACCACAATCAAAATATCTAGACAGTGCCATTGTCTTATAAGATGTCCTGGTACACTTTGTAATCCTAATTTCCCCTCCACTTCATTTCTGGGCAACCTTTGTCTGATTTCTATAACTGTTGATAAATTTACATCTTCTAACATTTTTTAAAGTGGAGCCACATGGCATGTACTCTCCATCCAGTCTAATGTGCGGAAAGATTTTAAACGCATCTGTGTTGTTATGTATATAAGCACTTTGATTTTTTAACTATTACCTAATAGGATATTGTAGAGAGATGGTGTAGTTTGTTGTTTCCAGTTTTTATCTTTTACAACGGAAGCCGTTATGAGTATTCACAGACATCTGTAGGACTGTATGACTTAATCTCTTTTAGATAATTGTGAATGAATAGAGTACCTGTGAGTATGCCAGTTTTATATTATTTTAAACTGGTACACTATTTTTCCCAAGTGTTGTGATATTTCTATTCCTGTGGTGAGCACCTGGCACAGCAGTAGCCACTTGGAACACCTGCAGACCAGAGTGTCTGGTTTGAGTTTTAACTTGCTGTGCTCTGAACCAATTTCCAGCTAATCAGCACCCTACGTGGCAGCAAGTGGTGGCTCAAGGAATAGGGTCCCTGCCACAGAGAGAGGAGTCCTTGATGAAATGGCTTGACGCTGGCTTTGGCATAGCCACTGTGGACTTTTGGGGAGTGAATCACCATGTAGAAGTTCTCTGTATTCTGGTTTTAATCATTTTGAAACATGAGCAGTGGTATTTGCTTTAATCTCCCTATTTTTTTTTCACATAAACATTGAATATTTGTACGTCTCAATTGCTGAAGTCAGCATAAGTCCCTTCTTTATGTTTAAGGAAGTGGTTCATTTCTTAAGTAGCTTTTGTAATTCTTCACGTATACTTTTTAAGTGAAACATGCAATAACATGTTACAAATGCTTTGAGAGGGAAATTTCAAGAATAGTTCATTGAAATTCACCCAAAATTGCCGAGACACAATAATCTGCAAATCCAAGTAGCCGGATGTGTAGCAAATAGAAGAATTAGGGCTCCAATCTGGCTAACATCGTGATGACACTGCAGAACAACAAAGGCAAAAGGAAATCCTAAAATTGTCCACAGAACAAAGACGGTTGACTTTCCAGCTTCAGCAATAGCGGAAGCCAGAAAAAAGGGAATGACAAGTTTTTGTAATTACCACCTTGGAGTTACTCTTCTTGTGTCGCAAACCTCCCATCTGAGATGGCTTCCCTCTGATTTCATGTGCATATTTTATGTTTACCTATGGTGAGACGTGAGCAGTTGATTTGTTAGTCAGAAAACATACCTTTTTTTTTCTTGCCAGTCTTAAAATATACTGGTTTCTGGGCTTAGAAATTTAGATTGTTACCTATTTATGTCCACTCAGTTTATCATTTAACTGTCTTCTGATTTCTACTGTTAATGTTGAAAAGTTAGACCATGAACTCTAAGTACTGCCTCTTTTAAGGTATATTCTTTTGTCTCTGGCTTTGTTACATCTTTGTTTTCTTGCAGGGACTCTATAGTTTCATTATAAAAACTCAGTTCTGCAGTTCCAGCAAAAATGGTTGTTCCTGAACTGTGTCTTACTCTAGTTATTGGGTTTCTAGAATCTTTGGTTTGGATTTATCATTGATCTTGGAAAATCCTGTTTCCTCAAAGATTATTTGTATCCTGGATACTCCTTTTTTATCTTCTGGAACTCTGATTGCACTTACATCTCATGAGTTTTGATATTTTTGTTTTTATGTTCATTTCTTCATAAAAGTTTTTTCTTATTTCCTGATTCATATTTCATAGAGTAGCATTGTTTGCCTCAAGAAGGTTTATGGTTTTCATTTCTTCAGTGACACATTGGTCATTCAGTAGCATGTTATTTAACTTCATGTTGTTGCTTTTCTATTTTTCTTTTTTTGTTTCATGGTTTTTCATTAAGAGGATGTATAATAACTGTGTGATAGAGACGATCATCTCCAGATTCGAAGATACAATGCAGTCTGCATCTCTACTTCCAAATCAAAGATGAACTCCCAATGAAACTATTAAATATATCTTCACAATAGTATGCTGGACCCTCTGCCATTGTTCATACCTATAATGTTGGAATATACTTAAATAGAATGAAGGACTTATGGTTGTTTATGAAGGACTATGCTATTGTAATAATATGGAGAAATCAGTGGGGCACAGGGAATGTGGGGAGGAGTGAGGGGAAATCTAGAGCCTCTCAAACTATATCATAAAATAATAAGAAAAAAAGTTGCACCTTTCTTCTCTGTTTTTTGAGAGTCTTAACAGTGACGTCATTTATTTTCAGTTGCATGTCCATCTGGCATCCATTATTTGTTAAAGTTATTCTTCTTGATGCTCTGTTCTCTTGTGCTTGATCCACTAGCAAACAGCTCTTGTTCCTGTTGACTCTTGCTTCATGTGCATATTTCCACGGGTTTAGTTGACTTCTGTCCTTGACAACGTGTGCAATGAAAGCAGAGGCTTTGTACGAACACATATTCCTCCAGATAGAATTTGTTTTTATTCTGTCTGATCTTTAGGTAAACCAGTATTCTGGGAACATTTTTTTTGTGTGTGTGTGTGTGAGAAGTTCTTAATTTGATGACTAGGATTGAAGATGAAAATTGGCCAAATGATTTATATGTATTTATTTCTCAGCATTTGTTTGCTCATCTGTTCGTTTTCTTCCTTCGTGTCGTGAAACTTTGCTAGTCATTCCCTTCAGGTTGTGGGGTTACAAGAAGTGAAGGTTATATATTTAATCCAGTTCATCTTTGCCCACTGTGATCCCAGTTGGGGAGAATCCTCCACTGGTCCTATTCATCGGGCCAAAGTTCTAGGTTCTTTCTTTAACTGAAAGCTGTCTGTTTTAGAGTCTGAATTTTGCCAGGTTCTAGACATACTAGGAACAAAATCAGTTTTAGTGCTAGGGTTTCATTTAAAAGCTCATATTTTCCCCTAGAATTCAAGCTACTAATATTATGCTAGTTTGATTCTTCTTTATTCTTGAGATTTTAAAAAATACAGTTCAGTGGTTTTGCAGCATTTTTAATTTAAACAAGAGATCCATTTGATTACCTGTACCCCACCTACCCTGAAATGAAACTTCATACTCTGAATTTCTATTACACTGTTGGGAGAAATTTCTCTCTTTACACCTGAATGATCTATTTAAATACATGTGTTTTATTCACTTTATCTTCAAGATGTTAATCAATGAAAAAAATTCAAAAAATCTATTCATAATAAGTGTGGCCTTGTCCACTTCTTGAAGACATTTTTCTTCATGTCCAGTATTTGTCAGCCTAGCTAAAATGTTGAAACTGACAGCACTGTCATTAAGTTCATTTGGGGAAAATGCAGAACTTTCCTTATTTTTTTAGTTGAATTATCATTCAGTCAAGATTTTTCTTTTGTTTGAAATAAGCCAATATTTAATCAATAGATGGCATCTGGTATAGTTTTGTAGAGTACAAATGCTGATAAGGATGAAATTGGATTTCTTTATTGCAGAAGTGGGAATATATGTTACATTATCCTAACTATCAGATTTTCTCTTATTTCAGCAACAAAGCAATCTCCTATGTATCAGGGATCCAAATAAGAATTGCTTTTTATACATATGTACTGCCATGCAAGTCGTCATTGTGAATGTAGGTTCAGCTTGTTAGGAAGCCATCCTAGGGGACTTTCTGTGAATTATGAAAGTATACAGTTCCAGGAATCTGGGCTCTGGTTCTATCATTGGTTACCACCTCTAGCACGTGGCTTCATCTAGAAAAGAAAACTAGTCATTTAAATCGGCTGAGTCACAATCAGCAGAGTTTGTTAAACATATTCTGCTAAATGTAATGAACTGTACTGCTTGACTACCAATCCTGAGGAAAGAGGACAAATGTGTGTGTGGTGTGTGTGTGTGAGTGAGAGAGAGAGAGAGAGAGAGTGAGTGTGGGGGGAGAGAGAAACGCACACACCCAACACACTCAGACTTCTGTACTTTTATGAGTCCTTTTAGGTCCAAGGGAACCTATTCTTTAATCATCAAAACAAACCAGAAGATCAATACCAACATTCGCCTTTCTCTGATAAGGAATTTGACCCTTAGAGAAGGTTAGTGAGCTAGCTAGCGAAGAGAAGAGAAGAGAATCAGACCTATTTTTTTTAAAAGGTTCAACTTTTTTCCAATACAACCAAGGTATATATTGTGTATCAAACTATTTGCATGCCATAAAAGACTACCTAGAAGAAAGTGCACAGCAATGGCATTATTTACAATGTTATGAAAAGAATGTTTTAAACACATTGATATAAATATACATCTATAACAATAAAATTTCAACTACATATTAATTTCACTTAGTTACAGTTCCTGCAGTTAAATCATAGTCCTTCCAGAGTCACCTGCTGTGCTTGCGAATGATTTGGTTCTTGAACTCAAGCAGGACTTAAGCCCCACAGTCCTAAGCTACTAGTCCCTTAGGTGAGAATTTAATTCCATTATGGTATTTAGGAGGTGGATCTAATAAAAGATCCTCAGGGCACTGGGGCTATGCTTTGGAAAATGATTCTTACAAAAGGTTGGTTAACAATGCCTGAGGTGTGCCTCGCTTGCCCATCTTCTTCCTGGTCAGGACGTGATCCTTTCTCAGGAAGAGCTCTGGACTGCCAGCCCATGATCTCATTGGACCCAACTAACGGGACCCACCTGATTTTAGACTATGATCCTCTGGAACCATGAGCCAAAATCAATGTCTTCTATGATAAGTAGTTTATCTAGGTATTTCTTTATAGTAACAAAAGCTAATATGTCCTCTTTTAAAAACCCAAATATATTAATGATATTACCTTGCTTAAATTATATGCCCATTAGTTACAGAATGTAGTTCAAACTTCTGATCTTAAGAGTATGAGTCACTTTTTATGTGATCTTGCCTTAATTTCAGCCTCATTTCCACTTACTTCTGTTGATATACCAAGTATCTCATCCTTTCTGAAAATTTGTAGTCTTATTCTTGTATTCATTCTGCTTTTCTTAAACTCCATCCATATCCCCCCCTTTTTTTTGCTGCCTTCTTTATTCCTTGCCTAGTAACTTCTGTCACCATAGTTGGTAGAACTCCTATGACCATGTAACCACAATTTCCCATATCTCGATTTTGTGATAGTGACATCTTTATACTTTATTTACGTTTTAGGTCACTGACTGAAATTATTCAATGCCACACATTTGTATTCCCCAGTGGACAACGAATTTTTTGAGAGTAATGCACTTACTATTTTCATATACCCACATAATACACAACCCTACATTTAAATAACTTAAACAAAATATTAGTATTTAAGGTATTAACATAATTAAGAGGTAATTTTGGATGTTTATGTCTTGTATCCGTTGCCTGAGTGTGAGTTCCAGTTCTGTTTTTGTGATTCCTGCCACGCAGGTGGGAGAACTCTGACTGGTTTCTCCCCATCTTAGTCTCAGCCAAATCCAAATGCTACAAGCATTTGGAGAGTGAACCAACAAGATGGCACTTCTATTTTCCTCTATCTCCTTCTGACTCCTCACATTTAAAATAATGAGGCAAACAAAATTATTAATCTTGTACACGTGTGCCAATTTTTGTATGCACTTGTACTGTTGAATATTTGAATATTTTCTCTATCTGCCACTCCTCCCTCCAACGCCTTCATCCCTTGGCTAAAGCTGAAAATAGCATATGTGATATCCTCTGTGTTGCTGTCAGCAGCGGGGATGAAATGCACCAGGGATCTTCCTGGGAAGCAACCGTCAGGTCTGCTCCTGCAGAAAGTGATGAACACTTGGATCTGAGAAAGGCTTTGCTTTTTTGTTTGTTGAGATGGGGAATATTCTGCCCTGCTAAGAAAAGGATACTGCATTTGGTGCCTTCTTCGGAGGCAGTCTGATTGTAAGTGAAGGAGCGAGATGTTACTTAGATGGAAGCAGGAAGCATTAGCAGGCTATGATGAAAAGAGAAGGCATTGGATAAGGAGGGTGCAACACCACAAGATGAAGAAAAGACGTTCCCACAATCGTGTTGATCTCATCACCAGGGTTTGGGGTGAGGATCTTGTTCCAAAACTATATCCAGAGATCATCCGATCTTCTTTCTAAAAATCTCTGTGAAATTCATTTGCTTTTCCTAAGTAGGCTTTCTCTGAGAGATCCACTGGTGACTGACAGAAGGATTAAACAAGATCATTGGTGAGAAAGTCTCAAGCTCAGGGTTTGACATATAGTATGCTCAAAGCAAACTGTAGCTGAATTTGAATCATTGCCAGTTAGCAAATTGATTTTCTAGGTTACAAATCAGCCTGGGGGGAAAAATCTAAGCATGACACTGATGAATTGCTCTGCAAAGCTCTGTAATATAAAAAGATAGGAGACTTTGGCCCAGAAGGATCAGACCTTGCCTGTCTCACCCAAACGTGGCAATGCAGGAAGTCCTGATAAGACGCTCACTTGGCTCTGCACACTGCTGTCTGCCGTGTAGGAAGAGCTCAAGGAGCCTTTTGGGCTATGAGGAAAACAACTTTCACTGTCTACATTTGTCTGGCAGGAATCCCTTTCTTATCATCAAAAAGAGATTAAAACTATGTGCTCCGAGGGAGGAAATTTGGAATAATAGAAGTTGAATCCAGGAAGGAAGCTTTAAGATCACAACACTTTAAAAGAGCAAAGGTGCCCGATCTATTCCTCCACATTCAATCACTTTTAGTTAAAGATTTATACTAGCAGGGATTTCATACTTACATTATTCCATGTATTTGTTTAGCGTATTTCTGTGTTATCATACTTCCAGTATTCAATACCATCAAGGATTTTGAAGTTTGACCACTCTTAACACAAATGAACATTACAAATCAGAACAAAATAGGGAATATGACGTTAATGGTATGTATCTTAAATACCTCCAGCCTTAGGAAAGAACCATCTTGCTCGTGAATCCCAAGAGATAATTCAAGCTATCAGTCTAGATCAAGAGAAGTCCAAGACTGGACATTTCTTCTGTTTCCCAAAAGGAGGGGCTAATGCTGGTTTAATGTTGCTTGCAATTCTGTCGCTGACGACTTCTCCCCATCATTTTATCACAGATGCTTCCTGCATTAGCTCGTCATCATCCCTTCTCTCCACAATGGAAATGAAAACTCCTTTTCCTTATCCACGGCTATGCTATACTAACTCACTGCTAACATGGCGATGGGTTCTTGTAAAGATTTGGAAGTAACACAAGGCATTTCTGCACATATCCAGAAACAACTAAAAATTAAGCATCAGTCACTATGTTCTAAGGTTCCTTACCTCGCCACTGCTATTAATCAGCTTTTTCCTCAGGATCTATTTGTTGTTTTGTTGCTGTAAATCTGTGCTTTGCTTTCACCTTTCTTCCTTGAATTTTAGGGATTCATTTTTAAAAAATAATTTCTTAGTATGCCACATCTGAATGTGTATGTATGTGTATGTGTGTGTGTAGATATATCTTGAGAGACAAAGAGATTTCTGTTTCTATAAACCTTTCTGTACCCATCTTTGTGTGTATATATACAGGTTGGTAGTTATTAGGGTACTATGGCTTTTCCTGTCACCTGGAAGTTCTGGGAGAGACTCCAGTTCATCTGAGTGGAGAGGGTTAACATCATGAATGATGGCAGGAGAATATGAAAGAGCAGAGTAGAACATGCTTAACCCTGACTTTGTGACTATGAGGCATGCTTTAGGAATGTACTTACAAAGCTTGACCTGTACTCAATGACACTTGGAAGTCTATACCTAAAAGTGTTAAAGGGAATTGAGAGCTATTGTGGCAGGAGATGAGACACAGGGTCACGTTCAAAGTAGCTTGTTCTTCTTGGTGTGGACTCAGTATGAACAGGGGCAGGAGCTTAACTAGATGGCTTTTCTAAAGGAAGTGGCATGGTCATTCCACAATGAAGCTGGAGTGAAGTGGATTCTTGGAGGCTGGGATTGAGTGGAGTGTCAGGAGCAACTAGGCAGGTGGCAGAGGCAACATCTTCTGTGAGAAGGGAACAGAGGTAGAATGGGTGTCCCTGAAGAGCTTAACATAAGTGCAATATGGGACAGGAGGCAAGCAAAGCCATCACAACTTGACAGCCCCATTTCTCCCCTCCCAACATCCCCCTGAGCTCTGGGGAAGCAGAGAGACAGATACAGAGCAGAAAAGAGTCAACATGTGCAGAGCTCAGGGGCTAATGAAATTCCACAATCATAAACCCAGAACT
Source organism: Ochotona curzoniae (assembly GCF_017591425.1). NCBI lineage: Eukaryota > Metazoa > Chordata > Mammalia > Lagomorpha > Ochotonidae > Ochotona > Ochotona curzoniae. The sequence goes on from NW_024467123.1 coordinate 10,775,986, forward strand.
CAGAAGCCAGGGAAGAAAATTTGGTTTATAGAAGAAAAAGTTTTCCTATAGTCTGGATTTAAACTGGGCACATGGTATCAAAAGAGACTGTTTATCTGAAGGTGCTGGGGAAAGCTATTTTATGTTTTCAGGATATCAAGCAGAAGATACAAAATGATTGATAAAAATCGCTGGAGGGCACTGGCATAGAACAACCAAACAAAACTAATTTATATTTTCATCCCTACTGAGTACAGATCATTCAACAGAGCAGTTTTCCTGTTTCTTCTCTCTACATCTACACATACACACGAGAGAGAGAGACAGAGAGAGACAGAGAGAGAGACAGACATGTAATGTTTGTAGCACATAAATTTACTTTCTCTGAAATTCTGCTCTCCTGACTAGGGTGGAGCTCTCCCTTTCATAATCCACTGCCCATGTGCTTGTTTATTTTGGTTTTGGAAAAGAGCATCCTCCTCCTCTTTAGAATTTTCATTGAATTCTGCTTCTCCCTGCATCATCCCACTGGCCATATTCGTAAATCTTGTGTTTTGTTCCAGAATTCTGTTATACTGTGCCCGTGGACAGGGACACCATGTTGCCTAAAAACCTTATTTTCCTGTCCTTGATCTAAATCTTTACAACAGAAGTTCGATGTACACTCTGATTCTGATGCATGCCTCAGAGTGTCTGCTAACCTAGGACATTGTAAATAATGATAGATTTAGTTCTTGTCAAAGCTAAATACTCACCATATATTCACACATGGGGCCAAATTCCTTTCTCTAAGGACACATCAAAACTGTAATGATAGGAAGACACCCTCAAACATAAAGTCCAATAGAAATATGATGTTATGACTCTTTGCTGAGGTTTCAGAACTTACAATAGAAAGTTATAGTGGCTCCTTTCAAACCTTTATGGGCCAACATTTCTTGCAGATGATTTAGCCAAGGACTTCCTCTAGGCCAAGGAACTGAATCTGCTAAAAACAGGGTTACCGTGTTTTATTTATTTATTCTATATTTCTGTGATGGCTAGTTCCCTTCCTGTACCACTTCTTCCAGATAGTCCCTGATGATGAACACAGCTTCCTAAAAGAACCCTTGTGTGATAGCCTTTTGTGCATTCAAATCATTGAGTAAATGATTGCAGAGTGTATGTATGTATGTATGTATGTATGTATGTAAGCATTTAACAGATAGTCTCTCCCATTATCAAGACAGACATGGTTCCTTCTCCACAAAAATGTGGTATAAAAAAGGTAGTGAATAGGCAGGCAAAAAGAGATACCCTTTGTTTCACTTACAAAATAATTGGACAGACCTTACATTTTTTAATACCCCAGAATGCTATTCACATGTATTTCCACAATTCCTTGGTTTAACTTATTTATTTTACCTGCTGGTATTTTTTTTTTTGAGTTGGTAGATTCTACAATAAAATCTTTGTTGGAGATTAAGTCTGTTCTGAACAATATAATGGTCATCCACAAAATATCCCCGAATATATGAACTTTGCACAAGGGACTTTGCAGAAGTGATTACATAAATTGTCCTGAAGTGAAAAAACATCTAGATTATACAGAGGGGTCCTGATGTGATCAGAAAGTTCCTTAAGTAAGGGAAGTAGGAGGGTGTAAATCAGGAAAAGGAGGTGTAGCAGAAGTGGAGGATGGATTGATGTGGGTTGAGGATGGAACTATGTGCTAAGAAGTGAAGATGGAAAGGACAGGGAAGCAGTATTTTCTAGCTCTGGAAGGACTGCAGACTTCTCATTGCTTGGGTTTTATCCCTGTAAAATTCATTTCAGATTTTTGATCTCTGGGACTTTAAAATCATAAATTTGTGTTGCTTTAAGTCACTGAGTTTGTTACAACAGTCATAGGAAATGTGTGCGCTGGAGCTTAAAAGCAACTGCCTGGCTCTCATTTGTGCCAGCCTATTTCACATTTGATCTTAGGATCATACTGATGATTCTTTAGGGACAAAACATCTGAGTCAATGGAGTGAGACTTCAGCAGTCATTAGTTTATCTTGGAAAAGTGTTGCAATAGGGAATCATTGTTTCCATCCATCTATTGGAAAATCACAAACTAAACTTTAGTTAAGGAGTGGCTTCTACAAGTTATAAACTTCTACACTGTTACCATTCTTTCTAGGTGGAAATGGGCTAAGACAAATATTTTCCTTCTTAGTTCTAAGACTTTTGGCAATCACTGTTAGCTATTTGCCTGCATACTTATCCCATCCTACATATGGACAGTTGATAACTTCATTTTCTATTTTCCATCTGTCTCCGCTCTACTTGTTATTTCCTTTAGAGCCTTTGTGGTGAGAACCTGAAGGGCACTCTGTTGCTGTACTTGTTTCTCAGTAGCCATGAAAAAATATCTGTTTTCCATGTTATCGACCATTACAGACTTTATAAAGGAAAAGTCAGAAGTTTGTTTTGTTTTGTTTTTTTAATTTTACTTCCCCATGGACTATTCCTTCATTTCTTGCAACTGCCAACTGTGACTATAATCTGGTTTGGAATGTGGTAGCAAAGCCACAAGACAACAAGGACAAGTACAGATGAGATTTGCTTCCACAATTGAAGATGAGCAGCCATAGGAGGACAGTGATAACAGATGCTGTCTCTGGAGAAGCTCCAAGGCAGCCAGGTGTCACGACCAAAAAAGAGACGTGAACTAGAAGTGTAGGATGAAGCACCTGTTGGTACGACTCCTGTTGTTGTTGGATGCTGGAGCTTAAATGGAAACAGTCAACAGAGGGAGAGAAAAACTGGGTCATTCCTCACAACCAGGTATTTAAAGCCTGTGAGAAGCAGACTGCATGGATTTGGATGAACATTTGTCATGTATTTTACTGTGAGAAAAAGATCTTAAATGTTCTAGGGCGCAAACAACAGATTCAGAGAATTATCATCTTTGTTCTTTGCTTCCATCATTCAGACCTGGTCTGACCCAACAATGGAATGCATGGGTGTGAAGATCCCCAAGTTGATATTTCAGTAAAGTCACACCTGGGGTGTTTTTGTTTGGCTAGTATAGCATTTTTCTTAGACTAATTGTTTCAAATAAAGCATCTTTAGAGGGCCCAATGTGATGGCTCAGTGGCTAAAATCCTCACCTTGCAAGTGCTGGGATACCATGTGGGCACTGGCTGCTTCACTTCCCATCCAGCTCTCTGCTTGTGGCCTGGGAAAGCAGTTGAGGACAGCCTAAAGCCTTGAGACCCTGTACCCACGTGGGAGACTCAGAAGAAGCTCCTGGTTTCTGGCATCGGATTGGCTCAGCTGCTTGGCTGTTTGGGGAGTGAACCAGTGGATGGAAGTTCTTTCTGCATCTCTCCTTGTCTCTGCAAATCTGACTTTCCAATAAAAATAAATCTTTTTTTATAAACCTATGGAAAAAGTCCTCCTATTACATCATGTGTCTTTATACTTAATAAGTAGAAGATAGTTTCCCCAAATAAAATCATGTGAGCATATTAAATTGTGGCAAGAAGTCTTGCCTGTGTTGAGTAAGGATCTTAAGGAGTTGGTCACTTGACATATCCGAAGAGTGATCCAAAAGAACTCCTCAAGGAAGATGCACTTGCCTTGACTCCTTCACGGAGACACACATGACAGACATGTAGAGGTTGTGAGTCCAGTAGGCATCTTTGCCTATCTACATGTGTTCTTTCACCCTCCCATCTTTCTCTAGGTAAAATCATATAGTTGCCTTTAAAGAACCCAGCCGTGAGGTACGACTCAAACTTTGAATTTCTAAAGCAGCCTAGGTGATTGTAATAGTGAACAACAAAAATGAATAATGAATAATAATATTGGAAAGCTGCTAAAGTAAATTCCCCCCCTCACACAGACACTTTTTTTCAAGTCAACCTCACTCATTTTCATGGATCCATTTATCCTTGTGTGTTATGTACAGAGAGGAGGTGTTATAATTCTATGTAAAGTACAATCCAAATGTGCCAACATAGAGATGTGAATCAGGGAAGGCATTTGGACATAGGAAACACTGGAGATTATCACTGGTGGGAGAAGAGGCATCAAACCTGATCAGAGGGTCTTGAAGCCATGCAAAGGAGTTTAGACCTTACTTACAAGAATGATAAGCCACTGAGAAGCTAGTAATGTGATTAGAAGGATGAATTTAAAAGGTAAAAGTCTGTGATGGTATGAATTATTCATGGGGAAGCTTTTTTGAGTTAAACAAAAGCAACTATGAATGAAACTATTATTCAGAAAAGATACAGTGAGAGCCTAAACTTGGACAGTAGACTTGGCAATGGGGTGACAGGAAGTTTTCCAGGTATAGGTAGATAGTAGAACTCAAAGAACTTTGTAATGAACTGATTAAAACATCTCCAGAAAAAAAGCCTTAAAGAAGAGTGTAAGTGGAAGAACGGTTATACTGCAGGTAGTGGGTGTTGTGTAACGCACGTTGATACCGAGGTACGTGGAGCATACCCAGGGAAAGAGCTTGGTTAGATTCTGGGGCTCAGAAATAAAGTCTTGTCAAAAGCTGCAGAGTTTTAAATCACAAATTTGGAAAAAATTGAAGCTATGAGCAAGGGCCATTTCTTTTACACACATGGAAGTCTATAATTTTGAGGGGAATGATGACAAAATGGTAGTGGTGCAACTAAGACTTTTTTTTTTAAAAGATTAATATTGTGTTTGGAAAAGCAGATTTAGAGAGAGAGAGATCTGCTCCTGCTGGTTTACTCCCCCGATGGCTACAAAGGGTGGAACTGAGTAGACCTGAAGCCAGGGACTTCTTCAAGATCTCCCGTATGAGTGCATGAACCCAAGGACTTGTGTTATTTTCTGCTGGTTTCCTAGCACCTAAGCAGGGATCTGGATAGGAAGTGGAGCACCTGGGACATAAATCAGCACCCATATGGCATGCCAGTGTCATAGGAGGGGGCTTAACCTACTATGTTGTGGTACTGGGCCAAGTAAAACTTTTAAAAATTTTATTTACTTTTATTGGAGAGGCAGACAGACAAAAAAAGGGGGGGAGGGAGAAAGAGAGAGAGAGAGAGAGAGAGAGAAATATCTTTCATCAGCCAGCTCACACTCCAAATGGCCACAGCAGCCAAAACTAAGCTGAGTCAATCTGAAACCAGGAAGTCCTTCCAGGTCTCCCACTCGGATGCAAGGTCCAAAAGCTTTGGCTCGTCCTCTATTCTTTTCTGAGTCTATAAGCAGGGAGTGAGTAAGCTGGGACGAGACCTGGCGCCTGTATAGGATGCTGGTGCTTACACAGAGAGGATTTAGCCAATTGAGCCATCACATGTCCCCTTCCCTCAGAGAAGACCATTAAAGGAAATATTTTTGTTAGAATATTTGATAAGTGAAGTCTTCCAAAGCAGACTTTTTCTTAACAAACAAAACTTTGTAAAATAAGATAGGTGCCTCTGAATTAGTAACTCCTCCAGGGAGTCCAAGCTGAATTGTGCTTTGTGCCTAATAGATGTTCAATCAGGGTTTGTATTAGGCTTTCATGGAGAACAGCATAACATTTAACAGCTGTAAGTAATTCTGCACAACAGAGGCCTCAGAGGTGCTACTTACCCAGCACCTGTTTAATTAATACAAGGGAACAACATAATTGGGAATTTTCACTTCAAAGAATCTGCTCGATTCTTCATTTCCCCTGTATCAGAATAACTGTCATTATAAATCAGTCTGAGGGTTGAACTATTCACTGAGTTCATGACTACATTTTATATTTGGAACAAAAGGCTGTCAGTGAAGGATGGAGTCATGTTAAGAATGGGTTAGTTTTGACTGAAAGGCAAACCTATTAGGATTTCATAGTCACTCATTCACATGATTGCAAGGTTTCATGGGTTACACATGTTTAGTTTGACAGAGTGACCAGATGAAAGGAAACCGTCCCCAGCCTCCTATAAACCTATTGTCTGTACCTGTAACCTTCTTAATGACACTTCCTTACTTCCAGTGATCTGTTGATAAATGTTTTAAAATAAAGAATGCTTTATTACTGAGTATGTATATAATTTATATTTGTAAGAATCTGGCTAATATAGAGTGAAAATCACCCACTTCTTAAAGGGGTAATTGATATAAGCCCAAATAAACATAGGACAGATCTTCAATTTTTTTTGAATATTGATTTTTTCCTTTAACACATGACTAAATACTAATCCTTTGTGTCTTAGTTTCAATATCTGCCCCTTTATCTCCTTACCACGTTTAGTTGCACTTGCTAATACTAGCATGTTTCAAGATGGTTTGAGCACTCAACAGAGAAAGTAAGTCGGAGGTCTGGCCCACCCACCATGCTGTATGAAATGTTTCATAAAAAATAAGTAGAGGTCACACACCTGTGACTGAATCTGGTGGCTTCTAGCTCAGTGGTGAGATTGGGCCTGGATATGATCAGTGACCAGGATAAAATTACCAAATGTCAATGCATGGGAATAAAGAGAGCTGGAGCCTTGACAGTCTTCAGAGAAGTTAGAGGAAATGGTATCAGAGAAGAAAACCGGAAAACTCTGTGTGTGTGTGTGTGTGTGTGTGTGTGTGTGTGTGTGTGTGTGTGTGTGTGTATAATTTTAAAAAGATTTTTTAAAGATTTATTTTTTAAAATTTTAGATTTTATGGTACAGTTCCATTGGGGTTTCCCTATCCCCTCCCCAAATTCCCACATCCCAACTGATTCTCCTCATATCCTTCGCTCTGGCATGGCTTACTCTGTCATCCCATTGACTTAGATAAAGAACAGCTCTCTATAAAAGGTTGATCTTTTGGACTGGTATGGCAGGTGGAGCTGCTGCTTGTAGCACTGGCATCACATGTGGGCACCAGTTGGAACTATAGCTGCTCCACTTTCTATTCAGCTCCCGGTCATTGAGCCTGGGAAAGCAGCAGAAAATAACCCAAGTGCTTGGGCACCGTTTGTATCCCCGCTGCTTCACTTTCCTTCTAGTTCCTGCTTAGGGCTTGGGAAAGTAACCCACTGGAGGACCTGTAAGAAGCTCCTGGCTCCTGGCTTGGAAGCAGCTCAGCTCTGGCCATTATGGCCACTTGGGGAGTGAACCAGTGGATGGAAGATCTTTCTTTCTGTTTTGCCTTCTCTCTGTATATCTCTCTCCAATAAAAATAAATATAAATGAATCTTTGAAAAAAAATACTGTATTAGGTAAAGATATAGACAGGTAGGATGTAAAAAAAAAATGTTACTATTTTCAGAAATGCAGATAAAGGCTGTAAAGCATAACCAACCCCCACCCCCCAAAGTTGATCTTGCTCATATAGATTATATTTTTTCTGTCTTGTACATTAGTTGCCACAGATCAGGGAAAATCTCATATTTTTGCCTTTTAGGACTGGTCATGGTTTGATGACATGTGGCTTGATTTCTTATCTTAGTTATTGTGATTTGAGCTAAAGTAGACATGGGTGTACAAATCACTGTTTTGTATGCGGAATTCATTTTGTTTGTGTAAATTCCCAGGAGAAGTCTGGATGATGTGGTAGATCTCTGGGCAATCTCCAAAGTGTCTTCCACATTGGTTGTACTAGTTCACATTCCTACCAACAGTAGATGAAGGAAGCTTTTCCCCACATCCTTGCCAACCTTCATTGTTCTTGATTTTTTAGATGGTAGCCATTATGACCAGGGTGAGTGAAATCTCATTGTGAATGTCATTTGCATTTCCCCAGTGACTAAAGATCCTGAGCATTTTTTTCATGTTTCTGTTGGATATTTATATTTTATCCCCTAGAAATTGTTTGCATCTTTTGTCCATTTGTTAACTGGATTGTTTGTTTTTTGTTGTTATTGGGTTTCTTGATGTTTATATGACTTGAATACCAATCCTTTAGAAGCTGCCTAATTAGCAAATATTTTCTTCCATTCTGTGATTACCTCTTCATTTAGTTGACTTTTATTTTCTACAGTGCAGAAACTTCATAGCCTGCTGAATCCCATATGTCTATTTTTGCCTGTGCTTCTGGAGTCTTTTGACGAAGTCTTTGCCTATGCTTATTTCTCCCAACTTTTTATTGCTGTTGTTATCTAGCAATGATGGTCTCATGTATGGATTTAGATATTGGACCCATTTAGAGTTAATTTTTATATATGGTGTAAGGTAGGGGTTTTTATTCATGCATCTATACATGTGGATCCAATTTTTTCAGCACCATATATAGAAAAGACTTTTCCTGGATTTTTTCAGTTCATCTGTCAGAATTTAGTTGGATGTGCTCATTAACGTCTCAGATTTTTACCCTGTTTTACTGATCATCACATCTATTTTTGTGGCAATGCTTAGTAGTTTTGGTTATAACTGCCCTGAATTATGTTTTGAAGTCTGGTATTATGAAGCTTGCATGTTTAACTTTGCTACTTAAGATTGCTTTAGGTATTCAGGACCAATTGTGTTTCAATTGTGTCAGAATAAATTTTAGCATCATTTTTTCTACAACTGAGGAGAATATCATAGATAATTGGATTGGGATATCATTGAATGTGAATTGCTTTCAGTAGCATGGACATCCATTCTATTGGAAATCCATTCCACCAATCCACAAATACGGATTTTTTTTTTTATTTTTTGGTGTCATCATCTTTTTCTTTCCCTAATATCATAGTTTCCATCCTAGAGATTCCTCATATTCTTGGTAAATTTATTCCAAGACATTTAATAGTTTTGCAACTATTATGAATAGGACTAGCTTACACGTTCGTTTTTAGCTTTGGAATTGTTTGTGTATATAGAGGCTATTGATTTTTGTGTGTTGGTTTTATATTCTGCAGCTTAGCAAGTATGTATTATGAGTTCTAATAGTTTTTCGGTGCATTCTTTCAGTTCCTTATATAGATACTTTTGCCATCTGCCAACCAGTGATAATTTGGCATCCTACTTTTCTGTTTATCTCTTTGATTTCCTTTTCTTGGTTTAGTGGTTCTGGCTGAAACTTCCAGAACTGGGCCCAGCACAATAGCCTAACAGCTAAAGCCCTTGGATTACATCCACTGGCATCCCATGTGGTTGCCAGTTTGTGTCCAGGATGCTCTACTTCTCAACCAGCTCTCTGCTTGTGGCCTGGAAAAGCAGTAGGGAATGGGCCAAGACCTTGGGACCCTGAACCTGTGTGGGAGATTAGGAGGAAGTTCCTGGCTTTTAGCTTTGAATCAACTTAGATCCAGCCATGTGGCCACTTAGAGAGTAAATCAATAGATAGAAGCACTCTGTATCTCCTTCTCTATATATATCTGCTTTTTAATAAAAATAAATAAATCTTATTTAAAGAAAAAAAACCTTTCAAGACTGTATTGAATAGCTGTGGCGAGAGCAGGCATTCCTGTCTGGAGCTTAGGGGAAAGGCACTCAGCTTATTCCTAATTCAATATATTGGCTGTATGTCTTTTTTACATATCGCTTTGTGTTGTGGAATGTTTCTTCTATACCTCATCTTCCTGAGGTTTTTATAATGAAACAATGGTGTGTTTTATCAAATGTTTTTGCTGCATCTATTGAGATGATAATATGGCTCTAATTACTGAGTACCAGGCCTAATCTACCTGAAATATGTAAGACTGTTAAAGCCTCATATGTTGGCTTCAAGGGTTTGAATTGTGGCCGATGAACTGTCATGGTGGATTTTTGTGGCTGAAGCTATCTTCCTCTAGTAACCTAAGTCATTTTGTGTTTTGCCTATACTTGTACATAAAATATCATACAAACTACATCCTTAGTTTTATAATTGAAAGTCTATACCCTTTTTACGTGTCCCCAAACTAGGAACTGTCCCTGATAGCACTGTAACATAATTTTTAAGCATTCTCATTTTTTTTTGTTGGCCAATCATTCTAACATTTGTTATAGCAGTTTTAATGAGTATTTTCTATTCATACAAAATGACATGTGATCATCGCCTATTAAATGACATATTAGCTGATTATTAGAAACTTTTGTTATTTGCTTTCTCAGAAAATAAGAATATAAAAAATGATGGAAATATAATGCCTGTATCAAACTTTGTAGCAGGTGAATGTTCTACAGTGGTAACAAAAAAAAAAAAATGTGACACAGTGTATTCTAAAGGCCTTGATGGCAGCAGCATCCTCCTGGGGGTAGGAATTGGGATATTCCTTAGAGATAAAGGCCTTGGAAATACTCAGTTCTTAGCATCACTTTAGTTTCTTTCATTAATCATTAATCTTCTATTTCTTAAAATGGGTAAGCCGGGCCTGGGCCCTGGTGTGGTAGGACTGGGAAAGCCAATTTTTCCGGGTGACAGAGAGATGTTAAAAGGTGGTGGGGAGGGGGAGGGATGGACAGCAGCAATGCCCTAGGGAGTATGGAGATCCTGAAATAGGCAAGTAGACTTACAACATGGGAACAAACACAGAAACATCCTGAGCCTATGTTACATTGTGATGGAGCGAGGAAGAAAAAAACAAAAACAAAAACAAAAACAGGAAACTCACTGAAGTGGAGCTGAGAGAACTAATACTTGTTTTTCACTGGATTTTCGTTTTGGTTTTAGTCTAATTTAAATGTCCAGGACAAAATCTTGAATGACTTGAACTGTGTTCTTGCAAGAAACCTTTTTTTCCCCCTAAAAACGTACTTGTATGGCTGTGTGCATCTGCAAATGTGCTCTAGTGTGAACCTGAACAAGCACATGCGTTATGTGTGACAGTGGGAGCATAATATTGGTACTGGACATTTAAGAGTAGTTAGAACACAGCACCAAAGGAATTCTATTTAGCCAAGATTTTCAGTAGGATTCTCAAAGTTAGAGCTTTTTCAGTGCTTTCTGATTAGTTGAGTTTAGAAAAAAGGGTCATGACAATGGAAAACATAACAGCTTGGAATCAAGGCTTTGTTCAAGTGAGGAGGTGATATCATGATCACACAGGCATAGATATTTTCAGTGGATCATAGTCTATTATAGCATTATGATTAGATGCACAAAACTATGCCAACATATAATGACCCGTCTTTAAATCCTGAGATCTAACATAAAAACGAGAAAAGGAACAATTAACCCAGAACACAATGGTTTGTTATTTATGTGGAAAGTATCATGATTACTTAGCTTGAAGTCATTGCAGTGACAATTCACTTAACAATAGCTCAAAATTCAAGCAGCTTACGGCATGTAGCAATTTTCCAGTGAAACAGCCTTTTTATGAATTGAAGAGTTAGACAAATTTCTAAATTGAGATTAGAAGATGGGAGGTCCTCCAAGTATTTGCCAGTATAAGTGACCTTCTTACTCCTCAAGCTTCTGGCTCAGTTTGACTCTTTTGCTTAAAGGGAATTGTATTTGTCACATGAGCTATTACATTGTTAAGTAGCTTAAGCAATCACAAAATAAATGTTCCAATATTTCCATGTTTGTGAATTTGACTATCCAAGAGGAAGTGTGAATACTGTGGCCAGGACCCTGAATGAACAAGTACAAATCCTGGGTAACATCTCTGGATCTTTCATTCTTTGGTTTTGCTCCTTGGCAAATTTAACTATGTTGTCTGTTTTCTCCTATGTGAAACGGGAGCACAGACATATTTCTGAGCCAGAACGGTTGGAATATTCAAGAAATTATATAAAATATCTTGGAAATCATCAAATATTAAATACACAGATAGCATCATTGCTCATGTTAACCAACTTCTCCAAAATAAGTCTACAAACTCTGCCACATTTGTGACGTGGCTTTCTTGTAGTAATTTACAATTATTTCTAAAGCCTGCTAAGTCACTGAATACCTAAGCAATTTCAGGATTCTCCTATAGCTCAATTATAAGCTCACAAACTATAATATACCATACCTTTCCCCCTTTAAATCTTTCAAATTAGTTTTTCTAATATCAGCATGGCAATGCCACAATCTCTATTATCATTTAAAAATTAATAGTGGATCACTCACCATAGATACTACTTGAGGGAGTTGACATTAAAAAAAAAAGAATCAGACCCTTTCTATAGAAATTCAGGGCCTTTGAAAATCAAAAGTCCAAATAAGGGGGAAGTCTTGCAATAAGATATAAACTCTTAAGGTAATTTAAAATCTTACTTTTCAGTCTGAAAATGAAAGATTATGCTGTTTCAACTTTATAACTTTTGTAAAGTTGGTGCTGAAAAACCAGGGTAAAATAATATTTTAAAATACTGTGATTCGTCGATACAACTCAACTGAAATCTTTAGTCTGGTACTCTATCACTCAGAAACCTGACCAGTTATCTCCCATAATCCCACGGCAACTGATGCTGTTAAATGTTCTGTGAAGATTTTTGGCTGTTGCTATGATTAACATGTTTTGAGCATTCCTAGTTTTCAGTCAGATAGTCCTCCCAGGACAAGGAACAGGGAAGACCTAGCATGAAGATCAGGCAGCATGTCAGGTGTTGGCCAGAATCATGGAAAAGGATGTGTTGGAGGGTGTTTATCATGGCTGTAGATTTATTCGTAATATCATACATTCATCTGTCACAATATTTTATATTATTTGAGCTTTTTAAAATCTATGGAAAAACTATTCATATTATACTAATTGAAGAAGAAACTGAGACTTATAGGTGCTATTCTTACCTATAAAACCATATCATGGAAAATAATAATAAAAATTCTAAGGGGATACCTCTGTGTGCTTATTAATAAAACAACAAAAAAAAAGCTCAAAATACTAATTTAAAAAGATCTTGAATGATTAAAGCCATGTTAGATCTTGGCCTCAAAGTCAGTTGGGGACATGTTGAAAAATCCAAAATTTTCTGACATTCCTGTTCTGGTTTGAATGTTCCCTCCAAAATGTGTGTTGAAATACAGTTGATGTTACAATGACACGAGTAGGCAGGTTCCCGGATGTGTGGCAGACTGGCTGAAGCGTTCTTCCTTCTGACCTATGAACCACTCTGGACCGCTCCTGGGACTCATCAAACATTCCCACTATGAAGCTAGAAGGTTGTAAGCACAGAAGAAGGCAAAAGAGCCCGATTTTAGAACGTGGGGTAATTGTTTTGTGATAGGAGTTTGTTCAAATGAGATCTTTCCTCTCTGTTCATTTAAGTTGTTAAAACTGGCCTTTCAACAACCACTTGGAATCTCCATTCCATTAAGAGTGCAATTGGCGTCTCCAGAGCTCCATCTTCCAGGAGAAGATCTAAATGACTTCAGGTTTTCCAAAAGTCTCCTATTTCCAAAAGGTTTGCTCGTACTTGATTGGAAATGTTAAAGTCTGCAAGCTTGATGAGTTGCATGCATTTGAAAATTCAATTAAAAAAAAAGAATCTCCTGCCAAGCTCTGCCAACTATAGATGAGTTGAAATCCTTTCAATTTGTGTTGCTATTCAAAATGTGTCTCTAGTGTTTTTGCACGTTAGCCAAAAGCTTTATCAATGTGGGATAAAGGCCTCTGAACAAGGCAAAATGTATGTGCATTTTCCTGCTGTTTATTTTCAAGCCAGATTTTTCATGGTTAAAATGAAAGTAATAAAAATGAAAGACCCAAGAAGGACTTGGTCACATGAAATTGCATTGTGTTTAGTCAACGTGTCTCTAAGCTCAGTATATGACTGGAGGCTGCGTTATCCAAGTAGCTTATTTTTAGCATCAAGAGACCTGATGGACTATATTTTTTTAAGCAGATGTATATGTAGCTATAAGATGGTGCGTGAGGGAAAGTGGGCATTTTTAAAGACTTCTACCTACTGTGTTTTATTTTGCCTCTTTGAAGGATGGTGTTTAACTGTATAGTCTCCTGAATAGAAAAGGCATATGGGAAAGTTTGACTTAGGCCAGGAGCCCATGTACCAGTGCAGGAAGATACACGTGCGGAGACCAAGCAAAAGGTGTGCCACACAAGGCATGTGGCACCAAGCTCATATTATGGATACCATCTTATTTAATCATAGTTTTACATTTTGAGCATTACTGTTTTTCTTTTATAGATGGGAAGACTAAGGTTTAGAAGATACAGATATTTTGCAAAGGTTTTGTAAGAGACACATGACTATCCTAGGTCTAGTTAGCTTAAAAGCTCATACAATGTCATGGTGCACTTAAATAGCAGAGTGATGGATTTGTGACTGTTTTTGAAAGACTATACTATCGTAATAATGCAAGAGAAATCAGTGGAAGGAGGGATATTAAAGATGGGGTAGGAGGAAATCCCTATATTGGAACTATATCATAAACAAACAGAAAGCCCACCCTAGATTTTATCCAACAGGAGCTCAGCAAAATAGAAATTCTTCATTTTCCTGCTGAGTCCCCCACAGAATAACCATGAGATCATTTCTCTATTTTCCTGGAAATTGTGTCAGATTTACAATTTAAGGATCTTGGTCCTAGGACTAGATCTTACCTCTATCACCAATCACCCATGTGTTTCTGGTTAGCAAACTTCTCATCTGCTTAGTTCAGTGCTGGGTGGAGAGAAAGGGAGCCCGACCCCATGCCTTGAACAGCAAAGTCCATTCTGACATTTATTAGCAGGGCTTTCTCACAGGCCATTTCAAAGCCCAATGAATATTGCATTTTCTGCAGAACTTGTAAACCATAACACACTGTTGCTCTCAGGATTTCTTTAACTGAAATAGCCACAATAGTTTTTCCTCAGCTCTATGCCATTTATTTCGGTTAAAACATTGAATTGGTGTACAAAACATTCTGAGGCAGTGGATGGCATTAACAAGTGAGCACAGGAAATGATAAGATTAGCATTTGGACTGTGTTAAAGGGGATGCATTATGGAAAAGTAGCAGAAATTAATATATTCATAGATGGAAAGAGAATTCCTCACGCATGCACTATAAGGATGGACTCACAGCGAAATGACTGTTAATCTCCTACATTACTGGGAGATGCCCCGGTGGCAGTGTGAAAGACTTGTGAAAATTCACAAAAGACACCCACTGTAAGACTGGAGGGGAGGCTAGACGTAAGGGGAGGGAACTTAGAGTCATGGAGGGGAGACCCCAGTGCTTACTAAACTGTATCATAAAGCAATAAAAAATAAACAGTTGAGAATAAATGCCATCTAAAATAAGCACTATTAATGGTTTACATATTTTATACAGTCCATTTTCTTCCTCTGCTCTTTCTGGTTATATGATAGAGGGATTATTGGCTATGTATAGACCCGTATTTGCTGCTTTATGATACACTGAATTATTTTCTGATATTGTCAATTTCATACTCTTTGCTAGTTATATAATAGTATCCTAAATCCTGGATTACTTTTCGGTATAGTGCAACTCTATGTGATAGATTAGTGTTATTTCATGATTATGGTTGTCTGATTACTTAGGCAAGGTGTTTTAGAGTGATTCAAATGGTACATGGTTTTTCAAAGGTTTCTAATGAATAATACCTGTTTGATTCTAGAAATGTTACATGAATTGATATTCCTAACAATATTTGAGTGTCAGTTTCACTTTGTACTATCAGATTTTTATAATCCCTAGGTTTTTATTTTTTAGCTTAAGTGGAAAAAGTTCAGACAGTAAATTAAAAGTCTATAAAAACTGCCTTTTATTCACTGAGAGTGAAGCATCATATTATACTCCCAATTTTTTGATATTTCACAATAATAGCACTAAAAACAAAATGTGAGAATAACAGAGTGATCCCAATATTAGGTGTTTGTCAATCTACATTGACATATACCATTATTTGAAATTGTAGCTGAATTGGTAAAATGTTCACATTGTTTTGGTTTGATTTTAATTCTTTCACTAGCAATGGGAGCACTTTTTGATAAATTTACTGATTCTTGTTTCTTTTTAGAAGAATGGAGATTGTACAGTAGTTGCAACTTATCTTTTGGAAAAAGAATTATTTTAATTGGAAAGTTAGAAATACAAAGAGGAGGAGACACAGAAAATCTTCAGTCCAATGATCCACTTCCCAAGTGACCACAACGGCCAGAGCTGAGCCGATCCGAAGCCAGGAGCCAGGAGCTTCCTCTGGGTCTCCCTCGCGGGTGCAGGGACCCAAGGCTCTGGGCTGTCCTTGACTGCTTTTCCAGGCCGCACGCAGGGAGTTAAATGGAAAGTAGAGCAGCCATGACACAAACTGGTGCCCATATGGGATCCTGGTGTGTGCAAGGCAAGGATTTGTATCTAGATTTTGGCGTTTACTAGATATGTGGTTTGTAGCAAATTAAACTTTCTTGTTTAGTTTCTTTAAGAAATTGAAATTCTTGTAGTAATACCTACCTCGTAAAATGCAGTAATGGGAGCAACCTGTGCATTAACCCGAGTACGTACAAGATTGTGTAGTATATCGTGCGCCTGAATAAATGCTAGTGTGATTTTATGCATTAACTTTTTTATTTGGATTTCATTATATCCAAGTCTTCCCAAGGTGATTGTGCGCCCTCTGGACAGAACTCTTTCTATAAGTAGAGGTTGAGGCTTATTCACAATTTAAACATTAAACAAATTAAAGTTATACTGCAAGACTTCATCATTTTGTCCATCCACATTAGATCAGGATCTAATATGCCAGCATGCTGTGTGGCTCCCACATAGAGTGGTTGCTTGGCAACCAGGCTATGATTTGTTAGAAAATAGTAGGTAATTCTTTGAATTATGATCTCACTTGACCATTTTTACTAACATATTACTGTTTATCACAATTTCCTTCCATTTGGTTTTAAGACAATCTAATGACAATGTTCTCTGGCTAAAAATAATTTCTATTAAGTCAGGCACAGTAAAAGCAAATTTGAGCAGCTCAATGGTGGGTTTGTTGGGCAGAGTGAACAGAATGAGAAATAGAAATTATTAAAGACTGGATTGAATTTAAACTTCATGATGGCCTTGAGTTGCCAGCTCTCTAGATGATTGCAAACCTCCTGAACCATGTGCACTAAGATCTGGTTACATTGACTTAGGCTAGGTAGTCAATAATTCTCTGATTTCATCCAAGTAATGACTTATTCCTTTGATTGCTGTTCCATAGATAATTTCTAGCACGTGACCAACACTGTGCTACTTCTGTGAATTAAACATATTCAATGGCATAGACCCTATCTTTGATTTGTTTCAAATGAAAGAGATTATCAAATAGAGAAACTTTTACTGTGTAGGAGGAGAAGAGATGTGTGAGCCTAGGGGAGATGCTTCCTAGAAGATGGCACAGCTCAGGTCAGTGTCCCAGAGTGACAATCAGATAGGAAGTGTTCTCCAGGAGGCCAGGGGAAAGGAGCATGGATGAGAGTTCTTTGTGAAAGGGAATATGTTGCAAAAGAAGTCACCTTTGGGCTGGGGACTTGCAACAGTTTCAGTAAGACTGGAGACTGATTGAAGGATAGGAAAATTCCAAGTGTTTCTATTTGGAAGGCAGGTTTTAGGCCTAGTGCTAAGTTTCTGTCTCATGACTTCAGTTTCCTCATTCAAGTAAGAGAGATTTCTGCCCTTGATCACTACTCTTTAGGGTGTTTTCTAACGCTTTAGAAACTATGTCATATAGGTGTTATGGAACCATAATTCTATGGCACAAACGTCTACACAAATCTTTCTTGAACTCATGTTAATAACTTTGTGCTTCAGGATTAGACATAGATTCTCCTCTGAGCACTGTGCTTGCAGTTAATTATTTCCTATTAATGTCAACTTTAATTGTACATCCAAGACATTGGATTTTCCTTGGCTTGTGACTGCTTCCCCCTATGGCCCGATCACATAATTAGAGCACGACAGCTAGTTTTCAGTGAAAGTTAATGTCAGTAAGACATTGTCGATGAGTGCCAGGTAGTCAACAGTTGTAAAAACAAATGACTATCCTTTGTATTATCAATCTGTGCTGTAAGAGCAACTGAAACAGATCCATTCTCTTAATGACTCTCAATTTGCTGACTTGGGAGAAAATAATAGCTATATTCAAATGAGCACAGCACTTTCGAATGAGTCTATTATAGCAGTGTTGTGAAAAGCAATGTTTGTTTAGAATCCCTGTTGGTTTATACTACCCATCCATGTGGGTGCAACTTGTTCAAGTGTTAGCACACAGAGGATTGTGCTTTCTTCCAGGGTGTGCCTTTTCTATCTTCTGATTAACAAGTTCAAGAGAATTCTCTTAAAATCTGTGTTTGGGAGCAGACCATTAGCTGGAGCAGTACTTTCTATTTTTCCTCCAAACCTCCTCCAAAACTCTTGAGTTAAAGAGCTGAAGTCAATTTACAGAGGGGAAAGGAGATGCTATTAAATGACTCATTCAAGGTAGCAAAAGTTGGAGCTGTAGCTAAAAATACAGCAAACTTGGCAGGATTTTTGATTGAGTGGCAATTATATTTGACCAAAATTTGGCACCTTGCACTCTGATTTGCCATGTGTAAATACTCCCAGATTGTGAGCAGTTTCACTTCACCTGGAAGAGCTGATGGTCTTGAAAAAAAGCCACATGTCTTATGATACTGACTACTATTATCTCATTTATTTTGTGCCAGGTATTAAGTTATTTGCATATACCAGTACTATATCATTTAATTCTCACCGTATTTCCTCCTTGAAGTAAATGTTACTCTTTTTTTTTTAAATAAATGAACTGATTACAGCATAGTCACTGAGTAATTTTTAAAGATTTAATTTTTTTATTAGAAATACAGAACTACACAGAGATCAACTGATTTTCTATCTGCTGGCTCACTCCCATAATAGCCAGACCAGCCAGGGGCCTTCTTCAGGTTTCTGATGTAGGTGGATGCAGGGGCCCAAAGCCTTGCGCCAACTTTCGCTGTTTTCCCCAGGCCATAAGCAGCAAGCTGGATCACAGTGGAGGTGCCAGGACTTGAACTGTTGTTCATATGGGATGCAGGCACAATAGGTTGGAGGAATAGCTTGCTATGCCACTGCACCTACCCCAAGTCATTACATATTTTTGCTAATGCCTATAGTTAGTAAGCATTGGGGTCGAAAGTATGTGGATTTGCTCCTATTTGAAAAAAAACTTAATCTCAAGCTAATGGAATGTGGTTAAGTATTGCTTAACTATATTTTGTTAAATACCCTGGAATATGACATTTGTGGATAATTCTGGTACCATGACCAGGTTTATTGCATCTCTAGAGCCCCATCCTGTAGTCTGCACAGAACACAGTTTTAATCATTTCTGCATGATCACATGAATCATTGGTGCAATATTCTCTTTTCACTCAATTCTGTCTCTGTATTCTGCTCTGTATTCTCTCTCTGATGACTTGTCTTCACTGCCTGTACCTGCATTTGGAAAAGCCATGTTATATTTCTCTTTCTCTACTAACACCATCTATTCTGCTATTGTATTCCTCCTGCATGGCCTCTTCCTTTTGTCTGCCTTATTTCCGAGGCTGTTTTTGACATGCCTTCTCTTCATCTGTAGAAACAGACTTTGGAAGCAAAAGTTCTGGTTTTAAGTTTAATCTTGGTATAATTCTAGCCATACAACTTTGAGCAATTTACTTAATTTCTTTGTAAACTACATAAATTTCTCCAATTTCCAATTCATAAGCATAAAAAAATCTGAGATTCCTTTTCTGTTTTGTTTTAGTATTGCAAATATATGTCAATTTTATTTGATGACCAACATGTTGCAAAGACAATCTTGTTATTTTTTTTAAATCCTACTTCATATGATGACTCAACTGTTTCACTGCAATAAATAGTTTGTTTGCCTCCAAAATACTGTAACAGATTCCATTTGGTTACGGAACACACAGTCATACACCTTGCGATCATTAACAATCCAGGCAATTCTAAATTCTGCAGCATCTTTCTCCAAAGGCTTTGATAGGAGTTTTCATAGATATCATCTTTTCCTCCTTGGAGTTGTGATGATTAGAGGAAAGCTATTTTGTCTAACACCTTTACACCAAGTAGACATTTAATTAAAAGCATAACAAAGAAACCTCTTAAATTCACATATTTTCATGCAATATTTGAGAGAAATTCAGGATCGTGGCATTCAGTGAAACCCAAGGAAACAAAAAAACTCCAAATGCCAATTTTAAAGATATCACTATTCATTCACAACAATTCCGATGTATAAAATATGGGAGAGACGAACTGGTATATTCAAAATACAAAACAAAGATAAGGCAGTGTCAAAGCTGGTTGCCTGATATGGTTGGTTTCAACTATGTATATTTGTTGAAGAGTTATGTTATACCTCTTAAGAGTGTGCAGGTATTGTGAGTTGATAGAAAATATAACATTTTTGAAAATTTGTTTCTTTAGTAGGTACAAAATGATCATTTTTCTAATAAAATGTTTTCAATTCCCTCATGATTAATATGTTTCAGTAAGCTACTGTCTTTGTTTAACACATACAGAAAATATAAAAACCATTCCAGGTCTGATTTGACAACTTTGTATATTTTAAGGAACAATTTGGGCATGGAGAAAGCAGGTAGGGACGTGTTGTGTTTAATTGACTTCAACTCTCTCCTCTGGGAAATGTCCCTGTAGATACCGGGCTTGCTTTACCCATAACTCAGTGCTTGGAAGCAGAAAGTTAAGCAAAACAGCTCATCTGGAAGAAATTACACATAATGATATGCATTAAGTTCGTCACCAGTTGTAGGAAACAAGGTGTCCTCAGGTGGGTGATAAAATGGGTGTAAATGTAAGACCATGCACCCCCTTGGAATAATTGCAGTGACAATGGATAGTGTATTCTGAGTGATAAGGGAGAAAGAAAAAGACTTTCCTTGTTGTCTGTATCAAAGGAGTGAAAAAATAAAAGGAACTGTTGCAAAAGTACCACAGCTGCCTATAACAAAATGTAGTTAAAATGGTCCATCTTTTTGAGAAGCTAGAATATCCTGAAAGGACCATGCTTATTTTACTCACAAAAGATAATTGTTCTAACAATCCTTTCCAGCATTTCTGAGTATTATCTTCCCCAGTGGTCCTGAATCTCAGATCAGATCAGACAAGCTTCTTCTTGGTGTAATACTGGAAATCCCATACCTTTTTGATACTTGGTAGTGTTGTGGTAGAAACTGAAGCAAGGCATTTGCCAAGGACAAAAGCTTATCAGCAGGGCAATTTCCACCTCTGATGAAAACCCAAACTCAATTACTACCCAGGCAGTATTTCCCTCATATCAAAACGTGTAGTCTTTGTACCAGTCTTACAGAAGTAGCTCCATTTTTCAGCAGTGTTTAAGGCAATGTATGAGATACTTGTTGCTTGAAAAAATCTGTTGGAACTAGCACTGAAATCTAAACTTTTGGAGTTAAAGATGCTTTATTAGATCTTATATTTAATAGGCAATACAAAATTAAATATTAAATCAAGCTAGCTAACCACATATCCATAATCATTCCTCTTTGCATATATACATCAAATACCACAATGTACTCCATAAGTATATAAAACTGGGAGTCATTCATTATAATATTAATAATTTTAAGATAGTGCCTCCCGTTAAAGTATCTTCTTAGAAGTTTTCTTATATATATTAAATATGTATTTATTTTTGTTGGAAAATCAGATACACAGAGAGGAGGAGAGATGAAGAGGAAGATATTCTGTCCATCAAATCACTCCCCAAATGGCTGCAATGTCCAGAGCTGAGCCATCTAAAGCCAGGAGCCAGGAGCTTCTTCCAGTTCTCCCACATGGGTGCAGGGTCCCTAGGCTTTGGGGCATTCTTGACTGCATTCCCAGGCCACAAGCAGGGAGCTGGATGGGAAGTGAGGCTGCTGGGATAAGAACCAGCATCCATGTGGGATCCTGGCACATGTTAGGCAAGGACTTTAGCTGCTAGGCTACTGTGCCAGGCACAAAAGTTTATATATTTTTATTGGAGATGCAGATCATATTTACGGAGAGAAGGAGAGACAGAAAGATTTTCCGTCTTATCTGCTGGTCCATTCCCCAAATTACCACAATGGCAAGAGCCTAACCAATCTGAAGTCAGGAGCTTCTTTTCAGTCTCCCATATTGTTGCAGGCTCCCAGAACTTTGGGCCATCCTCT
Organism: Ochotona curzoniae; assembly: GCF_017591425.1. NCBI lineage: Eukaryota > Metazoa > Chordata > Mammalia > Lagomorpha > Ochotonidae > Ochotona > Ochotona curzoniae. The sequence goes on from NW_024467123.1 coordinate 10,797,935, forward strand.
CCTGCTTTCTCAGGCCATTAGTAGGGAGATGGAAGGAAAGTGGAGCAGCTAGGAAGTGAACCAGCAACCATGCAGGATACTGGTACTTGTGAGCTGAGGATTTAGTCATTGAGCCATTGCACCAGTTCTAATGTATCTATTCTAAACACAGTAGAATTTTCAACATCTAATTTGTATTTTAGTCTTCCAAACAATGCTACCTAAAACCAGTTTATCATAAAAGTGTCTGACTAGGACGATGAAGTTCAATAAAGATGACAAAATTTATTTATATGGTGCAAGCTAGGCATATGTAAACAAAAGATGACTTTTGCTTGCTGTTGCTAAAAATAGCTTGGCGGTGAAACAAATATCACTCTTAATAACTGTAAGGACATAGCAAGAAGATGACATTATACAAGCCAGAATGACAGCTATGACAAGAACCCAAATCATGTTTGAAGCTATTTTTTTCTCTTGTTGACACCATCTAGTCTATCATACTATGGATTGTGCGTGTGTGAGAGAGACACACAGAGTTTCATTTGCTGGTTCTGTCTCCAACTGGCTGCAATAGCCAAGGCTGAGGCAGGCAGAACTGGGAATGAGGAGGTTTATCTGGGTCTCCTGTGTGGGTGCAGGTACCCAAGGACCTGAGTCGTTCTAAACACTTTCCCAGGCACATTAATAGGAAACTGGATCAGAGGTGGAGTAGCTGATCCTGAAACTGGTGCTCATATGGAACACCTGCATTCCAGGCAGCAGTTTCACCCATTATGCCATAATGCCTGCACTGTGATACTCTGTTATGGCAGCCAAGCAGACATAGATGAAATCCAAAATAGGTCAAATATGAAATGTAACAAGCTCACATGTGCACGTTGGACAATTTTATTAGATATTGTTACTTTGAAAATTTAGACAAATGGAACCAGTCTCAGAGAGAACTATGATAACATGTTGAAAACCAACTGGATTTCTCTTTGAAAACTCTTGTGATTGCCTGAAAATGCCCACAGTGGATTATGACATTGCAAAATAAGAGTGTTGGTAGTGCTACATGGCTCTACCTTACAAGCAGTGTCAAAGGTAAACTAAATCAACCACAGAATGTCATAATGAGATGGAATGTTCATATTTGTCTCCCAAATGATTTTCAGCCTACACTCTTGTTAATGGACAGAAGAGATTCCAGAATGTAAAGCAGTTACCACCTTCTTTTTTCTATGTGATTTCCTTCTGTGTCTCTAAAGAGATGCATCTTTCTATTAACTTGGGCAACCAACAGGACTCTGGTCAGTGTGTCTCCTTCCATGCCCATTCAAAAATGCCACTGATCCAAGCAAATCTCACCCCTAGTAAAAAAAAAAATACAGACTAAGGCAGAGTCAGAAATCTATCATCTCTGGCCAAATCTGGTGTACTAACTATGTTGAAAGTTTTTATTGGAATTCATCCATCTTGATTTATATATTATCAGTGACACAACTCCAAGCAGCTACAATAGGGACCGTATGGCTCCCAGAATCTAAATCATATTCTCTATGGTTGGTCCTTTATAGGAAAACATTCTTAAAGATTTATTTATTTGAAAGGCATAGTGTGGGGAGGAGAGAGAAGGAAGGAAGGGATGGAGACCTTCCTTCCTCTGGCTGGCTCCTACTGTGGCACAAATGGATGGGTTGGTCTTAAGTTGGGCACCAGGAACATCTTTCAGGTCTCCCATGTGGGTGCAGAGGCCCAAGCACTTGGGCCATCCTCCGCTGCTTTCCCAGGCTGGATCAGACGTAGGGCAGCTGGGACTCAATCCAGTGCACATAAGGGATACCTGCACTTCAGGCAACAGCTTTAATGGTGACTCCACAGTGCTGGTCCCTTCTGGAAAATTGTTACCATCCCTTGCCTAAAACACCCTAAACTCTCTCTATTCTAGTGATTGAGTGCTACAGTATTAGATGAATATGAAGATCTGATATCTTTCTTGCTTTGCCAAGTCTTTAGTTAACTTATTAGGCATTTCATGAATGAGAACAGACATCTAAACTGTAAGCAACTTTGAGATCCTTTCTGATAGTATCAATTTGACTTTAAAGTTATTTCACTCTTTTTTTGAATGATCCATTGCTTTGATTTATATTCTGAAATATATCACATTTAATATCTGATCCAAAAGGAAAATTTATCATGGTGATGACAATTTCATATATAATTTGTTGGTAATCTGCTATGATTTGGAGGGTTTTCCACTAAGCTTTTGGCCTACGTCTCATTACTTTTTGAGGGAACACAGTCAAAATCTCTTTCTCCTGATGGTGTACTAACAAGTGGCAGTTTACAGATTAACCAACAAGAAGAGTGAGATGTGGGAAGCTGTGCAAGGGCTTTGGAATAAACCATATAGAATTCCGGGCACAACACATTAATTAATTGTATGTTTTGAAATCATTTGGAAAAAATCTGGGATTTATGATTTGCCAAAAGTAGGAACATTAATGAAACTCTTGAAGTCGTAGGAGACAAGCTAGTCCTCACTGTCTCCCAGGATGTCTTCCAGGTCCTCTAGTGCTTGCTTCACCAGCCTCCAGATGTCATTACATTTGGCAGCTTTCTCCATATGATAGCTAGGTTCATTATTAACATTCTGTGGGTAAATCCACAGCAGGTCACTCCAGTGAGCCTCCTCTTTGGCTCAGACAGCTTTACCACCACTGTGGCAGTACCAACGGATGGGAGGATACTGTGGGCAACCCCGATAGTTTCAAGGGACAGATGGTGGGGCATGAGGATTTGCATGGCCTTTTTTGATAGATATGATGGTATGGATGTGATTTAGAGTTCCTCTAAGATGCCAGATTTGTCACAAATGACCTTGGATAGGGAAGCTGAGTAGTTGAAAGTGCAGGAGGTACTGCTACGGGGAAAAAAAAAAGATGCTCTTAGCTGCTGAGAGCCCCAGTGCCATTCAGTTTCCTAGCACCCTAGGAATCTTTCCTGTTCCCAGGTTCATTTTGAAGAAGGGGAGGGTCTTAGGGAATACTGCCTTGCTATGCATTATCAAAAAAAAAAAAAACCCTCTATGCATGGCTCTCTCCCTTGCCCTACCCCAAGACTAAACTGATCTAGTTTGGGAGCATTCTTAGGTTGACGACATTAAAACTTAAGGCTGTTTTATTGACCTTGACAAAGCTCAGAGTATTTGCTTCATTCAATATGTGGTTCTAGAGGTAAGGTCCAGTTCAATCCATATCATGATGTAAGAAGGCACATTCTATGACCATGCCATTGAGAGCCATGTTTCACAGTTATACTTGAGCTAGAAAGCTGTAATGCTGTATGTGTTCTTGAAAGGTCAAAAATGTGTGCTTTACCACCTCAACATTTCAGGTGCCTTTCAGTTTAACCTGATGTCTAAGAATCATTTTCCTTTTTCATTGGGGTCTACACAGTCATCATAGCTTAACTGATAACTTCTAATTAGAGATCTATTGAGCTTATTATTTGTGACTTAAAATCCACATAGATTTTATGACTTGATTTTCTCTATCAGAGTTTTATCTATCTTCTCCCATTAAAAAAATAACTGAGGCAAAGGGCAGGGGAAGGAGAGAAGGTGGAAGAGTGAGAGATATTTGTGTTTCCACAAATGATTAAAAACCTTAAGAGTAGTAAAAGTGTACTTGAAGAGTACAGTACAAACCAGTGCTACCTGAGGTTTGAAAAAACCGGTTTGCATACTCAGTTATATTTGTTATAGGAAAAAATAAAGATATTTTATCATTTCTTACAAATAATATAAAATAAAAAGATTAATGGACTTTATAAGTTTAAGTGAAATTAAAATATGTACACTGAATCTTCTCAGACTTGGTTTCTTTCTCTTAGTGCCATGCATGTTGAATTAAATGTTGCTTCAAATTTGTTATACAATTTTTGAACTTATTCTTGGTGGAAAAATTCCGTTGAGTCATATGTGGGCTTTTGGATGTCCTGTGTGATTAGGAGCATGGCTCACCCTACCAGATAGACTAACACAGCCCAAATGATTTTCTTTGGATGGATTATGCCTCAGCAGCCCAGGGATGAGTGGTTTCCTAGTGAAACTCTATAGAGAATAAATCAACATTGCATGAGGTGATTGACAACAGTCTCCTGCCGAGGAGGCATCTGGGATAATTTTTCCTCTGCTACAGGCTTGAGTAGTTGTACTGAGCAACCATGATCTGGAGCTCAACTATACACTGTTCAGTCACCTAACATCATTACACTGAGGTCAACAGATGGTGATTACAGATTGTTTGCAGCAGTACCCAAGTCTACTGGTGCTTGGTAATTAACAAGGGCTTTTCACTCTTTCTGCTTAACTATTCAAAAATGTCAGACCACCTGATGTCACAAGTTATATCTCATATCAGTGACACAGTGTCTCACATTTCAAAATTCATTAGAGCTGTTGTTTTGTAGTAATGCTTCTCTGATTTGACTTAGTGACAAGAAAATCAAATTATAAGGGGACATAGAAATCAGAGGCAGGTACAAATCCATTATCTCTACTCTGGAAGTGTGGGATCAAGATCAAGTGGGTATTTTAGGTAGACAGATAATTGAGTAGAGATCTGCGCATCCACATATTTCACTTGTGCACTTGCTTTATAACCAGCTAAGGTTCTAAACAAAGGCAATAGTGGAGCTCATCTCAAAAGAGAAACTGTTGGCTTGTTATATCATCTACATTTTTTTTAATTGGAAAGGCAGATATACAGAGAGAAGGAGAGAGAAAGATCTTCCATCTGCTGGTCCACTCTCCAAATGGCTGCAATGGCCACAGCTGAGCCTATCCAAACCCAGGAGCTTCTTCTGGGTCTCCCATTTGGGTGCAGGGTCCCAAGGCTTTAGGCCATCATCCACTGTTTTCCCAGGCCACAGTCAGGCAGTTGGATGGGAAGTGGAGCAACTAGGATACAAACTGGTGCCCTTATGAGATCCTAGTGATTGCAAAGCAAGGATTTAGCCACAAGGCTATCATACTGGGCTCTCATCTACATTTTAAAAATCTCAAAATTGTTACTTTAACTATCCAATCCAGAGAAAATACACTATGCCTTCTGTTAGGGATGTATGTATTACTAAAGCTTATTGTGGCAGTTGCAGAGATTTTTTTTTTTCTATAAGGGTTAAAAAAGTCACTATAAGCTTCCATGATGTAATGTCCTAAATGATTTTTTTCAAGCCTAGGTCCTGCAAGTGAACATACCATCTTAGCCTGTACTTCACTTAGTAGCTTTTCCAGTTTTGTTCCCTCTTGGACAAGTGCTAGAATCTTCACAACAAAATTTAAAACAGGAAATATAGAGTATACATACATATGTGTATATATACATAGATGCTAGTTTTGAAGGAAAAGCTAGACTAAGATGATTATGTACAATAAAAAAAGAAAAAAATGATTATGTACAGAATTACAGGAAAAGCCCATAAATATACTATAAAGCCCGTGTTCCTCTGTGGACCCAGGGACGCTGGAAATGAGAGCACACTCGCCTATTCTAGATGGAATTCCAGCAAATCTGTTATGAACACCAGCCGGTGAGGCAGAGAATAGAGAAATTTAACCAGAAAAATTAGGTTGAAAGACACTTTCTTCTTTGTAAGAACTGTTTCATAGACAACTCAATAATTAGGCTTGCTCATTGCTCCACTGAAAAGGAACTTTATTTTTTAAAGTTGGGGGAAAATATGATGTCAAATTGTAGGAATTAAAATGGGTTTGCTTCGAGATAGGCTTGAGTAGATCTGAGAGTATGTACAGAGGAAGCATGGGAAATGCTAAGAAAATGTCTCTGTAGCTAATGTGCCTAACTTATTTAGAATGTGTATTCTGAAAACTACACTGAAAACTATTTAGGACATGTGGATGTGTACGTATGTGTGTGTTAAAACTCAACAAGTACATTATATTTGTAGTTGAGTAAATTATTAGCAACTTTCAAAAACCAAAATGATTGGAGCGTGCATCTTACATTTAAAGAAATAGGGACAGAATAAAATGAGTAAAAGCTTTGATGTTTTCATTGAAGTTTATGTTCTGCCTTTTTGTAATGAAATGAATATTATGTATGCTTAATATATCTCTATTGAGAAACACTTCCATGTGAGAATTCTTCCCATGACCAGAACATTCCTTCATTTCTCCTGGTTATAAAGCTCTCATTCATTCAGCCTGACGTAAGGAAGATATTTTTCTATTGCATTCTCTCATGACCCCTTTGGAAGTTCCTGGAAGGCTGTTTGTCACAGAAGTCCTTTGGGATGGAAACAGAGACAGTAAGAAAAAAAAAACTTATATGGAATTTAGAAAGAAAATGTTAATAATGTCCTTATCATGGTCAGGCAAGTTCATTGGAGAAGGTGAAAAGCATACAATGAGTAAACAACCACTTGATGCTCATGGTAGAAAAATGCAGGTCATCTTGCGGCTCAATTGGGATTTCTGGCTTGGTTCAGATGCACAAATGTGTCTATAAATAAACAGTTTTTTCTTTCTCTACTTCAAGAGGGATAGGGTAGAAGATACTTACCCCTGAGTTTCAAAGCACACTTGTTTGTTAATTTCTTAAGATTGATTTATTTTAGTTGAAAGATTTGCTGAGACAGAGATGTTTCATAGGCTGGTTCACTCTGCAAATGGCTATAATGGCCTGAGTTGGTTAGGTCTGAAGCTTAGAACCTGCACCTGCTTTCAGGTCTCCCACATGGGTGCAGGAGCTATTATCCTAGGTCATTAGCAGGGTGCTAGGTAGGAAGTGGAGCAGATGGGACTTGAACAGGCACCCATATGGGATATCAGTGTTACAGGTAGAGGGCTGTGTCAGTCCCAACACACTTGCTTTTAAGTCTTAAAAAAATATATTTAATTACTTAGCTGTCATTTTCTTCTGGACTGAAGATTATAGCTGGTTCAGTTCAAAAAAATATATTACGTTTCACCCATATTGCCTCTCTCTAAGCCTATGAACTAGTTTCATCGCCTTTTTCTTTACAAAAGTCTGTTACATTAACGGAACCAAATATGATCAAAATACCCAGTTTTGCCTGCCAGTTCCAACTATCACACATGTTGTGCACACTTCCATCATTGAACCTTCGCATTCTACCCCACTGATTCCAGTTAATCAATGGGCTCTTCAGACCTATCCTTTCTACACAGACGTTTGCATTTGGTGGTTACAGAATGTTATTTCTGAATAAGGATCTAAAAGTAGTCTCTCTATGTATGTATACATATTTATATATGTATATATTCATGTATATATGTACACACACATACATAAAATGGAACTATATATGTAGCTTTGTATTTGCTCCGGTTGGACCCACCTGAGCAGGTTTGCTTCCTGGGGCTCTGATGTAGAGTGACACATGCAGCCAGCCCAGAAAGGACCCAATTAAAATGGGATGTACATAGAGGTACTTGTTGGAGTCCTAACAGAGCAACCAAACTGAAAGAATGGTTTTTTTCATGGCAAAAAGTGTTGACCTCAAAATGACTCCATTCAGTCAAGACCTGTCTGAATAGAGGTAGGAATAGAGACTTTTTTGTGTGTGTTCCCTTATTAGATTTAAAACCAAAATTCTGGGGATGATTTTGTGGCACTCTGAGTTAAGCCACCAGTTACAACACTGCCAGTTTGTACTACAATGCCAGCTGGAGACCTGGCTGCTTGGCTTCTAATCCAGTTTCTAGCTAATGGGGCCTGACAAGGCAACACACGATGGACCCAAGTATTAGGTGATAGCCACCCCTTCGGGTTAAGATGATAAAGTGTTTTCTGTCTCAATCAGTGGCATTTCTGTACACACGATTACTCAAACTGTGATTTATTCTAGTATTTAGTACCAGCATACCTGAAATCCAATTGATCAGATAATATCAACTGACATCCAAATGTGAACACGTTTGCTGCATCTGGCCTCCACAAGTTTCTCTCCCACTAGCTCTTGGTTAAGGTATTGTGGTGCTTTCCAAAACTGTCTTGTTTTCTCCAATATAAAGATCCAAGATTGTCTAAAACTCAGATTTGATTACCTCTCTATAAGAGTCACAAATATATTTGTTGCCTATAAGAGACATATCTCACCAACAAAAATCAGTGGAAACTATATCTTAGGGATTCTGATTTTTTTTTTTTACTTTACTTTCATCTCTTCAAAACATTTTCTTCTGATTAAATCCTTCACTGAGTCATAGATCATACAGTGGCATCATTTTTATAAGAAGGTTCTTGATTTGCTTTTTAATTTCTTCAGTGACACATTAGTCATTCAGTAGCATGTTGTCTAACTTCATGGTGTTTTTAACTTCCATTTTTCTTTCCTTTATTGATTTTGTATCGTGGCTTTCCATTTAAGGGGATGTATAGTAACTGAGTAATAGAGACTATCATATCCAGATGTTAGGATACAATGCAGATGCATATCTACTTCCATATCAAAAATGGACTCCCAGTGAAACTCTTAACTTTATCTTAACAATAGGCTGTTGGATTCTCTGCCATTGTCCTTGCCTGCAATGATGAACATATGACTGTTTTTGAACAACTCCACTATAGTAATAATATAGGGGAACTCAGTGGGGAGGGTAAAGAAAAATCCCAGGGTCTATGGAACTGTGTTCATAAAATGATGATGATAATAATAATAATGATAAGTAAATGGCCTGGTGTGATAGCCTAGCAGCTAAAGTCCTCACCTTGAACGTGCCGGGATCCCATTTCGGAGCCAGTTCTAATCTCAGCAGCCCTGTTTCCCATCCAGCTCCCTGCTTGTGGCCTGGGAAAGCAGTTGAGGACAGCCCAAAGCCTTTGGACCCTGCACCTGTGTGGGAGACCTGGAGGAAGAGCTCCTGGCTTCAGATCAGCTCAGCTCTGACCAGCCGTTGTGGTTGCTTGGGGAGTGAATCAATGGATAGATTTTCTGCTCTCTTCCTCTCTATATATGACTTTGCAATAAAAATAAATATTTTTTTTAACAAAAAAGTAGAAAAAAAAAGATTGAAAGTTGAAAAAAAAGTCACAGATCTTTAAAATGTTTCCTGTTGTGATTAGTTTCCCTGGGGCCTGTTACATGTGGGTTTTTCAAAGAAAATGACTAGTGAATGGATACCTATGAGTTACCTCTAATTTGAAATGTAGATAAATACCAAACATTTTTTGAACCTTGAGTAAGGAAAAATTTATGCACTCATGAAAGGACTGCAACTCCAAACTACATAAAACACAAAAAGAAACTCTAAAAATCATTTTCTCAGTCACAATAAAGCACCTTTCTAAAAGTGTGTTATAATTTAGAAAGAGAAATACAATGTTCTATGTACTGTGGGCCTCTTTTTTTATATAAAGATTTATTTATTACTATTGGAAAGGCAGATTTACAGAGAGAAGGAGTTACATAGAGAAAGAACTTCTGTCCACTGATTCACTCTGTAAGTGATCTCAGTGGCCAAAGCTGAGCTGATCCAAAAGCCAGGAGCCTTTTCTGGGTCTCCCATGCAGGTGCAGGGTCCCAAGGCTTTGGGCCGTCCTCCACTGCTTTTCCAAGCTACAAGCAGGGAGCTGGATGGGAAGTGGAGCTGCCGGGATTAGAACTGGTGCCCTTATGCAATCCTGGCATGTGAAAGGTAAAGATTTAGCCACTGAACTGTCACGCTGGGTCCTGGCTTCTTATTTTTCTATAAAGGGAAGTTGGAGATGAAGAGTCTTAGTAGCTCATAAACCAACAATCTGTTTAAATGTGTTACGAGTGTTCCTCCCTTCCCCCACCTACTACTTTTTGCTCCTTTCCTCTTTGCTACAGGCAACGTCTTTTTCATCTGATTTTAAGATCACTTTGGAACAGTTCATAGTACTGTTTCTTGACATTTAGTAATACTTCTAGATTATTTCTTGATGTAGAGATCACCTGTGCAACCTTCGTTTCATGACTTCCAACCTTCTTCCCTTCACCGCAGTCCATATGATTATATAAGAATTTTTGTCCAATAAATATTCATTATATCACTATAGTTATGAAAATATCGTTCCCAGCTGAGCCATGTAACAAATTATGATCACATTTCCTCTCTTTCCTGGTTCCTACAGCTAGTGTACTTTTTTATGGTTGTTTTCCATGTACTTGCTATTTATTGTTATTCCCTGTAATCTCTTTCTCAGAGCTGGAAACCTCTTCTCATTCTGATTAAAAACTCCATTTTCTTTGTGCTTTCTCCCTCTCCAGCCCCATACAAAACAGCAAATTCCTAGGTCAGCTGCATCGTTTTCATTCCAAAGCTTCTCTCTATAATCTTTCTAGACCAATATTTCTCCTCTCTTTTTTCCTCACCTGGATCATGTCCCCTCCTGATGAAGTATACTTGCTCCACAGGAACATGCCCTTATTAATTTTTTTGGCAGTGAATTTAAAAAAAACAACTTCTTATAAAGACAATGGATTTCATGTGTTTTACTGACACAAATCTAAAAATTAATCACATTTTTTTCTTTTTATCCTTCCTTCAACACACTCTTTCCTTTAACTTTTGCAGTAATGTTTAAAATTTCATATGTGCACTTGTAAGAGCATAATAAATGCTATTGTGTCCTTCCTCCTCCTTACCCATCATCCTTTCTCCTCCTCTTCCTATTTTTCTTCTTTCTTTTTCATGATGACACACTTTAAATTTTATTTGTAGTCACTGTTATTATTAACCCTCTTAGTCTACTTTTAAATACCAAGCATATTTTTAGTGGGTGTGATTATTGGGCTGTAGGTTATTTTCCTAGGAATTTGTAGGTATGTCGTCCAAGCTTAATTTAAGCCTGCTGAGAAATCTAAAAGGGTACTTATTTTTGGTTGTTGTAAATGATGTACAGATTATGTCTTTCATTCTATGATTTCTCCAGATCATCTCTCAAACTCTGAATTCTGGAATTGGATCCATGTGCCTTTGTGTTTTTCAGTCACTAACCTGAAGCTTCTGTTGGTACCTTCCTTTTGGAAATACAGATTCCTAGAAAACTTTGCATATTATTTCTTTGATACTGTTCTACGTATCAGGTTTCCCATGACTTGACTCTCCAGAATTTAAACTTCTGAAATTGAATTTTCCTCTCTCTAAAAAAAAGGAAACAAACATTATCTTATTTGCCATTTTATTTCTGAGAGGTCTGTCTTTCACATCCTCTCAGTGGCTTCCTCTGGTGTCTGTATACGTGATCCTGCTGTCACATGTTCTTAATTTTGAACAGCTCTTTTTGAAATTCTATTATTGCTTTTTATAGTATCATTTCTTTTTTCCCCTAGAGAAATTAATTACAGTTTTAGAGCTGTTTTTTTTCCTTCTGTTTGTCTCCATGGCTTCCAAATTTCCTTTCTCGTTGTTAGAGACGTTTCACAATTATTAGATCCGTAGATTAAGTGTATCTTAACAGATTTCCATTCTCTACCTATTTGTCATTTATGGTCTATTGTTGCTGTCTCTATCATTGTCAGCTTTTATCTTTTACTAGCAATCACGTGTGGCCTACCGTTTATTCACGTTTTGTAAATGTGTGTAAAGTGGTATATTTGAGTTAATACAGTGCTGAAGTGAATCTGTAGTTGTCTTTGAAGGGAAGTAAGGGAAAGAATGTGTGCTAATGTTTTATAAGTTAGTAGACTCTGGGCTAAGACTTGACCAAGAAGAAGGCTCTTGCTGGAAAAATCGGAGGCAAAAGAGCTTACCAAAGTATAGCATAGCAAGAATGAAGTCATGGGCCATAGCCCAGCCCAATCTTCCTTCAGAAATACCATCTGGTAAGGCATGTGTGTACAGTGTGCAGGTAAGCAGAAGCAAGGAGTCTCTGGAGTGTGTCTGGTCGGAGTCTACTGGTCCTCCTGCCTCATCCTGAGGCCTTGTGCAGAGCATGCTGGGTAACGATGAGTCAGACTTCATTCTTTCTTGAAGCAGCTCACTGTTTAACAGGGAAGGGAAAAGTACATAAATGAACAGCAGTCATGCAGGGTGGAACTGAGTGAATTCAAAAATGTTTCCAAGGAACAGAAAATTGTTTCTGTCTGAGAAGAACTATTTACTGCATGAAGAACATCTGTGAAAGGTTTGACATTTAGCTCAAGAGAGTAAGGGTTGAGAACTGAAGCAGGAGCAAGTAAAATGAGCACAACAGCATGGTCTAGGATCTTGAAAGGATGACGGGGGAAGAGAAGGCAAGAGACGGCATCAC